>NC_140610.1:37808801-39008801 GCF_057381915.1 Diplotaxodon limnothrissa
GTGTATATATGTGTATATATATGTATATATGTATATATATGTATATATGTGTATATATATGTATATATATATGTGTATATTTAAAAGTGAAAAGATGTTTTTGAGTTGTGTCATGACTTAACCTCATGTGTAGTTTGCAAAAATTAAGACAGACAGTAATAAAATTGACAAAGTAATGTCTGACTACAAGTTTGAATCTAAAACAAGATGGCAGACTGTATATTGTCTTTAGGGTAAATACTACCTAAAAATCCCTCCGTCCTTTCTTTTTTTCTTGCACTGTTTGAATTGCTATCAGACAACAACTTTCAAACTGTCCAAAGCTGACTTTGCCGGTGTTGTTTTTCCTCACAGCCACTGGGTGGTCCATGCCCCTCTCTATCGCTTTCTCTCTCTTTGACTTTATGGCAGTTTTGCGCATTGTCAAGATCACAGTGTCTGTTTCTTTTTGAGCCCTCTGGGACCCAGGCCCAGTCTGAAACCTAATACCTGAGTGTACACAGTCAAGTTCACACCACAGGTTATTGTGTGGAAGTGGGGTCTCAAACAGAATGTGTCGGTCAGGACCGGTGGATGTGAGCTGTTTACTGTGTGTGTGTGTCTGGTTAGTTGGTCAAGGTTAACTAAATGACTTGAGACTGATCATCTGGTTCAGGCACAGGAAAGAGTCAAAGACTGTCCTGGTTGGTGGTTGCAGTTGGAGATTTGTTTTGACTTGAAGTTGGACTATCAAAGAAAACTTTCTAGAAAGTGTTTTGTTTGATGATGTTTTAATGATTTTATATTTATTCTGTTAGGAATTAAACTTCTTGTACAAGGTTATAGTATTCCACCTTGCTGCTGTGTTGGGAAGTGTACTTTTTAAACATATTGGTGTTGTCGGCCTATTAGAACAAAAGTATAATAAAGTTCCTTTGAGGAAAAAGAAGGTTGGGATGCATATAAAATGTAATTATAATATGAATATAATCATTTGTGAATCCCTGAAAAATCATAGAATATAACATATTATTAGAAGAACCCATACTCTTTAAATACGCAGCCATGCTGTTGGCATACATGCAGACTGTGACTGGTGCAGTATCTTCTCTGAAAACCATTTATTCTGTGTAAAGCAGCATATGCTTCTCAGAAATCTATACATTATATACATATTGCATTAATGATACCTCCACTAGTGTACAGTAATACCATCACTGGGCAACTTGATCCAAGCCACATAGTCCTGTTTCTCTTTAGCCAAAAAGAATTTCAAGTCTCTCTGAGTATGTTTATTTGGTGCACTTTGACAGACATGTTTATATATTTATCAAATATATAACATGATAAAAAATAAAGTTGCTCTGTGTGTACATATGTAACGATCTTTATCTAGAAGTGTGACTAAACAGAATCACTGTAAGCCCATCCACTAACTGTAAAAAGTACCTATAAAACAAGAGGCAGCGTTCTCTGTGTCATGGGATTCTTCTCCTCCCTTCAGAGGTCTGTTCAGTTTACTTCTGCTCTGTTTTATCAAAACCTCACTCTTATTGAGTGGGTAAAATATGTGAGCCCAGGCTCTAAAAATACAGGAAGAGTTCCAGGAAAGAATCAAAGCATAGGCACTGCGTTAAGCCAGCTTTAAGCCACCTCATTGCACCATTTATGCATGTGTTGTGAGAAAATCTTAACACTTCTCATTCCAAATAAATGAACAATCAGGGTATAAACTAGAACATGCTTTTTCCCTTCATTAATCAATTCTTTTAAATTGCAAATAAATATATTCTTTTTTAATATACATTTTTATCTTAACTCTTTTGATTCAGTGACACAAAAATCTGTGAACCTACTATGATTTGAAATTAAAGCAAAAACCGACCACAGTAAAAATATTTCTAAATTCATCTTTTCATAGAAAAACTTCAACAGTAAACATCTGCTTTGAGATTAGATTTCAGTCATATTAATTTATTTTGTACTATGTTCGCTACAAAATTTACTCTGTGCTCATTTTAATATACGGTTTCTTTTGGCCCAGTACACAGAACAGAAAAACAGTATTCCTGGTTATGCCCAGCTGGGATCACCCCAGGTGACCTTTTCAGCCTGTTGAGTGTTTCAGTGTTGGACCTGTTAGCCACAGTTCCCTCTGAGTAACATTCACACGCGATGGGGAGTCCCATGACAGGCCAGCTGGAATCTCCAGTCCACCCCTAGAAACACATACAAATACTAATCCTCTGTGGAGCCACCACTGGTCAGCCAGCCTGTCAGTTCATTGGGAGGGTTTTGAACTGTGTGTGTGTGTGTGTGTGTGTGTTGGGGATGTTGTTAGGGTTTCCTGTTTGGCCTGTTTTAGTTCTTCCTGGCAGGGCCCTGCTGGCATTGTAGTTGAGCTTTAGCATTAACAATACAAAAAAAGTGTTGTGTGTAGTAATGGAGATTTTGCAGTGGATATCTAATCCTTAATTCTTTTTCATTTAAAAACATTGCCTTTATGTAAATTTCTTAACAGTAGCATTTAATAGTGATTGCATTTATCTTTCATTGGCTGCGTGACCTGCTAATACGCATTTATGACACTTTTCTTTCTAAGAACTGTAATTAACAGCCTACATAAGCAAAAATTTAATTTCTTTCAATGCAAAACATTATTTTTGTAATATTAATAATAACATATATTAAACTTTACAATTTTTAATTTACATAATCTTCCTTAAACAAGTGAAAATAGAGTGCTCTGCTCCTTGAAATAAGTAATAATTAACTGAAAAAAGGTTGTCGATCTTACATATTTTACAGATTTATGTAATAGAACAAATTACAGTTACTTACATAATTGTTTATAAATTCACCACATGGCAGGAAATCCACCCCTTTCTCTTTTCACTCACTTCCATAATTTTCCTTGTAACAGCTTTCAACCTTTGACTGTTCTTACTGAGGCTCATGCCTTTACTAGCTTCTTTAAAATGTCCATGTTTAGCTGGTTAATGGGGGTTAAAGTGTACGATGGGGTTTGTAGTTTACTTTGACGAACTTTGTATCTTCACTCACCACAAAGACCTTCCACGCCAACAACATGTCAGCATGTTGCTGTGACTGTGTGTGCAACTATTCGGCTGTGACCTGCGGGTCACTGGCCAGGGCTGAGAACGCCGAAAATTTATGGATTCCATGTTCCTGGTTGCTCGATCTGTACGCCTCTAGCATTTAAGCTGTGTTATGATGTGCTTGTGATGCAAACCATGCTAAATGTCTGCAGAAATGAATGAAATGACACTCCATCAAACCAAACAGGAGCAATTTCTCCGGACAGACATAAACACATTCCTGTCGCTTATAAGAAGAATTTCTGTTATACTGTATCAGGGTTACCAAAACATGTTTTATATATGTGTATTATTAATAAATACTGCTTACCTGGCTATTTATGTTTTACTGTTTTAAGTATGTTTATACCTGTGAGATTTATTCATTTATTTAATTGTTTTTTTTGTCAGATTCTTGTATGTCTTGATGACCGTGACAAACCGTTTGTCAAAGTTCAAGGTTACTGTGACTTTATATCTGTCCTTTTCTCACAAAGGTGGTTTCATTTTAGCTCATACTTAGACTGAAGAATGAATTGGTTAGAAGTAACTGTTAGCCCCCAAAACATGTTTTTGGCTATAACTTGGGAATTCATGTGCTAATCATAACAAAATGTCTCACAAATGTCCAAATGAATAAAATGCTGATGTGATGAAACTAACAATGTGAAAAGAAAGAAATGTCTATAGTTTATGTACAGAAGAGATTATGACCATTATTTTATGAATGAGTGTAACAAACAAACAAACAAACCTTCCATTTCACTCTTATTTAACTGTCAGGTCTTGGATCTACTCTAAAAACGTGTTTGTTTTGTTGCAGAACCATCAGAAATTACACTATTAGGAACATTTTTGATTCAAATTTTCTTTGAATCTTTTTTAGCTCAGGACACATTCTTAAGCAGTCATGATTTTATTATCTCCTCTTTCTTGCCTCAGTGAAGCAATCATATTTATTGTGTTTTGGAATACATATAACCATATGCATGCTGAATAGCTTTACCTCACAGCAAAACACACATGCAGTTATGCTCTTCATGTGTGGGGGGTGGAGGGGGACGGGGTGCCAGTCATGTTCCATTAATCTGAATCAACATGTAGTGATTGATCAATTAGCCCTGCTTAAAGCTGGGGCTCAGGCTGATCAATAGCACTGATCACCGGCCAAAGGTTTTTCATTAAGACCTGCTGCTCTGCATGAACAGACTCCATTAGCACAGACCAAATGGACTGTGAGCAATGTAAAACCTGTAGTGGAAAAACATATATACATCCTGCAGTTTTGCCCTTTATTCGATTTATATCCACGTTTGAGGCATATATTTAACGGCGTGTGTAATAATTTTATCTAATTTGCAAATCATTAGTGGTCGCTAAAACCGATTCCAACATAAAATCTTATTCCTGGTACCAACAATGTAGGTATAGGTGTTTCAAAAACTTCAAAAATAACAAACAGTTCATTCAAAATAATGTTGTATCATGTTTTCATGAATCGACTGTGGGTGTGTGGAAAAGTACTGTGATCATATTGTCCCACATAATACTTGGTGCTTACAGCGAGATTAAAAAAAGTATGTATTTATTTATTTATTTTCACACTACCACACTCTGAGCAGATAGTCGGGGCTAATCAGACCTTATAATGTTGTAGTTTATACAAAGTCTGACAAATGAATGATATAAATTATAGAACTTTTTAATGCCCATAAATATTTTTATAGTATAGTCCTTTGTTTTTAGGCAAAGACTTGCGTGCATATGTTTTACATTTCCCTATTTAATCCCTGTATAATCACTCATATTGCTTCTAAATATTGTTTTCAGTTCCATGGGTGGGCATGTCTGACTGTATTTCCTTTTTCAGCCCAGTCATTGTCAGCTTGTTTGTTAGTTACCTGAAAAAAGAAGCGGATGTCGCTGTGCCACAGTGATATGTCTGATCCACGACCCCATCAAACCCACGGGATCATCCGTAGCCTGAAACACAAAAAACACTGGTCAGCCACCACTGTCAAACTCACCTTTCTCACCCTTTCCTTACCCTCAGTGGGGCCAGGAGCCATTGTTTCACTTAAACAATCCTTATTGAATTAAATCTGGCCACATGCTTTGTTTAGTAAGACCGATGCGTACTGCTGTCATGGGTCCTATCGTTAATGTGCCATCACTACACCTCATATCCTTACCAGACACGTAGCTCCGTTTCCTCCATCTGTAGGTGAATGTGTGCGCACATGTCCCTCTATGGGTGTGTGGCAGTGACTGAAACCATAAAAGTGTGCTGGTAGATACGGTGAATGAGTAACCAGGAGGATGATGGGTGGGACTGTGTCTGTATGTGTGTGTGTGTGTGTGTGTGTGTGTGTGTGTGTGTGTGTGTGTGTGTGTGTGTGTGTGTGTGATATTGAGCATTAAATCACTCATCAGAGAGAAAAACAGATAAGCAGTTTGACATTAGTGGCTTTAGTCACTGTTAGAAATGCCACAGAGAAATAGACATATAAACACCCTAGAAAAGGCTTACGAAATCCATATGAAATCCAACTTATTCATCTCTAATGTAATAGCCCTATAGCTCATGGTCATCCCAAAAAGTCTTCAGCAGCTGCTCGATCAAAAAAACATAAAAGTCAATAAGAAATGTCATCAAAGCAAACTCCAACACCTTTGAGATGTATTTTATATATTTTGATCTGTGATTCACTTGTATTTGGGGCGACTTGTTCTCCTGATTGTTTAGAGAGTGCTATTAATTTAAGGTCACAGGACTGGATCCTCTCACTATCAAGACCATGTGGCTATCCTCCTTACCCGCTTTGAAGCAAGTTCTCTCTGTGGCATTGTTTTTGAAAACTTTTAATAAAACAATTAAAAGGAATATGAAATATTCAGAATTATAGGAAAAAATAACTAATGTGAAAAAAGTATTGCAATTGTAAAGCTTGTACCTTTTTGCCATTTAAACACTAGGGAAGCAAGATTAACATGTTTCAGGTTTGAGCAACGGCTAGGGGAGTAGATTGTTTTTTAGGAGGGGTGTCATAATTGTGATAACACTTACACGTGTTTGGGCACATGTGGCTGTATCTCAGTTTAGGCGGGAAGGAAGGGAGTTGGTCATAGAAATACTGTGGCAGACAGGAAGAGATCATCCTCATGTTACTATCGCTGGGGTTAAGCACTCTAACTCCCCAAGCCCAAATGTGTAGATTCAGAATATTGCTAATAGACTTACACACTGGTGCATACAGTGTTACAAACATAAACGTCTTCTCCCTCATGGTCTCTCATCTTTTTCCTTTTTACAAGTGCCACACAACTATTTTGTTACTATGATAAATTGGATTTTTTTTTCCTTTCCTGGGATTGGATGGCAGCACGGACATTTCCGTGAGTGGTCGATGGGATGGATGCACGGATGACACAGTATCCACCCCCATTGGGGAAAGGAAGTCCCTATCAGAACAAAACAGGAAAGAGACAAAGCAAAAACAAGTGCATGTCTTTTTGGACATTAAATCACTTCCTTTAGGACTCTGAACTGCTTGCCCCACCATCCTCAGCTTCCACCTATCAGCACACACACACGCACAAAGATGTGTGTGTGCATATAAAATTGCAAGTTATTCGGTTATTCATCTCTAAGCAGTAGTGTTGATAAACTCAGCTAATTAATATCAATAACAAAGAAAAGAGACTAGAGAGCTCATTTAGAATTGTAAATTTGCTTCAGTGGTAGGAGCTGGTGCCCTACAGTGTATGTCCAGCCTACCAGTCTTATTGCTTTAAGTTGCAGATGCGATGGGAATCATAGGATGTAAGTGGCATATAAATCCATGTATGCTGACAGATCATAAGCCCTGTCTGGATCCAGTGCCTTGATCTAAATCCAAAAACAAAAACAAAGAGACCAAAGTTCTTCTGCGGCTAATGCAGGAAAGGACAGGAAAATGGTTGCAGGAAAAGACAATGACCGGAGTTTTCATCCAGAACAAAAACACTAGTCTCACTCTGTCTTGGTAGTCGCTTTTGTGTGTTTGATACTCTGTGGCTCATTTCCGATATCTAGTGCAAGTCTTCCACAGACATTAGAAATGCAGCTCTCATATAGTGTTGTGCTCATCTCAGGGCACAGCTGTAAAAAATATGACTTCCTTCCTGAAAGCAATTTCCTGTTTATGTCTGAATGCAGGTCACGAGAGGGGTATAGTGGTTCCTACCTCATCCACCATCATGGTTCAACCCCAGACCTGATGATGCAGGATGTTATGAAGCTCATTGCCATTATCTTGAGCAAAATACCTGTCTAGGGTTGGCTCCTCCTTGAGCAAGACACTGAACTCGACTTCAGTGCATGTGCATGACATACATGTCTGCATCTTGATGTGTAAATTGTAAATTGCTTTGTCCTTTAAGGTATAAAAAGGGCTTCATAAGTACAGTCCACTTACATTTTCCAGTTCTGTCTTTTATCTCCTTATTCCTAAGCTGTCTACTTTAATCCACAAAACACAAATAAGCAGATATTCACTAAGCAAACACACTGTTGTGACATTATTTACGTTTTATTCTCTCCACAAGACTTAAGAGACTTCCTCCACACCCCCAAATTGTCTCAATTGCACACACATGAATCTTCCTGAGGTGCCCTGTTTGTTTCATTTTCTGCTGATTTGCCTAAAACAGGCAGCGGCCGCTGCTGTCAATGTTTAATTTAAGAGCTCATGTTCCCCTCTGCACGGTATCTTGTGGTCGGGAGCATAGATGGGCTTTATGGGGGGGTGCCATGGGTGGGTTGAGGGAAATTGGGTAGGTGGGTGGGGGGATTGATGGAGACCGGTAGGTCTCCGGGCGCCGTCATTAAGATGGCTCCTCGGTGTGGAGATGAGAAAGCATGCTCTGCACTCTGGGCTCATTGAAGATGCTCCCCTGCCTACTCGAAGCATCCATTATTTATAAGTTTTTACAAATTCCAACTGACATTTTTATCAGTTGGGAATGTCTGTTTCTTATTTGCCTACTCTGGGCGTGTCTGTCCTGCACCCAAAAGTTGGAAAAAAAATTTGAAATATAACCGGTTGACATTAAAAAGCACTTTGCAGCTGGCTGCAGTTATCTTCGACATCTATAATTAGGTTTTCAAGTTTTAGTTTTAAACAGTATTTTCAGAATCAAAGGGAAATAGGTGATATTGTTTGTAACAAAGTGGCATATTGGGTGGTGGCACACAGAATAAGTTATTAGTCATGTCTCCTTTAAACCTAATCACTTTGATAACATTGTATTTAACTTTACCCCTCAAGATTATTGAACATTACAAGAAGTAGATGTCAGACATGACAATCATATATCCGAATAAAAGCATATGTGCATTACTGACCAATGCAGGTCTATCAGGAAGCATCTCTCTGCTGTCCACCACCCCTTTCTCGTACATCTGTGGCAGAGCCAGTATTGATCTTACCGCTGCCCTGTTTGGTGTTCACAGCCTCGGGCTTCACATAGCCTTACCTCAACTTACATACTCACCTCATATTAGGCTCTCAGCTCGATATGCACTATAAGGCTCTGAGTAGGGGTGCAACGATACACAAAATTCACGGTTCGGTTCGGTTCGATACTTTGGTGTCACGGTTCGATATTTTTTCGATACAAAAAAATGTTCATGCCTTTTTAATTTGTCATTTATTAAAATTATAAATATATATTTTAACTCAAAAGTACAGTTTTTAAATTTAACCCTAACCCTTGTGCGCGTTTTTTATTTTGACAGCGAATGCGCACCTGCGGACCACTTATGTGCACCCCTGGTTATTTAGCTCGTCATATTGCAGCCACAGAAATTCTTTTGTCCATGAAACCATAAAGCTGCACTTTCTTTTTGCCTTATAGTCTCATTTGTCATAACTTCTCCGTTTTGTGGTAAGCTTTTCTTTGGCTGTCACTTCTTCACCCCGACCTGTCTTATTTGGCTCAGCAGAACTAAAATATATATCCTGCTACTTTTACACACGGACTCACATAAGCTCAGCGATTCTCTGCGCGATCAACCTCTCACATGTTTAAGCTTGCTGCGGGAGATTTCACTTGTCATGTTTGCATAGTAAGCTAACGATTAATAAGACGATGTCAGAGGAATTGGTGCACAAATTATCATCACTCACAGATCAGTGCTGTCATTGCAAAGTGAAAGCAAAAAAACAAGCGCAAATTCAAACGCGATTTCAATATGTCACATATTGACAGTGGCTCACCGATGCCAATGACATAATTACCCAGCTACATTTCTGAAAGAATGCAAAAGCATTGACATATATTTTTCCTACAATAGCCCGACGGGCAGGGCAGAGAGATTTTTGTAGCCCGACTGGAAAGATCGCTAGCTCCGGGACGTCGGGCTAGCGAGTTTGCAAGCCCTGTATCTGATTGAGGAATCACTCATCTTTGGAAAAGAGAGTTTATTACAGAGAAATGTCTCTTTCCAAAATAAAAGCTATACTATCCGCTTCTTCTGGGCTATATTCTCAGCAGCATAAGGAGAATCATGTGCTAACAGCTGTCTAAATGACTCGGCTAAAGTTAGTAGCATGCTTGTTGTTTTTGTCTTTGCACTAGGATGATGTCGGCGTAAATGTGCAGTCATATTCGTTGTGTTCCCACTAGTGCTTTCAGGTTAATCTCGTTGAAATGACCTTAACGCCACAACACGGCAAATCTCCGTTAATGAGCTACCGCCGATCGCCCCGTGCATGGGGCTAGACAGCTAACACGTTAACGAGCTAACTGCGCTAACACACTAGTTCACACCAATGTAATTGAGCATTGCATGGCACATCCAACATACTGTTTTACTTTAGTCCATGACTCGCTTACCTTCAGGGTCATACGTCACATGAAAACCAAAATAATTCCAAACGCCAGATCTGAATGAGGGTGGGGGAGGTCCATCTTGCAAGGAGAGCTTAACTTCTGTCTCGCTAGCTTGCCCTGCGCTCTTCCTCCTGACTATGCTGTCTGTGTTGAGCGCTCAGTGGATCTGCGCTCGACAGTGCAGCCTAGGCGGAGTAGTCGAACGCAGATTCACTGAGCGCTCAACACAGACAGCATCGTCAGAAGGAAAGTTGATAAAATAAATTACAAATGTTGTATTGTTCGATACATATGCGTACCGAACCGAAAGCACTGTATCGAACGGTTCAATATCGATACGAATATCGTTGCACCCCTAGCTCTGAGACACTCCCACTTGTAAAATGTCAGCCAGGATGAACTCCCATAAAACAAGACAGAAAGCCCACTTACACACACATATAGATACATTTGTTAGAAATAATCTTTTGTAATACTGAAAATGTAGAAAGATTCAAATTAGAGGAAAAAAACAAACCTGTAAGGTGATTGAGGGCATTTGTATGATCGGAAATGATGTAAAGCGTACTCCATGGTCTTTGCAGTTACACCTCAGTTGAACACCTATACAGCTTCAACGAAAATAAACTTCTGTCACACATTGCTACAGATCCCACCACATCTCAGAGTTGCTCTGCTGTATTGAGATCTAGTGCCTGTGGAGGCCATTTGAGTATAGTGAGCTCATTGGCATACTCAAGAAACCAGTTTGCGCTTTGTGGCATGGCGCGTTACCCTGCTTGAAGCAGCCATGAGAAAATATGCATGCTATGGTTATAAAGGGATGGAGGTGGACATGGTCAGCAACAATACTCAGGCTGTGGCATTTAAATGATGCTCAGTTAAAAACCTAAGCAAATATCCCCCAAACCATCACCACCAGCGTCAGCCATTGATATAAGGCAAGAGGAATCCATGCTTTCATTTTGTTTATACCAAATGCTGATCCTAGCATCCAAATATAACAGCAGACATTGACTTATCAGACCACGTAATTAAAAAAAAACTTCTGTTGTCTGATTTTGGTGAACCAGTTTCCTGTTGTTAGCTAATAGGAGTGACTCTTGTGTGTAGTCTTCTGCTGCTGTACCCCATCTGGTTCGAGGTTTGGCATAATGATGCTCTTCTGCATAAGCTGGTTGTAATGAGTGGTTATTTGAATTACTGCTGACCAGAGAACTGTTGCTCACTGGATGTTTTCTCTTTTTCAGACCACTCTCTGTAGAAATGATTGTGTGGGAAAATCCCAGTAGTTTCCAAAAAACGCATACCAGCCTGTCTGACACCAACAAACAAGTCATGTCCAAAGTCATGTAAATCACCTTTTTTCCTCTTTCTGTAGTGCCAAAATACAGCAAATTGCTTCAAGGCACCTTCTATTGTATAACCCTATGGTAATAGAGAGAAAACCCCAATAATCAGTCAATCCCCAATGAGCTAGCATTTAGCGACAGTGGGAAGGAAAAACTCTTTTTAAACAGGAAGACACTTCTGGCAGAATCAGGCTTAGGGAGAGTCAGCCATCTGTCATAACTGGTTGGGAGTGAAAGGACAGAAGACACAAGAATAAACAGTGCTTTCCACAATCGCCAACATAATACACAGTGGGATAATATCTTTTGGACAAATGGTGTTCCATAAATCAAGCCTATACTTCCAGAGATTTTTAGAATAAATGTCAAGATGCACTGGAACTGTTTTGACAGCATGCAATGGTCCAACATCTCAAGAAGACATTTTAATTATTTTGTCTTCATTTCTTTCACCCATCATTTGTTACAGAAAAAAAGTGTCTTTCTCAGGATTTGTGGCATAGTTTCCATACCACCATGTTTTGTTAAAGTTCATACATATACACACCCTATCATTTTGACTTCAATACATAAATGGTTTTAAATGCTTTGCCCAAGGGCACCTTTGCTGTGATTGTCTAACCCAGCCAATTTGGTTTGTCTCGTCCATTTATTTTATAGCTTGTAGTAATGTGGTGTTCATGAATGACAAATGCACAGTCCTGACACTATTATCCTGAGTTGGAAGGCTTATATAGCTTAAAATGATTTTAAAGATTTAAAGTGACTTTGTGACATAAGGAGGTGCATATTACTCGACAGTTGTGCAGACTGCCATGTGGTGACTAAAATTAACCACAGACACCCATGATTAGAGTCGAAATTTAAGATGCAATGAAAAAAAAACCCCACCCAAATATACAAGAAGTTGTCTTAAATGTATTTCATTATGCTTTCATGTAAATGTTCAACTTCTAGGGTATAAGCTGTTTGCTCACCTTTATTTCTTGTTATCCGTGGTTAAACACTTAATAAATAGCTGGGCAGTCTGTTAGCTTTGCTCATGTATTCTTCCTTGAAAAGCTGTGTTGTGCACACTGTCAAAAAAAGGACACACCAACTCACCACTATAGAATGCTGTGTTATTTGTGGTGTAGTACAGTTAGAAGGCTATTTTGGGAATTTTGTCAAATTGATACAGTAACTTGATTGGAAATCTAAGGAGACGAAACACAGCATTCACAGCTATGTAGGGCTAGGTCATGGTCTGGTGTTTGGGGTAGGCTGTGGTCTGGTGATGAGGGTAGCAGCTGCCTTGATGTCCAGTGCCTAGCATAGTAATGACATCCAACAGTGCTTCAGCCCACGCAAAAACTTTACACTCAAAACTTTTCACTATCCTCACTATCAACCACAAAGCACAGAATCTATAAAACTACATACTTATGTCATTAACGATGTAATACTTCTGAAATGATAAATTAGTGATTTATTGTAATAGATTGAGCTCAACTTTTGACAGCCTTAGAACTCTAGGTGATGATAGGCAGCCTTTCCTCTATTAACTTGACTTCTGGTCTTTATAAAACTGAGCAAGTGCCGAACAGATGCTGAGGGGATGTTCCCTAAAGATCTTCCATGGGGATTATACTCCTAATTTTACTTAGTAATCTTTAAGGCTGTGGTGTTGCTTCATAGGAGCTTCATTACAGTGTTACTGCTGCCTCTGGCAAAGGACTGAACCTCTTAAGAGTCTTAGTAGCTTAGAGAAACTGCTGCTGTCTCAAGAGAGGGATAGCAGACTAAATAATCAGTTTCCCATCACAGTGACAATGTGAGAGCAGCTGTTTGCATCTGAAGGCCTGCCAGCAATTGTCAGTTGTGCTCTGAGACACTGAAGGAAAGAAAAGAGGCACGAAGGGAGTGAAAGCTTAAAGAAAAGTTTCTTTCTGCTTGATTCAGGCTTCTAAAGGGTTTTGATATTGATTTCACCAACAGACCTGTAGTTGTATGTCTAGAGAAGGGCTAAATCTGTCTGTGAAAACACATGTTAGTAGAGATAGAGACAAACACATGATAAATTTAAGCAGAGTCTTGTATTTTTGGTGCTGTATGCTAAAATAAACAGTACTTTTTGAGTTATGGTGCACATTCTTCATTTGTGTTACACCAAGCCTCCGAACTCTCAAGTTGTTTTGATGGAAGAAGAATGCTTTTTTGTCCATTGTTTTGCTGTCCACAGAAATAAATCCTCTGGGATTATAATAAACTATATCTCAAGCATAGTGCATGTTTACATTGTAAAAAGTGTCTGTGCAAATATGACAATGGTCCCCAGCTCAAGGCTATTGCTGGGCTTGAGGGACTAAAATGTCCCTCACATCTTTGGATGTGTGACCACCACCCTGCCCAACTTGAAGATTAATAAATGAGCAAAGAATTTTGAACCTTTCATTCTTATACATTTTGCTGTTTTTAAAGAGTAGATGGTCTGTTCCAGCATTTTTATTAGGCACTACCTGGTTTCTTATGGTTTCTTGATACTTTGTCTTGTTTAGTGTCGGTTTTATATTCTGCCGTTCTGTTTTTTATTCTGTTCCTTTAGCTCTTGCTTGTTTCAGTTACTTTGTGTGTTACAACCCGGCTCAAAAGCTGAAACATAAATATGGAAACTAACACGAGAAGAGGGTTTTATTTTAAATTCTATAACAAATTAGCTAAAATAGCTGGTACCACTAAGACAAAGACTAGTGTGCCTCCATGAAAGCCTGCCTCAGGTTTGCCTTTATCCACACCTGACTAGGTGTGGTCAATTAGCAACAGCTGAAAAGTCTTGCACTGCCACTGCAAAGAGATTAGGGCCTGCAGAGGGACTTAACAATGTGTGTGCTTAGAGCTTATTTGTCCCCTCCATGTTTCCTTTGCCTCCTGTGTTGAGTTTATTCATGTGTCTATGTTTCTCTGTATAGCTATTGTTTATCACTTCCTGTTTTATTTTTGCAATTAATTGTCTCATGGGTATTGTGCTAGTTCTACTTCCATTGGCTTGTCTCATTGTCTTGATTATCCTCACCTGTGTCTCATTACCCTTTTGTTTCGATGTCGCCTCCTGATTAGCCTTTTGTGTGTGTGTGTATATATGTATATTTTTTTTTTCTCCCCTCTGTCCTTTGTCATTGTTGTGCTAATAAACGAGGGCCCCAGAACAAACCTATGAATAGAGTGGCCACTCAATCAATCATTTGGCATCTCCCTCACTGATAAAACAAGGCTTGTCACCACTGAAGCCTCTCAAAGCACAGAGAGCTGGTGATCAGCATGTGAGGACGAGGTGCTGGGCTGTTGTGGCTGTGTATGGTTCTTCCACATGCTATTTTCACAAGCTCCTGTTTGCTGAATGAATAAATTGTTACATTGCCAATATGTCTTATTTCTTCAGACTTCAGTCATTCAACCCAGTAAACAAAACACGAGTCAGTAGCAGAATAAGCTATTTGGCATTGGCAGAGAAAATTTGGCAACTTTTTATGGGCACAACCCACATACTCAACTCTGCTGCTAACCCACAGGAAAATAAGCAGTATAAAATCTATTGCCAAGAACCATTGTTAGAACAAAAACCAAAAACATATTTCCTTACCTTTGTGCTAGATTTATAATCCTCTGTTATAAACTGAGCCTACTTCCACGTAGAGGAACGTTCCTGGCCATTAGAGCGGGATCTCAGGCTATGATGAACATTTTTTAATTTACCAGACGCATGCTTTTTTTCAGCACTCATGCAGACAATTTTTTAACCTTGATTTTTTTCTCTGACACAGTCCAGTCATTGGTAATTGTAAGCAGCCTTACTTTTGTTTACTACCTTAGAAATTGGCGTATTATGCCACAGAAATTTATTATCTTTGTTTGGAAAATTGACTAGCATTTCGAAAGCTCTGTTGTTAGATGCAGCATACAGTATGATATGTTAGGTGGCAACCACAATCATGACGCAGTCACAATTACCAGAAGACCATCAGAAAACAGCAGCGGGTAGAAGAAATGTTGAAATATAATAAAACTGCGTAACCACCAGTCAGAAAACAGCTGCACCAGAACTGGGAGTGCAGAGACAGACTGTAGACTGAGGGACAGATGGGGATTGTTGCTTGAACATGGATAGCCAAACTGCAACGTGTAAGCCACACACAGATTTATAGTTTTACAGTCAGAGCAAAGGCTACTGCACACGTCACACTGACTCAGCTGTGACATGTCAGCATGTTTCCAGGCATATTGTAGGGACCACAACTATCCGAGGGGTGTTCAAAGTAAAAATGTAAATTACAATCACCCAAGAATCCACTGTGCAAAATTATCAGACAGGTTAAAAAAAACATCTATGTACAGCAAGTACAATTTTCTTCTCGCTCCTTTTTCAGTTTTTTTTATTTTTTTTATTTCAGTTTTTATTTGTTGTTATTATTATTATTTTAATCATTTTTAGTCTGTCTCACTAAGAAATGCTAGGAGGTCATAGCAAAAACATACATATTTGTCTGGATTTTTCATAGGAAAACAGTCGCTTTACCCAGAACTCTGCAGAAGAGGAACAGTGTTGTGATATTCAGGTTGTCATGTCATTACAGATGCCACATACCTCTTTTGTAGCTCCCATAGAGGACTCTTTTTGATAATGTTCACGCAAAGGTCAAGATTCCACATGTAGTTTTTCACCAGCATTCACCTTCGCCACTTGGCTGAGGTCTGGCATGATTAATTCTTTGTGTCTTGCCATCTCTCTGTGTGCCAGGTTCATCTTGCTTACAATGGAGCCAAGCAAACACAGGAGAAAAGTGTGTGCCTGAAAGTGTGTGTGTGTTTTTAAAAGACATTGGTGCAACTGTTTTAACAGGGCGACTCTGTTTGAATTAGATGTTCTAACCCCCCGCTTGCTAAATGGATTTCTAAAGTGGCTGTAGTTGGAGGCTTTCAATCGGATGCAACCTTGAGTCCTTTTTTATGTGAGCTCTGTAGGATTTAAGTGCCGGTATAACATGAGCACGACTGAATGCATGCTCCTCATTTTTTGAAATTGAAAAATCTCCAAAGGCTCTCCCCATTGTGCAGGCAATTAATGGAATGCTGGCAGCGAGGTTCAGGTGCTTAAAAGTTGTATTTTTTTCCTCTCTCTCTCCTGATCTCTTTTTAATGACTAATAAAGGATAATCATCGTGGAAAAAACATCATAATGCTGTAGGCTTCCTCTTTATGCACAATGATGTATAATGCATGCTTTGAAATGAAACGGCAGCGGCCTTCGAACCATTCCATCTCCAAACCTTAGTGTATTTGTTTTGCATGCCACAGTGAGGCTTTTGCATAATAATTGTGAGTGTTCCCTTTAACAGTACTTGCCTATTAATTTGATCTTTACATTTTTAAAGTTTGTCCATCAGGCCGCCAAACAATGGCTCCTCCAGTCGCTGTTTGGCGTAAGTGATTGCAACGTAGGCTAATTGCCTCTCTAAAGAGTTGTTTCCTTTTTTATCCTCTTTGTTTTTTATGTTTTAGTGTTGAAGCATATGAATAAATATAAGTGATCAATAAAACCTTTCCCCTTAACTTTTTGAACAGTCTTTAACATGTAAGAACTCCCTTTCTTCTTATATGAGGTGAATATATAAAAAGCTAATATCGGCTTTCATGACCTTTTTTGGGGAGGGTTTTTCTTTTGCTCTTTGGTTCATTTTAAACTTAAAATGTCTTTGTGCTCTGCTTTTGCACCGATAATCAGGCAACCCTGGTTGGATAAAAGGGAAAGGTTAAAAAGGTTAACGTCACACAACGTTGTACTCAGAATTTAAGATGGTACAAATGTGCCAAAAAGTCTTTTTCAATGGTCAAAGTAAGTTGATTTTTATTTCCCTTTGATGTATTGTTACTGCCAGAACTACTTTACAGGGAGTAAATTGGGGGAAGAAGCCGAGGGTCTGGAAGGGGGCTTTTTCCCCCCAGTTGCTCCAGTAGTAAAATGCAAAGTTTCTGATAAGAGGGTAAACTGCTGCCTACTTTTGGTCTAATGATATACAATGACTGAGTCGGTACATGTGGCTGTAGATATTTCATTCAAACTCACAGCTGTCATTATTTGTTTTTAATAAAGACAAATAATTAAGACCGAACAAACAGTAAAAGTTCAGCTCTCTCGTAAACTCACTGATTAATTTTATTTAGTAGTTGTGCTTGTCTCCGGCCTGTCGAGCCTCCGGGCCTGCCTGAAACTGGACTGAATATCAAATTTGCTTATTCCAGCATTCAGTTGCTCATTTTCTTGCAATCTTGGAACCCATCCAATAGCTTTCTTTCTCTCTTTCTTTATTTCTTTCTTTTTTTTCTCTCCTCGTGCCCTCAATCTCTTTCTGTTTGACTGTGCTTGACAATACAGGGAAACATACAAGCGCATCTCGGTAAATTCGAGTGATGTGGTTCCAGAGTTTAAAAGCTTCACATAACACTAGCAGACACAACTTGGGGCTGTTTGTGTGACGGAAAGGAAAACTTGTTTAGAAACTGACAGCACTGTGTGTGAGAGAGATTTAACAAAAAAAAAAAAAAAAACTGTATGTGTGTGTTGCTTTTGGCAAGTTATTCATTTGTATTTTTTTTCCTTGCTCTCTGTGTGGTTATCTTTTGAGTTGGTTGGTTTGGAGCTGATGTCCACCTTTGGGGATGCACATAGCATGCATTTCTGAGTATTTTCACCTGAGGCTGCACTTGTTAGAGTCTGTGGATAAATGTATATACATTATTTATACAAATTCAGGGCGAGTGAAAGCAGGTTTAACACGTTTACAGACAGGAGGCCAAGCACTGAAAGCCAAGCTCCAAGTGAGGATTGCAATGCTGTGTGAGGGGAATCGAGCTGGCCGCTTGCTCATCTGTGACCAGCATCCTTAATGCTGCGTGTGAACACAGACCGTATTATCTTTACTGCCTCAGCAATTAAATGATCCCTCGTATCAGTTGCATCGTAGGAAGAAATGAAAACTAATAGCCTGTTAAAAGTTTGGTATTTACAAAAGGCTCTTAAGAAACCTCTTGGCTTTGTTGCTGAATTTTTTATTTTCTAAAAATGTAGAAAAGGACTAGTGACTGTTCAACAACTTCTTCTTCTTCAGTTTAGAAATTATGTATGTGTCTTTAAGAAAACATGAGAAGAGATTAATGAACCTAAGAGAGGGATGGGGAGAGAGAAAGGTTGGCTAGAAGGCAGAGAGAACTGTAAGGTGGATCAAACTCGTGGCAGATCATGTCGTGTGGAGAGTTAAAGGCAAATATAAAAAGGATGAGTATTTGCACAAAATTACACTTGCTGCCAAAGTACAGCTCTTTAGATCATTTATCAACCTCTTGTCTAGATTCACATTGTAACAGTAAAATCATGCTTTAATGTGAATATTGTGCTGCTGAAGGCTGTTGAGCAGGACAGCTTTTTACAGTTTAATCGCTTCTGATATAAAACTCTGTATTTGACTTTGAGACCTCAACTGTAGACCTTAATTAACGTTCTTTCAGTCACTCACTAAAGGGTTTCATTTTAAAACGTTTTACTGCACACAATAGTTAGAAATGATTGGCGATTGCATCCGTTCGTAATATTGTTAAAAATTGTTGCAAATGTTGTAACAACAGTAATTTAATAGTGGGGCTCTTCCACCATTTTTTACTGACTTCAGTGACAAAGCACTAGATACTGTACTTCATCCTCCTCCCAGCATGAAACGAGAGTTACCATTTGTGTTGCATTGTTACAGTATAGATAAGTAGTGCTTCCCTAAAGTTACTTGAAATTTCCCACTTACCCATCCCTCTCCTTCATTTAGGAGCTGCCTGCTTCAGAAGTGAATGCCTTGCCACCTGGCTGCAGTCTTCATGTTCCCATGGACCTCGAGTTTTCAGCTTCCTGTTTCCCTCGCAGCCCTACACCTCAGAAAAGCTACGATCTTGTCCACATAGACTGATCTGTCATGATGTTTTTGGTGTTTCTGTACTTCTTATTTGACATTTATCTGCCCCCCCCCCAAATTGTCCTTGATTTGTACTTCCTTTACGATGCCTTGGATAATAACATATCGCCTCATGTATATATGTACGGTTATGATCTAAACTGAACAATTAATGATGTGTACATAATGATTTTAAATATGTTTGTCTTTTTTCTCCAGGAAAACAATGTAATTATTTCTCATTGCTACAGGTACTCACGTTGCAATCATACACATAATTTCCCTGAAATAACAAATGAAGTGGAAGTGGGCAGCATTAGTGTGCAGAGGGAGTGAGAACCTGGTGTTATAAGCATAAGAATTATTTATTGAGATATGAGAAAAAACTCAGTTAGCCCCATTGAGAGAAACTCCAGGACCTGGAAGTGATGGAAGTGTTCAAAATGTCAGCAAAAGGGTGAAAAAAGCCAAAGCAGAAAGGAAATAGCATTTAGATTTTTTTGTCTCCATCTGTTGACAGTGCACATGAGCATATAACACACAAAAGTAGTTGTTGTTTGAATCTTGTGTACAAGTCTGTTTCACAATCACTACGTGTTCTACAAAAATGTGTTGTGAAGCAAACAGGTGGGATTTACACCATTTATGATAACTTCTCACTGGCAAGCTACCAGAAACACTTCCTCAGACCATTTATTTGAATATCTTCAAACATAATTGTCTTAGGTGTTGGAGCAGGACTGCAGTGATGATACAACAAACATGCAGTAAAAAGCAGGACTTATGCATTGCCACATTAGTGGCTTGTGTTGCCTACATGAGTTGTGGATTTCACTGTATGTTACAATTAGGTCCGTAGGTTTATTGTGGATTTTAAATCGCAGGATAAAGATGTGACTGAAGTGCATGCTTTCAGCTTTAATTCAAGGTCTTTAACAAAAGATTTGCATTTACTGTTTAAGAATTACAACTATTTTTAATAGTCTCCTATTTACAGAGGCTCAAGCTTTAATGACTGACACACAGCTACACAGAGAGGTGACGCCTGTTCCTTTGTTATTTTATGGCAAATGAACCAGACATAATATCTAAAGTTTAAGTGTGTTGAATTTGTGTTTTATAGCTTTTCATTAGAATTTGTTTCAGTGCAGTGAGAGATAGCAACAACTTTAGCAGTGTTCAAATCAACAGTCTGGTTCATTCTTAAAAAGAGTGAATGCACTGACCCACTCAGTGACAGCAAAAGGCCTGAAAGACCAAAGAAGACAACTAACTTGGTTAATGACAGAATTTTTTTCCACATTAAATAATAAAAATAACTTTTCATCTAAAAAAGTCATGAATACTTGTATTATCAAGAGACCCCAGAACGAATGGAAACACGGAGGGTTTACAACAAGGTGCAAACCACTGGTTACAGTCAGGAATGAGAAGGCCGGATGAGACTCTTTCAGAAAACATCTTAAAGACCTGCACACTGTAAAAAATATTTAAAGAGATGAAACCAAGTTTTGCTTGTACCAGAATGATGGGAAGAGATAAGTATGGAGAAGGCGAGAAACAGCTCATGCTATCTGTTGTTATGGCATGGTTATGTATGGGTGGCAGTGAAACTGGGTCCATAGCGTTTATTGATGATGTGACTGCTGAGCAGGATGTGGCAGAAGTAGCAGGATGAATTTGGGCTTTAGTCTTTGTTTCGATTCAGAATAATGCCACAAAACTGAAGGTCGATGGAGTAAAAGGCCTTCAGAGCATCTCGTAGGTGGAAGGAAGTCCATTGGTTCAAGACTTCAAGCATTCGTTCACTGCAAAAGATTTTCATCCACATATTAAAAACAATCCTTGCATTTGAACTGTTAGCTTGTTCAAATAATTTTGAGCCTCTGAAAATGGGGTTCTTTGTATAAAAATGGCCATAAGTCATAATCAGTTAATGCAAAACTTTTGTTAAACTCCTTGAATTAAAGATGAAAGTCTGCACTTTAATCAGTCCTCGATTGTTTGATTTAAAATCTATACTGTTGTGTACAGAAATTACAAAAATTGCACCTTTGTCCAACAAATTATGGACCTAACTGTACGTGAAGTCCAAGGCACCTGCAGAACCTAAACACTGACTTTGAGAACGTGAATGAGAGGTAAGATTGTGTGACCAGAACACAAAAGTAATGATCGGATTCAGAAATAACTTAATGACTTTTCTGTACATTAAACATGCCGCTGAAAGACTTTAGCTCATTCGATGACTTATTAACAAAATGCTTTAAAGATAAAAAACACACACACCACAGGTTGATGTGGGAGGGAAATTGTGATAAACAACTACTATACATATGGGGAAACTTGGCAAGAGAATAATTTAGGCTGCTGTGTTTTTTTTTTTTTGTTGTTTTTTTAAAGCTGCTTTTCTTAACTTGGGACACAATAATAGAAGTCACAGCTCACAGGGGAAAGATGCAGTCTTTGGTATAAGAGCAAACTGGACAGAACAATGATGCAGGATGTGAATAAGTAAAACTAACGTGGCACAGACGTCTTTCACACCTACTCACTTAAACACAATACTTGTTTCAATGTACAGACTTGCATGAACATTTAAAAGACTGAAAACTTGTGATTTTTCTTTCTTTCTTTTGTCTTATTTTTCTTTTTTTCTTCTTTTCTTTTTCTCTTTTTTATTGGAAAGCCTGTTATTTTTGCTCCAGACCTGCATTGTCGAACTACTTATGGAAACGAAACAAGAACATGCTACAGTAAACAAATTTATTTCGGCGTGGACACCTTACGTCATGTAACACATAGATGGAAATATAGCGACGCAATAAATTATCTTCATTATTAAGCGTAACCAGTGACATACTATACATCAAAAATGTCAAAGCACTGTAAATAAAAAACAAACAGAAAAAAGCAAAAGGCTTTTACAAATAAAAAGGTCGGAAGCGAAAAGGAAGTCTTACACAGACATCAATGCTTAAAAAACCCCCCCAAATAAAACAAATGTTTGAATGCCAGCAGACACAGAAATTAATATTTTAAGTGTGATTCCTCCTTGATTTTAGTGTCTCACGACATAATTTAAGTACTGCTCAAAACAAATAAAAAAATAAAACACTATACACACACCAAAGAAAGCAAACCAGAAGGATCTTTTTTTCTCATTATTTTCTTTTTTTCTTTCTTTTTTTTTTTTTTTTTTTTAGGAAATCATTGCTTTGCAATTTATGCTTCATCACAGTTCTCTCCCATTTGACCACATGAATGTAAACAACTGCTGAATTATTCTTTTTTTTATTTTTACAACATTAATACTTTTTATATATATATATTTATATATATATATATTTATATATTTGTACATATTTTCATTCACATCTGCACGGTTAGCTAGCATGGTAATGAAATAAGGCAAGACTCACATAACTGTGACATCACAATGTTTTTTTCTCTTATAATACTGATTATTAAGGTATTTGTCATTTCCTTCATCTGTTCTGCAGCAGGCTTTGGTCTTTTCGGACAAAGGCAGGATCGTTCCTTCTCCGTCTCCAGAACCACATTTTGTTTTGTTCCAGTTTTAGTGAAATATTAAAAAGGACAGGGTTTTTTTTGTTTGCTTGTTTGTTTGTTTTTTTGCGGGAAACAGGGCTATAAATACAATTTAAGCTGACATTAGTTAATTGAATTTATTTAACACTGGTCTTTCTGAGGTACATAGTCTAACATAACATGGAGAGATGGAATAAGAAAGGAGAACTGCATGGCGACCATGAGGAGCAAATGACTTCAATTACAAGAGAAAAAAAGACGTCTTCTTCTTATTCACCCATTTAGCATTTTGTTCGCTAACAAATTAGAATTTTATTTTTCAACTTTCAGTTCTCCCCTTTCAGTTCGGTCGAGCTGCCACTCGTTTTTTTTGTGAGTTAAAAAAAACAAAACAACAAAAAACAGACGTGATGGTAGCTGAGAGTCTCTTGCCTGGTTGACAGCTTGTCATTTTGCCCTTACAGTACCAAACAACAACTAAAAGCCAGTTTTATTGATAGAGCGCACAAGAGAATCATTGACCAAAACAAGCCACCGCTGTAGTCACAAAGCTCTTTTAAAGATGGGCAGTGTTATTCAGCTTCCCCTTTTTGTCAGCACAGAAAGCCTCTCAATGGCATTACCAGCACTAAAACATTTGTGGGCTCTTGAATTCTTAAAGTTGCAGTCTGACAGTCTGATAGTCTTGCTTGTGCAGATGATCAGAAATCATCTTGTACAGTCAAATGCAGATTCTGCTTCAAGTGGTTGTCTTTTTTATCTTTCTTCCTTTCAGCATCGTCTTTTTCTGTCTGTGGTTGAGGAAAAGTGACTCCTTTTTAGAGTTTTTATTGTGTTTTTTTTTCTTTCTACAATAAAGGGATCCAAATGCTGTTTGTCTGTGCACGTTATGAGTCTCTGTGCACGTGTTCGTCCACTTCAAGTTGTAACTTGAACCACACACACACACAAAAAAGAGCTCGATAAAACTGCTCCCCATCCTCTAGGTCACCACATAGTCAAGTGTGAGCTGGAGGTTTGGTTTTGGTGAAAGCATTATTTGGAGTTTCTGGACTGCTGCAAAACTGCACAGCTGCACTGCGGGTCGGAAAGTCGCTTCCTAAGCTCTTTTGGCGTGCAGCATTTCAATAAGCAGGTTGTTGCAGGGCACGTCGCCGTTCAGGTGTTTGTAGTAAAGGTATTCTTCGGCTTGCAGGCTGATGGCTCGTATCTCGGGTAGCCGAAGGAGCAGCTGGCCAAACTTGTCCGTTTGCTGCGGGTAGTTACACATGACGTAGTCCAGCAGCGCTGCATTGACCTGCTCCTGGACGCTCTCGACCAGGTGAAAATTCTCCAGGTTCTTCACATCTACGGGAAGGAGGAAGAGAAAGGTTAGTTAAAGTCAGGCTCCACAGGAAATGTGGGTCAGCGTGAGAACAGGTGAGGGAACTCGAAACCAAGGTTACCCACACTCAAAGACGCTGTTTCACTTTAAAAAAAAATCCACAGGGTTCATATTACAGACACACAGATTAGTTCTTTGGTTATTGTATATTTTCACGTTGCTCAAAATCTGGCACTCCATGTTGACGTATCCCTCCCTCCTCTTGTTTTTTCCTCTTTATCACCTTCTGGGACTACAGTGCAGAGGGAGTCAGGTAAAGGCAACAAAAAAAGAAGGTTCTTCTCCTGAGACACAAATTCCCCAAGAGCCCATGAATTATGCAGGGGAGAGTTGTAGTCGTATTAGCACCAGAGCTGCTCCTTAACCTAACGCTTTCACCACACTTTTGTTTAAGATCAAAACAATTTGTCCCACTTATTTTATTTTTTTAAATGTGCAGATAAAAGTTTGCAAAAGCATCAATCTGATGAATAATAATGCTAACTTTAAATAAAAGAGTAGACATCATGTGCAGGAATCCATCTCAAAGGAAAACCCCTTTTTTCACCATTAATTCCTCGTGCAAAATACATTTTGCATCTCTCTAAAACCCTACCTTTCTGCGCAGCTATAAGCACTTTTCCTTGACAATAATAAGCTCACTGGGGGTTTAAGCAGATTATTGCAAGACAAGACAAAAAAATTTGCTAAATGGATAATGGTGAACCAGAGCGCTGTGTGTACTTGTCATGATTATGAAGCACAGGGGCTGCAGAATATTTAATCAGGTAGCAGCTCTGTGTGTGCGTGTGTGATCTTTTATTAATCTGTTTGACCCCAGGTCGAGTGTGCTCACAGTGGGCTAATGTAGAATGACAGAGTCTGTGTATAGTTGGACCAGCACACACGCACACACTAAAATATACCACCCTTCCGACTTAATCTCTCAAACACACACACACGCACACACACCCGCACTAATCCATGGAAATACACATAATATTTCTTTCTTTCTCACACAGTACCCTCTTCCCACACACATACAAACTTACTCACGCACACATGTGCCCCATCCACCCACCTAGAGCATTAGGAGGAAGGAGGGGGAGATAAATCAGCAGCTAATGAGGTCTAGAGAATGAGAAGCAGGTCCTTCAAGGCACTTCCATCTATGATGCACTCTACCATGCTATTGCAATCTGTATGTGTATGTGTGTGTCTGCCTGTTCTTGTGTTGCTTGTGTGTGTGCCAGCATGTACTGTGTTGATGCTCACCCTGACCTCTGAATGACACGGCGGGGGGCTAAATAAGGCCAAGAGGAGGCCAGGAAAAGGGGGAGGGGTGTGGCCTGTGACAAAGGAGCCTCCAAACAAACATGACATGTGCTTTTTCCTGCTGCCACTCAGCTGTCTGACCCCACTCAGACTCCAGCACCGTCTTTCACACCACCAACACCTCAGAGAGGCCTTTATGTAGCCTTACATAAGCCAGCCCAGTAGACTGTCGAGTGTGCTTTAAGCGTTTCCACATAGACGTCCTACGCAGGTCAACAAGGAGAAAAGTCTTCTTCTTTAAAAAAAAGAATATCTACAAATGAAACAATTTAAACGTTTAAAAGTTTCAGAGTCACTCAGAAAGTTTGGAAAAAAAATGCAGAAATCACTGAAAGTACTACTGTTTTGGATTTTTGTTGTTTATATCAAGTTGATTGTTAAGTTATGTTTTGAGCATGCACTACAAAAAAAGAATTACACTGAGCATTTTTTAAAGGACTCAACATCTGTGGCATTGCTGTACATATCCATGGACAACAGATGGGCATAGCTACATCTCTTCAAATAAGAGTCTTTTTTTTGAGAAATCAATAGACAAATACATTTATATTTTATTAAATTAAAGTTTGTCAGCATAAAGGAAACAAAACTGACCCTACAGGAATTTTTTTTATAGAATAGACATATTTGAATTTTAAGTCATATGTCATTATAGTATTAAAAAAATCACTGAAAACTAACTTTTTCCTGAACACACTATGTGTCTAATAACTTCTGTTACAGAATGAGTGTAGCTTTACTGCTAGCCATCCTCTCCAAACACTAAATACCACGCATACATCAAATTTAACACAATCAAATTTAAATAGAAAATTCTGTTTAGTATAATCAAGATCTTTTTGGGCCATATAATATAAGAATAAGTGTTTTCTGCAGTGCAAACACTGTAACAACACCACATGCTGATATGTCAGAGCATCTCACAGCAGAGGCATGCCAAGTATTACCATGCTTTCTCTGAAAGATTTGTCTCTGTTTTGTGTGCGACTACGTTGTGTGCGTGTGTCGATGTTGGGGGGACAATGGAGAATTAGGATCCAATGTCTCTGTCAAGCTAATTAGACAAAAGTGAAGCAATAAGACAGCATTTTAATTGCTAATTAGCAGAGCCTCTTTTGAAAAAATAATGAATCGGGGCTTCTAAAAAAAAAGTACAAATGACAATAGCATAATATTCATTCTCTATTGGAAAAAACAGTGAAAAAAAAGAAGAAAAAGGTTGAAGAGTTGTTTGTTTGAATTCTGCTGTTAAACACATTAGAAAAGTGAAGAGCTACTAGAGCTACTTTCAGCTGCTCCCTTAGTCACATGAGGCCTCCACAGCAGGTAGCACTGCATATTTGATTTGGCAGACCCTTCCTGACACAACACCAAAGGGAATCTTTTCCTGGGGCTTGAACCAGGGATCTTTGCTGCTTAGGTGATTGTACATGAAGCCACTAAGTCAGAAACTCAGAGTAATTTAGTCATTCAACGGCACGAATGTGATGAATTAAAACAAGCAGCAAATAAACAATTGATCAGTGATTCCCAGACAGTGGCAGGTTGGAGTATTAAATGTGCTAAGCACTCGCTCCTCTTCCTTCAGTGCCCCCCTTCATTCCCCCTCCCCTCTCTCTCTCTCCCTCTCTCCATCTCATCCTTCAGTCACTGTGGGACTAATTATCAACTTTTTTTCACATAAAACAGCCACAGTTCGTTGCAGTGCCGCGTCCGAATACTCAAAAGGAAACCCCGAGGTCCCGCAGAATACATTGTTTCATTTGACGGCCGATCATGCTGAAGCCAGCGACCTAATGCAAGAGCACACACACACACACACACACGCACGCACAGACACACACACACACACACACACACAGATTAATTCTCTCTTTCACAGAACCCCTGAAATCTCCGCTGTGCTTTTTAATTAGACTGGATCTGCTCTGTGCTGTGAGTGTATGTCTTTTACGCTCTTTCACCGACCCTTACAATCAACCTGCTCCAGGGACACACACACACAGAAACTGCACATTCAGTCGTGCAAACGCTTGCTCCATTATTTCACTCTGATCACAGAGATGCCTCACAGAGTGGACAATGTGTTGGGAAAAATTTGACCCGAGAAATAAAAACAACACATATACGTAGTTACACCAAGGGTTTTCTTTTTTGTACATTTTTCTTAATTCTGTATACTTAGACTATTTTAGTGTTGTGTTCTTCGGTAACAGGTCGCTGTAGATCAGATTCATGTCGGTCACAGTTACTCATGTTAGTAACTATGTTACTGTGCAGTATATGGTGCCTACTGCGATTATTTGGGCGTCTAACATCCCTGTCACTGGCCGAACTTCAGTTTAGATGGAGTTAAAGTCAGTTGTGATTACCTGCTAGCTGAGAGCGTGGCCAGTCATTTAATTCTGCCCAAATTAGACAAAAGTGTTGCTATGTTTGTTATTAAGGTTCAAAAGTTGGGGAAAAGTCATGTTTCAAAAAAGAAAGAAAAGAAAATCTTAAATACTATAAGTAGGAATTCACTTGATAGGTTTACATTAAGCTAGCACCTGTTTTGTGAAGGCACTGCTAAGTCGCCAGCAGTTATTACAGGGTAAAACAACACCGTGTTCTCTCACATTACACTTTAAGGGCCTCGATCAATAAACCTCTGAGTCACGTGCTGCCCATACACACAGCCTTTCAAAACTTCACAACATGTGTTTTCTGCCGGGTCCAAAAACAACACATAAAACTGGTGGGTCATAAATAGTTATTGAGGGAACTGCTGTCAGTAAAACTTGTCCAATTAAATGCAAGTGGAAGACAAACTCGTTACTTCCTGCATAGGCGGGAATTAGGTGGCTCGGCTCTTCCAATAGGTGCTCTCAAAGGCATTTATACAAGGCGATCAAAGCTGGAGGACCTTTTACTACAGCAGCGGTGCGTGAAAGAGTGAGGAGCTGAACGTGCATTCCCGCTAACTCCTCTTTATTGCGCCCTACTGGACCGTTATCAAGTCGACGCTGTCCACAGCTACTTTTTCCACTATTAATCTGCCTTACAACTTGGCTCCAATCAGAGATGGGGGCGTTGACAGACGAGAACCCGGTGACCTTTGACTCTTAGAGAAACATATGAGGACTAATGACTTACTAACTATCACAAGAGAAGTGTTGCATGATCACTGGGAGAACTCTGCTGTGTCTGTGTTTAAAACACAGGGCAGCAAAGGCAATCAAAGCAAATAAGAGCCACAGGGCAAGGAGCAATGGCCGAGCGGTTAACGCTAGCACTTAGGTAGCCTATTATCAGAGTTATGTTGCTTTGCCCTGAAACATAATCTTTGATGAATAACATTTTGTTTTACCCCCATTAGCCTCACAGCACCATAAAGTCGTGGAGTACACAAACATACATGCTACACTTGCATACACTCACCTCAGCTCCTATCAACACTCCACTGACAACATTTTATGTGGACGTGCATGTGTGTGTGTGTTTCTTTTCTTCTACAGGATGCTCTCCTTCCCCATTAGAGTATTACATCTATCTGTGCTTGCCAGAAAACAGGTTCCCCTGCTCCTTGGAGCTCTCAGCTACCTTGTTTTCCTCCAAGTCCCGTTTGGGGAATTCCCTTCTCAATATGAAGCCTCCACCTTAGAGGCGAGTGAAAAAATAATGGAGGTAAACTGCAGATATGCCTCTTAACATTTAATGGGGGAGTCTTTGAAACCTGATACTCCAAAGGGTAAAAGGATAACGAGTATCACAACAATCTGATCACAGAATGTAGGATGAGGATGTGGAGGAATGTATCTATTGTCTGCTTTAGGAATGGAAATTGATCTCACAAAAAAACATCCAACTATGATGTAAACCATGGTGGTTAAGGCAGGGATATACTAAAAACAGTATAGAAAAAAAATACAAAATGTGGTTGTGACATAGTACACAAATCTTCCAGGAAGTGGGTACACTGTGGACATAAATAGATGAGCCTGATTAGGAACTGTGGTGATGTTCCTGGAGATGATGGTAGCAATGGAGACTCATCAGACCAGGCAACTTTCTTCCAGTCCTCCATTGGCCAGTTTATAGTTAGCACCAGCAAACTGTAGCCTCAGTTTTCTGTTCTTAGCTGCACATCTCGTGGTCTTCTGCTACAGCAGCCCATCTGCTTCACGGTTCCGAGATGCTCTTCTGCATACCTTGATCATTGTTTTAGGGTAGTGCCTTGTTGTTGTCGTGATTTGTCGCTATATAGATAAAACTGAATTGAACCCAATTGAATTGATGCTCAGTTTGAACTTTGGCAGATTGCCGTGATGTAATTGGCTGTGATTTCCATTAATTAACATTCAAATGGATGTACCTAACAAAGTTGCCTTTGAGTGTCCATATAGGTTTGTGTAGTGTTAAGTTCATATGCAAACAAAAAAAAAACCCCTGGACTGGTTAATCCTTGTGTGAGCCAAAATGTCAGTTTCAACAAAATCAGAAGTGAGATGCATCCTTGTATTCTAATGCTGGAAAGGTGTGGAGATTTCAGATGCCATTCGACTATCCAATCACCTTTCAGGCTTGAAAGGTGAATTTGAAACGGACATATACCGACTGGTACAGAACCACGATGAACAAGTTTAATTACCTTTTTCTTTTGTATTTATTCAAATGATAGGATCACTGGATGTATACTTCATACTTAGGTATAAAAAAGGTCTCATTAATCTCTGAGCAGTGACCCTTTATCCTAAGTAGTGACCATTATTTCACCAGCATACATGTAGCTACAGTATGTAGCTACATGCCCTTAAGCTAGCATAGAGCCCAATACCCAGAGGCCAAATTTCCTCTGTGTCTGCAATGAATAATAACTGTCTCACAGTTTCTGGCCACCAATGGGAACATGCTGTTGTCAGCTTGTCAGAAGAAAGCATTAAGGCTCAATTTGCCCGCCGACTCATCAAACCCTCACTTTCTCCTCTCCAGGGGCCAAATGCCATGCGGCTGTAAAAGAGAATTAAGCAGCTCCGGTCCAGTTGGGAATATATTAAGTCAGATCTAAACCTCAGCTGACAACAATGCTATTGTTGTTAAGCTAAACAGGTAGCGGCTGCTTGAGTTCTGTCGCCCAAGGATGGGTCGGTGGGCTCGGCGGGGTGATGGAGAGAGGTCGAGAGATATTGAAAGGAAGAGAAATGCGCCTAAGGTCTGATAAAATAAATAAGAGAAAAGGTGCTTGGAGCAGGAAGGAGAAAAGCTTCTCTCATTGCCTATGCTGGCTGGAAGGTGCTGGGGATTTATCTTGAGGTGAAGGGGAAAGCAAATTTACACCCTGAATCAGTAGGTCCTGTCTGTGGCTGTATTAGTAAGGGTTCCAACAGATGGGCACAGCCAGGGAGATTAATATCAGTGGGGATACATATTAAAGGGAAAGTTAAGACTTCTCTACATAGACTGGCACGGCAATGATATTGTTGTGTGGCTATTACAATAAATCACACATCCCGTATATAAATATGTCCACAAGATGAGTTTGTTGGCCATGCTAACGATCATATGGTTAATCGGATGAAAAAAATAATAATTCCCAGACGAATCAGCAATGAAAATAATCCTTACTTGCATTTCTAACATGCTTCAGACCTGCTGGGGTAAAAATCATATTGCTGGGGAAGAAAAAAAATCACATTGTCTCAGCATTATGAAAATCCATTTGCCAGAGGGATACTAAGAGACTTGAATCAGCAATGAACCTGGTGCTTAGCCCTCTGTGGTCCCTCTAGTCCTCCCCACCTCTGCTCCTTATTGCCCCCCACTTGTTTTTTAACCCCACCCCCTCCCTGGAGGTGGAACCAAAAGCCTTTCAGTGAGTGAGCGATGCACCCACAGGTCCCTGCTCTCCCACCTTCCTGACGCTGCGTGGACTGTGCAGAAAGTTAACACCCCCTCTCCACTCACTAAACAGCTCCCAGTCATGTAGCTATACACAGCTAATGATGCTAACGCTTGACTGACAGGCTGAGCACTAACAGGCAGCAATCCAGATGCAAAGTCCCTTCGTTTGGTGTAATGTGAGGAAATGTCGATGGAGAGGCGAAAAGGAAAAACAAAAAAGGAATCTAATGAATTAGAAATCAATATTGCTGCACCTGTGAGGTGGCTCTTCAGCCTCCCTGTGACTTTACCTTGTATTTCATTTGTACCTGTCAGCAACAGTGGGAGCAGGCACCGTGTGTGCTGTTCCTGTGTCTGTCTGTCTGTCTGTCTGTCTCTCTGTGTATCAATGCATGCATGTGAACCTCGTTTAGATTCAGTGCACTTTTGCACCCGTCGGCTAATTACACCCAGGGTTTGTTTGTTGGTGGAGGGGAGGGCATAGAGAGTGGAGGGGCATGTCAACCTTTCTTGTTTATGATAAAGTGACAGAAAATCATTGGGGGGTCAAGTATCGCCCCCCCCTCGCCAACCCTCCGCTGCCCCGAAAACTCCTGCAGCAGTACAGAAGGTGCATGGTGTGGGATGCCTCCCCTTTAATGAGACCATTAAAGGGCCCGTGTCCCCGTCAATAGATTTCTCTCATTCTTTCTCTGACAAATTTGAATTAATAATTCAGCATCAAGCGCCCGGGGATGTATATTTTCAGCATGAAGGACAGTTAATCCATAGTGTCAGTTTCCCACCTCGCTGTCTCTCACTCAGTCTTTCCCTCGTGCGCTCTCTCGTCTTACATCCCACCCATCCCCTCTCTTTCCTCTTCATTCGGCTTCATTCTCTTTTGATGCCGGCAGGTAGAGTGCTGACTAAAGAAGAGTGTGCCACATATATTCCACGCCTTCTTTTGATTTCTTTGTTCTCTGTGGGATTTTTTTTGTTCCTCGTTAAGTTGACTGCACTTTTCACATAAGTGCAAATTGGGGTTTCATTTATTTAAAAGTATTGGATGGCAGCAGCTCTCCTCCCCACCCCTCCAACTCAGAGTTAATGGGAGATGGCATGTTTACAGGCTGCTTTTCAAAGCTTAACTGTAGATTTTACTTCACGCTCCCGCTGCGCCAAATGTTAGGACAGTCGTGCGCACAATTCGAGAAAGTCAGAGGAAATTAGTCATTTTGAAGATAAACCACAAGTATGCTTACTTATGTCCACGCATGCTCAGGTTTGACGGTTTCACTGGTTTTGAGTGAATGAGTTTTAACAAAAAATACAAGGGCTGCTTCACTGTGCGGTCTCGTGTTCGTCATTACACGCTGGAGTGGTGTCTAACTGTGAAAATGAAATTCCAAAAACAACAGACAATAAAAGAGGAACAAAAACCCCCCCAAAACAAAACACCTGCACATTCACTTTCTTGAGGATGTCCAGATGTTACATTTTGTTCCTCTACAGAACAAAATGTAACATCTGGGAAAACAACACCAGTGTGCTTAAAAAAAAATCAGCTGTGTAGCCAGGTAATCACTGTGAAATGAGTTGATTTTTAGGATGGCTGCTCTCTGTTTATATTTGAGATCAGTTTGTTGAGCTGTCTAGTATCTAGTAATATTTAAACAGCTTTTTAAAAAGTATAAATATATTATTATTCATTATTCTGTCAGTATTGCATCAGTGACAATTACCTTTATAAGTTATCTGCAGTTCTATAATAATACTGATCGTTGTACTGAGCATCGTATCCATTTCCAAGCTTGCAGTGTAATGCCAGGGGTAGCTTTTGCTATCAGTGCCAGGTGGCACTAAAGTACAACTTTATGCTCTAAGGCAGCGTGCACAGGCACAAAGAGCTGGAATAGCAAACGCCTGCTACTGCAGAGCATTATTTTATATTACATAGCTTTGTTTTCTTATGATTTACTGTATGAGCGCATTCTGTTGGCATGTCTGTGAGAACAGAAGGTTGATTGATTCATTTTGTTTCATCATGGACTGCTTCTTGGCTTCCCGACCCCTTTCTTTAGCCACAATCACTCCTCTCTTTCTTATTTTTCTCCCAACACAACATAAAGAATCGCTTTCCTTTCTGTGTACCAGCACCACGCTGCTAAAAATAAGTTTCAGCATGAGAACGAAGAGGCACGAAAGGAGCTGTGATGGTTCAAGAGTGAGGGTGTAATGTCACCGGTGGGGGGCTCAGTGAAGAGAAAGAGAGAGAGAGAAAGGGTGAGAGAACAAGAGACGGCAACTGTTGGATCATCTGTGCTTTAAAACATTTAATCACTGTCTCCGGTTGCACACAGACACACACACACACGCACACAAAGACTAAAGCATGAACACACATATCATCTTAAAGCTCTGCTGTTCTGTGCTGTGACAGAAGTATCTTGTAACTACATTGTCCACAGACACACACACACACACTTAAACACACACACGTGCCACCAGAACAGAAGCTCAAAGAGCAAAGGGTGTATAGACTTATAGCAGCCACCATGACCACTATATAGCTTACCAAAAAGTTTAAAGGCATGCCTCTGCACTATACATATTCACAGAGGGATGCAGAGACTGATAATCCACATGCCAGGCAGTACTGTAATGCCAGCGAGCTCCGTTTGTAATATCAGCCCGGTAGGTGTAGATGTAGGGGATTATTGCTGTTCTTAGTCTACTTAGCATTTTTCATGCAAAGTCACGCACTTGCAAGTTTAGTATCATTTCCATTGCTTAATCCTGACTTTTGATAGAACACAGTTCAGTTATGGAAACTAGGTTTCATTTAATGGGCTTTCTGAATAACTCAGTGCGTCATCCCTTTTATCTTTTTTCAATCATTACAACTCTGCGCTCACGCCTTTAGCATTTTGCATAAAGTAATGATTGTCTAGTGAGTTACACTAATGACACATCATGAGCTATACAAGGATCATAAATGTCTTGTCGTAAAGATTTTATTTTATTTTTTTACACAACAACTACAGCAATAACAGTGTAGCTCCTTCTAAGATATTGATCGAAAGAGTGAATGGCTTTACAACTTTACAAATGATTGACAAGGCTGGTGTGTGTGAAGCTTGGGGCCAAACGGATTACGTTTGTATTACTGAACACTTGACTGGCAATAGACTTAAAGACTTAGAGGCCACTCCTTTGGCCTAGATCTCAATGTGTGTCTTTGTGCACGTTTTCTTGTGTGTGTGCGCGCTACACGTGATGGCTACATGCTCTCTTTATGTAATCAAAAACATGCCAGTTATTGCGAAAGCTTGACATTTAAATAATTTTGCTCTGATCACTATACTTTATGACAGTAGTAGTGAGTCTGGTGTGAACCATCAGTGCACATACACACACACACAGTGACCATAGTCCTCATCTCACAGCACTGTTATACTGTATTATGAGTGAAATATTGATGCTTCTTCGATTCCTAGGACCAGCTCTGTTTTGTTGACTATTTGTCTTTCTTATTGTACGGTGCTCTGGGGGTTATGCTTTGTGACTACAGAAAATTATCGCATTGTTTAAACTCGTTATAACCACATGATAAGTATGAAAGGCTGGTTGCTCTGATAGTCTAAAGTCGGCGTGATAAGGTCCTGCAGAATAAAATCAACAGGTCCTCTAAAGCAGTTATTAGATAGCATAAAATCACTGCCAGGGACTAGATGATGCTTGAATCAAGAGAGGGATTATCTGATGCACTCTGGTGTATGCACAATTTGTTCTCCGAGTCTGTTTTCCTTGACTAATGTGAGCCTGTTCTCCGCAGGGCCCCAGATAGCCCAGGTCTGTCTTCCCTACCCCAAACAGACATCCCTCAGTCTTTAATTGGAGACGAGTAGCAGCCCTGCTAGCACAGCGTTGGGACCTGAGCTGCGGCCACTGAGAATGCATTAGCATTAGCATTGCAGCGGACCGACCTGTACATAATGATAACCTCAAGCTCTGCCCACTGGGAGCAGCTCCTGTTCACACGCACACACACGTACATACGTACACACCAGCACACGCTCCCTTCCCCCTTCTACCCTATACACGCAGCCACGTAAACAAGCAAGTGTAATGCAGCCCCAGTGGTGGGCTGCTCGACGATCAGAGGAAGGTGGGGTGGAGAGAGAAAAAAATCAGTTGCCGCCGTTCGGCTGAAAAGTGTGTGTAATGAACTTGAGTTCCATTGATCGGGACTCAGAGTACAGAACCAGGGGCTGTTTGTCCCAGAAGGGCTGCCATACCGTTGCTCAGTAGCCCCTCATAAATGTTTGAGAGGCCTCAGCCGCTCCAGATCCACCCTACCTGGGTTAAGATTCTCTGTTACAACACACATATCCAGGTTGATACCAATGATGGATGGACGGTGATTGAGGGGATCATCCAATATTTTAACTTGATGACATTTAGGTGGTGTACTCTACAAGTGAGTCATGCTGATGGTAGTGCTAGAGAGAATTTTTTTCAAGCAGACAAGATTTTAAGACAAAAACGTTGTGCGCAGACCTGCAACTAAGTTGAGCATTGAGGCTAATATTTGCAAGGATGTGCTAATTAGGTTGGCATGCTATACTTTCCAAAGCTCTAAGGCCCTCAACTGGCCCCCGAAAGCCTCCGTATGCTATAGACAGTTGATATTACTGCAGATATCACTTAGAAAACACCTGATGTGCTCGGCCAACCATCCATGCCTCCTTTTGACTGCTAAGTATCAGCTGGCGGGAGGTCCTCCGCGTTATGCAGCAGGTAATAAAAGTTGAACATTGATTTTCTGTAGCAGCTTGTAACTGTTAATGTTGAGACATCAATAGCCAAAGCAAAGCGCTGGTGCCTTAATAGGAGGCCGAGAATGTGGAGGGCGCGAGCCAAAGCTGACTCTAAATCACAGAATCTATCCTTGCCGATCGATAGGACAGTAACTGCAAGTGTCCCTCTGCTTTCCTAATGTTTTATAATAAACTGACAGCCTGTAATAAGACCAAGGGAGAGGGAGAATGAGAAGGAGAGAGAAGGCAGGAGGGAGAGATAGAGGGGAACAGTTTCTCCATAGCCTATCTTGCCTTAAATCACCCCACATGGGAGTGCAGGAGAGATACACAGGGTAAGGTAGAAGGGTGAATTTTTTTTCTGGTTAAAGAAAAAAAAAAAAACACTTTTACAGGAGCATTTGTCTGGATGTGCTCACTGCTAGAGTAGTTAGTGAGTGTATTGATGGAGGGGAGCAGAAGTTCAGGGGATATGTCCTGAATTGCTTTGGCAGGACAGTGAGTTAAAGTGCATTAAATTCTGCTGCCAACTTGCAACAGTCATCATATTCAGGAAGAAGTGAAGGGCTGGGCTGCACATATTTTGATTTTACATTCAGAGAGATCTAACTACTTTTGAAACACTACTGGTACAGTAGATGATGAGCAAGTTTTCTTTACTATGCCGTTGCAATGAGGCTGCTGGTTTGGAATCATTTATAAAGCTTATTTTTCAAAATAAAAGTGATGCTACAAGGAAGATTTAACATTATACATGATATAAGGATATTTGTATTACATGTGGTGCAAAAACTGTACTGAATAAATAATAAAAAAATGTGCTGAAATTAAACTAAAATCACATACACAATAGCTCATAAGGACAGCAAATGTAAAACACTATAACGTTATTATCTGAAATCCTTAGGATGCTGTCTTTTAAATTCTCTTTTATCCTGTCTCCTTCCCCTTTCCCTCACTTGGTCACAGAAGATGGCCTATCCTTCCCTGAACCTGGTTCTGCTGGAGATGTCTTCCCGTCAAAAGGGAGTTTTTCCTTTCCACTGTCGCCAAGTGCTTGCTCATTATTCTGATTATTCAGGTTCTCCCTCTCACATATTCATCACCTTTAAGTCAATGTTACACTGCACGCAATAACCGTTACATATACTGGATGAGTCCCATAGCTCTATAAACTTTCACACATGCATCTGAATTGTTGCAGTCTCTTTTCTATATGTAATTTATTTTCAAAACAATAGAAGACATCATTCAAAACCAATATTTTGGGGAGTAGTTTTATGCAACAATGTTGTTGCAGCAATCTACTTCTTGTGCCATCTGTCTCTGCTGCCACATTAATTATGATACATCACAGGGATGACTAGGGAGTAGGACCTATTCACATGTGACCAGCTTGTAAAAACTGGGAGGCATGAACAGCCAAATAGACACAAAATGACCCCATGTGGGTTTGCTGTGTGCAATAGCACATAATAAGCATAAGCATGGCATGAACTCAAGAACATACTCTGTTTTAGGCCCGGGTTAGAGTTAAGCATTGGACTGTCTGTATTTACTGTCTGATAAATGTCACTGCTTAACAGTGTCAACATAAGTGTTTTCTGCAATAATGGAAAAAGATCTATAAAACACAGCCTGAGCTGTAAATTAAGCACTGGTTGGAGATGATCTGGATGGAGATGTTGAAAACTGAAACTGTACCCAGGTGAAGATATAAGGCTGAGCGTGAAGGTGGGGTTAGTGATGAGAGACACTGATTCTCACTCTGTCAACCACCACCACCAAAACTCACTGCAACTTCTGCCTAATGACAACAGCCTGCAGTATTGCTGGGTAATAGTGGTGAGCTGGAGCTTTTATTGCTTGATAAAGTCTGAAAGCCTTTTAGACAGCCTCATTACATGGAATTCCCTACAAAGTGGCTGCCACCATCAGGAGCTGACTGCTCACCATGTTAGATTTCTTAGGATAAAATTGACAGAAAATATACAGAAGGATTAGGTTCATTGCTTTAGGGCACACTCCCACCTACTCCTAATAAGAAGAAAAAAAATGAAAGAAAAGTCAGGACACTCAAACATGATTAGCTGGATTTGGCTCTGTCGGAAACCAAGTTTGAACAACTTTTTTCCTTTTTTTGTTTGTTTCCTGCATCAGAATGATGCCTGGAGAAACTAGACGGAGGGTAAAAAGATTTGTTTGAAAGGTAGATGAGAGTCCAATAGTTTTCAATCAGCACATGTTTGCCGAGCACTTCACCAAGATTCAAAACAAAGTGATGAAAAAGGACTAGATGCAGCCGCTCAGTGCGTGGACTGCGCTTTATGAACCTTATACATATATAAGGTTTAATCACCACTATTGCATTTGACATTACTGCTGTCAATGGACCAATCAGTGACTGAAACTAATTTATGGGACACAAACATTTGTCAGAGCTGTCTGCACCGCCATGAACTCGTACACTATGAGTCACCAGTCATGCCACATTTCAAACACATGCATCTCATACCATCCGGCTCTTTTCTCGTGGAAAAAAACTATCAAATCACATCTGACCTGTAATACTTCACACATGAAACTGCCTGTATGAATTCTCTCATATGACAGCAACAATGCCAGATTTGTTGGTACCCTTCTCTGTTTTTGTCTGTTTTTTATTTTTTGTTTTTTTGGTGGTGGTGGTGGTGGTGGTGGTGGTGGTGGTGGTGGGGGGGGGGGGAATAAAAAAGAGTGTTTAAGAATATTTAAATGAACGGTTTAAAATAATGATAAAAGTAAACAAGATGAAAGAAAAGTCTGACACTTCATATAAACAAGGTTTCTGCACCAAGAACTACAAACGATTTTCTTCTTTGTTGGAATTCTACCCAATTCATTTATAAGAGTTTACTCTCATCTATTATATTTTGCATTTGTTTTGCTCTTTTTCTAAATGAGACGAGTGCGTTCACTTAATGGTGTATTCCTTAGTAGATGCACATCATGGAGCCAAGAACAAAGACTTGTACACTGGCCTTCAACGCACATATTAAACAAATATGTGAGACTGCTTTCTTACATTTGCGTAACATCTCTAAAATTAGAAATATCCTGTCTCAGAGAGACGCTGAAAAACTAGTTCATGCATTCATTACTTCCAGGCTGGACTACTGTAATTCATTATTATCAGGATGTCCAAAAAACTCACTGAAAAGCCTTCAGCTAATCCAAAATGCTGCAGCAAGAGTCCTGACAGGGACTAGAAAGAGAGAGCATATTTCTCCTGTTTTGGCTTCCCTTCATTGGCTTCCTGTTAAATCCAGAATTGAATTCAAAATCCTGCTCCTCACATACAAGGTCTTAAATAATCGGGCCCCATCTTATCTTAATGACCTTGTAGTAAAATATCACCCTATTAGAGCACTTTGCTCTCGCTCTGCAGGCCTACTTGTTGTTCCTAGAGTATTTAAAAGTAGAATGGGAGGCAGAGCCTTCAGTTTTCAGGCCCCTCTTCTGTGGAACCAGCTTCCAGTTTGGATTCAGGAGACAGACACTATCTCTACTTTTAAGATTAGCCTTAAAACTTTCCTTTTTGCTAAAGCATATACCGGTAGTTAAGGCTGGACCAGGTGACCCTGAATCCTCCCTTAGTTATGCTGCAATAGACGTAGGCTGCCGGGGATTCCCATGACACATTGAGTTTTTCCTTTCCAGTCACCTTTCTCACTCACTATGTGTTAATAGACTTCTCTGCATTGAATCATATCTGTTATTAACCTCTGTCTCTCTTCTGGTTCTGCCAGAGGTTTCTTCCTGTTAAAAGGGAGTTTTTCCTTCCCACTGTCACCAAAGTGCTTGCTTATAGGGGGTCATATGATTGTTGGGTTTTCTCTGTATCTATTATTGTGCAATCTAGTGTACAATATAAAGCGCCTTGAAGTGACGTTTGTTGTGATTTGGCGCTATATAAATAAAATTGAATTGAATTGGTCATCTTTCGTCCGGGAAAGCCTGAAGTCACACAGTGCACATTCGACTGCGAAGCTTGTTCAGGCTATCCCATATGGAAAAGAAATAGAAAAAACTTATAAAAGACTTGCATCAGATGTGGCCTACTTCATATATTGAATCATATAAGGTTTATATGATTTACTCATGAAAGTGGCCGTTTCATATATTCTTTTAGTAAGTATCCAAAACATACAAGTTCCATTTATATAATTTTTCTAAGGATCTTATATCTGTTTTCACTCTTGTATGCTTTTCATACAAGTTTCTCACAAGACAGATACAAACTTTATACAATTTATATCTTTTCCATATGGGATTGTAAATGCATGATTTACACATTGCAATGTGCATTATCTAACTAAGGGAAACTCTTCTAACCAGTCATGCCAACAGGTTAATCTCTGACTAACAGTTCTAAATTGACATTGGTGTACATGGTATTTGTGTTTCCACGAGTGCAGCTTCGGAAAAAAACAAGCAACCTAAATGAGGTAAAGTGTACATCTACTGCAGTCCTATTAAATGTCCTAGTTTGCCTAACCCAATTTCAGCATGCAGCAGACCAGCTGTCAGGACGTTTGAGTGATTGTGCAATAGGCTGCCATGTCCTCAAAAGTCTTAACAAATGATTAACTCATTTACTTTCTTAATGACAGCAAATGTATTGCAATGGATAAGAATGCATTGGAAAACAGTGATTAATTTACAGTATGTAATTCTTCCATCAGATTAACAATCCAAGTCCAATCCGGAGGTGTCTGTAGCTCAGGAGGTAGAGCTGGTCACCTACTGATCGGAAGGTTGGGGGTTCGATCCCTGCCTCCTTCAGTCTGCATGCCAAGTATCCTTGGGCAAGATACTAACCCCAAGTTGCTCTCCGATGCATCCATTTGAGTATGAATGTGGTTAGACAGCACTCAGTTTAGAGTCAGTGACTGTGAGAACAGGTGTGATTGGGTGAATGTGGCATGTTGTATAGAGCGCTTTGAGTACTCCAGGAGAGTAGAAAAGTGCTAAATAAGAATCAGTTCATTTACCAAGTCTGGAATAAAAATGGACAAAGCCATGAGTCAAATGTTTCAACTTAGCCTTTTGCTAAAAAGTCTGAAATCTATTGGATAATGTTCAAATGTTGGAGTTATCAAAATCAGGGCAACACTCCAAGATTGCTGTCATAAAGACGCCTCTTATGTTTATACTCCTTTACTGTAAATAATTGTGTGCTATTCATATTATTAGCAGTCTTAGTAGATACAGTGGGGACTTTGTTTCTTTTCTATTTTTACACTCGTGGGTTCTGTTGTTTCTTTTAAGTTATCAGTTTCAGCATTTTTTTCCCCCTACTGTTTGCTTTATGATTGCCACATGCACACAGGGCAAAGTTTTAACAGATTACGCAGATTACATTTTGTTGTTTTACTGTTACTTTTTTGTGCGTTACAGTAAACAATAGTGCTTTTATTCTCATTATTTATTAATTTATTAATTTAATGTATGCACTGGCTCATCCACATGACTCCAGAGAACAGGAAAAGAGAATCATATTTTGTGTTCAGTCAAGACGAGGGCATAAGAACACATGTACACCCTAACTATACTTTATTCACGTATTGATCAGGCCAAAGGTACACATCATGCTCCATTCTGTTGACTTGTAGCCAAGTGCAAGTTTGCCTCCAAAAAGGGAGAAAAAATCTGTTAAACTTTGTTAGAACATTATTAAACACGGATTACTGAGCATGCTCTACTAAATGGCTCAATAGAATAAATGTTGAACTGTCACTGCTTCTCAGTTTTAATCAATTCCTGAATGAATTTTAAATGATTGAATTCTTTTCAGGAAATGAATATTTGCCATGTTTTATGGGCATGTGAGTGTGTGTTTGTGTACGTGTGCGTGTAAGGGGGCTTGCGTTATCCAGCTCCCCTGCTCACTGGCCAGGGATCAGTGTATTGATTCTGAGCAGCCTCGGCTGTTGCTTAATTAGGATGTACCTGTCTGGGAATTATATCTTTTTTTCTCTCTCATTGTGCGAGGAAACAAAAATGATAAAGAAATACAGAGAGGGAGAGAAACTTGTTTGTTTTCATCAAGGTTAATCACGTTTTCTGCTTTGTGTTGCTGTCAGCAGATTGGTGTCTGACCTCGCAGCGCGCAAAAAAAAAAATAAAAAAAATTTGAAAAAACGTTTTGTGTGGCACACAAAACATGCTAATGAAAGATGTTTCATTGTATGGGGACGGGGGTGACTGGGTGCTGATGCTGTAAAAAGTGGAATTCAAATGGCGGGAATGGTTAAAAGCAGTATGATCGGATGAAAAAATCTGCTATAATGCTTGTAATCTGAATTAAATTCAAATAATTGTAAATATCTTCAGTATCAAAGCAGTTACTGGTTACTATTAGATATTAAACTAACTTAAATGTTATTTTTTAAAGTTGAATCCATCTATACATTTAATTGTTTGTGATGTTGGCCATGTTTAGGGATAGAAAAAGAGGTGAAGTGAAAGTTGGGTGAGGAAGTAAAGAAATAAATAGTGAATTAAGATGAATGAGGACCAATGGAGGTGGATGTGGCGATAGAGTAGTGATAGATTGAGCTGTACAAAGATGGATGTTAAAAAAAACAGAGAGAAAGGACAGAGCAATGAGACAAGAGACAATACAGAGGCCTGGATGGATGGAGAGGGATGAAGGGTGGCAAAGACTTGATGGGTGGGTGTCTCTAAACTCCAATTTCAGTGACTGACTAATCGCTTGACAGACGGCTAATGTGTTGAATTGCTGAGGCAGCTCTTGAATCACTGGCTGCCCTGTCTTGATTTCTTATGAATGGACAACACTGCCCATTTCTGATCACTAAGAGAACCACCAAGTTTACTTTAACAGATGAAACAAAAGCAGCATTGGTCTGCATCACTTATAAAGATTACAAATATGTATATCTGTAGTTACACAATGCCTGAAAGAAAAACAAAAGATATTTTCTATTGTTGTTTTAATGGCAATAACTGGGTCTATTTTAGACACATAATAGCCATCCACATTTAGCTTTTATTTAGCTGTTTTTAAAAATTTGATTTCATTTATTCCATCTCTAAAAAAATAGAAACAAGCAAATAATGAGAACAAACCCTAAAACAATCAGCTGTACTCGTGTTTAATAGAGGAATAATATAACCAATAAACGGTTGCATTGCACAGAAAGCATAATTATGCATGATATATTGATCAATAGAAAAGATTTTAAGCAACATAATGAATGATGAATAATGAACGATTACAAAGTGAGCACAGTTACACATTTTCAGCACGCTACTGCCTGTTTTCCTGCTAAATGCTGCAGTATGAGGACATTATTTAGGGCTACAGGTATGTCCACAAATGCACTCTCTCCACTGGGACCATTTACCACCCTGCACTGGTCTGGCAGTACTCTGGTTCTCCTCTCAGTTCACAAGGATTGGCAGCACATGTCTCACCGAATTACAGCTGATGAGGTCTGACCCACTAAGCTGGGTTAACTGGTTGCTGGGTGAGCACTTTGTGACCTCTGTCTCTGTATCTGCTTTCAAAGTTTGGAAACTATACATGATGAACCAGAAACACATCGTGAAGATTTAGGACAAAAGCTGATAATTTTTCCAGGTTTCAAACGTAAAGGAGGGCTTAAAATATAAAGAGAAGATCTTTTATTTTTACTCAGCCTGAATTCAAACGTGTCCCTTCACCTCTGGTAATGCTCTGTAACCCACACAGCCTGTCAGTCTTTCTGTTAGGTCTTTAAGTCTGTTAAAGGAAATCAAAGGCCCATTAACAGTTTCTTGACACTCAATGACTCGTAGTAATCCTTCTCCAAACTCTGATCCAGACAGCCCTCAAACTCTCGCTGCCGTTATGTGTGTCCTTTGCTCAATGCCCAAGACATACAATCATTGCTCACAGTCCTACAAACACTTAGGAGATCAATGATCTCAGAGTGATAATCTCCTCCTTGATAGAGGGTAAAAGCCTTCACCGAAGACAGGGAGTGACAGGGGAAAGTGAGAGACAGTGATAGAAAGAGATAAAATAAAGCAATAAACAAAACGAAAGCAAACAGGAAGTATAACTCCGAAAACAAGCGCACATACAGATCATGACAAGTGTCTCCTCTCAGCTGGGTTGACATCTATATCTCTGTTTTTATTGACAACTGGCTTAACTAAAAGCTCCTCTGCCAGGGAGTGAATGACTGACTGCCCATGTACAGAAAGAGAGGGGGGATGACTCACATGGGAAATCACCAGCTGTATGTAAGTGAGTGAGTAAGTAAAGTTTATTTATAAAACACCTTTTGCAGACATGTAGTCACAGAGCGCTATATACTCAAAATCATAAAAACTAGAAAGAAGTGCAATAATAAATAAAATAGAATAAGAAATTGAGTTCTTGGCACTAATTTGTGATATAATGTCTAATATTTTCTAATTCTTGCTTTCTACTATATATTGTTTGCAATGCCTTTTCGTCTCTGCGTGTTTGCCCTGAGCCCGCTGCTTCAAGCTGACTGCTGGACAAAAGGGGAAGTTTATAGACTGGTACTGCATGCATATACTGTAAATAAACTTCAGTAGAAGTTAAATGAAAGTATATTTAAACAAAGTTCGAGAAAGACTAGATTTACAGTTAAATATGGGTGCTACAAAACCCAGTGTCTCACTTTTACTTTCCACCATGTTGCACAAGAGGACACTTAAAATACTGCACTGCATGCCATATTGGCATTGGCTGTCAACTGTAAGGTGTGGGGCTCAGATGATAATCATAGCAGCGATCCATTGATAGCAGCTGTAATAGCAGCAGTAGCAATCATGATAGCAGTATCTGTGATAGGAGAAGCAAACAAATCTATAGAAGCCACTTTATTAGTTTTATAAAAGGCTGTCCGGGCACTGAATTACTGGGTATTTCTCAGGGTTTAATCCCGTGATTTAACATGCTTATTTAAATAGATGCAAATGTAGTGTGTGCTAAGTAAGTAGAGCCACAGTGTTAAAGTAGACAAAAAGCAATATGTGGCTGGGTTATTCATAGACTTGACAAAGGCATTTGACACTATAGATCATGATATATTAATAAGAAAACTGGAACGTTATGGTGTCAGAGGGGTAGTTTTAGATTGGGTCCGGAGTTATTTAAGTGACAGAAAGCAGTTTGTGAAAATAAATGGTGGTTGCTCCTTATGTATGGACATTGCTTGTGGTGTACCCCAAGGGTCAGTTTTGGGTCCAAAATTCTTCAACTTGTACATTAACGACATCTGTAAAGTGTCCAAAGTATTAAAAATGGTTCTCTTTGCTGACGATACAAACATTTTTTGCTCTGGTGATGATCTGCAGAATTTATTGGAGGATATGACTAATGAAATAAGTAAAGTGAAGTTCTGGCTTGATAAAAACAAATTATCATTAAATTTGAATAAATCTAAACTTATGTTATTTGGAAATAGTAGTTTAAATACAAATGCAAAGATTCAAATAAATGGTGTTGATATTGAAAGAGTCAGTGAAAATAAATTTCTGGGGGTAATAATAGATGAAAAACTTAACTGGAGAGCTCACGTAAGATATATTCATTCCAAAGTATCACGAAGCATTGCAGTACTAAACAAGGCAAAACAGGTATTCGACAGAACATCACTTCATATTCTCTACTGTTCACTGGTTTCACCATACTTAAGCTATTGTGCAGAGGTCTGGGGCAATAACTATAAAACCACATTACATTCACTTTTTACTCTTCAAAAGAAAGCAATTCGAATCATCCACAATGCAGGTTATAGGGAACATACAAACTCACTATTTTTGCAGTCTGAAATATTGAAAATTGACGATATAGTGAAATTCCAAACAGCACAAATTCTATTCAAAGCAAAAAATAAAGAACTGCCAGGTAATATTCAGAGTATGTTTTTTTTGAAAGAAGGAAGTTATAATTTAAGGGGTTTTTGTAACTTCAAAACAATGAAGGTACGTACTACAAGAAAAGGCTTTTGTGTTTCTGTTCAAGGAGTGAAACTATGGAACAAACTGAATATGGAATTAAAGCAATGTCCAAACATAAAACTGTTCAAAAAGAGTTATAAAAATATGATCTTCTCGATCTATAAAGAAAAGGAAAATATTTAAATTAAGTGAATGTCTCTATTTAAAAACAAACAAACAAAAAATTCATGATGTGATATTATAGTATATAGTATATCAGAAATCTGTTCACTATTTTTATTACAAATTATATCAGTAAGGAAGCTGACTAAATATTCACTGATAATTTATGGGACAGGGGTGGGATTAAATAAGTGTATACTTCTTCCCACTCCCTTTCAACATGTAAATTAATCAGAATGTTTTTTTGTATGTAATTTGTATAGTATATTTTTTTTCTCTCATTTCTTTTCTAAATGTACTTGTATATTGTTCACATGTTGAAATAAATTACCAATCAATCAATCAAAGTAGTGCAAACAGTTCCTAGTCTCAAACCTGTCGTAATGAACACATCCCTTTTAAATTAGAGAGTAAAGTGACCAGTATTAGAGATTAAATTAGGCTAATAAACAGAAAGAGTCTAATCTTTTAGTTCAGCAGTCAGTGTACATCTACTTTTATGCCTCATTTCCCTACGACCCTTAATAACTGGCTCTGTCGGTAGGGCACAGATAGCTGTGTCGCAAATTAATTTGACCCTTCTGATAATGTGTTTTGATATTTAAATATACATACCACTACCGATGCTACACACATTATGCACATTAATTCCCCAAAGTAAACATATTTGTAGCTCAGCCTTCTTACAGCCAATTACATACTCAGTTTCAGCTGTATGTGATATTAATCACATAATGTAATCTCCTGGCTCTACGTAGCTCGAGCCTCTCTCCTCCCCTCATCCCACCAACACCACCTCGGCTAACGCTGATCCCCTCAGCCAGCTCTATGGCGTCTGTGCCGGCCTTCTTTTGCGGGAGGCCTGGGCAATGCCGGAGAACAGGCACTGCCGGGGGCGATACACATCCCTCAGGTGGGCCTTTCATTATGGATGATGTTTCTGCCAAATTATTTAGACCCTGAGCCCCAGCAACATCCCCACCCTATAAAAAACTGAAACAAACACATGCATGCACACACACACACACACACACACACACACACACACACACACACACACACACACACACACACACACACACACACACACACACACACACACTCCCTGTCTCTTTCTTTGCAAATGCGCACAAGCATTAATTCCTCCTGATCGCATATATGTGTGTATGTATAGTTCATTAGTGCTGTTTTCTTTGTTCAGAGGTGTTAAAGAAGTGAAAGTGTGACTCTTGTGAATTACATGTTGTCAGAAGGGACTGGGAGCTAAGCAGGAGGAAAATATTCATCACATGTAAGCCAGTGTTGCTCTCCATGCCATAGAGGGCCCTATGTTGACACTACTGGCTTCAGTAATGTGGGATGTTAAACAGGTTTGGCTCAGTGTGTGTGTGTGTGTGTGTGTGTGTGTGTGTGTGTGTGTGTGTGTGTGTGTGTGTGCGTATTCCTCAGAGGCAATTTGTTGCAGACTCGTTAGGAAAGAGTCAGAGATGACAGTCTCCTGGCAATGTCTGACCTCGGCTTAGAGATTCGAGAGCAGCTTTGGGATACAGACACACACACTGAGGAGAATGCACGCACACACACCACATGCCATCAAAGTTACCCTTCTTTTTGTCCCTTAACTCATCAAGCTTTATATTCCTCCACTTACCTTCCTTCCCAAATCCCATGCACTCTCTAGCCTCAGCTCCCGCCCGTCTGTCTCCAAAATACTTCAGGCTGGTGCCTGCCTTCAAACAGCACGACCAGTTCAATTCCCGCTCGCTCTTCATCTTCCTCCTATTTCCTCCTTCCCTTCCTTCACCCTTCTTTAGCTGAGATCCCTTCCAAATCTGTTCTTTCCTTTCCAAAGCTCTACAGCAAATTCTGAGAGGAAAAGCCCCCCTGTTGACCCCTTGCCCTCTCACCCGTTCCAAACTAACATCTCATTCCTCATGCACAGCTCGCTTCTCAAATACTGGTTATGAGTTACACTGCACTTGGCATAATCCTGCACACACTGTGATTCATGACTTCTAATATTGTTGATCCAGGATCTGATCTTTAATTTGCATTTGTTGCAGCAAGTCTGCGATGCCAAAGACCAACAGCTAAATTTCAGAAAAGAAAAACGTCAATATTTATTTTGTATTTACACTTCATATTGGCATACTCTCTTTCTCAAGAAATTTTGTACTTTAGAAACTTGAAGATGTGGTGGAAGATCAGGTGAGAGATTTGCTGCTGGGAATGCCACCGATAGATTTATGTGCAAGAGCTGGCTAATAGAAAAAGTAAACCTGCCTATAGTGGATCTAAACTTCCATCCACCCGTAGTCCTATATCATCTGTATGGTTGCACTGTACTGAACCTAGATTTATTGAGAGTTGTACTCACCAAAAATACATTTAAATTTTAGACCCAGACGTATATACAAGAGCTGCCACATCCATCTAAAAAAGACCAACCACACCTACCTCACATCCATTTGCCCTTTCACTATTTTGTGCGTTTCAGAACCACCCCTTCCTCTCAATTCCCGTGTTCCTCCTAGCTGATATAAAATATATCTGACTTACCCAGGCTGAAAAGCACCAGGAACTTCAGGCAGACAAACTCCCGTTGATCCAGCTGCAGAGAGCGTAGTTTGGCCACCAGCTCCTGGGCGTGGCTCAACAGATTGTTGAGAGTTGCTCCCGCCTGTGAGGCAATCACTGCGTAGTCCACCTTTAAAAAAATAGGAAAGAAGAAGGTAAAAATGTGTGCATTTAAGTGACTCTGACTGGAGTTTGAGCAGAAGTTTTGAAAACATAGTTGTAGATACCAAATAGAACACAATGTCACTTAGTTGATCACTGATTTGGGAGTTTTACAGCCCCATAGCAATAATTGGACGGTGGTTTGGTTTGTGACAGAGTAAATCACCCATTTCTAGTCTGTCACTTCTCTTTCACTTCTTTCACATGGATACAAAAATGGCTAACATGCTTCCTTAGGTCTAACCTATAAACATTAACACCACTTACACACTCCTTTTGCAGGTGTGCTTCAAACCTGCAGCTGCAGCTCATTTGAATGAGAGGCAAGTCCTTAGTCGCCACTCACCATAAGCAGGACCGTATTAAATTTTTATACTTATTGACAATTCATTACTATAATTGACTGTGTGAGGGTTTCCAGGGGAAGGTAGATGTTGGTGCGAGTCAGGAAGAGGTTCCCTGCGAGCTTCCATTTGTAATTATAAGCAGCCGTGAGTTTGGATTTTACTTACAGTGTAAATAAGATGACTGGAATACGTTTTTTTTTCCTTTGCAAATAAGAAAAGGGTCAAAGGGACATACATGTTGATAATACACCAATTTTTTCATTTATTTATCTGCCTTCCCCACTTTTTTTCCTTCCGTGTGCTTTTATTACACTGCACTCTCCCACTTTGCCCCGACGCCTCTGTCCCTGTCTTCCCATCTTAACACCTCCGAGACAGAAAGAGCTATGGCTCTGTGAAAAGCAAACACTGCCCCCCTTCCAAGGTGTCAATCAATTTACATAAAATCAACTGTGCATGAAATAAGTTCATTGAAGGATTGGACTGTTGATGGTGATGCCTTGGGTTATTGCCTCCCAGCCTTAAGTAAAAAGAGAGACCAAATAAAACGCTATAGTGTCACTATAGCAGACTTAGCACTAACTCTGGTGACCTGCGTATCAATCAATCAATCAATACCACTTTATTATCACCCCTGGAGAGACATAGAGGGCGAATATATGATTAAACCTTCAAATCTTAACTTATCATAAATATAGTCTTTGCTGAACATTAGGATTAATATGAAAGGTGAAAATAGGTTGGTGTGTATATATGACTATATATATATATATATATATATATATATATATATATATATATATATATATAGTCATTTGAATTTAATACACACCAGGAACACTTTTATAGTGTTTTTTTGTAGCCGGCTGACTGCCACACTGTGAGGCCTTGCTAAATCATTCAACAGATCAGTCCAGCCTTTGTCATTTCATGTTTGCTCACATTTGTACAAGTTCCACTGTGTGTTTGATCCTATGACAGGATAAAGAACAAGCACTCATGGTCATTTCTCACTGCTGTTGGTGACATGCAGTAGTAAAGAGAAAGAAAGGCAGAAAAAAAAGAATAAAATTAACAAGCAAGGGACAACAAACATAGGGACATGAGACCGGGCAAGACAGAAGGCAAATGACAGGCTGTAGCAGTTAATCTGCTAGTTCAATGGATTTCTCTTCAAATGTCAGTATGAATGGAGCGTATGACTGGCAAGAGCAAAGAAGCAGCTTGCTTCAAAGCAAGAGGGAAGAAACATCTGTTTAAATTCTCCATATGAGCAAAGCTCTGGTCCTTCAGTCACATTTTTTTTAATAAAAGCAGTACAATATCTCCTGGTAAACTTTGCGAATTTATTTCAGAATAAATGTGGTGATTTGCCTCAATGCACTTGAGGACAAAGTGCAATCAGTTTCAGTGCAACAATGGATTAATTACGGCATGAACTAAGGCCTGTCCTCAATGGCTGCTTCGTGTTATGGCATCGTTTGGTTAATTCCTCATAATACACTACATATGGGCATTCTGGCAATTCAATAGTATAAAATACCAGCTGTGTTATTTCGTTTGGGCTGCCAAAGGGAAAAAAAATCCACCTTGTAAAACTGTAGTATCTGTTCAAAATTAAGATTTTGCACACTCTGCATTCTTGGACAAATGGCCCTCTGTTTTGCTGTTGGGACTATGCTTCTAACCTGATGCAGCCACTCTGTGTAAAGGTTAGAACTACAAATACGTGGTCCTTTTTAAAAATACTGATATATAGTTTATAGACCAGAGGACTACATGTACTCCATGTACAACACAGATTTGCTTCTTACTGGGCACTAAGGTCAGAGAAGGCTTTTGCCAGACTCGGTGCAGCGCTCTCCCATCAAGTCCTGATTGTGTTTGTGTAGCATTTGCTTTGGGTGGTGTTGCTACTGCGGTTTAAATATCCCTTGCATTATCACTGTGCTGTCACCCCTGGCCAGGTGGAGAATAATAGGAGATAATGAACTGTTTCAGACCCCCCCCCCCCCCCCCCCCCCCTCCCACACACACATGCATACATTTCCAAACACACACACACACCCTCAACACCAGCTGTTCATTAACCAAAGTATGCAAAACGAAACCGCCATCCAGCACCTCCCCTGACTATCAGCCCCTCCTCCTCCCCCTATTCCTGCACCTCGCTGTTCGGGCCTTTTAAAACAGCCTTATCTGCTTCGCCTCATCATCTTCTCCCCGATCCATCCTCATCTCTTCTACTTTTGGCACATTTCTGCCTTCTTCTACCTCATTCTGCCTCCTTTCTTTTCTTCTCCCTCCTATTATCCAACTCAGTCTCCTTCCATCAGTTTACTCCCTCCGTCCATCTGTTCAACAATCTTGCACCGCTTCTTCTGCCTTTTTATTTATTTTTTTCTTCAAACTCTCATTTACCTGTTACTACTACCATAGCACTATTTGTTATAGTTTGTAGTTCCCACTAGAGGCAGTACTGGCTGCTTCTTCACCCATGCTCAGAATCGACTGTGACCTTGTCTTCATTCAGAATCGCGGCATTAAAAGGACTCCCCCTGTACACAGTGCACACGCGCTCGCCAGAATCTATTGTTGTAAAACATTTGTCGAAAAGCAATGTTTTTGCAGTGCAAGACAATCAATAATGCATGACTTCTCAACTCACTGACAGCCATCTGATTGGTCAGAGGCATATTCATGATGAGCAGTTTCGCACCTTTGTGACTGCACACACTCTCTCTTTCTCTTTTTAAAATGTGCCTTTGTTTGTGTGCGATTTTGAGAATCACTGAAGACCGAGTGAGTCTTCTATGTTTGCTTTGGGTTTGTGTATTTAAAGACAGCTTGCTTTGTGAGTGCTTGTGTGTGTGTGTGTGTGTGTGTGTGTGTGTGTGTGTGTGTGTGTGTGTGTGTGTGTGTGTGTGCGTGTGTGTGCGTGTGTGTGTGTGTGAGAAGCCGAAACACAAATCAGCACATGGCATTCTGATGCATTGAGATTTCTTGTTAGGGCTTCAGGCACCATCTCCCACCAACTTCCTCAAAGACCCCCAGTAAAAGAAAATAACACATTTAGCTGCATTTTTTATCTGTCCACCCACTCACTATGCTGCAGCATGAGTGTCTGAGTGCTTTATTTATTCACTGTTTGAGTCTTCATGCTCTGAGAAAAACTGTAAGAGCCTATAATCTTAGAAAGAAACCCCAACAATCAGGCGACATGTCTGTGAGCAATCACTTGGCAACAGTGGGAAGGAAAAATCCCCTTTTAACAGAAAGAAAGAAAAGGTTTTTTTTTTTCAGAGTTTGAGTGATACAAGATTGGACAAAAACAAAAAAGGAGTGGAAAATGCTGGAAGTAGTTCTTACCTGTTGGCCAGTGACCAATAGGATGGAGCCCTCCTTGGCATGCACCACCTGGCGGAAAACGTGGTCGAGAATGAGGAGTTCACTCCAGCAGTTCTGCAGCAGCTTCATCTGGTCATCCACCTGATTAGAGATGCATATACAAAAATCCACATTAGGCCAGGTGTTTATTTTTCCGCTCTTATAAAGCTGTAACAACAGTCTCTGTTGAGACTGAATGCCAGATGTACAATACCGTAACTGTCATCAGTGCAGATTGCATGTCTTTCATTGCACTCCTTTATTACATGTTATTTAGACGGGTTTGCAGTCATCAACACACAGAGTTGTGTGTTCAGGAGGGGCGTAGAAAACATGGGATGTGCAAACTGTACAAAATGTGTTTAATGTTCCAAAAATTAAAGTCTTATATCTGTAAGTCACTGAAAACAAATCAAGTTTTAAACAGGAACTTGTAAGCAAAGTCACACTGTTAAAATTTGTGGTTAAGATTGTGTCATAAATACTATAATCATTTTACAGGCTCCACGATCAGTCTATGAGGTCACCTGCTCTAAACATTTTTACTGCACGTTGGGTTTTTTCCAAATGCTAAAAATGCCTGTTAGAAAATCCAGTCTGTCAAATAATCTGAAATGTAGAGCGGTGATAATATTGTACAAAGACCTTGAGAAATAAAGGCTACAGCCAAATAGTATAGAGCCACCCACAGAAAAAAAAGCGCTGAAAAAAGCTGAAGCACTTTGTCAGCCGTAGCGGCTTGTAAATATCACAGGCAGCTGTTTGCCGGGTAAGCTTTCTCACAGGTCAATCACTATTGATCAGTAGCGTACCACAGGCATTTTTTTCCCAACCTTACACAAAGCTCAAAAGTCCCCTGTATGCACTCTAAAGCTTTCTCATGTGAACCTTTCCCCACACAGTTAAGCACTTTGCTGCGTGCCTGATTTAACAATGTTGCCAGGTTTATCTGTTTGCCCATTGCCAGGAGTTTCTGAGTGATTCCACAGATGATAATGATTAAATAGTCCACCCCCCCCATTTGTTTTTCCCCCCTCTAATACCAGCCGTCTGCTCCCAGGGACCTGACAGGTAAACTTTGGAAGCTGACACAGGTGAAATAGTGGTTTTGGGAACCAAAACAACCCCCTCCATTGTGACTGCTAGTCTCTTCCCATGCCCAACCGTGTTAATCATTACTCTACATAGCTAGACTCAAAAAAAAAAAAAAAAATGGAGAACACAGTGAGAGGGATGGAATGAGGAAAATGTATAAGTAGTTCTTTCTTTCTTCTCCCACCTCTTCTATCAGTAAACAGTGTGCACTTTGTGGCTTTGCTGGGAATAATGTGTCTTTCTGAGCACACAGGGGTCTGCTGCTTTGAGTATGTGAGAACTGTCTGTGAGGGGCATCCAAAGCTTGCAGTATGAAGAATGTGGATCGATGGTGTATCGCGGAAAGGTTTGAAAGGAATGTCTTTTTCTTTTTGGTGCTCCATGGAAATCATAAAGGGTTCAGATTGTTTGATATCAAGTGACCTTAGTTACTCATTTCATGTCAACAACTTTCATTCCACCTTTATTACCTTGTATGACACGACACTGGATATGGCCTAATCTGAAGTCTATCTCTTGTTGATTAGGCCTGTTTTGACTGGTGATCTGAGGCTGGTGGCAAACAGTGTTTGTTTACCTTCCACCACAAAGACACAACAATAGACAACACACTTGGTTAGACGACACGTGGGCTGCCTGACTATTCTTTACTTGCACGGCAGTTGTCATTTGGTTGCTGTACTCCTCCTGATTGGAGTTACTATTTATTGTTTACCTTGATATAGAGCAGCTCTTTGTATTTGTATTTGAATTGTCGCTCCCCTAACATAGTTTTTCTTTTCAAAAGTGATTTGGTTTTGTTTTGACCTTAAAAACAAGCATTTAGTGCTGACATTACGCCAAAGTAGGAAGGATTTCCTTTTTTCTGTGAGATTTGTTTGATCACATCTTTTTGTTGTTAACCAAAAAGTGAGATGTGAGTATCTGGCATCTCCTAACATATTTATTACATCATTTTCTCTTACTACAAGGTAAATGTCATTAGTTAAAAAAAATCATATTTGAATTCAGAAAAAGTCGTTATGCTTCTAGCACACTGTGATGGAATAAAATGACGCGTATACGAGAGATATGGCACGGTGAGAAATTTGCCTTGAAACGTTTCATGTCTCCCACTTCTCTTTCATCAGTTTGGCAATGCTGCTCTGACTTTTTCTAGCATTTTTGACAGCATCACAGGGTCTGTCTCTCTCCCGCCTCCTTCCTATATACATCTATTTTTGCGGTTCCACTCTGGTAGTCACTCAAGTGCAAGGGAAATGCCTTCATTAAAACCATCAGAAAGCAAGTAAGACGCTCAAAAGAGGGTGTTTTCTATATTGTGCCCTAATCCAATTCTCTTTATCTCCCCAACCTCAGGATGTTGGAAGTGTGTGTGTGTGCGTGTGTGTACGAATGATTACATGTAAGGCCCAGGCTCTTCAAAGGACTCCACTGTATGTCACTGGTGCTGGCAAGTATCAGGATACTCATCAAAGGCCTGTCCTCACTCTGCCCGCCTGGAAGCTCTTCTCTGACAAGAGTCCTGGGTCATCAAAGGGGGGCAATGGGAGGCTAGACTGGGGCAGGGGACACCCGCTTGGAAGAGGGGGACTGGTGACAGATAGACAGGCGTGTGGGCGGACCAGGGGTACGGGGTTCAGTTCACTGACCTTTTAAGTTCCAGTGACACGAGTCGTTTCCCTGACAAGCTCTTCCTTTGCTCTGTCAAATGAGCAACAGTCACGGTGCCTGATCTTACCAACACTGCTGCCTGTTCGCTCAGATAAAATGAACTTTCTGACACGACATCGACAACCAATTTGTCTTGTGTTTTACACGAGGGCAAAAGGGCCGAATATTATCTCTGTGCAAAGAAAACGCAGTCAGAAAAAAAACCAAAACTGGACGACTGCCAGCGGCTGATTATAAACATTGCCTAGTTTAATGTATTCACACCTTCGTATGGCGCTGCAAAGTTCAAATGAGCAGTTTGTGTGCTCCAAAAGAGCAATAAAGCAGATTTATATAGTGGTTTAATTCCTGTCTCACCACATAGTCATGGAGTATTTAGATAAGGCTTCTAATTGCCAACCGTTTCCAGCAATGATGACGCATAGTAGGAAAAAAAAGCTGTTGTTTTTCCTTGATTCTTCTTCTTTATCCCTTCCTCATTTCACCAAGACATAAAAACACTTGCTGCTAGGCTGATGTTCTTTACTGAAATTGGTTGCTTCCTCGAACACTGTAAATATAGATATTGACGTCAAGATAACTGGCACGATGATTTCCTTAAATACATAAAGGCAGCTAGCACGAGTTACAGCCAGGTCATTCAGTGCTAACAGATGAAAAAGGAAACATTGTTTGATTAATAAGTCAAATTGATGTGAACACATTTTGGTAAGTGTGCGTAGCAACGGTGCTACACAAGAAGTTCAAAGTTGAACACATTCTGCAAAATGAATTTTTCTAAACAGAAAAGTTGAAAAAATGTAATACTGCTGGTGAGGCACTGTGAAGAGGAAGGAGAGAAGTATTTTTCAGGTAATAATGGAATTCTCTTTGAGATTTTAATTTCCACTAGCATCAGACTCAAGGTAATAAAATCTGATAATTACAGGCTGGTGAATGGACACAGCAGCAAATACTTTTCATAGCACATGAAAATACTCCACATGCTCACTGTAAGCCTAACCAAAACCACCACAGACGAACAACAGGAAGGTCTTGTTCTTGAAATTCTTACCAAATGCCAAAACCACGCTCTGAAATTGGTCAGATGGTGATTTAACGTTGCTATCATTTTGTGGCTAAAAAAAACATAAATGGATTTGAGCCATATGAACTTAGCCATACTCTATGAATTCAAGAAATAATTTAGGGCAACATGCATGAAAAAACACTTCTTCTCCTCCTTCAACTGTACGCATTTGAACAATCCCAAGTTGCCACCTGTCCTTGGATGAAGCAAAACTCATTACAGGAATTTTTCTTCTGAGCTTGGCGCTCATGCAGAAAACAAGCTCCCGAGAAATTGCTTCAAACTGGCCTCAAAATACACATTTACAGGTGCTTTTCAAGGTGTGATCTAGTTAATATTTTAATATCATCACCAATTTTTGGTTAAGAAATGAGAGAAATTCCGAGCAGGAACTTGTACTTGCAGCAGCCAGTGATGAAAAATACATATCCTCCAAGAAACCAATTTAACACCTTTATGATCGTTCAGGCGAGTGGGATCAATGCCCTGGATCAATCGCTTAGCCCATAGCTTTTGTTCAAAACCACTGGCTGAGATTAATGGGATTTTCCAGAGAGGGGGAGAGAGAGGTAGAAAAAGGAGAGCCCAGTTGAGAAGGGGGGAATGGAACTGCCAGACAGGGAATGGGAGAATGAGAAAAGACTTGGGGGAAATTGAGAAAATAAAACATAGTGATTAAGAGCAGATATTCCCTCCATTTCTAGGCAAATGTAAATTAATTGGAAATAGAGCATTCAGATGCTCGCTGACAAAAGTAATGTTTATTCATAGCCCCCTGCTAAGAGTAGAGCAATTATCACGCTGCGTCGAGTCAAAACAGGCCAATGTACGAGAATCTTTCTCCCCCTTTCTTGAGGCCGGGTTTTGGTCTAGTGCCACGAGCATTGTTAAGCTTCGTACGGTACGGTGGGCTTTAACGAGAGTACACAGCTGGATCTGATTTTAATAAGTAGTTCCATTTTTGATGTGGCTTAATGAACAGATTAATAGAATCTCCTTCTGTGGAGCCTTAATGAATGGAGAGAATCGTGGTTTTTTTTAACACAGGGGGGAGAACACACACATTCGCAGACCGTGAGTTTATTTGCCTCAAACGACTCGTACATAAACAATAGCTGTGCTTCTATCTTTCCTCTATCTCTGTTGGACAAGAATCAATGCTGTCTCGGAGTACTACAGGTGAGATTTGAAGCTGACATCAATGCCTGCGCGTCTCTAGCAGCCATTCTTTGGTGCAGTCCTGTCTTGGCATCTGTTCGCCTTGAGCCAAACAGGCCGCGTATTCACCTGGGAACGGGCATTAATTTACCTAGAACCGTGCCTGTTGTTCTCAGAGTGTGGCAAACACTTAATTACGCCGAGCTTGACGGTGTACCGAAGCTCGCTTCCAGTTTAGCTCGTTGATTAAATTGAGGAGCGACGTGTTTTTGGTGTTTTTCTTTTTGTGATTTGGACAAATTAGCCAGCAATGTATCAGGAATCATAAAATGGTTTATATTTGTTTTACTTTTAGAGCACACACAACCCTGATGACCTGAGATAAAACCTCACTATCAACCTGTTTATTTCTTTATTGCCATTATAACATCTTAACAAAGACCAAGCTACAATAAAGGCACAAAAAAAAAAAAAAATCAGGTCACCATTTGATACCATCTAGGCAGCGTCTTGTTTTAGGTCAAACGAAATAGCACATGCCTACTGAATCCTGCTGCAAATCATTTTTGACATCCTTAACTTGCCCAAGCCACAAATAGAGTTATATCCATCAGGAAAAACAACAGAGTGAGTGACAAAATGCCCTGGATGTTCCAACAATGGTATGTGAACTGGTGGGAAGGCCGAGACGGATGGACAGTGTTCACGATCCAGATGACGTCCCCCTTTCTGTTCATGCTGCAGAGTGAGAATAGAGGACCGGTATTCGCTCGTCTCACTTTAACAACGTCAGCTTATGCTTATCGTGGCCCTCCAGTCCATGTTCGGCCTCGATCCTTCGGCTGGCACAGTGATAAGAATGCTGGGAAAATGAGCAGGTGGCAGGTGCTGCTGCTAGTCAAGCGGGAGGGGGCTACACAGAGAGCAGAGGAATGATAATACTGGTGGTAATGCACCCAGTGAAACTAAATTTGTCAAACAGCAGACAAGCTTAAGGAATAAAGCAACCAGAGTCAATTATTTCCTACTCGGATATGTATTTGTTGCTTTTGAACTGATGCTTTAAGTCCCTTTACAGCTGCAGACACGTAACTGAATGGCTTGAACAGCAAATAAATGAAAACATTTAGCCATTGCTGAATTAAACCCAGGGGTTACCTCAACTATATACAAAATGCTTGTTGTTACACTCTCAACTTCACTGCAGCTGTGTCTATTAAACCTTAGGTTGACACAAAAGTTCAGCACAAAGGTTCACTTGGCCTGGTTGTGCTATATAAGGTATCCAAGCCAGAGTGTCACCTTTATCTATATTTTACTATTTTATTATGAGAATGCTCCTTCGTCCAGCTTTGAGCTGCCCTGCGACAGTATGTGACACTATATACTGTATATATATACATCGCACGAATGCCCATCAGCATGTCTATAGCACCTGCTTGTTGTATGCATCTATCTTTAATCCAGCAGATCAGGTAATGGAGAATGCCGATGGGTTTATCTCCAACTGAGCACACAGAAATCCTAGACTGTTATTATGTCTCTTAAGAGCCATTGAGATGCCACAGGCCATCTGTGAGCTCAGAAAATATCACACAAGATGCAGCAGGCCTTGCATCTTTCTTTCACTCCAAAATGAAAGCGCTTCTGGTGGAAAAGAGGTTCTTTATTATATCAGCTTGTGATGCGTGCTTTAAAATTGTACATGCTCTATTCATTTGTTTTGCAATCAGTCGAGCACAGTATTTCTAGTCTCACCATAATATAAATTCACTCACTGCAAGTAGATGTAAAGGTTTTTCAAGAGAAGTGTAGAAAGTAGAAAGTGCAAATCTTCTTTCCTCCAAGATACTATTCAGTGCTTAGTCCTCAGCAGTGCAGAAAAAACAAGCCGTTTCTTTTCGAAGTATTTTTCTTGTAATGCCTTGTAATTATCTACCTACCTAGATGCTTTGAATGAGCATTTGTGTGTCGCTGCATATGCACTTACTGTGTGTTGGACTGAGAGCGAGACTGAGAGGTTTGTGTGAGTGGATGTATGCTGTCCTCTGTGTGTGTGTGTCAGAAAGAATTCTTTGTGTTTCAGCGTGCGTGTGCCCCAATGTCTGATCGATATTGCTGAGGCACTGTGATTGATTGGTTCCCACGGTGACCGCATTAACGGACTCCGGAGGCCGACCTCTGACCTCTACAATACCGCACATTCGATTGGCAGTGCTCTTTCCCTCTTCCCAGCTTCGCATCGTTTCGTCTCTACACATTATGGCATTTGTTTTCTTGTCCAGGTCCCGCATTGAAAAACCCCCCAGCAAAACAAAAACCGAGACAGTGATTGGGCATGGACTCTTTCCCGCCCTGCCCTTGCTCACCCTGTCTTCTTCCATTCCGCTCCGAGTACATGTGTCCTGAGCCTTGTTGAGCTGAGAGGAAACAAGACACGGGCCTGACGAAGCTGTGCACGCTTGCCTGGGCTTTACCTCAACACACACTGATGCCACTAATACAGGAAACCACTGTAAACAGTGTAACAGTGTGCTTAATAAATATGTAATTAATACATTATTAACATAAAAAAGATGCTTTTAACAGCAGAAACTTGATACAACAACTGCGCACGCAGGCTAGGAGAAGTGTGGCACTACATGCTAGAGAAAGAAAAAAACAAAGCATGTCTGCGGGTCTGGGTGCTGCAATGGGAAGATTGTCTTGTTTTCTCAAGGTCGCTGATGATGGCAACAAACACTCCTCTCTGTCTGATATCAGCGCAGGGATTTGAGGATGAACCAAGCACGCCCAAACTTTCCTATTCTGTTTTTACTTGATGCATAAGCATATGAAAGATGGAAAAATCAATAAGGCAAGAGGAACAGACCAGTGAGAGGCCAGACCTGAATTTCAATAGATATCTTTTCATGCATGCAATGTTTATTGTTGTCTGAAACAACTAGACTGTTTACTAGACATGCATAAAAAAGTCTTGTAGGTAATGTCAGCCATTTTTATTTTATAAGTATATAAATAATGACTGAAAAAAGTTGTATTTTAATCTTGCACGAGGTTCAAAAACAGGGAGCTGCAATAAATTTTATTCCGAGAGAGTGTGAGACATGTAGGTAGTTAATGAGAAAGAAATGTATGTACTGTTGCTTAATTTCTGAGGAAAGTTAATCCATGAGCGCATGACTTCGAGGCACTATTGTTTCCAAGGTACCTTAGAAATAGATAACTTAGCCCCACCCCAGCCTGCGTGCACACACAAACACATACACACAGACACACGTATGCAAGAAATCTCAGGGCTTAGAGCTAAGAAGCTATCAACTAATTATCAAAAACACAGAGAAGCCCTGATCAATTATTCACATGAACATTAGACCGCTAATACACATGCAGCCCAGGGAATGGCATCTCCCAAAAGTAACCCTTCCTTTTACACTCAAACGCACACACACGCACACACACACACACACACACACACACACACGCACGCACACACACACACAGGCACACACACACACGCACACACAGGCACACACACACACGCACACACACGCACACACACACACGCACACACACGCACACACACACAGGCACAAACACTTGGATGCAATCACGTTAAGACCTACATAGTTGCAAATGGGTGCCAATAATATCCATACCTACATGAATATTTCTGCCTTCCTGCTTCTCCACTCTCCCACCCCACCTCCTCCATCAAATGCAGTGAGAAAATGCATGCCATAACAAAGTCAAACGAGTAATGCCAGTAGACTCTCTATAAGGTTCCTGGCTGGGAGGCACTGACCACAGAAATCCTATTGATCCATCAGCAACCCCCCAACCCCTCGTAGATTCTTCAAGCACACACAAATACACACCCCGAGCTTAATCTACAAGGCGATTCCAAGGCATTAAGCCCCAGCCATTGGATTTTCACGCTGTGCAATCATTATTTGAGCTAATGCTGCAATTTATGACTAGGTGTTTGTGTGCTGGGTGTGAAAGGCATGTGGAGGGGATGCATGGTACGCTGGGGAGTAAAAGACTGCGAATATATGCAAGTATGGATTTGACTTTGTTGTGATTGTGGGCTGGCTAAAATTGTGGCTTTGGATTTGGTTTAGTGAAAGGTTATGACAGTCAGATGTAAATGAGAAAGATGGTTTAGGCACAGGAATCAACAAACAAGTCACAAAGTAAAGGAAAAATCCTTTACCTTTTACCCATAAGTGAAGACATCCTTCGGTCTCGTTATGCTGTGGAGGAGGGTGGGGGGTAGCGTGGATTTGGCTCGATTTAGCCCCCTCAGAGCTAAGTGTCATCGCAAATCAATGACAGAATGACAAAGCCCTCATCTATAGGGCCTTAGGGGTCAGTTAATAGTTTGATGAGTATGAATATTATGTAAATCATAAGCTATGAATTTTCTAGTCACCTGATCTCATCTGCTCTGGTGGATTTGAGAGCAGGTTAGACTGCCCCCTCCACCAGCATCAAAATCAAAGAGCAAAATACAGGAATATCTTTTGGAAGAATAGCATCCCGTTTAGAGAGTACCAGAGACCTGTCGAATCAATGCAAACGCATACTGAAGTTGCTCTGTTGAAAAGTGGTGACCCTTTACATACAAAGTAAAAACCTCTCTGCGTATGTGTAAGTGTGCCCTGGTGTAACTGTTTGTGTGTGCGTGTGTGCGACTTCGATTGACAGACGCTGGAAAATTTGCCAATAATCCTTGTCTGGATGTCTGGATGTTAAGAGGAAAGGAAGACACGCAAAAGAGGAGCCAAAGAAGACAGGAGGCTGAAGCTTTCACCCTTTTGTATTATTCAGAACAGCAGAGACATTCTTCTTTAACTTGCTCGTTCTTCCTCTCCCACACGCAGACAGACATATACCCACAGACACACACATATGCAATATACCTTAACCCAGCATAGAAGACCAGAGCTGTTTTAAAATGCACAGACTGACGCTGTGATGCTTTCTGTCTGAGAGGGTGGGAGACACATATTCCCATTAGTGTGTGACGCGCTGGGGGAGGATGGGGGTTTTTTCCCCCTTGTTTTGTTTTTTCCTTGGGGGGTTGTAATGGGGTGGTGGATTTTTAAGAAAACAGCTGTGAATCCACATTTAAATGTGGCGCAGCTCCAGAGATCACTGGGATCAGAGCCCTTGATGCACAAATTAAATATCTGAATTGCTTAATTGAGCCTTTCCAGAGCTCCTGTGATATGTAAACCGCCGAACTCAGAGGAAGACGAGGTATCAGAACCGCAGTGCCGCAGAACAGATGGGGCCCTGCTTCTCCCTGAAGTGCATCTCCAGGCCTTCTCTGACAGAAACTGCCACGAATGCATCTGGATTTGGAAAAAGATATCTCTGTATAGCATGGCTGCTGCGGGCCTGGTGGTGCGGCTGCTCATGATGGGAAGTGCAGTGCAACATGTGGCGTGTAAAGCATTGCCCTGAGGGAAGGTGAGACTATGGCTTGCCACCTGAAAACCTTGCATTTTTTTCAGCTTCACTGGTTAATTTCTAGAGGTTTAATGACGTTGTCGACACCTCTCCCAACAAGTCCCCTTTCGGCATATTTGGTTTATTGCTCGTCATTGTTTCAGCTTTGCCCGAAAAGCCTTTTTTTAATCCCCTTCTGAGAGGGCGCAATCCGAAAAGAACGCAGGGCCTGTAATGGCTATTATTAGTGCCATGCCTTTATTTCACATGTATGGAATCGTTTATCCGTGGCTCGTGCCAGGTTCGCACTTATGGCTTTTGGGGAGAACAGAGAAAGAGACTGACAGATTGTGAGGTGAGCAAGAGGTAATGGTGTGAGAGTCATAAAAAAGTCCTGGTCTAGTGCAAAAGAAATAAGAAAAGCAAGAGCAAAAACCGGCAAAGAAAAGAGCGGCTAAAGTAGGAATAGGGAACAGGTGCTTTTGTCCTACTTTGGCGGGAGGGCTTGGGCCGTTTTCTCGGCTGGGTCGCTGGCTGGCGTGCAGCCTCGTTGAAATTTCTCGCCCGTTGTCATAACACAGCCACAGTGTCTAGTGTTACTCCGACGAACTGCACACATCAGTCATCGGTGTACAAATTCAATCACCGTTGAATATAAATACCGCTCGAGTCTTTAAGTGTAAAACTAGCCAGCAAGCTGTTGACTGTGGTCCACCACTGTCTTATCTATTGTCTCCTGGACCCCCCAGGCCCCGAAGCTTCCCCACTCCCTGTCTAGAATAGATGAGCCATAAATAAGCATCAAAAATAGACCTAGGGGCACAACTGTTGACAGCTTTGTGACGAAAGCAGCAGACACGGACCCAACTTGTAGGCAGGCTGGATTACACGCAGATAATAAAGGCCACGTAAAATGGGCACATAGGAACCAAAGGGCACTCTGTGTGTATATTGCTTGGTTATTTATTTTTATCTTACCTAAAAGCTAGGTGTGTGTTCTGGTAAATGTGTGAAAGACAATCAAGTCATTGTCTAAAGAAGTTACTCACACTTAGATACCTGACATATAAATATCTCCTTCTATCACTGTAGTAGGTGGAGTTTTCCAACATAAAGAACATATGTAATGTAACATGCTTAAACTGTATGCACTGAATTTAAATCAGGTAGATAATTGTTGAGTTATAATTATGTAAATCTGATATATGTTATTCAGCTACTCCAGCAATGAATATTGGATTTTACTTTGTTTATAATATAAATAGATGAAGTAATCAAAAACTGTGCTTTGGTTCTGGCGAGCGCAAGAGAGGAAGATGAATTGGCTGACATGTTTGCATACTTTTGAATGGTGAATTTAGTTTAGAGGTTGGGGGGTTAGCTTAAGGTTGCAGCAGCCACACCTCAGCCCCTGTGACCTCCAGGAAACCCTATAGCAGGGAAGTATTTAGAAGCAAAATGCCAGGACTTGTCTCTGTATATTTCCCAGTCGTCTGACAACATAGTGCCACCCTGTGCGTCTGCAAATCACAATGGGCTGCATTTTTTTTATTTATCTTTTGGCTTTCAGTGTTTCTAATGGGAAGCTGGGGTGGGGTGGAAAGGTTTCTGGATAAAAGGCAGATTTAACATGGCTCATAATTAGAAGCACAGCAGCATATGTGTGTGTGTGTGTGTGTGTGTGTGTGTGTGGAGGGGGGTGGGGGTGGAAGGAGCGAGAAAGTTGCTTTGTACTTTGGAGTGTGTAAAATGTTTACACTCCCTTGAGTTGATTTGTTAGCAGCCCAGCCAGCTAAATCAAGTTCCAATATCCACTTTGTTTACCCAATTTCTTTGTCTTTTATTCCCACTTCCTTTCCCTTCTATCTATATCTGCCCGTCTCTCCCGGCTGATTTGACTGACTGTTGCCAACTTGCGAAAGAACAACAGTGTTAGTTCGGGGGCCACAGAGGCTAACAGCACAGCCCAGTCACCTGCGCCACCGTCTTAACAAGCAGCATGACCTGCCAATAAAAAAGGCTTTTACCCTGATCATTCTCAAACAAGACTTAAACACAACCTGCTCTTTCTCCTGCCGGATGCCCAAAGTGCTCACAAATGCGAATCAGCCCGTGTTAACTTGCTTGAAAATGAAAAACTACGAGAGGAGGTGGAGGCAATTTTTTTATTTTATTCAATTTTTTTGCTTTTCTTTGCTGCTAAATGAGCAGTGGGTTGAAGACGAGAGGGGGGAAAACGGCAAAAGGCCGAGACAGACAGAAGTTTACAAAAGCAAAAAAACAAATCTCTTTTACAGGTTTAGTTGGGTGGTGAATATCCAGTGATGTCCATCTGTCAACAACTGAATGTCTCATCAGTGCTCTCGCATGCCGAGTTCCAATTTCGGTTAAGAGTCGAAACAGTGGGAAAAAAGAAAGGTCCTTGTGAGAGAAAGAAGTGGCGCAAGGAAGAGATAATGCTGAGGACAGTTGAGTCTATCATTGCTCAGAGCTCTGTAAACTTGTACTTCATGACAGCCTTTCATCCCTCATCAAAGCAACAAGTAGATGAGCAGACTTTGCACATGCTTAAAACGACCCAACCCCCGTCGTCTCCTTAAAGCTGCCGCTCCTTTGGGACAGGTGACCTTAAATCTTCTCTTTTAACAAGTTTCCTGTTCTTCCTTCCGGCCTCCCGCCATCCCCCCGGGATGGACCTATGGGACCCGTCCAGTATTTGAAATGGCTGTATTTTGAAGCTCAGTCTGACTATCAGGGGAAGTGAAGAGGACATTGGAAATTTTGCTTTCTGTCAAATCGGTGGTTGCTTGCAGTCAAAGCAGCCTAAGTTGTATAGGCTGTTCAAAAATTCAGACTGCTATGTTAGGAAATAAATATTGATTTAGAAGAAAATTATTATTTTTTATTTATTTGTGCTGTTCTCTGAGGCAAATACAATATTTTACATGCATTTCCATGTTTCACTTGCACGTGGGACCTGTGAAAATAGCATTTCACAGCTTCCGTATCTTGCAGCGGGACACTTCAGTGTAAGGCTCATATTCAGGACGTCCAAACTGGAGCCTTCTAGCTAAAGAACTGCCTCAGTCATATATGATTTATGGTTTTTTGACTGCCCATACACTGTCTTTAAAACAGATCCAAAAAAATCGACTTTTCCCATTTTGTATTGCAAAAAAAAAATCAGGAGGGCCTTTTTACACTATTTATGAAAAAGACAGAGTGATGTCTGCGTGATGGTCAATAATTTATGAATGAAAAGAGGCCTTTGTGAACCTACACCAACCTCTCCCTCCTATAAGTATCCCCCGAACTGCTGCTGCTCCTACCCAGTACTGCTGATCAAAGAGATATTGTTACAACTAAAATAGCAACTTAAAAAAACACACAGGCGGCCGTAAGACCTGCCGGCAGCCAGGGAGACACATAACAGCAGAAGGGAGACGGTGAGAGAGAGAAGGAAGGAAAGAAAGAAAGACCGAACATGTAATAGACAAGTAAACAGGGACAAATAGCTAAAATAAGTGAGGCTGGTCGTCTGCCGACTTCAACAAAAAAAGTCTGTGCAGAATCAAAGGGGTGTGTGTGTGTCTGTCACAGGGGGGACAATACTGTACATGCATTTGTGTGTGTTTTAGGGTGGGTTGCGCACACGTGTGTGCGTGTATGTCATCTATCACTGGACAAATGCTGGACTGTGGGGGGTGTTGGTGGGGGATCGGGGGGGTGAGGGTGGGTGGAGGGGTTGTCGGCCAGAATGCTGCTGCTCCTCAAATGAAATAATATATCTTTGAAAGCCTACGCCCCGCGCCAGGCCCAGGCCCCATATATCAAGCCCAAGAGCGTCTGGTGGATCTGCTCCAGGCCCATTAACCTTCCACCTGTTCCCTCCTTACACCCCGCACCCTACCCCACCAACCTACCGGTTCTCTTTTCACCCTCCCCTGTTGTCCTTCACTGTGCCCCCTCTTTTCCTCTTCCTCCTCCTCCTCTTGCCCTTGGTTGTTACCTCTCACAGTCCCTTGTTCATCTTCCCATGTACCCCCTCCCCTCCTCCTTATTTCCTTCTTTCTGTCCTTCTCTAGCGACCCTTTATTATCTTCTTGTAATATTTTCTTAATTTCTCATCTTATGTCTCTATTATTTTCCTTTGGTCAACTTTTTTGAACCCCTTCTTTCTTTCTCTTACTATTTCTATAACTAATTTAAACATCCCGTGTGCCATCTTTCCCCACACTTGGCAACATCCCTCTCACTGTCCTTTTCTATAGCTTCTTCCTTTTATCCCCTGTAAAGTAAGGGTGCCGTGGTATGTGTGTGTGTTTCCAGGGTGCGGCACAACCTGCAAAATAATTCAAATTCAATGGAGCAGGGACACAGTTACAAATCTCTGCCAAACGCATGTGTCCGCCAACCCCATCACGCTTGCAGTTTGTCAGGACTGGCGGTGTTGAGAGAGGAGGTTGTTGCATGGTGGGGTAAGGGGTGGAGGGGGTTGACCTCTGTGACAAGACAGACATTGCAGCCTGAGGCTCCGGATCTCTGCGTGTGTGTGTGTGGATGGTGGTATAGATATACCACTTCCCAGGGTTCACAGATCACGCCTAAAACGACTTATTAATTTCCACTCAGTTATGGGGTGTGAAGAAAAAAAAAAGAAAAGGTGCAATCACCGGTCAACGCAGTGCAGGGGCAATATACCCCCTCCTATTACACACACACAAACACACTTAAACACACACAGAAACGTGCACATGCACCTTGAAAATAAAAGCTGCTTCTGAATAGATTATAGAAAAACGAGGTGGGGGAGTAGACTACATGTGTGCAGAGGGGAGAGAACCAAGACTGCAGGAAAAAAAAGACCATCCAGTCTGAACTTGTAAATATAATTTTACCAAAGTAAATTAATGTAATATTTATGGATGTAGATGGGAAAGAGGTCGAGGAGGGGGCTGAAATTATGCACCGGGGCAGAGCGGGGGCACATCAGAGGACCTTACATTATTCACTCAGGTAAATCTATTAGTGGAGAATATTCAGGTGTGAGATGTGAACATCAGCTCCCCTCTTGTCCCACCCGAGGGATCTGTCATCTGGTGTGATTGACTGACACGCAGCAGCTGAGAGGAGTCGATTAAACTGGAGGAGAAGAGTAAGCGCTGTAAATAATTCTACTGCTTAAAACTACTTGTCTAATTTGTTAGACTGCTGCACATTTCTGCAGATTTTTGTGTGTTCATGAAACCTTATGAAATGTATTTATTTATAGGAATCAATAAACTAAACTGGAAGTAAAATTGAAGTACAAAATAACACAACACAGTGCTAATTTGGTATCTTAGCGGACTGGTCTGTTATGATAACAACACTTTATTATAAAGCTCTTAAAATTTAAGTTATGATTTGTATTCAATTTGGGCTTATTAAATTGTTTGCATTCCTGCCTATATTTAAAAGAAAGCTGACATAAAGATGCGAGGTATGACCTGCAACTCTCCTCTCCTCTCCTCCTTTTTCCCTCCTTCTCTCCTCCACCCGCTCCTCTTTGTTATTCCCTCTCCTTCCCTTCCCTCTCCCCCCACTCTCTTCTCGCATTCCTCGTCTACCCATCTCTTCTCTCATCTCCCCTCTTTGTTTCACCTCTGTTCTCCTCGCCTGTCCTTTCCTCTCCCCCGCCATCTGTTTATCCAATATGGCCGTCCCATCTCAGCTGGGAGCTTTCCCAGGGAACGAGACTTCTAATACAGTTCCTCCTCAACATAATGGGCCTCAGTTCTGCTTTTGCCATTGCCGCTACATGCAGAGCAGAGCAAAACAGAAAAACGAGAGAGAGAGAGAAACAGAGAGGCATAAAAACCTAAATGGATCTCCTCCAAACAACTGTCGCTGGACAACTAATAGAAACAGTAATGCCACATTTAAAAAATGTCACGGGTGTTTTAACTCTGTGCCATTTTTTTCAGGTGGGTGGACTGAGTATACATATATAGTTACACAGGTTTGGGTATTTGAATTATCTTTTAAAATGCTACGTCACTTTCAGCAGATAATTGAAGTAACATGCAGTTCTTGCTCACCTTATATGAGACATTTGAGATTTGAAAAAAAAATAGTGCAAATGTCTTTGAAGCTGGGATCTAAAATGTATCTAATGGCTAATAATGTGGAAAAAGAAATGCACCCCCGCCAGTGAGGCAAAATTTCATAGCAATAGTACAGTAATAATTTGGAAATGGTAGTTCACATTGCACATTACATCATGGATTATCATATTGTTGCCCCATTTATATTCACTTTAGTCTAGTGTTACTCACAGTTACTACTATGTTATTACAGAGTTGTACCACATTTTCTTTACTGTGCTATTGCTAAAGAGTAGTAGCTTTACGGCACTACTTTACCTATGAGCCTTTGTCTGACAGGGTGCTTCCTTTTAGTACATTAACTTCTGTATGCCGTGTGTTGACAAGGCACGCAAAAGCGCTTGTTGTCCCACCACCGAACACACATGTTTTTATTAAAGGGTGTAGAGAGGAAAGAGGGTGGGGTAGCTGTGGTGAAAAGGGAGTACAGTTAGGAAGGTAAGATATAAACATATGAATCATCAATAGTCCCTATCGCCCTGCTAAATTCTCCTTCCCATTGTGTTTGTGGTGGGAGTCAGGCTAGCCATCTTTAAGCTGGAACAATGGAGGAGAGGGTAGCACCAGACCACCGTGGTATGAGTCACCCTCACACACACACACGAACACACACACACACATACACACACACACACACACACAAAGTCCAACTACTCATGCAAACACTTGTATTCCAATTTTCAGTAAAAACAGGAACAGAGTGTTTGTTTGTTTGTTTTTTTAATGGCTGTCTTCACCAGTTTTACAAAAACACATGACATCGTCTTTTTAGTCAAAGTGTTTAAATGTTGTCAAGGAGCAACTTAAACTATTTGATCCTTTTAAAAGTCTGATATTTTACCTCACGTGTGTACTTTAAAAGCATTTGTAAGACAAACCTTTACTTCTGTTACAAATTCATCTCTTTCAAGGGCGGTTTGATTTATGACAATTTCTTGTTTTTGTTTTTTTCTGCAGCTTGTTTGGTGAATCACTTCGCTTTACTTGCACTTTCATTTTTGTGTTCTTGCTCTGTCTTGTTTTCAGTAGCCCTTTTTTCATTATTATTATAGTGGACATTGATTTATATTCCTGTGTAAAGCAAACTTTAGTTGACAAATTTCTAAATATCATGGGAGGTTACTGTTTTACATGAAATGCTTTCATGAAGTTGTTTGTTGGGAGGTTTTGTGTTGTATTTCCATCATTCTCCTTCATCTAGATTTGCTTCAGTGAGAGAATTCCTAGAAAGCCCTTCTGAAAAGTGTGCTTGCTAATACTTTAACTATGGGGATTCATTGATTTGTTCTTTATAGGGGTTACCATCACGTGTAGTACAGCTGTGAAATCCAGTACCACCAAAAAGCAATCTTTTTGCAAAAAGCCTGTAGCTCCCTTTATGAGCATAATAAAGATTTTTTTCTTTTCTTTACCATGCACAAATGTATCGGAGCAGGCAGTGGGGTTCATGGCAGGACAGGGGATGAGAAGGTTGGGGAGGGATATCACAGCATCCGCCCAGTGCCAGCAAATGTCTCTGAACGACAAACGCATTGTCAAACACCCATCCCCCCAGAGCGAACAAACTCTGGGATACACTACATTTAAGTGTGGAACACAGTGGATTAAGCATGGTTTGTGTATACTTTTGTATACACAAATAAATCCCTTTTTTTACCTTATTTACCCTTTGGAAAATAAGACAAATGTATAGTCAGTGGCTTTCTGCAAAAAGAGCAAAAACTAATCTTTCAATGAAAAATCATTAAAACCATTAACTGCATCTTTTGTTGGCAAACGCAGGGTCAAGTTCTGATATAAATAACAGAACACGAATCACGAATCCACCTGTTTTCAACTCACGTAAAATTCTATAAAACTCCGAACCCTGCCAAAGCATTCCCTCATCATGCCACTTTTTTTAAAACTGATTTTAAAACCAGTGCACCAGACCTGCCTCGATCTAATTGTCAATGTGTTAAACCAATCAGAACTGAAGTAGTGAAGTAGGTTGGCGGAGAGAGCCCACCCCAACTTCTCAGATCCAAGGTGTAAGAAATGTTCCTCACGTCATGCCTCATTCCCAGAAGTAAAGAGAGGGAAGGCGAGAGGTAGTGCGCCGCACTGGAAAAGAATAGGGAGTGCTCTTTAGAAGGTCCCCTTAATGACTAAATATTTATGAGTCTCGTGACCGAGGCCAACTTATGGAAACTAAATCTTTAAACACTTTTTTGGCAGATGCCTCCCACACACCCTTCCAGCTTGGCTCTATGACCAGAGAAATTCTTTTGTTCTTACAGAGCTAATAATAGTGAAAGGGGCTGTGCTTTATGGGTGAGTGGTGTCCGTGTCTTAATGTGGATATCTTTGTGTGTGTGTGTGTGTGTGAAAGCGTATTTATAACTTCCTACAGTGCCACACTACTGCAGTGACAAACTTTTAATTCCACTCAGCTTCCTCTCTTTCTGGTCTCAGGCTCAACCTCATGTCTTAAAGTCAGATTTAACAGTTAGAGGAGCTGATGAAGGATTTATACATGTCTTATCAAATCAGCAATCAGTATGAAACACTACAACGTGCACCATTAGCTGTACCAACACAGACACACATATAGTCAAAAGGAAACAAAGATTTGTTTACAAGGAGATAAAGGTGGAGAACAAAGGTCGTGGGTGGGTTTTTCTGCTTAATTTGCACAGTAAAAATATGTAAAGGATGGCACCATGCATTGACACACAATTATTAAGCTCATATGGCTGAAAAACACAAAGCAAATACTTTGTAGATTTTAAAATGCATTCAATAGCAGCATCAGACAATCCAGAGTGAGCTGATCAGTTTGGCTAGCCCGTGCTTTGCATATTCTCCCCAGCATTAATCTTTCTTCACCAGTCCTCCCTGTAGCTGTTAATTAGAAACAAGCGAGGAGACGAGGACTGTGGGAAAATCTGTCAGTGCCGCAGCTAGCACATTATTTGTCAGGCCCTCTTGTGCTTCAGATGACCCTTCAAAAATAGGGGAAGTGGGGTAAGTTCAATTATCTCTCTTACTTGAGTGAAACGTGGTCCCACCTCCCCAAAAAACACTGGGTCTTGTGCAACACAAGCAGGAGATTATTTTTTGTAACCGTTTGGGGTAGAGCAAGAGGTTTCTCCTGCATAGAGCCCGGGTCATTTTCTACCTTTGTAACAGGCACTCGGCTCAATTACTATCAAGCTTCTGTAATATGGGTAGTCATTAGGCAAACATAATGACAGCCCATTCAGCAGCAAATCAGGGAGTGACAAACACAAGTGGGTGAGATCATTGAATTAGGATGAGAGTGAGAAAAATAGAGATGCTTCACAATGGAGCAAAAATGATCATTCAAAGTTAATTGGCAAGCCACACACAATTATTAGCTGTGGCCACACCCTACAAAGGTCCTTTGTGTGTCTGTGTGTGTGTGCTATGCATTTGAGGTAAATGCAAATACAGATCTCAAAAATGTCAATAGTGGGGACACGGCGTGTGCTAAATGTCAACATGTGTTTTTCAAGGACTCTTATCTGTGCTGTAATTGGCTCTGTTTTTAATATTGCATTTTTTCATTTGTTATTTTCCCCTTTGAAAACAAAATAATATTAAATATTTGGAGGGGATTTTGCAACAGGCCCTGGCCCATGAATATGCAGCTGAGCCTTCGGCGATGCGGTGTGAAACAAACAGAAAAAGAATCAGACAAGGGGAAGAAAAACAGGTGAGGCACAGACTAATCAAATGCCTTTCATGTCGCTCTGAACATTAACCTTCATTCAGAGCAAATAAAGTGCAAGTGTGCAAACACACACCAGAAAATCTCCCTTGTGCTCTGTGATGAATAGGAGAAAGAATGATCACGTGTTACAGTGAAGCATTTGTGGATGGTATCCAGTGGTCAGTTGTAATTGTGATCTGGACAAAGGATACAATGTTGCCATTTTACTAGGCTTGTCAGATTACATAAACCTTAAAAAGCTGGGTTAGGAGGAGCAGAGTCTTAGGTTTAACTGTTATTTAATTAGAACTCAGTTTAAAAAAATTTTAAAACGCAAAAGACTTTTTTATTTTTGCTTTTATAGTCATAGTATCGCATGTCATCACACAGCGCATGTCTGTGTAGATCTGAGAAGTATTTAAAAGGGATGGTATTCTGTTCACATAAAACCCTCAGACTAGGGCCTTGTTAATATGAAATGTGCCTGAAGCTCACAGTCAAAGTTTTCAAAACCCATAGCAAAAATGTGTCATGCACGGGGTAAATACAACTGGCTGCTGAATTTTGATCAGGCAATGGGACACGCAGCAGTGGCAGCAATGGACAGACCTGCCACTGCCCCCCACAGCCTTGTGCACTCAGTGTTAGCGTGCTCCGTGGCATTAAAAGGGAGATTAAAGGTCTGCTGAAGATAAAGGATTAAGCACATGTTTGTGAACTGGGTAAAGTATTGTCAATTATGAATGGCAACATGGTGAAAGATTTAGCAGTGGAAAGAAATGCAGGATAATTTATTAAAGGCATGAAGACTTACTGCAGATGGAATTAAAGCTTAAACAGTATGCTGTCATAAACTGATCAAAATGATGGGCCAAACTATGAAAACCAGTGTTGGCTAATAATTCAATTTATGTAGAGTAAACAGCTTCTCACATTCAAATGTAAACATATTTTAAAGACTTGTGCGCACATACCTTGAGTTCTCGGAAGAAAATGCTGCTGCGTGCCCACTCCACGATGGAGAAGAGTGTTTGGTCGGCCATCTTGCACATCAGGCCAAAGGTATTGAGCTTCTCGTGTTTGCCCCGGCTCGCCTGCTCCTGCTGTAGATAGGCTAGGATCTTGGCCTGAACCTGCGGCTCATCTGGCTCACATTTAAGCAACTCTACAATCAGGTGTGGGAAGCTGGGTGGTGAGCCCGACTGGTAGGCGTCAACGTAGGCATAGCCCATGATGGATTCTGGTGAGCTGGTGTATGGGTCTGGGTACTCAGACTTGATGGTGCGAGTGCCCTGGAAGTGTCCGTAGGCTGCCTGGTAGCCCTGCAGGCTGCCGGCATGTGGTGGCATTGCCATGCTTACTGGCGAAGTGACAAATGGGCTGCGGTCGTAGTCTGTTGGGGGAAGGGCTGTGCCGTGGTGGTGGTGGTGGTGGTGGTGGTGGTGACTGGTGTGGTGGCCAGCGTGGTGGCTCAGTGGAAGGCCCTTGGAGGCTGCAGAGTGGATGTTCTGGATGGCTGAAGAGATAGTGAGGTCAGTGGGTACGGCCTGCATCACCTGGCTCATGGCCTCAATCTTTAGGCCGTTGGCTCGAATCAGCGCCTTCTTTTGCTGCTTGAGGGCTCGGTCACGTTTGTACATTGGGCCGAACTTGTTGCGACCGCCCCGCATGCGATCCGCTCGCACAGCTGACGGGCAGAGAGATGAAAAAGAAGACAAAAAAGGAACATACAGTCAGCTGCATTTAAAGTTCACAGTTATAGTTCTTAAAGAGGTTTCATAGAATAAGCAGTTAGTATATGCAATCCTAAATATTTTTCACATGTTCATCCAAAAGTTATTTCATCCAGAATGATGAATCCATTCAACAAAGAGATTCATAATCCAAAGAGACAATAGTCTGCTAAAGATTACATGCCTGATAACCTCACATGTGCTTGTAAGTAGAAAAAGCCTTTAGAGTACCGTTCCAGACTGTAAAAGTAATTATGATGTTTGGATATGAACTTTTCATATGTAACTTGTATGTAGGGCAAAAGTTTTCCTGTGGTGATTGCACTTGACATTTACCCATTGACTCTTAAACCCCACAGAGCTCACAGATAGCAATGTTACTCATTGACTAGAAACTCTATGAAACACTCTGCAGAATTATCGCTGTGCAGCTGGCTGTCTCGGTCTGCCATACAGAAACTATTCACCTCAACAGCTAGATGTGGGTATAATCTCACAGGATACGCCAGCTCTCTTTCCAAAATACATGTTTTAAAAATGTATCTGAATATGAAGTTCCAAAAACCATTAAAATACCACGGTCAATTACCAGAATCTTTTTTCTTTTTAACAAAACTCCCACAAAAAAACAAAAGCTTAAAAGCCTGACAATAAGTACATTGTGTCTCTTTATTCTGGTGAAACAAACATACCCATGATGCCCCCTGTCTCCCCCCTCGGTGCAGCATCCTGTGGCGAGGATCACAACGAGTCTGTGCTGTGGGTATTTATAATGAACGAACTGGGCACACAGTGGACTGCTACGAGGGCCATGTGTGATCTGTCGAACTGCTGCCATGGGGAAGCCGCTCTGCTGTCTCTCAGTTGGGGGGCGCTGGTGTTAATTATTCATACTTAATTACCTCTTACTCTGACGAGGCTCTCGTAGCCCAGTGTGCAACCAGCTAACGGACTTCTGGGACACTATGCAGCAGAAAAACACTCACTAACACCAATATTTCAGAATATCAACTTGGGTTTTATTGTAGACTTAAAGGTCTTCTTTCTTTTAAAGAATTTCACATATACAAAAAGAATATGCTAATGAATGCACATATATTTGACCTGCTCATACACACTGAGTAATCAGCTATCTTAGCCAGTCAGCCTCGATCCACTCTGACTCTCGATGTCTTGACGGATGAATGAAAGAACAGAAGAAGAAAATTGAAGAGGGGGTGTTGAGAGGGTGTGGTGGGGGATTGAAGTTCGGGGTTAAGATGGGCAGATACCCGCACAAAGGCATACATGAATAGACACACACTCACACGGACACCGAGCTGCCTTGGGAGTGATTTTAATGACCTCCGTCACGAAAAGTGCCTGTCACTGATCTGAGCGAGAGGAGCCGAAAGGCCAGACGCACACACTCACACAACCACATGCCGCTTGTGTGCATCACCGTTTCGTACACTCACACGCAGAAAACACGTGCAAACACAGAGTCCTGAACATAGAAAACATCAGACACAGAATCGCATAAAGAGACGGGGGGCACGCTAGACAGTCAACTTGGCGACTGTCATCTCGGCGACTTGATTTTACATGCAAACGTTCACACAATCATGTCTTAACACGCTTGAGGTCAACCCCATGCAGTGCCCACTCAGCCAGGCTCAGGGATTATCATGACCCTTCAAAAATTGATTATACATCAAAAGAAAAAAAAAAGAAGAAGAACTCAGGAGCCATGTCAAATGTATCCATTATACATTATTTTGGAGCAACTTTAACTATTAATGATTCTCCACAACAGCGTAATTAATGAGCTGAGAAACTAATAGTTGGCCCTACTGGGAAAACAAAATTAAGCCCCGACTGCCTTTCTTGCCTGCCCACACCCAGGGACCCACATCACATCATGAATATCAGGTTTGGGGGGTGTTGGTCTTGCCACCACACACACATACACACACACTTACACACAGACTCTTTGTGTCTAATTAAACAAGGTGATTTGCATTCATGTAACACAGATTAATATACAAGGGGGAGGGAAAGGAGGGAGGAGGATGGTACATGCCTGTGTATTGGGGTAGAGGATGAATGGGTGTGAGTGAGGTGGAGAAATGTTAAAGGGTTGGATGCTGCACAGACTCAGCCTATGATGAAAAACAAATCTTATGATGCTGTAAGTTTAAAGGATGAAAAGCATGGGAAAAAAGTCACTCCGTTAAAAACTGAAATTTCCAACAGTAACTGAATTTCCTTTTAACAAAAACTTTGCAGACTGTTGCAGACTGAAACTTAAACTTATTGGCAGCGTTGTCAGGTAAGGGATGTTTGTGTTGTTTCTGATTTTAGAGGCATAGACTTGTGTAACTGAATATTACATAAGACAATGACAACCGCCTACAAAAAAGCAAGCAAGAACAAAAATACAATAACAAAAATAACAAGGTGCATGTACTGCACACGTAGCTTGATTGACAGAGGTTGACAGGAGTTGTATGGAAATGTGACAAATATTTGGGTGATATAAAGGCGGAGGCAAAAATAAAGAGAAGTGCACAAACCTGAGATTGTAAATGAAAAAGATGTGAGTAATGCAAGAGGACAATGCATATATGGAGACAAAACATTAAAAGTTCAATTTAGGTTGATTTATATTGCACCAATGCACTAATGATATTCAAGAATCACTTCAAGGGGCTTCAAGGACTCTGCAGTATTCTGTAAAAAAAATCCCCTAAAAATCAAGGGAACCTCTGTAAATAAGCACTTGGAAACAGTGGGAAGGAAAATCTCCCATTTAGCAGGAAGAAACCTGTAGCAGCAACCTGAGCCTAGAGCAGCATAACTAATCACGCTGCCTCCCATTCTACTTTTAGAAATTCTAGGAACCACAAGTAACCCTGAAGTCTGAAATGCTCAATTAGAATAATATGGTACTATCAGGTTTTTAAGATTTGACGGGGCGAGACCATTTACTACTTTGAGTCTGAGGAGAAGGATTTTAATTTCAAATTTAACGAGCCAATGAAGAGAAGCAAGAGAAATATAGTCTCTTCTTCTTGTTCCTGTTCATACTATCACTGCAGCATTTTTGATTAAAAGTTTTTAAAGAGTTTTTACAACAATCTGATAATAAGGAGATAGTCCAACACCCTGAATGACATGTCTTAGTCAAAAATGATTCCATGATTTCTCACAGTGTTACTGGTGGTGAAAGTGGCCATCCAGAGTAAGTATCCGGTCAGATGCCATACTTGTAAGGATTTTTGGGACATTATTTGGGACATATATAATAACCTCAATTTTGTCTGAATTTAGGAGGAGAAAATTAAAGAGGATCCAGGTTTTATATCTTTAAAACATTCCTGTAATGTAACTTTTTGATTTTGTCATATGACTTCACAGCTAGATATAGCTGGGTATTATCTGCATAGCAATGAAAATGTTTACAGTGTTTTCTAATAATATTGCCCAACTGAAGCATGTATAATGTCAAAAGTATTAGTATTAGTATTAGTCTATTAGACAGATTCAAACCATTGCACCCCAATTTATTTAATACCCACAGTGCAATCTTTGTCATTTCTGGAGTAAAATATTGTAATCAGTGGTTTGAATGCTGCACAGGACAACCACAGAGATGAGTCCACACAACTCTTAGTAGTGCTGTTACTGTGCTGTGATGAACTCTAAATCATTATTGAAACTCTTTAAATAGACCTTCCCCTGAAAATGATCAGTTAGCTATTTTATAACTGCTCCAACAGTAGTTATAAGAGGAAGGTAAGAAAATTGGTTTACAATAAGCTGAGTTAGCTGGATCAAGTATAGGATTTTTTTTATTTATACCTGTGATGAAATTCAAAGTCATTACTAGTACAAGTTAAAGGAATACTAGGTTCAACAGAGTCTGACTCTATGACAGCCTGGCTACAATGATGAAAACAAACCTGGGTTTTCCACTATCCGTGATGAACAGTAACATGTCATAGCTTTATGGAGGGCTTTTTTTTTTTATAGAGTAACAAACTAGTTTTCTATGCCAAACGAAGGTCTTCTGAATCACTGAAATGCCATTTTCTCCCCAGCGTACGGGTTATCTGCTTTAGTATGTGCATTTGTGAGTTATAACCGGGCATCAAGAGCATGGATTTGTTGCCTCCTTTTTCAGAAGAGCCAGTATCCAGTCATGTACAATGCAACATTATTAACTAAATAATTATCCCATAAATTTTAATCATGGTTGTTAAGTTTAAGTAGCGGCTTTGCATTGTGTTGTGACATGTCACTGAAGAAGATAAAGCTTCATTAAATCTATTTTATCCATTTAAATCTATTAGACTTTACTTTAAGTCTAATCTTTGAGTTGATGTTGAGTGAACTCATTTACATTTTGAAAAAAGCCAGTTGAGTCTAATAATAAATTAGCTGCAGTGTGAGCGCTGATATTTTCAACATATAAACGAATGTTAAAATCAGCCACTATAATTATTTTACCAGAACTGAGCATCAAATCAGATTAAAAGTGAGAAATTGGAAACAATTCTAAAAGGGAGGTTTTTCAATCAATTATAACTCTGCCTAGGTCTTTGCTTTATTATTAAAATACAGTGAAAGATTGCTGCCACTCCTCCTCTTCAGCCTGTGCTACCTGCATTCTGACAGCTCATAACTCGGGGAAGCTGATTCATTTAAACAAATGTATTCATCCTTACAAGATTTAGAAGAGAGTGACCCATTGTTTAATATTCCATATTTAGTTGTTTTGCTATTTTGTACAGTTAGAATACTTCTAAGTTTCATTTTGATTTTTAATAATTAAAATATTTTTGCTGGTATTTCATTTTTTTAAGGAAGGAAAATTCCTTTTTTGTCTTCATGTACTAAGACTCAACTTTATTTTATCACTGTGTCTGAGCGAGGGGATATCCTGAGTTAGCTATGAGGCTTTGGGGCCAAAGCTAGGCTAAAAGGCTAATGCGACCTTACATTCTGAGTTCACCTTTTTTTAAATATTTGAGAGCACAACAAATGCATAAACCCAGGCACACATCATCCATAAATTCCAAAACTGACCAAACCATCATCTCCCAAGTGTCCAATGCCCCCTGTACCTCTCAAACATGTACAAACACAAGCACATGCACACTCTGAATTTTTATAGCAAGTACAATATCTCAGCAGACACCTACACATAGCCACTAAAACTCTCGAAGACATCACACATACAGCCCTCGCTGCTTATATCCTCTGATTTATGGTTGTTTAATATACAGGAATATTAAGCGTGCGTAGGTGAGGATCCCTGTCGGCTGCCGGCATATTAATGGGTCCCGCGGAGACTTGCTGACACCCTGTTTGTCATGTCGGGGCCCCGGCCCCTGCTCTGGATGCGCCCTATCCCATGCACACACATGAATACCTATGATACCTATGCATAAGTAATGGGACAGCTCCCCGGCTTCCACTGCGGATACTAGGAGGCTGATGGAAGACAAATCAGAGCGAGGAAGATGGAGACAGGGAGGAAATAAAAAATTGGAACAAGAGGGATACAAGGAAGAATATACAAACACTCAGCCGGTGCTGCTAATTTCAGCAGAGGGGCTCTTAATAAATTTACATGTTACAGAGGACTGCAATGTAAAAAATAATTGCAGTTCAAAAACCTAATTTATATTTACTAGTTCAAAAATATTCTGTCCGCTTTAATATGTGCAGGAAACTGTCAGTAACTTGTATTACATCATTAAGCTTTGCGTTCTTTGTGTCTGTTGAAATACATCAAGACGACAACAAAACATTATGCATCTTCTCTTTCCTTACACGGCACACAGTGGAACCAATGCTGATTTAAACTCTTAGTATCGCAAATACAACTGTTATGCCCTGTCTTTGATGTATTCTTGAAGGAAATATTAAGCAGTTCAGTGAAGCATATGATGCAAGGCAACTACTGTATTACTGAGCAAAAAAGAAAATTGCGCCAGTGGGAGCTGTTTGGAAAGGGCACGCTTCATCAGCTTTAGTGAATGACGTTCTAATGGATCAAATCTTTTTTCTTTTGATATCTTATTGAGTTACTACAGCTAGACATGCTATACAGCATGTGCCCGACCCATCGTCACCATGTTTGCTTGTGTGTTTTTCTTTCATTTTTTTGTTCTTTAATAGGAAAAATCCTCCAAAAATGAAAGAAAATGATGCATTGACTGAATGACCACAAAATAGACAATATTTACTGTACTTTTAATAAATGAGAAGAAGAGAAACACAGCTTAAATATTGGGGTTAAGATCACTCTCATCCAAATTAGTCTGATGGTTAATTGTTGGGATTAAATTTGGGGTTAATTTAATAATTTAAATGCAATCTCTGCAAGCGTTATTCTAACTGTAAGTTAGGCAGTGTTTGTTTCAGCAAACATCTTGAATTTGAACAAACTGGGTCAGAGGTAAATCACTTATCCTGCAGCAAAAGCATGCGGAGGAGAATGTGATGTGTTGCAGCAATGTTTAAATTATTTCCGTCTGACGTCATTGAAATGTAAAGTTTTTTTGTTGTTGTGTCAGAACAGTCAGGACTGAGCTCTTAGTCCGGGGATAAAGTGAAACACAAGCGGTTGCATATTGTTAACTATAAAGGGCATTGCAGTAACATAGAGCAGAGTTACATTCAAATTTCTAAAAACTATTCTAACTGTGTAAACAGATTAGGGTTCTCACACACAGACACACAAACCTCTTTAGTGCCACCTCCATTACACTAGTCTCAAACGCTGCACGGCCTAAAGTAAGGGCCCAAAAATGCAATTTAAGTCAACTTTCAAGATTTCCTCACATTTGGTTTCCACTTGATGCCCTGAAATCACATGTTGCTGCAAGCTGCTGTGTAATGGAATGAAAAGATTGTAATAACAAAGCACATGACCCCAAACCTCCTTTTGCTATTGTACACATTCTTTCAGATGAAATGACAGCTTCTCCCTCTTGCCTGTGGCCTTCTGAACACCTTTCTTGGGCTTCTCATGAATATATGCATGTGTTTACCGGTGAGAGCTCTATGTGTGTGCAAAGTTTGTGTGTGTGTGGTGAGGGGTGTCAGCCGTTCTGCATGGGAGGTCTTTACCAGCTGTGGCAGGAGTCACCCATTGCAGCTTCTGGCCCCTGACAAAGTGCTGCAGGGCCCGTCTTGCCCCCGAGCTGAAAGTTACCGCCAGCAAAACAAATCAAATGCTACCCCCTCCCCACCCTTGTCAGCTGGAAAATGACAGGCCGGGACATTCTGCCCAGCGGCCATTCACTATTAACGGCAATTAATTAAACCACACATGGCAGGTAAAGGGAGAAGCCTCCGGAAAGATTTTAGTTAGGCTGTCTTTGCTATACTTTCATCCTCTAAGGGTCTTATTTCTTTAACATATTAACTTTGCTTAGTTGCATGTGATCATTTCAGGGATCTTGGGATTTTTAATTTAGTTTGAATTTCAAATGGGTGAAGAATTTTGTCTTAATATCAAACTGAAACGAGATGAATAGCAGAACGGCTGCTTTTATTAAAAATACTGAAGTAATTTTGTAGGACCAAATCAGCTGCAACCATTGGCTTTAATGTAGTTTTTCTTTCAAAGCTGTAATGGAAAGATGACCTTCAGGCCCCTTTATTCACTCCAAATGTAATGATTTCAGAAGAGAATGCATCATCAATGTATGTGAGGGAAAACTGGCAGTTTTAAATATTATTTTTGAAAAAGCTGAACCCTCCCCTTCTTTTTGCCTGCAGTCCTGTCAGTTCTGAATGGGCATGTTTGACCAGGGTTCTGAGCCGTGTTCAAATTAAACAAAGAGGCCTCAAAACGGCCAGCCAAAAGTATCATCATTACCATTCTCAGTCTGCTGCCAAGTCTAATATTTTATCTATTACTTTGTCTGGCAACTCTAAGTGCACAACGGCTACCAGATACCCCCAGCACCCCCTGACCCCGTGACAAACACTAATAAGCCATACTGGATTTCAAGGCACTGGTTTGAAATGAAAGGCTTCACTTTACAAGGTTCTCTGTATAGAGTGGCTATTACTGAGATGTTCACCGTTAAATGTTTAAATAAATATATTCCTCTCCTTTCGTACGAGCAATCATTTTGTCAGAGCACATATTAACCATCTTCTAAATAGTGGATATCTCAATGGGAGGAAATTATTCACATGCATATTGATCATGGACGAATACTTTCCACCAAAAGCTAATGTGCAGCTCAGCTGTGAATTAATGGAAAAAAGACTGGCCGTGTCATTTCACCAGAACTTGGGTAGAGGTTTTTTAAAACACCTCTGTGCAAGTCCAGAAGCACTCAACCTCCAATTTTAACTGCTCGATGTTATAATTTTTTCCTCCACAACTTTCAGAAACAGTAATTGCAAACAGGCATCATATCTTGAAAAAAATATGGTGCAGCACACACAATGTAAAAAAAAGAAAGAAAGAAAACCCCCCAGCCTGTATCTGCTTTTCCACTTCTGCAGATGTGTACTGTAACATCGAGATCATATTTTAGTGAGTAGTGTTTACTATAAAACCCCAGAATAGACTAAATATGTGGTAAACTATTCATGAAGTTGTAAAAAAACAGTACTGTATAAGTGCTATAAAAAACATCGATATTCTGAGTAAAATGTAATTTTGAAGGACTTCTGGTCAAAGCAAACCTGGAGGCTGTGTAGTGCATTCAAGTGGCTTAGATGCTGACTTGTTATAGGCAGCAGTGGAATGTAATTGCGAGTACTTAACTACAGGAATTTTGAGGTATCTTAGCTGAGTATCTCCTGTTTTACTCCTCATACAGTCCAGAAAACATAAGACAGATTATTTCTTTTTTCTCCACCACATTCATTCTATAGTTACTGGTTACTTTAAGGAGTGAGACTTTGCAAGCAACACATATGATTAATGCAGAAAAGACTATTAACCATTACACATAATGCACCGCTGCTGATGCACGCTGAACACATTGCTTCCCAACAGTTTCCCATGTTTAAGCCAAAATTAATTCAAATTACAGAAGCCAAACATCAGCAAAGCTTGTAATTTCTAGTTGAGTCGATAAGCTAAACTGCGTAACACAAATATGTTTTTGTACCTTCTAGCTTCATGCCGACGGTGAGGCACTTTTGGAAGCGGCAGTATGGGCAGCGCTTTCTCTGGGTCTTGTCAATCTGGCAGCTCTGGTTCTCTATACATGTGTAACGCTTGTTGTTCTGGACGGTGCGCTTGAAGAAGCCCTGTGGAGAGAACCAATTAAGACGTCAACCCGCTTGACCCCTGCAATGCAATGGTAATTGGCCCATTCACACTCCCAGACAGATGGAGAGGGACAGACTTAATGGATACACACACACACACACACACACGCACGCACGCACATGCAAGTTTTAAAAGCTATATGTCCATTGATGTGGTGCTTTATAGACATGTGTAGATGCGATATATATGAAGCAGACACACTTTGAACTCTTAATGAAAACTGAGTATTTACAATTCATTTATATTCATTTAATAATTTATTTTGCTTTAAATAAAAAAATGCTGCAGATATGCCCGTTTCACATACTTTTACTTGACAGCTAATCTTTTCATTGCATTGCAAACTACTTCATAAAAGTCAGGAATTATAATTTGTTTCCTGTCAAAATTGCATTCATATTTTCAATATTCTCTGTTCAAGTAAAAGACTCTGGGAATTACAGAGTAAGCATCTTTTCAACTCTGCACTTAATTATTGAAAAATATGAGTGCAGGAGCCCAAAAAATCCAATAAATTATATCCATAATTCACAGTTCCGGGATTACAGAGATTCATACCTGCAACATGGAATTTATTATCAGCAGCAGCAGTGAAAATCAAACGAAGGGAAGATGGTATTAACGTATTCTAGATCCATAACCTAGGAGGAGAATCCGTAAACCTGGTCTTTAAAATAAAATAAAAATAAAAAAGAACCGGTGGCTATCAATATTTCACCAGACACAAATTTAATTGACAATCTGCATTGCCTGACCTGTCAAAAAAAAGAAAAAAAAAAGGCATTGCACGCGGTTTTTGGATTATCGACTTCTCAGTGCCAAGAAATCCATGCTTCAGAGAGAACTTTCTCTCCAATTTTCCATTTAGCACACAGTGTGTGTTATAAATATCTGGACCAAAGTGGATTCAAGCGTGCTATAAAAGACACACAGTACATCGTCAGGAGAAGCCGACGACATCTCACTGAAAAGCTCCAAGTTGAGGTTCATTTGCACAGCTACAAGCAACATTTGTTGCCTTGACAAATTTACAAAATAACCAACGAAATAAATTGCGTACTAATTGACATGAAATCAAAAAAATCATCCTTCCTAGCGTGAAAGTATATGCTGCAAAAGTATCTAAAATTCACAAAATTCATGTTAACTTGGTGTCAACTTGGTATTTCTGCACACACACACACACACACCAGGAAATGCAATTTACTCTTTTTCAATACAAACAGCAACTCAGAAAGAAAAACAAAATGAATTTCACTGTATTTCACTGCTTGATGTCCTCTGACCTTTTCTCCTGCTACACCATTTTCCTTTCTTGTGTCTTTCTGTCTCACTTGATAAATTAAAAAAAACATCCCTTTGAATGTTTGATATGAGCGCCGTGCATCTAAGCACTGACCTCTAATTTGTTGTTTGTAGTTTCAGCATTTTCAGGTCATTCCTCTGTGCTCACACAGCTAGCCCCCCCCCCCCTCCCCCCAAATAAAAAAACACAAAAAGAGCTGTTGACTAATGTAGCCCATTTCATTGTTCACTTATTTTTACTTCAACAAGAAGGTACCATTTTTACTTTACGCATGCTGGTGTGTATGAACTGAAAGTGTCTGTGTGCATGGATAAAGGGGGATGTGTGTCTGTGTTTGCATGTACACTTGTTGAGTGCAAAGGTGGGTTTAGGGATGTGGTAAATCAATTGGGGATAAGGATCTGTATGTGTGTGTGTGTGTGTGTGTGTGTGTGTGTGTGTGTGTGTGTGTGTGTGTGTGTGTTGGGGAATCTTTCTTTTTCTGTGTGTGTGTATGTGTTGTGTATTTGTGTATTTGTGTATCTGTGTGTGTCAGCTCAAATATGGAAGCCAAAGCAAAGCTCAAAAAAAATGTGACCCTGATAACGAGCGTTATTCACAACTTTGCTCCTGGGGCTCAAAGGGTGGAAGAGGAGAGTGGTGCAGGCTCGAGAAAAATTATGACATTACTTCAAAATTACAAAAATTAGAAAAATTAAAGGAAATTATTTATTCTGATAGTGCATAAGAAAAAAAGAATGTCGTATACGTAAGGCCGAGACTACAATGTAGCTGCTCTGTTTATCCAGCTTTGTTCAGGAGACACAATGGATATGGATCGCTCTGCCTATCTAACAGAGTGTGTTTAATGTCAAAATGAATCTGTCGAGTACCGGTGATTATACTTTTAACGGGACAGGCTGCCTTCATTTTAGAGATAATCAATGACAAGCTTCAGGTGAGTATCAATATTATTAATGTTTCAGCAAGCATACACAGCACTTTATCAAAGACCTCTTCATCTGCATCGTGTGTGCTTCCATACATGCACGGCAGTGTTTCAGCCAAACTGGAAAATGTGTGGACTGGCTGTCCTGCGTGAGCCTTCGCTGAGCCTGAAAAGCAGCAGAGATGCCACTGACTGCTCCCTTCAAGCAAATGCTTAGCATTTCAAGGTCATAATATGGGATAAAATCTATAACATCTGCTTTGAATAATGACCACATAGGCAAGAAATGTGCACTAGCACATCATTACTGAGGAGCTGCAATTTTACACTGAATAGTGTTAACACAGAGACATTTGTCTTAGCTTAATTTTGTGCTGACAGCTTTACTAGTTGAGGGGGAAAAACTTGGGAAATGCCTGTTTGCTCTGCTGAGGGGAACAGTGGAAAGATGCAGAAGGAGACAAATAGGTTGTTGATAGATCTCAAATTAAGCTTTAACAGTTTGATTTGCGTGGCTTCATTATTAGCCTGCACATGGAAACGTCGTGCTGTTGAGGTCTTAATGAACTTGTGATGAGAGTTTTAGACAGCAGGGTGCAAGCCTGTGCAAACAGAAACTCTATTGTACGCTTTCCTTCGTGGGTTAAAGCCCCCCCACCACACACACGCACACCTCCTGTGGTTGGTGGTTGCAAAAAAACAAAAAACAACATAATAATTTGCAAACACTCTTTGCCTGCTTTTGAACTCCAGTGTCTTTTCCAAGCCGTTCCACACTTTACAAAAATCCTCTGACACTCACAGGAAGAGTTTGTTAGATCAACTGTCACAACAATATTTGACCCCTGGCCTCTTTACTGTTGGTTTTCCTGCAGTGTTAATGGTGAGGAGCTGAAATGTTGCTCTAATATTACACTTGTTGCAAATCATTCTTTAAAAAAAATCTGCTTAAATGCTTGGCATGCAAAAAAAGAGAGAGAAGGACAGAAATGACACCATCCAGATAAGCAGTTTTCTTCACAGTGGGTAGCCCATAGTATTTAGGAAAATGGCTGACACAAGAGGAAGTATAATATCAGAGAGCGCATTAAACTCATGAAGACCACAGTTTAGTCTGTGTAAGCCTCATAGTGACACATGTTGATGCCCTACAGGGACTTCAGAGGCTAATACAAATAACTGGACACATATAATTGCATGACACTGCACAACGATAGACAAGAGTGCACTTGAATATTTTATACATCGAAGCAGTTAATCAGAGGTCACCACAGGCACACAGTACCATGCACACTTTATGTTAATAGGCAACTTCTTGCTTAAATCGTGCAGCATTTGTTTTCTATTTAGGGAATTGGGGGCACCAACCTTGCAGCTTTCGCAGGTCAAAAGTCCGTAGTGATACCCTGAAACCTTGTCTCCGCACACGGGACACATCTCGTCCAGGTCTTCGTCATATGAGTAGTCCATCATTTTTAACTGAGGGGCTGGAGGAGGACACACGGAGACACATACACAGAGAGAAGTCTATTTCAGTGCCGGGGAATCTCTTTTTCAAAAAAGCCGATGGATGAAAGAGGGTGCGGAATCGCGCGGGGCAAATTAATGAGATTTTTCAAAGTTCTAGAAGACTTTTTTTAAGGTTAAATTTGAGGAGCAAAAAACGACGAATAGTAGCTTTTGGATAGAGCTGAGAGGACGCGATCATTTATTACTCCCTCTTCCTCTGCTCTTCTACATCCGTCTCAGACAGGAGCCAAAATAATAATAATGATAATAAAAAGAAGCTCATGAAAGTGAGCCTCATACATATGCAATATGTATCCGAGTCGTGAAATCGCTGGGGGAAATCGAGAGATATTAGACTTAAGGATTGGAGGAGAAAATGTTACCGCCCACAGACAAATGAAGACACAGAGAAGCCCTTATCTCTGCAGGCGAGGGAGAAACCCCCCCCATCCAAACCCAACTTGAACCAACATTATTTTTCTCTATTTAAGAATCAGCCACAGTACTACAGGCCATTTAATTTTATTTGCTTTATATTGGTACACACATTTTATGTGGAGCTGTGCGCTGCATTTTAAAAGTTCTCAATTCATAATTTTCCTGGTTACCGAGTTTTAGCCATTATTTATACTGAAGAGAAAATAATGACAAACGCTGGAAATAACTAATTATGTAATTTTAAATAAAGGAGGAAAAGCATAAAAATTCCCTCACCTTCCTTGCAGATTTTCCTCCTTTTCTCTCTCCCCCCCCCCCCCCCCCCTCTTTTTTTTTTATATATTTAGGTCTTAATAGTCTACATACAAGTACGACTATTTCTGAGGTGTCTAGCCCTCTTTGCCCTGTTAGAAATACCCACCTGCATAAGTCTCTGTGTGTGACAGCGCTACAAGCAAACGGGCATGCTGACTTTTACAACAGTTACAAAAGTCTTTATGGCACTAATCATAAAAAGCAGGCAGGATCAAAAAGGAAACCACAGTGGATATGGCTGTAAAAGTGGAAATATTTTGTCAACTACGCCTTCCAATGTCTTTACATGGGCTATTAGTACTGCTCGACTTCAAAATCCACTCATCTGCTCTCTCCGAGACCTATTAATTAGACATGATTTCTAGTTTGTTAGCGCGTTGCCCTGCTGGGATCAGCGTATCCCAGCTGAAGCAACAAGTTCCACCAAGCTCCGTTTTTTCCCTTTTCTTTTATTTCCTTCCACAGAAACTCAAAGCAAGCTCGATTTTCGAACTTTCTTCTGCGTTAAAGCGCAAGAAGGACACGATTTTAAAGGCCTGTTCTTACGACGTACCGCAGGTGCATTTTGGACGCCTTTTCAAAAAGAAAATAAACACTATCCGAGCCCTGGTTGCAGTTCTGAAGTGATGACGCAGTGGAAAGGAAATAATAAATTAAGATATCCGAGGGGTGTCCGTCCTGAGGCCGACAATAATGAATATTTATTTTACAGGATCCTATCCAAATATTTTCTTTCTTTCAATTGTCATTGCTATGGTGTTTCCATTATTTTGTACAGTGAATTTCGCCTTTTAAGGAGCTCTAACAGCACATGACGCGACGTTATGCCTGTAATTATAGTCCAAATAGTGTTTTTTATGCACAGACAAATTGAATATATTTCAGCACCTCGTTGTATAACGACAGACGCAGGTGAATGCATACAACGTCTGCGCAGATTACCTCCAGAAACACATCGGCCCGACCGTCAATCATTTACTGTCCACTTGCTCATAAAATAACAAAAGACAAAACAAAAAACCCAACGTCCTCCAATTGTCAAAAAAACAAAACAAAACAAAAAACCTCGTGATTCTAAAAGAAATTCATTTCAGTCGGAGCTTCCTTGTTTTAGCTGCCTGTAAAAAAAAAACAGTTGGGGTAAAATAAGAAAAAAGGTAAAAGGGCTGGCAAACAAGCCACTCCTTGTTTAAAGTGAGAATACGTTATCAATGTCTTATAAACCGAGAGCGGGCTAATTGATTGTCCGGTTATACTGCCGTGGAAAGACATGCTGGAAATGATCAGGGTTATATGAGTTTAACTTGCCATTGAGGTCAGAATTTCTTCAAAAATGTAGCTGCTTAATGTGCAGCCTACTGTGAAGATCAAGAAAATAGATTTTTACGGCATGCCACTGGGAATTTAAATAATTATGCTCATTCTGAAAAAAAATGCAGGGGTCCTAAAATTTGCTCTTCTTTTTTTTTTTAAATGACACCGATTTCGAACATCTGAAGGCCTTACGCAGTTCTCCTCGAATGTGAGATAAAAACCTCCAACAACAACAGTTTAAAGCTTACAAAAAAGATTTCACACTACAGCATTAAAGCAACATCTAAAACGTAGTGATTTAGTTTAACTTTATTTTGCAGCTGTATTTCATTTGAGAGTAGAATCAACTTGGCTGTACTACGAGAGAAAGCTATTGCGAAACTACGTGTTGGCACACAATACCAAGCTCTTCTTTACCGTTTGTAAAATCAATAAACTAGCTCATAATTATTTTCTTCTTGGGTAAAAGTTTGCTGTCCTTAGTCAAATATTTTAATCTTAATCAGACACTCCAGTTTTGCTTCGACATCAACAACTCTTCCACAGCAGTTTTCTTTAGAAACAAAACCACGAGCAGGTTTGAGATATTTCTTATTCTGCTAAGAGAAAGTCATCTGTTTCATTCTAAAATCAGAGAAATAAAAAAAAAAGAAACAAACAAGAAAAAGTTACATTGACAGAATACCTCTGCTCTGTTTCTTGCTTTTTACGCGCTGCTGCCGCTCGCTCTAAGCGTGAATGACAGGTAGGTACCTGTTTGACCGCGGGCCAAACTTTAAAAAAAAGTGCTTCCAAGTTGAAGTGGAAGAACATTATCGAAGCCTTTTGGAGATCATGTTGAATAATAATAATAATAATAAACCCCCCTAGTAATTACCTGCTAAGTTCGTGGAATCAACGCGTTCGTGTATTGGCGTATGACAGATCGGTAACTGTTCCTCATTATAAGAAAAAAAAGGTAACGAATACAAGCATGTACATTTTAGTGAGTACACTCTCAGCCGGAAAACGCTCCACGAAGACAGCGAAGTGGAAGCTTCGGGCAGACTACCGAGATTCAAATGAATGACAGTTCTTACCCTGCATGTTCCTTGGCATGTGCCCCTGTTCGCCATACGATCGAGAGAGTCCCAGGGATTCAGTCTCGAATTTGGGCAGCATGACAGCACTGCCGGCCTGAGATAGAGACTCCGCACCGCACGGCGGGACACCTGGACGTCAGAGACAGGCGTTCGCACAAACACCCCCCGAAAGACTGTCCCGAGCGACTTCTACCGTCCTATTTCTTACTTTATAACTCTCTTTCACTTCCAATTATCAGGCAATGCTCCAACGATAAAGCCAGATTAAGACTTTTTTCTAAACAACAGGCTTGCATAGCCTGTGTGTAACGCTGCTTTGACTTAGCTACACTGATTTAAAAAAAATATTAAAACGCATTTACGCAAAAAAGAAAGGAAAAATCTCAGAAATAACGCAGGAGAAAACGGAGTGATTCCTTCTAAACTAAGTAAGAAGCACTTTCGCGAAGAGTTAGGGAATCACTCTGCACTTAAGAAAACAGCACAAGGTCCGGATTAGAATGCGATGGTAAGTTTCCCTTTATCTTTTCCAAAGTCTTTAAAGCGCGTCAGCCATTAATGTGAGACTGTCAGTGTAACTTTCAGCCTTGAGCAGACAAGCACGAGCCGCCGGGGCCGCCCTCTCCTGTGCGTAAAGTCGGATTCGGTGAGTCGGTCGGACTGTCTGGAGATGTGGAGACCTCTCCTCCTCCTCCTCGCGGCTTTGTTTACTCCGCTCTCTCCAATCCGAGACGCATGCGGTCGTCTGACATCATCTTCCTCCGATCCAATCAGGAAAGAAGACCGGGAAACATCGCCTCAAACTCTCCAGGTCCATCTCTCCAAAATCTCATCTATTTAATCCCGTTAATGACGGACTTTAAAAGCGGAGGGAGAACAAGGAAATCAAGAGAAGTGATGCAACTGTAGTGAGATCACCGACTGCGTCTGGGCGCACGGAATGCAAATACAAAGCGCAAGGTATGTGGATCAGAGCGCTTTAGCACACGCACGCACAGGGAGCGTGAGAGCGAGCGTTCCTATATGCTAAGTAATTTTTTCATATATATACAAACTTTAAAAGATGAACTATTGTGACAAAATTATACTCTTTCCTTCTGCTTTTCTTTCTTCTCTCTGTGTGTCTGCGCCCGTGTGTGCGTGTGTGACCACTCCATCTTAAAATACAGGTGAGGACATTGTAAATTCTCCATAAGGCCATATAAATTTCATGGAAAACTCGAGCATCACCGGCCTCAGGCTTGAAATGACCTCACTGTCTAATCAAATCGCCCCCTTTATGCAATAAATTATACCTTTGCTTCTGAATCATTAACAGTAATTGGCTGAGCGGGGATCAATTAGTGATCTGACGTCACTGCCTTTCAAATTAAATTCATGCAAAAAAGAATGACACTACAGCATCCCCGTAATGCCCCACGACCACAATCACAAAAAGCTTGTGTAACTTATTTTAGTTCGCAGACCACAGAGAAATATCCAACTTTTGAATCAGGTAGAAGTCTAAACTATTTTCTTTCGCGTTAAGGAAACGATCTGGATTCCTGTTGTCTGCGCATGTCTTTTAGTGAGTTACTAAACTCGGAAAACGTTATTGTTTTAAAGCACCGTTATAAAGGATCGCCACAAAACCTTTACTTCCCGCAGGTGCGTATATACTACTCCAAAATCTGTTTGGGGCTTTCCTAATCACTGCTGTGGGTAATTTAGTCATGAGGAAAATTGACATAAAAGTGATCCACATCATTGAATGGCAGAATACCGTCACTTCAAAACATTCATGAAGCCAAAAGTGTTTGTGTGGAAATGGCGGCGGTGTGTTTTTATGAGTGAGGGAGACACGGAAAATCACCAGACAAATCTGACGAACATAAAAGGGTTACAGAGGGCACACACACACACACACACACACACACACACACGCACACGCACACGCACGCACACACACACACACACACACACACACACACACACACACACACACACACACACGTTTCAGTACCCACAGCTAATGGTAATGTTAAGACTTTGTCATCTCTGAAAGAAAAATATTTTTTATAGCAATATAGGGCAAAACCCCTGCTCATTATCATAAAATGCAAGGAGCACAGAAAGGTGAGGTCCCCCTGATGACAATTATTCGTCTTGTTTTAATATATAAATATATAACTAATAACATATTTTACTTGGAACAACAATTTCCAAGTAAAATACTTAGAAATTCAATTAAATAGATTTCACAGTAAAGCCAGAAACACAGTCAGAGCGCAGCCACAGCTGTTGTAGTCTTCTTTTTTTTTTACAGAGTTGAGTAGCTAAAGTCTGGGTGATTTATAGACAACCATTTTGCCATTATATATATATGTATATATATATATGTATATATCACCTGTGTCGCCGCATACACACACACACACACACACACACACACACACACACACACACACACACACACACACACACACACACACACACACACACACACACACAAAACAGGCTCATATGTACTGATCAGGTCCTCTTTGGAGCATTGCCCGTTTCTCCCAAAATGCTCTCATAAGTGAGTTGTCCTGTCTTTGTGAGGATGCTCTATGTAATGTATTTTTGTAGTTGTTATCATTATCCTAACGCAAACTTAAATTTTACAATAAACTTTAATGAAGTCATCACACTAAAATAAAAGCTATGGGGACTTGTTTTTCTGTACCTGCAATGTTAATCTGTAAACAGACTGATGCTCCTACTTCATCAGTACACTGTTCACTTGTACTTCATGTGTTCACAGGTTCTCTACAGTATGTGTGCTCACATACACACATAAACACAGGCATACAGTAAGTTTCTATTATACTTCCAACTGAAATGTTTTCCTTACACAGTGATCTGGAGTCGTCTTTGGAAAACAAGTGAGATGTGATATATTCAAATACACAAAAATATAAAAAATATAAAACTGAGAACTTTAGCTTTGAAATGAAAGTAGTTACCCTGCAAAGTAATCTCTGTATCCACACACAGACAAACACAAACATGTCTTTTTATTTGTTTTGTTTTTAATTTTAGACAGTGAGTTGGTGGCCAGGTTTAGGTTCTTAGGTTTGTCAGGATCCTGGGTGGTGGTGGTGATGGGGGTCCACCAATCAGCAATACACACTCAGTACTGAGTTGGGATTGGCTGAAACTGTGTTACTTGAGGGCAGTGGTGGGTGGAGTCAGAGGTTGACAAGCAAGAGAGGACAAGTAGGGGCTGAAGGGTGAGGGGGGAGCAGGGTAGGTTATAAAATGACACAGAGACTGATAAGACCTGTGGCAAGATAGCTCTACTGGAATGATTAACTTATTTAGAGGGAGAGAGAGAGAGAGAGAGAGAGAGGCCCAGCCAGTGAGTGATGGTGAAAGCTAATAAGAAACGTAGAGACACAAAGGAAGTAAGGGAGGAAAAAGAGTAGGTCCAAACTTTGAAGATGAAGCATGAAGAAAATAATGTTCGATCATAACAGTCACAGAAACTGTGAACTTAATTAGATAGATAGATACGTAAGTAGTAGTACTTTATTGACACTGAGACTTTACAGTTTACAGTCTGAGGTTATAAAATGACACATTAAATGATGTACAAAAGTACAAATCAAACTCTGGACTATTCACCTCCCATGTTATGGTTCCAAGTTTGGATTTATCTGATTGGCACAGACACAAGCACACACAGTGACAATTTGAGCAGCAACACTGCAGGCTGTAAAAATGATATTTTGCATGCATGCATGGTAATTAAAAGTGCCAAAGAATTAAAAACTTCATGCAGTCTGTCTTTCACTTGTGTGTCATATTTTTTGCATGCGTGTTTTCATTTGTAGGGCTGACACCTTGTATGGTCTCAGCTTGCGTGTGAGTTTTATGAGGGAGTGCATGTTTGTGTGCGCGTTGTGTTCATGAATGAGTGTATTCCTGCGTGTACAAGTGTTCTGATCAAATAACAATAGCCTTGGAAATGTACAGCAACACACACTAACATCATTAAATTATAATCAACACACATTTGCTATTCATAAGCAGGAAATGACCCCCTCCACCACTCACTGCCAGACACAGACACCCACATACACACCTCTCTCCCCTACCTGCTACTGTTTTCTGTATCGAAGATGTAATGTAAACAGTCATTTGTTCTAAAAATACAGCAGGACTCAAAGTACAGAGCAACAACTCACAAACAGAACTTCACTGAGGTAAACAAAACACGAGAGAATGATTTATGGAAGTAGCTGTCAGTAGCTTTGAGGTTTTTGCGCTGTTCTTAGGATGGCAGTCTGCAGGAAACAGACCTCTGATGTTGTGCCTGGAATCTGCTGGAATCTATCAGTTTGGTGGTTATGGCTCCTAATGTTCCCATTACCACTGGGACCACTTTGTTTTCCTGTGCTCCTTCTTTCAGATGTTGCTGTCCGCTGGGATTGCCACATCTATCACAACTGTGATCTTGTGCTCCTTGTCAACCACCACTATGTCTGTTTGGGTTGCCAGCAGCTGCTTGTCTATCAAGAACCTGGAGTCCCACAGGACCTCAGCCCTGTTGTTCTTAACCACCTTTGGGGTTGTTTACCATCAGGACTTGGGTCCTTCTAATCCACAGACAGCACAGATGTTTCTGTACACTATTCCAGCCGCTTGATTGTGCCTCTCATTGTATGCTGTCCCAGCTTGCATCTCACATTCTGCTACAGTGTGCTGGACAGTACTCCGGGGAACCTTTGCACACTTTGCAGCTCAAGCTCTGTTTGCTGTGGTAGAGTTTTGCATTTATGGATCTGAAGTTTGGGCTTAATCTTGCGCTGCAATAATCAAAGCCTTGGTGCTGTCCTTTAGGTCAGCCTTTTGTGGCCACTTGCAGTTTTTCTCAGTGTCAGGTACTTCCTCTAACTCCACTTCCCATGCAGGTGCTTAGTCTTCCACAACTGTTTCCTGCCGTTCTCCTCACTGTTTTTCTTCAGCTGCCATCTCAGGAAGTATTCACAGATGCTCCGTGTTTCATCCTGAATTGTCGCTGTGACACTCACTAATCCTCGCCTTCCCTCTTTCTGTTGTTTGTTGAGGCTCAAGGTATCAACTTTGGGTAAAGATCACTGTGCACTGGGACGAGTTTTTGTTTCTTTACACCGGTGGTAGCTGTCTCCACCTGTGGCCAGCGTATTATTCCAGCTGGGTATTTGATGACCAGTGGGACATATGTATTGTTTGCCTGGATTTTATTCCCACTATTAAGCTACCCTCTGAGCACCAGCCTTACCTTCTTTAGGTATTTGGCAGTAGCTGACCTTCTTGCATCTTCTTCATGGCTCCCGTTGGCCTGTGGGATACCCTTGTAACTGCCATGTATGTCTACTATTTTGCCTTCAGACAACTCCACCTCTTCAGTCCAGATCACCTTCCCTCTTTTTGCCACCATCTACCATTCAGCCACCGAGTCCACATCGCAGTGTTCTTGCTGTAGATACTGGTCATATGGAGAGATGGGCAGTAACGCGTTACATGTAATGCCTTACTGTAATCCGATTACTTTTTTCAAGTAACAAGTAAAGTAAGGGATTACTATTGCAAAAACGGTAATTAGATTACCGTTACTTTCCCGTAAGCACGCTGAATTACTGCGTTACTAAAACCGTGATTTTTTTGCGAGAATGTGTCATGACAGTGACGTAAGCGAGTGTGACGTTTGTGACAACAGCTGTGTGCAGATCAACAATGGATAATAAGAAGGTAGAATGGAAATAACCATTTAATTCTACTCGCACTGAGTTGTAGGCTTTCTTGTAGTCCTAGTGTACTGCTCTATCAAGCAGTGGCTGGTGTTTTCATCCTCTGGTGTTGTTTCCAATGTCTTTCTGAGCTGTACTCATATTTAGACTCATGGACTTTCTCAGTCTGGTTGCTATGATGCTTTCATGATTGAGCTTTCATGTTGTGTAGAGGCCACTAAACATCCTCATTCACGATCAGGATTGTTCTGCCCTGTATTAGCCAATCTGCTGTTAGCAGACCACTTATTTGTGCTGCGAGGTATTCATGGAGTGCTATAACCTTCTTCACTTAATATGGGTGGATAACATCAGGTTCTGGTGCTGCCCAGGTCTTTATGTTTTGCCTGAGACAGGTAGTTGGATAACTGCATTTGTGGCCTTGATTAGTTTTTGTGTGGTGTGCCAACCTCAGTTCATTGAATTCACCTATTATATCAGGATGGGAATCATTCTGTTGTGTCCATCCTGCTTAGTTTAGGTTGATATTTACTCTTCGTCTAATTCCTGAAGGTAAAACTTTGACTCCTAATCTCCTACATGCTCCTTTTAATTCACCAGCAAGTCTCAAATCTTGTCTGCATAAGAGGTTGCAAGAAATAAACAAAGAAAATGAGAGATTATTAAAGATTTGTGAAATATGAGGTGTTGTGAGTCTTTTTTCCTTTTTTTGGATTGAAGACGATGGGTTTTATCCACCAACCAAAAGAGAGAAACACTTCTACAGTTCAGTTTGGATATGATACCGTATCATAACTTAACTGATTTATTCTATGGTGTGCATTTCCGTAAAGCCTTCCATGTGGACAGTTTTGGAGCATTGAAGTCATGCTGAGAAGATTAATTCTACTCCTTTTTCTAGACACTCTCTATGGGAACATACACTGCTGACTCTCTCTCAGCTTTCAGTAACCATTTAAAGCATCTGGTATCAAACATCTAGAAAAAGTAGCAACTACATTTTGATTGTGGTTCTTGTGTGAATTCTATTGCTCTTACACTAAAAATCACAAATCAAATAAAAATAGTTATTAAACTTATAATAGTACAAGTACAGATTAATGATTGAAGTGGTATTACATGCTCAGTGATACTGAAATGAAAAGTGTGTGATGCAAAGAAAACATCAAAACACCCCATATGCTTCTCTCCAAGGAGTTCTTTTCAACAAGCTTAGTTTTTAAAATAAAAAGATATATTTCATGATGTGTTTGTTACATTCTTGCATGATACCCTTACACTGTTTCTTATTGTCTAATTCTCTAATTCCTCAGTATGTCTTGTACTCCTTTGACTTTCTATTGTGCCCCCAGGTCAGCTGCTGTTACCTGCTGGTCCCCAGTTCTTTGGATGAAGGCAGTCAATGGAGGAAACAGAGTGTGTCAACAGCAAGTGTTGACATTTGGCTTAGGAGATAAACCTCACAGGGGATCAAACAAAGACTGGCTCTTTTGAGTGGAGAAAGGAGTGTGTGTGTGTGAGTGTGCGTGCACGCATATGTTTGTGTAAAGATGTTTCAATGTTGCAAGATTTCTGCTGACGTCCTGAAGCCGAAGGACGCTGATAATTGTCTGAGGGCTTTGGTTATCTCCATGTCAAAAGGCTGAGTGAACTTAAAAGTGAGATGAGGTGCACAACACACATGCAAAGATGTTTTAATTATTCATAGCTTCACAAAAAAGAAAAAATATAAGAGATATAAAGTAAAGAGAATATTTTCTGACACGACTGGCATCTATGTGCTCAAACACAAAGTCCCACAAAAACACACGCTGTAACAAGTGTGCCGATGTGAAAGAATTTTTGACTCTTTCACAGCAGAATGAGAAAAATGTAAAGATCATAGAAAGGTTCATTTCTAAATGACACTTAAAAGGAGGAAGACTCTTCCAATGGTTGAATAAAGAATGGGCAGCATTATTTCTCCCCTACAGAAAAGCTGCCGTGTCAATAAACCTGTCTAGAGACCAGCATTAGTACAGATACATATCAATATGCTCGTTGCTACAGGGAATGCAGTGTTACAGGTTATTCACATGATTCCAGGATGTCTTTCAAATTTCATCTAAAAAGTGCATCACAGATCCTTCATTAATGCCTCTATATTTCTGATTTTAACCCTGTTTAAATTAGCCTGTAGGTTTAAATGCTCAAAACCAAAAACTTTTGTCTTTTTCCTGCTGAAAAAAAAAGCCAGTGGTCTGACTAAGGAGCTTGGCTCTTCTTACACAATATATAATGTTTTTAATGTGATGGCAGTTTATTTTTCACACATGCACTGTGTTGAGATGCTACCAAAATAGGCAACTGATGTTAGGTTGCACTAAAGACCAAGGGAGGACATGAAAACACAGTAATCCAAACCCAGTTGTTTATTGGTTTTGAATTGGCCTTAGAGCTTCAACAATTTCTAATGGTCGTTTAGACATAGCTGTGGTCTGTGGGCATACATTCAAAACTAGTGGTAACGCTGGCCATACCCTACCGTAAATGGTTGCACAAACATATAGGCATTTTCCTATTGTGTTCACATGGGAAATAAGAATTTAGTCCACTGGGTCTCAGTTCCTCTGAGTTCATGAATAGCCACGTGCCCACTCTTGCAGCCAGCAAAAGAAAACTGGCCATACTTTGCTCTTTAGCTTTATAAAGTTAGGTTGAGCAGCAGCGATGGAAGTTCTGTATATGGCTAAATGCCCTGCTATCATCCCTAACATAAAGGACAGTCAAAGTGTCTGTTTTGTGTACTATTGAAACATCACAATCCATTAAATTTGGTACAGGTTGTTCTTGAAGGTCAGTCAATAAATAAACTGACTTAAGCACTATAGTAAACACTTTATCGAAGAGGATTATGGCCACTGTAAAAGGAAAAAGGTGGGGACGTCAAAATTCAAAACAAAAAAGACATCCCCACTTTTTTTCCCGCTGTGGCCCTAATCCTCTTCTGTAGCGCTTCCATATACAACACAAGGTGACTAAATGGCAACCATCCATGGATCCAGTTTCCTAAGCCTTTATTCAGCTGAGGTTGCAGGGGAGCTGGAGGGTATATCTGAGCACTAGGTGAGTGAAAATCTACACTGTGGTGAAAACAAAATGTATCTCAATCATATGTTTTGTCCATCACAGTAGATTCAAGACTAGACATTACATTTCACCACCAGCATTAAGACAAAAATCTTGTGGAAGGATGCTGTTTATCCATCGTTACACAACACTTTACAAAGATGTTGTATTTATCTATTTGTTTTGTCACTCTTCTTTACGTTACACTTGTGGCGCTTGTTTATACCGCTCATATATGAAAACACAGACTTGGATGCTAATTTATCATGCTATTCTTTTAACCTTCAGTACATCACTGTGTATAGTGAAATGGAAAAAATGGCTGTTCATAAATAATAATATATTAGTCAACAAATTAATAATCTCAACATATTTGTATCACTCTTCTGTGACGTACACGTAATGTCAAAAATGTACATGTAGCACAGACGTAATGTCGTCATTCATTTTGAGATCAGCCACTATGCACATCTAATACATACAAAATTTGTAAAGGTTGGAATGTTATAATAATAATTCCCAAAAGCTATATAGATAATCCTGATAATCCTGGTACCTTAAATAATTTATAAAGTAAGTTTCTTGGAGTTAATAGATTAAATAAATTATTTAATCAAATTAATAATCTAATAATTTAAAAAAAAATATTGCTGTCTTATAGTCATCTCCTGCCTTCAGTAGCTAAATAAAGGAAACAGTAATTAGTTAAGTCACTATTGTGATAATCAGAAAGTACTGTGCAGTGAACACACATCATTTGCATATTTTTTTAATGTGTAACTATTGAGCAGATAGGGGACATATATAGTGTAATAGTCACAGAGTAACACAAGCAATAGTACAGTCAGCTTTGTGTTGTGGCTTCAAAGTCTGCTCTAAACCCCAAGAGAGAGAAGTTGGTGGTATGCTGTCATTCTGTGTTAGTTTCACTTACTGAATGTTATCCAGAAGACAAACTGTAGCCCACTTATTACACATAACCGAGGATGACTGGAGAACGCTAGCCACGAAGTAATTGGGTTTATGTTGATGAAAATGCTTTTGTCATGGGACACGCGTCATTTACATTGCTGACAACAGACTACAGCAGATAAGTGCAGGAGGGAATAAGACAGTTGAGGTTGTCGATGTTATATATGGAAGATTCAAAAGAATTCAAGTGGAGAGTGTGAGAAAGTGAGCGCACACACACACACACACACACACACACACACACACACACACACACACACACACACACACACACACACACACACACACAGTTTACTCTGGGATAGCATAACATTATGTCCAGAGAATGTCTAGGAATGCTGTGGGAACTGTGACTCATACAACCTAGCCACTTCTCCCAAAACACACACATATGTCACATACGTCCACACGTCCAAGATAATAGTTAATCTGGCATCTTGTTGGTTCTTGTCCAGGCTCTTCTTTAGAAACAGATGTTTAATTGTCATATCCACATTTAGACAGCTCCAACTTGACCATCGACTTCTTTTTACTCATTTCTTTAATGTGGGCTGCAATTGTGAGACAGACGGCAGATTAATTTGTACATAAGAGTTAGTTTAATATTAGCAACTGTGGCCATTCACAATACAAATTCCAGGCACCCTTAGTCAGTTTTGCCTTACGTCCTCCTGCATGAACAATGTATACTGAGACCCGAGAGCTGTTGTAATCTTTGTCCTGGCACTCTCAGTAGTGCACATACACATATTTATTGTGTATTGACCCTACAAAAACACATACATAAACTCATTCATCCTCTCTGTTGTGCTTGTCACCTTTTTTGTCTGTCTCTAGTGCTCTGTTAACACACATGCGTTTATTCACACACATAAAAAAAACGCAGCGGCTGCTGGATCCATTAGCAGGTCATGCAACAGTCATTGTTCATTGCTTCCTATAGGCTTCTATTTTCTAGCGCCAACCGGAGGAACAACAGTCCAGGCACATGGTTGGGTTGAAACTAAATAAACAAAGCAAAGCCAAACGGTTTATTTTGCTGCAAAGCGAATACAGCATTGATAGTATGTGTGTTAGTATACTGTGTTTATTCTGTCACAGAAACATAAACTAATAACTTTATGAGTGTATATCAAACCTTTGTGGCTTCTTATCTATTTGCATTTGTTTACAGCTGCTACTATTAGCATCATCAGGTGAAATTCCAAGCTGAGGCCCCGTAGGAGCCTACAAGTGCCAAAAACAGCTGCCGAGGGAACATCAGCTCATAGCATTGTTCTCCTTAGACAGTTCCTATCATGCATGATTAAGTTTTACGTTTTTTCTAAACTGCGGATGTCTATCCAGGACACAACTAAGAAAATCGGAGAACATCCGCTGATGATGAATATCATGACTTCCATCACATATTCATTCAAGGAAATCCAGTTAAGATTCTGAAAATTAAGACATGAGAAACAAACCTTTTCTGTGGCTTCTTATACATCTGACATCCAAGAAATCCAAAATAATTTTAATCAGCCTTAAGTTACCAGATGAGAAAATATTAGTCTGCGATTTAAATATCTTTTTCTACAACATCTTGCCGGCTGTGTTCACATGAATATGAGCAGAAACCTAAGAGTCTAATAAATTATATCCTATTAAATCACCAAACGCATGTGTTGAATCATGTGTTACTTATGCAGTTTTAAAAATTGCTGTTCTTAGTCACTGCTAGATATCACTGCTGTTTAATGAGATAATCTCTCTGCTTGTCAGTCAGTGACATGCAACGTGTGTTTCACCTTAATCCCAAAGGTTTCAGTAAGCTAGTAAGTGCCTTAGTAAGTCAAGGAGTGGTGAGTGGGTTGAGGCAGAATGGCAACAGACAGGGGAAAACTGCACAAAGTTGCCACTATATATAATACAATAGGAAAGAAGCAAAGAGTCATTGAAAAATACTATGTAAGGTTGATTATTTGAGTACAAAAGCAACAAAGAACCAGTAATTAGGGCAGTGTTAGCCACAAGATGAATGTGCGGTCATTCATGGCAGAGGTGCATTTACACATACAAACACACACCTGACTATAAATGCTCGTGTCTGTTCGTACTGATGTTTACCCAGGTGAATCCTGGGATATTGTGTGGGTTGTTGACTTTCTTTTAAATTCTTCTACCTGAGACAGACACACACATTCATACACACACACACACACACACACACACTGACGTTGACTCAGGGGTCAGTGTGCGGTTGGCTGTAACAGTCTGGACAGAGAAAAAGAAAAAGTGGATGAGATGGACTGCTCTTACTCAACCTCCCTGTAGCACTCTCACACACACACAGACACAAATACTTGTAGCTTCTTGACTGGTGTCTGTGGTTGTGGAGCGGTCAGTTGTAACAGACACATAGTATCCCCTCTGGATGACCCTTTGCAATTAACACAATTACACACTCACACAGACATGCACAGATCCATGCCCAATGGACCAGTCCTCTGCAGAGCTGCTTTGCCATTCAACACTACGCTAATGACACAGAACACCTAACAGGCCATCAAAGAAATACACACCTCCCTCTCTTCCACCTTGCATAACATTAAGATGTCCACTGCAATCAATTTAAATTTACATTTTACACATTAGGCAGAAAATCTGAGTGAGTCCAATCAATGAAATCAAATGTTTGCAACATCTTTTTTATGTATGGAAATATTCTGCATTTTATGACTTGTGCAAAATATTTTTTTTCAGATGCGCCTGCGTTATTGAAATAAAAAAAAAGAAACATTTAAAGCAAACCGACATCCAGGGAGCGCATTTACACCGGAAGCATTTTCTATTTCTGGCTTAACTATGTAGTTAGTATAAATAATTATGAATGCCAGGACAAGCACTACACATTTTTTGTTCCTGTGAACATTTCTGATCTTATCTGATTGCTGTCAGGTTTGCAGAGTTTACATCTCAGCGTGTCGCGATTCAATTAAGGAAACTATTGTGCTGGGTCTTTAAGGATAATGGCTAATAAAGCTTAATTGTAGCACAGAGGCTCATAAAATTCAGCAAGTAAAGATACTGATAGAGCTGCTTTATGGGTTAGCCAAGCTGAGGGGAATGGGCATTGTTCTCCCATGATAAAGTCCTGCACCAGTCCAGTGTATGTTTACTTGCCTCCCTGTGACGGTATAATTTTTGGTGGCATGTTCTTCTGTGTGTTTGCTTACCTCTAAGTGACAGGCAGAAGTGGGTGATGTGCAGGTCACTTGTTAATTATGGCAGCTTTCACGTCTCCGTGTTGCTATGTGTACTAGGACTTAATGGAGAGTAAATACAGAGATCCTAACCATTAACTACAGCAAAATGTTTGGTCATGGAGACACTTAGAAACATTATCTATAGCCAGTTCCTGTTTCTGACTGAAGGAATTTGATCCTAGCATTTATTTTCCTTTCTTTCTTTGATTTTTTTAATCTCTTAATTATATTGATGTGAGCGCACAGTGTGAAAGGAAGACAGCTGTTGCATTTCACATAACCAAACCTGGTGGATTTTTGATTTGTTCAGAGTAAAAGGTTGTCCCGTGCAAGTGTAATTTTATTCTCCAATAAAAAGTAGTGACATCTAATTTTGCTTCAAAATTCAAATATCTGATATCCAAGAAGAGAATGTAGATTGTTTATTTCTTAGAGCATTGTTAGATGTTTATAGGGGTCATGCCTCTTCCCAGCACTGGAGGCTTGTCAGATAAGCTGCTCTTCCTTTCCTGTATCATCTCAACTGCTCTGCAAACACCCAGCGGACTGGATGAACCAACCAAAACCAACATGGCTTCCCATATGCAAATTATTGTTATATTATGAAAATCTATTCCATCCATCGTTTCTTTAGTAATTTTTAGCATCGCAGGGTAGCTGGAGCTACGATAGGGTGAAAGGTGGGGTGCACGCTGGATAGATCGCCAGGCCATTGCAGGGTCAACATAGAAGGGCAGACAGCTATTCACACTCACATTCATATCTAAAGGCAATTTAAAATCACCAGTTCATGTATTTTTTGTCTTATAGCCTGTGGTGAGATCACAGAAATGAAAATTAACCAATATTTTTATCTACATTTAAAAACTCAACTAGAAAATTGGGAAGAGATCTCAAAATAAATTATGGTTAACAGTAGAATTAAATTTGCAAATGGCGATTAAAAGATTGATCGTATTCACAGATTGAGTTTGAAATAAATGTATTAGATTCTGATGTATTTGGATCTGAAATTGTGGTTGTAAAACAGTTCTTACACTAAAGATGCCACAGATTTCAAAAGATTTCACTTTTAAGAAAAGAAAGAAAGAAAAACAAGGAAATGACAAGTGGCAAAAGTAAAGATCACAGAAAGTCAGTGGCCTGTGTAGGACTAAACATTTACACTGACATGTAAATTTTTAGTCCTACACAAAAAAAATGTTTTTTAAATACTGAAGCATAAAATAGACACAAAGTATTGTGTTCCTTCCCAACACATAACAGTGTCACAAACACACGTCTGTCTGAGACTTAATCGATGTTAAGCTGTCTGCTTGCAGGTGTCAAACGAAATACAACATGGCTTCTCATTTTTCTCTCTTGAACCACTGTGGTGACCCTAAACAACCCTAAAGTGCATCATTTTTTATATATATAAATACAGATTTTGTGATTTTTTTTTGACACTTCTAAATCATTTTTTTGTCCTCACAAAAACCTAAATCAATTCCACAATACATTTTAAGCAATGCATTGCAAAAAAGGCTGGATATAGGGAATATTATACAAAATTAAAATGTATATATGTAAATTAATATTTGATTCTTTGTCAGAAGGTTCAATAGAAGCTCTATTTGAAGAAATTTAATAATTTTCTGGCAACTAATTCATGGTTCTGACTTTAAAGGGTTAAAAGGAGCTGCAGATAGAAAAAGAAGAAGAACTTTTACAAAATATACTTAAAAAAAAGTCTATCAGACAGAACTATCAATCATATAAATAATAAGCTGTCACACTCATAAACCCAGTCTGGATTGAATTTCTTGATTTAAAGATGCTACATGAAATCTATAATTTTCCCTGTAGTTCTGCTTTTTGGTCTGGCAGTATTTGATTTCAGCAGCAGAAGAAGCTCCTATACTGTAAAGATCACCGATGCACTAATACTGTATCCCATATTGTGTTTAATCATCTATCGAAGACCTCACCTGCTTACTCTTAATTAAAGACCATAAGCTAAGTGTCAGACATGAAAAGCGTAACATTCCTCACTGAAACCGAAGCAATCATTCTGCAGTCTTAGTTGACATGAGGAATGGAGAAAAGAGGTTGGCCAGCGAGTTTTCTGACAGAAGTTTGGACAGGAGGAGAGTCGAGTTCATTTTAGCTGGACAGAATCCCTTCAGCAATGAATTATTCATTCAGCCAAACAGCCAGTCTGCCAATTGGTGAGGCAGACTTTGGGCTCTGTCTGTCAGTTGATTAGCTACGTCCGCCACCAAGAGTCATTCATACAGTCAAGAGGGCTGTGAGGTGGAAAGATGATCATTTACCATCAGTGTTAGTGCTTACATTTAGATCTACCAACTAGCTGTTGACTTAATTTGCTATCTTTGTATTAGTGGCAATCAGAGCTAGAAAGCTAGCAGATGTACAAAGTCAGATTTGCTAGTAGTGCTGTGTCTCGGAGAGGCAGAAGGACCGGAAGCATGGGGTACGTTTGATGTATATCCTTCTGAACGTATATGTAGAGTTGGTGTGCATCTGTGTGAGCTGTGTTATGGACCACCCATAGGCCTCGAGCATCTGGGTGAGGCTTGGACCTCGATGAATTATAGTCCCCCCCTACGAGATGGTTTTGTGGCAAGTTGGTGGGGGATGGAGTGGGCTTGGGTTTGTTACACCTGCGAGCTCTGTCATTGCAAACCTCAAGCCAGTTCCCTGAAATGGGGAGGTACATGTGTTGGCCAGGGTGCAAATGACTCCCAGCTTTCCCCCCCTGTAGGCTCGAGGGGAAATCTCACACATATGGTTCATATACTCGTTTGTTTAAAAAGTGAAGAAACTTCAAGAAGGAGCATGTTTTAAGGAATGAGAAAATTCTGGCTTTCCAGCTGGATGTGGGATGTGAGAGCAATTTTCTGAGACATGCAGACAGAGTCCCCTGTTGTGGAGATATATGTGAGCTGCCCTTTACTGGAACCCCAGCAGATATAAATGACACTTCTCATCTCTCCGGCAGTGCATGGGCCTGCGACTGTTACCAAGTGTTTGAGGTGTTTTACCTCGTGCTGATGCAGATAAATCTGTCACCTGGTGGAATCCGTCTCCGGGCCCACAGTCCGGGGGAACAAATTGTGGCTTTTTGTTGGTGAGGGGAGAGAGGGGCAGAAGGAAGGAAGGAAGGAAGGAGGAAAGGATGGAAGGAAAAAAGTGGATAAAACAGCAAGTGAGAGAAGTGACCTGTCAGCTGAACCCATTTATCATCTAGACAAAATGGTTGCCTTCATGTTTTCCTGCTGACCAGCCGAAACATCCTGTGGTAAGCAAGTTTTGAGGTGTGTGCGTTGCTGGGTTTCTCCGTTTCTTGTTTGTTTTCTTTTTATTTTTCATTAATTTATAAGCTTATCAGTATGACTAACATTTTCTTTTATTCTATCCCAATGCTTCCTCTGTTTTCTTTGCACATGGTGCATAAAGACTGTCTTCTGCGTCTTCTCCCTTGGCATCAGTATTTAAAAACGCTCCATGGGCTTCAAATAAGATTAGGTCACTGAAGTCTGGCATAAGTACAGAGTCAAAAAAAGGAAACTTGTGTGTGGTATTTATAGAATGTGGTGAGACGGCTTCTTTGGTCACTCTTAATTATTTTTTCCATACAGCAGCAGGACCGGTGATCCGATGTTGTACAGTTGTGCGTAGCTATTAAAAGTTGGTATGCTGCGGACCACATTAATGAGGACCTCCAGTTGGAGTGGTCAGGTGGAGCTGGGCCTTTAGTGGCCAAAAAACTGACAGATTCATCCTCTGGAGAAAATGGTGAGCCAGTTTTGGTTTGGCAACACTGTGTGTGTGCGCATGTGTGTTGACGAACATGTCTGGGAATTGTGCTATATGTTCGAATATATGCACAACTACACATCAGTACAAACTCGGATATGATTCACAAGTTTTAATGCTACCTTAAAACTGATATGTGTGGCTCTTACACATACAGAGATGCATGTTTAGAAAAATGCAAAACCCTGCCCTTCCCTGGCCCAAAAAGATCAGTTAAACTGTTCTACACCAAAGTCCAGATCTTGAAAATGTGATCAAATAGAAGCCAATAGAGACTAAGCTAAGCAGTCTAAGTAATATTAAAATCAAGGTATTAGATTATGATAATTCCTTTGACTTGCACTTTATTTTAACATGTGTTTAACAAAGAAATAACATACTGTAAATCATAACTGAACGACAAATAGTGATCTCACATTTGAAGGGGAGAGGGGATTGCTGATAATTACTAGTTCAATTGGTGACAATGATGGATGAGTTTATGTGAGCTCACTTTAAAAATGTCTTCATAGAAATATGTCTGTAAATTCACCTAAATGTAAGTATTAGCATACACTATAAACCTGTGATTGAGCTAAATATTGTGAAGCAACTTTGTTTTCCATTTGGTCTTCACCTGCAAGTAGTTTGATGTTCAGTGTCTGCTGTACAAATCTTTTCCCCTTACTTTTTGAGCATAATGCAAAGAAATAAATTTTTTAAGAAATTACATTAACATTTAGATTTCTTACCCTTTTCTTCACCCCACTGGCCCCATTCGAGTGTGAACAGCTCTCTCTGTGATAGGCTGGCAACTCTTCATGTTCCTCCTTCGTGAACTTGATTTGGATAAGTTGTTAAGAATAGGTGGAATGATATTATGCTTACGCATTTCCATTTTTTAATGAAAAATAAATTAGTTGGGATTCTGTTGATCTTACTTTTTGGTTTTTTTGTTTCACTAGAAAATAACCTCATCAGTTTTACAAAAAAACCTTTTACTTATGCTGTCTTACTTCATATAATCAATACTCTCTGATCTGCTATTCAAAATGCACGCTAAAACATCTGAAATGCAGAAGCTTTGTCAACCTTAAGCAAACCATCAAAATCGCATACATTTCCAAACAGTGCACCATATATCTCAACATTCATGTACAGTGTGCAGTGAATGATGGCCATTAGTGATGGCCTGTCAATAAGCAGCATGGGCAGGAAATAAAGAGATCCCCTCTTTCCCCAATAGGCAGCAACATAAAGAGAGGTGGGGTGGTGGTGAGAGTGGGGTGAGCAGATAGATCATAGTAACAGCCAATAATAAATGGATCATGCTTCTATGTTTTTAAAGCCCGTGGCAGCTGTATTGAATGGGAAACCTTGTGTGGGGGAGAAAATAGAGGTTTATTGATCAGAGAGAGCATGTAGGGTGGAGTGCAGTTGGGGCGTGGGGGCTTTGAGGCCTGTCGTCCTCCAGGAAAATGATGTTCTCACTGAGTTTTCTATTTCATATACATCCAAACCCCCACACCTCCGCACAACGCCTTGAGTCACTCACCCTCATGTCACGTGCATTCCCACAGCACATACGCACACATATAAACATCAGGCCACGGCCACACAGAGGAGCAGTAGCCCGCGTTCGTGTGTTTGTTTGTGTTAAAGGTCAGGTCAGATGGGATATTTCTGTACCCACCTTTGTTGTTTTTCTCGTAGTCATAAGGAGTACTGCGAAGTAGGCTGCAGCAGTAAGTGAAAACATTCCCAGTATGAGTGAAAAGCAAATTGTTATTTGGCTGCAAAAAGGCCCACCACCTTCGACCACTGCGCCGATGTGCTGTGCTGCAGGAAGCACCCTTTGCTTTGGAAGTGACTGCAGTGTTTTCACATAAATATTGTTTAAATGTCACAGTTCTACTGGCTGAATCAAAACTTCTATGATTTCATTCAATGCAGACAAACTACATCTGGGTGCCAAAGGGGAAAAAAAAGCGTTTTAATTTTTTCTAGAAGTTTTTAGAGATCTTCTTTGTATCTTGTTATCGAGTCTACAAGCTTCAGGCGCTCTGTTGGAGGGTGGATCACTTCTTTCCAAAGATATCATTTGATGTTTTGATGATACTAACACATCAGCCCAGAATCTCCTAAAGGTGTGTAATTGGGTTGAGATCTGGTGACTTTGAAGGCCAAAGCATGTGACACATCATTCTGATACTGATCAATGAGCTGGATGGAGGCGTTGCCATCCTGGATTAGACCATAACAGAAATATATCATTAAGAGGTAAAGGTGATCACTCAGAACAAGTTGTTATTGATTTATATCGATCCTTCCAAATAAAGGGACAAGCTGGCCCAAATCATGCAGGCAAAATCACCTTTGCAGCATTGAAGAGCCACCAGATCCTCTATGGGTCAAGGGTTAACATTTTTCCTTTAATTTGTCACATGTGTTTCTCTTTTTTAATAAAAAAAAAAAAAAAAGTACTTTCCAACATGATTTGGTTTAAAAATGTTAGGCGCCGCTCTCTCCATAAAACATTTAACACACTCATGCTGTGGTGGCGATTTCATTTGGAGTAACGTTCATATTTATTTTCTCAGTTGCCCTCGCCAAGCTCAAATTCCGAAAAGGATTTTCTCTCATTTGTTTCTTCTCTTTTTTCCCTGGTATTATTTTTCGTTCTTTTTGTCTCTCTCGCTGCCTCCAAAACCCCAGTCGCATGCAGACTGGGTTGCCGACCAATTTAAACAGCAAGGTTTTCGGCAGCTAAACGCCGGCTAGCAGCAGTTCTGTGGTCTGTGCAGTACTTTCTCTGTGGCCACACAATTAAGGATTTAGGTGTGGTGATAGGAAGAATGTGGAAATTGGATCCTGGCAGCACACACCCTACTAACTCTCTGTTTCTCTCTTGCCCTTTTTCTTTGACTTCACCACTTTACTCCTGTTGTTTCCTGTCTTTGTAAGTCCTTGTGTCTCAATTGCCTTTTCTCTCTGTCTCTTTCCTCCATTTCTTCCACTCTGTCACTCACCCATTCCTCTCCAAACACTCCTGTTGCCCTCATTATTTCCTTTTTCTTCATAAATGTATTTTTGCTGTCCCTTTCTTTTTCCGCAATCTTCTTTCTCTTTCTTTTCTTCCCTCCACTACCACCATACTTCCTCTGTTTTACTCTTGTACCCTCATTCCATCTCAGCTGCACACTGAACCCACGAACAAGCATTTGGGTTTTCCTCTTTCCTTCCCCACAGACACTGAACCTGGAGAGAGAGAAATCTGAGAGTGTCTGTGAAAAAGGGAAATAAATGTTGGGTGCATACATTTCATAGTGAAAAAGGGAAAAATTTGGAAGCAGGACTGCAGAACATAACTTATGTGGGATCCTTTTGCATCCTAAGATTAATGGGTTTAAGCAGTTTGAGCTTAATAATTTTATTGTACTTGCAGTTATAAAAATATAGCAGAGGACTGATTGCACCTTATGTGTAATTTCTCAGATATGAAGGTCTGCGTTTTTAAACGTGTTTCTGAGTTCACATTTTAATTTTTATATAACGAAGTGAGGCAGCCAAATTGTGTCCTGTCATTCTTTTGGAACGGAGGGTATATTAACCTTTACATGCCTTATCAAATTCACAGATACTTTAGCATGCCATACGTAATGTGTGAAAGCAATGGGAACCCATCCATCAAACAGGATCACACTGGGCTCTTCCTGTTACGGGATCTCTGTTTGTGTGTTTTTCTTATGCATTGTGTTCAGTACAAAGTCACTTAAAAAAAGACAAAGCAAAAGAAAATAAACACACACAAAAAATATGTAGACAAAGATCGTCACGGTAACATGAACTGGTCAAACAGAAAAAAAAGTATTGGAGAAGCTACAGAATCTTAATGCTTATTAAACCACAATGACCCCCTTCTGTTCTATATAGCAGTATTTTTTAATATTCATTGTAATTTTCCACTCAGTCATTAATGAAATATACAAAAAATGTGCAGCAACATATACGAACACCTGACTTTTCACCTGATCTCTTAAAATTCCACTTGAATAACACTTAGTGGATGCTCTCTTGTAAAGAAGAAAGCAAATTTTTTAGATGAAGTTTTCGTTTTTCTCTTTAACTGCACTTCCATGAAGTACTCGTCTTCGTGTATTCACATAGACCGGGCTGTTCTATAATTTCACAGGGTTTAATACAATTCCGTTCTCATTAAAAATGAATTCTTTTGGCAGTTATACTGAAAACTAAAAGTAAAGTTAGCAGCATTGGTAACGTCAAATTCGGGTACGGTACATCATTAACTCAACCTAGGCCTGATAAAGCTGTCTTCAGCTAAGACTTTGCTGAAGATTTTTTTTCCTTACTGCCAAAGCAGAAGCTGCAGAGCACCAAAGTCCATGCCAGTGGACAAGCTTTTGTAGTTGTGAGTATAAGCTAAAGTTAATTTTAGTACTGATTCAAAAAGGAAAGATTTCGAATCAGTACTAAGTATTACTACTAAGTATTAAGGATGCTGGAGAAACTCAGCTTACTTGTAGTCCAGAAGAAGAATGTGGACTACATTACAGAGATCGTTTGACCATCCATCCATCCATCCATCCATCCATCCATCCATCCATCCATCCATCCATTTTGAAGGGTGTGGAGACTGCAAAACCTTGGCATAGCATTAGCTGCTTTTATGAGTACAATGCTCATCATGCAGATACAGAGCGTGTTGGTTAAACCAGTGGATCAGCTCACAGGTCAGCAAGTCATCTACTTCAAAAAACTTGGCTCCTGTCAGTTGTATGTACCAACCAATGATTTGCATCACACTCTTGTAATGTAGTATTCCTCCTCTGAGGCAGGGTTGTGGAAACCATTTGTTTAAAGAAAATCCAGAATTATTTCATTAGCTCCTGTAACCTGTTCTTTTACATACTTCCCCATTCAGATGATCCCATCTAATGTTTGGCAGACAGCAATTATTTTATCACACTGTTCTGATTATCCAGCAAGTGGAGCAAAAAGTTTAAGGCAAATGACAATGAGAAGAGAAGGATGGCTGATGCTTTTAAAAATGGCAAATTGTTTTAGCCATTTTTTTGTTTGAAGAAAGCATTTTCAGATTTGGTTTCAGCTGCAGTCAGGGGAGGTGCCCCAATATATTTAAAACAGCATATTGTACATATATTCTAAGGTTGAGATTCTGCTTCAGTTATGAAGGTTCCCCTCTGCTCCAGGCATTTCACTGAAGATCACTGTCCCTTGTCATTGATTTTAAATATTATTTATTATTAATGTTCTTTTTTTTTTGTTCAGTGTTATATCAGCAGTCCCCACATAATGTTTATAGATTGTGCAATATTGATCCATTGGTACACAGCAAACAATTGGACAGTTAATTTAGCCAATCTGATCAAATTCCACAATGTTAACAAATATGGTTTATAACTGTGCTAGATAGATAGATAGATAGATAGATAGATAGATAGATAGATAGATAGATAGATAGATAGATAGATAGATAGATAGATAGATAGATAACTTGAATATGAACAAGAATATGAACTTCAAATGCGAACTTTTACAATTTATTGCTTGTTTACAAATTTATCAGATTCACAAGACCATCCTGCCTTTTGACCCATAAACTTTCCTCATTATTCCCTATGCTGTCATCAACTTATGATCCATGCTCCATAAAACCCCTTCATTCATCACTTCCAATTAAATCAATTATCATTCCTGGAATTGGATCTCGACAAATCACGGCAGGCAATGGGCAGGTAGGCATAGGCCAGTGGGGGCATTTGGACAAGCAAAATGAGACAGCGGACAGATAGAGTCATCCTTCATGCTAAGTGGGATTGTCCTGACGCAGGCTGAGATAGACCCTGAGGTGTAATGGACCCCTTTGCCTTGACTTCCTCTGGCCTCAGTGACTGTCTGAGGTGGAAAGTAGACCTGTGTCAGACAGCTGCTGACTAGTTTGACTCCAAAGTGAAATAACTGCCATTTAAAATATTACAAAGTGATTGATGCTATAAATCTTCAAACACGCCTACATTTTAAAATGACAGTATGTTTTATTGGTAATAACAAAATAAACAGAAAGTACTCAGTCTCTTAAGTGTTTGTTATTTTTATACACACTATATTAACTGTATCGTGTTCAGTGTAAACTATTGTTTATTAAAAGTAAAGGAGGAAGTCATTGTTATAGCACTCCAAAAATGGGGAAAGCCTTTATAGTACAATCAAGATAGCTATTACTGTAATACTGTTGCTCACTTGGCCATGGTGTTGATATTCTTGCTGTATAAGAATAGAACTTAAGAAATGTATTCAATGTCTTCTTAAATATCTTCTCACATAACTTTGGATCATCTTCTTCAGATAGCTTCACCTGCTCTAAGCTTTGTGTGAACTTGCATGAACTCTCTCTTGCTGTGCTCATATGTTAATAATGTATAAATGATATAACAAGAGCTCAGGGCCAGTATCCTTCGAATGATTTGGAATTCCTTCAGTACAATATTTGTTACAACATTTTAAACATACTTTGGCCCATTATTTCCTTCCAGCCTCAATCCTTTTACTCTCACTACTGGTGATCCATTTCAAAAGTTTTGTTTCTACCCAGATTGTCTATACATATAATTTACACCCAATGCCTCATTTAAGCACTTTTCATTGACACTAAGTAGATTAAACAAAAAAAATGTTCTAGCAGATGAAATATCAACCAGATTTGGCGTTGTCTATATATAAGTAACATTCATTGTCTGGCACGCAAGATGTGAATTCTCTTAACACCTTCCTGTTATTATTATCTATTAATTAATTGAATTAAACCCTTTCAGAACATGTAAATAACCTGTCAAAGATTTTCATGCTCCTTCTTTTGTCAGGTTATTATGTATTTGTTTTGTAAAAATAATTAGCCTTATTGATTTGCAATTATTTCTCACCCGCTGGCACACAGGCAGCATGAAAAAAATGAAAACAATTTAAAAAAACGTACAGAAATGTGGGAAGAGGGAAGCATTTGAAAGACTTGGTGAGAGAGAGCGGCAAAGAACAAGAGAAACTGAAGAAGAGAGCAGAGAGAAAGTAAAGGAAGGGAGAGTGAGGTTGAGGCCTGTGGTGGATTGTGGGCTAGGGCTGCTGCTGCCTCAGCATAGTCAGCCGACGGGTCCAGCCTGAGGTGATATGTTTTCGTCAGGAAATATCTGCGGAGGCTAGTGGGTCTAGTGCTGGGAGCTGTGCCGGCCCTGAGCAGCCAGGGATGATTGGGGGGGGGTACCAGCATGAAGGCTTATAGCAACCCCAGGAAAATCCTCCCTTCCTGGGATAGAGATATGAGTGAGGCAGACCTAAACAGACATCCAGTGTGATAGGATTTTTATTTCAGTGGTATGAATACATTTGAGACAAACGGTCGAAAAAAATCATAACACAGGTTTTTTGATTACATTTTTGGCCACTTGGACATTGCCTACGCTTCTTTCAGTCGAAGGTACAGTACATGCATTGGCAACAGCTATGTTTTTCCAGAATGCAACAAAAGAGGGAGTCCTGACATCTATATATTTGACATCGAACACTAGTGTTTTTACATGTCCTGCAGTCATAAAACTCTCTCAGCACATAATCAGTCCTTCAAAGGCTATTTAAACTAGAAAATTTACAGTTGTATTCTCTTGAACAAGTTATTTACATTTTTTAAGCTTCTACCAAATGCCATGCACCATATTCATGTGCAGACAGATCACAAGCATAGTAGAGACTTTTCAGATCAGAAAAGAGCAGTGTTTGGTATGCTTGGCTAATTCTCAGTTAAAACAAATAAACCGTAAAGCTCAACATAAAGAAATTTAAGATTGAGATGAAGTTTTTATAATGGCATGTGACTAGGAAGCTATATTTTAAATGTTTTAAAGTTAAATTCTAAAAGGCAAATCTTCTTCTTCTTTTTTTAAACCACTGGGAAATGGTAAAAAGAATCCACTTCTAAAGTGGGTCTAGAGGTAGAGACACTGACCAATAAATCTTTGACAATGATTTGTTTTCCTTTCAAATGGCATGAAACGCACTGCTCCCAGTGAAATTAAAATGATTTATTTCCATCTGATGAGTCTGAATGTCCAGACAATTCCACATTGTCTGTTCTTTTTGCTTTGCATGTGTGAAGTGGTGTCAGTGTTTTCCAGGAAGTATATAAATGACTTATTAATAGAGACCAAATAATTGACATGTGAAGGATACAAAGGAGAGAGAGCTGAGGTTGGGTAAGAGTGCTCATGTTCACCTCTGCAGCCTCCAAATGTCCCCCACAGCTAGCCCATCTGCTGTCTGTGTGTTTATATAGATACAGGTGTGTATGGATGGTTGTATGTATATTTGTCTACATTAGACAATGTTGTGCGAGATTGTATATTTTAATTTATATGTTTTGCTTTGAGTGCAGTGGGAACATATGGGGGCTTTTGTCAGGTAAAATCCTGTGTGTATGAGTAAAATGATCACGTGTACATATGTTCCTGTGTGAGTGTATTTCCTGTAATTCCTCCTTTGTGTGGAATTCAACAAAGTCAACCAGGACTCACATTTGTTGATCGCTGAGGGATAGGGCTGAGATTATGCCTGGATTTCCATGTTTCAAACTTCATCAACCAGTCAGTACAGAGGAGCAAAACAAGATGCCTGTGGAAACTAACTCATTCATAGAGATATAGTCCCAAATGCACAAATATGCATGCTGTGTTTTTCATTTTTAGCTATGAGTTAGATTTTAGTCGTGCTCCCAGTCATGCTCACTACATGCATATAAAACTTGCATTGTGTGTGTGTCTGCCATGTTGGAGGGCGACTTAGCAGGGTGCTACATAGAGAATTTCTGTTCTGCACAAACTCTGCACAAAATATGACTCAGTATTAAAGTTAGTTTGTCTACTGTTTTGTCCACAGGTGCGAGAAAATCCCATGTTTGCATGTGCACTTCTGTGTGTGTCTGTCTATGTGTAAATGTGACACACTGGAATCAAAGCACGTTTTGTAGAATGCCATAAATTTCCAGGAAGACTTGAACATGAATTAAACAGCACAAATAAACTCAAAATGAAGTTTATCAACTTAGCATCTTTCCCAAAAAAACAGAACAAAAAACAAAGCATCAAAATACTGGTTACATTAACCAATATGTTTTAAGTAGACCTAAAGATACTGTTATATGGTAGGTTCTTCTTCTCTCATGCCCTAGACTAATTAAATCAAGTAGTGTTTCCTATACAGTTTCTGTTTCTGGTGTTTTTGTCCAGGAAAATAAATAATGATGATTTCTTTTTCATGTGATACAAATCTTAAAACCAAAGCAGGTGAAAAACTAAGTAGTTTGGGAGTCTTCTTGCAGTACTGAAACAATGCAACAAGCTAGTAAATAGGAAACTCCTCAAAGCACAGCAAGAGGAAAAGGTGTTACGTAAGAGTTCAAGAAAGTATGATTCAGTGCATTAGTCTATTTGCTGCATTTGTGTGTATGGTTGGTTGGTTGCAAATAGGTGCTTTTTAACAGCTTGCATAAATGTATGAGTTTATCCATTATTGGCCTGAGTGTAGAAACAGGTAGGACCTTTGTGCATGTGTTTGTACCTGCTGTTTGTCCAGTTACTCTTTTCTCTCTCAGGAAGCGATAGAAAGTTCAAGCCCGGTCTTGATCGATGTGCTCCAGTGTTGAGAGGAAGCAACAAGTTTGCCAGTGAGTGTGTGAATGTGCAGGGTGTGTGGAGGGAAAGGGGGCAGTTATTTTGGAACTGTCCAGACGGAAATGGGACCGAACCCAAAGAGGATGCAGATAGGACTGTCAACTCGTATACACACACACATGCACACTCACACTCACTTTTAAAAATGCTCCCAAACGTGACAAAAAGAACTTCTTAAGTAGTTAAGCTGACATTTCACCACAACAATGGCCACAAACACATACGCATGCACAAACTCTTGAAGAGCTAATAAAAGAGTTAGTCTGCTTTTTAAGTTTTATATTCTATGTCAAAGCCCCTCTAAACACACACGCACACAAACACACACACTGGGGACTAACTTTTTATTCATCACATGTGGTGACCACCCCTTTCTAAGGGCACTAGAGGCATGAAGGTACTTTAACCACGGTTGTATTAACTTATACATGAAACATGAAACATTTGAATTGATGAGGTTATGTCTGTACCGTGCTTAATGGGATCTTATGAAAAGGTACACAAATTACCTTTTGATGTGTAGGGACCTTGGAAATCAACGAGAGTATTACTAACAGCAAATAACATTCACCAATATGAAGTCAGTCTGGGGATAAATGCATTTGTTAACAACACGGTTTAATGTATAACCAAGTAGAAATAAAACATACTGTAGTAGGACATCGACAGCTATTCAAATTCTGAACTTAAGCATTGCTTGGTTCTTCATAGCAAATGTTGAAATGTAATTTTAGACTCGTTTAGAACTAGTTTTCTATCTTCACAATGTACCTTAATTTATGTTCCACCACAAAAATGTCACTTTGTTGTAAAAATCCTCCCTAATAAGGACCAGGAAGTGGGTGCTATCCTGCAATATTTGTTATTAGTGTGTGTCTGAGCAGCCTTAGTTCAGTTTTAGCCAGAATGTATCAGGGGGAAGTACTGTGCAATCCACACACACACACACACACACACACACACAGGGAGAGAGAGCGAAAATGTGTTATGGGCCAAAAATAAAAACCATTAAGTCGCCTTAAGAACAACTCCTGTATTCGTTTAATAACGTTTTCCTTGTGGTTTACCTAATTTGTTCCGTCCCCATAGCACAACAAGTCCCCATGATGTGACCGTGTTAAGAGTTTCTGTCCCCACAAAATCATAATTACCAGAAAAGACACACACAGCACTGCCTCTCTCTCTCTCTCTCACACACACACACACACACACACACACACACACACACACACACACACACACACACACACACACACACACACACACACACACACACACACACGCACATAGAAATCATAGTTTTGTGTTTCATCAAACAGGAAAGATACAAATATCTTCCAGTATCATTTTCTACGTAGGTGGCTGGTATTCTTAGTTCATTCATTTAGAGAGGGGGTAATAAATCTCTACAAGAAAAGTCAAACTGCTGGAGAGTTTTTCTCTAAAAATAATTTCTGTTTCCTTACTCAGAGGTGAGAGGGCTTCACGTGTGGTCTCACCTTTAAGAAAACGTTAATATCACAGCTGGAAAGTGGCAAACCTTGTGGTTAGGACTCAGAATAATAAGAAAAAAAGTCTCACCTCTATTTTCTCATCCACCTTTTTACACTTCCCTTTAACTGTCTCTTAGAGATTTAGGAGATTTAATATTTTTGTTAACAGCCTTTTGTATCTTTAAAAATGTAGCCATAGAAAATGTTTTCTTGCAGGCAAGCTTCCCCTCTCTTTGTCCTTTGAGAATCACCCCCACCAGCATCTCCTCATATCCAGTCCAGCTTCATAAGTGGTGGTCAAACCACAATGTTTTTACAGGGTGGTTGGTTACACTGTTCTCCACCCGTGGTTGCTAGACCATGGCAGAGGAAGAAGCTTGTTCAACATGTTTTCCCCCCCTTTTTTACATGAAAAAAAATGTCTTTTCACTCCCTTCTTCTCCAATACCACCCAAGTGTTGGGTAGACTCCTACGCCAAGTGAGGGTAGGTAAAATGTGTTTAGAATGAATCTTGTGACATCACATGATTTAGACTGTTTCAAGTACAGACTGCCGATGTATGTCTGGTGCCCAAAAAATAATTCACCTCAAACAGTGGTGGTCCATAATCTGGGATGCATTAGTAATGTCCAACCACAGTTGCAGAAATGTATTCCACCAGATTTTAGAGAAGTACAAGTATTTAAGTATACAATGGAAAAAGGTTATTCAGAAAATATGCTTATACGCTTATTGCTGCTGCTACTGCTGCTGCTACTGCTGCTGCAGAGAGCAGAGAGGAACTATTTCTCTGGGTCTGACCGATAGAAAGTATTACAGCTTCAGTCTATGGTCTAAATGAGCATTTTAAATTTTAAAAATGTAAAAATCAGCGGGTTAACTGATTTCATTGGTCTCGGGAGTTGTGTGTTTGGCGTGTCATCTAATCAGATATGTGCAGCATTAGAAAAACAGTTTTTAATATTGACTGCTTCCCATGTATTTCACTATTTTTTTTTGAGCTTATTAAATCAGTTCCTATCAAAACAGTTATTTTTTAACCAACTCATCCACTTTTTAAAATATATTTTCATGATAAGTGTGACTACATTTTGTCTAAGCTTGTCAACATAGCCCATTTTTGCTGCCCAGCATTAGATTCCACCATTAGTGTTATGTTAATAATGTCAGTTCTTTGATGTCAATCTGAAGCTTGACCTATTCAGTCTCATCAACATGTAAAGCAATTTGTAACCTACTGCTTCTATCCAGGTGTGCAATTAGCAAGTAACAGCAGCAGGGTAAGGCATCAACAAGAAGGTATTGCTGGTATGGCCATAGCAGTTAAAACAGGACTGCTATGTCAAAAGAGGCCAATATGAAGCTAGAATTTACAACACTTAATCCAAAAAGGTGGAATTTAAGCATTTTTTCCTCCTAAACACATGTTTTTGTGCAGCTATATTGAAAGGCTAAATATCTGCCAAATTCTACAATATATAAGCACATGCTACATTTGCCGTCATCCCTATTAACCAAACATTAAACTATCCTGTTAGTCAGCAGGTGTATTAAAACACATCGGCACAGTTGTGCAGTTATTTTGAAAGATTATCTAAGTTAAGGTTCATTTCAATGGTCACTGGGACATAAAAACTGCATGTATAAAATGTGCAGATCTGATTTTACAGCACATACGTATTGAACAAAGATGTACTTTTATAGTCATTTTTGGTGATATTTGTGTTTGAAACATTCTGTTTGAAAGGTGTAAGTGATTCCCCTGTGTTGGTGTTGTTCCTGCAGTAATTGTAGGTCACAGTACAAAGCTGATGATATCACAATTTGGTGCTTTGGGGGAAAAAATATTATCAAGTTAGGTTCGCTGTTAGTCAAATGTATGTTTTTCATGTTGGTTTGTTAGTGATAGTTTTAGCCAAATTCTGGGCACATGCTAACTGAATGCTTAGACAAGGCTAGTCAGCTCCAATGTTAGTTCTGGATCAACACTATTATGACAGTATAGGAACAAGATAAATATGAAATTTTGGCATCAGTGACTCAGTTTATGTTGACACCTCTTCTTTAGCACGAGATAAATGCTGAAGAGCCAGCACTATAACATTTCTGCATAATCCTGGTAATAATAATAAGAATAATAAGAATTTAAAAAGAAAAACTACATGCTACTCTGATTTCCCATGTGGAACAAAACGTTTCTCATATTTTAAGAGTTTGGATGATTGTCACCAATCCTAAAATTGTCTTCATAATTTCAAGTCAAGTTCAGCTTTCACTTCATCGGCATTTCCTGTGCAGTAACCACCAACTCTGCTGTCATTTAAAAAGCCGCTTTCTATTGGTCAATGACAGCACTTGTGACCTCCACACCACAACTCATGAGATGGTGGTAAGTTCCTCTTATTTGGATGAAGGAAGTCAATTAATTCATAAATACTTCAGCACATTTACAGTAATGCAAGGGGAAGATGGCTATTGATTGATCCCACTAACACCGCACCTGCCCCCCTTCCTCCAAGCAGAGTACTTTAACGAAGCAGGAGCTTTTATTAATCAAGAAAACAGAGGAAAACATAATGATTTTTTACCCTGGGTTAAGTGGGAAGAACTTCACATATGAATTGCCTTCTGTGAGGGAAGGTGTCAGAGAAGGGTGTAATAGGAATATTAGTGATAATGATTATTTCAGAGCTAAAACAAAAGCATGTGAAGAAATTATGCAAAGAATGAATGAGTTACACTTTAAAGGTATTTTAAAGAACATATAGAAACAAGGATGTTTAAAAGAAAGACTCTGCACCCAGATGGCTGCAGAGTCCCCTGTCTTGACCTCTGAGAAAAATTTGGTGAAACAGCAGAAAAAAGTGACCTCATTTTTATAGTACTAAAGATGGTCACATCTATGACAGCCCAAACAGACCAAAGCATCACAGAACTCAGCACTTTGCAGAAGTAATTTTCACTCTGGTCACAAAGAAGAAGCGATGATGCAAAATCTAAAAAAAAGAGAAAAATCTTCTTTTTTCTTTTTTTGTGTAGGAAACCAACCACTATGCTTTATAGCCTTTTGACAAGGAAACCCAAAAGAATGAGTCTTTCAGCTCAGTAAAAGAAAATTCCCGTTCACTGGAAACTGTTTTTCTATTAGGAAAGTCCATGCTTGGGCTATTACTCCTACTTAGGGTTATGAATTACCGGCAGCCCATCAGCCAAGCAATATCTCAATAGAATAAAATATGGATGCACTTTGAAGCCAATTTTATGCCGTTTAAAAACCCATGCAGATAAATGGATGTGTGAAACACCTCTAAGGCCAACTAATGTGGGAAATATTGAGCTAAGTAATTGCAGCAGTTTCATCAATACATTTGCAAAAGTAGATCATTACAGTGAAATGTGATTAACACAGAAATTGCAGGGTGGAAAAGCATAGAAGCAAATGGAGTAAAGTACTGCATAATTTACATAGTGCAGCTTCCTGCTAATGAAAAAAAAAGATTATTGTGCATACAGATAGAACATGACACACTGATGGTTACTATAGACTGTCAAAAAAACAGTAACAATGCTGGTTTAGCTACATTTAATGCTAATGCCTTTAGTAAGGTGCGTAGCTATACAGCATGTTGAAAATGTAAGTCTACAGTGCTGGTTATTGTTTAATGATTACTGCTGTTTATTTTTAATTCATCAGAAATGACTGAGAATTTAAAGTGCACTTTATTTAAACCAAGTAACTTATAATGATTTCTTTCTTAACTGAGAAATATATTTCCATATTGCACAGTGCAAAAAAACACAACACACTCATGACATTTTGTTTGGTACCAACCATTTTGAAAATTATATTTTAAGACGCAAAAGGTTTAAAATTAAATGTTCCAAAATGATGTTCAGTATAAGACACGAGTTAAAAAGAGAAAATAGCATCACAGCTATAAATGCGTTGCAATTGTTTGCATGTCCTTCTGGGTGTTTGTAATGGCCGTATGTCCTATTTTTATTCAGTGTGGCAGCTGTTATATATGCAAGTATTTTTATAGTCTATTTGCAAAATATACAGTAAATGTGATAATGAGTGACAGAAGAAATATTGGGTGATAAGTGTGTGTGTTTGTGTGTGTGTGTGACTGTGTGTAGACAGGCAGGGGCCATTTGTTCTTCTCAGGGCCCCTGGAGTAATCAGTCCGTCAGCGGAGGTGGGGAACGGCTAATTTCCCACCCCTCCTCTCTCCCCTCACTCGTTCCCAAGACGGATGCTTTGGGTAATAAGACTAATCAATACACTTCCTCACAGCCCTCCCCATCCACCCAGTCCCAAGACATTATCAGCCGTTTGTCATCAAGAACGTCACTTGTTCTCATCAGGTATCACAATCTTGTTTACATTGCGATGCTCCCTGCCGTCCTGCACACACTGTCGTACACGTATAAGCATGTATATTTTAATAGCAATGGTCATATATAGAATGAGCAGACATCCATACATTCTTGTATAAACAAACTACATCTTAAAACTACCAAATGATCACACATATATACAGAGAGTGACCACCTGCAGCATATAATATATCCTCATAAACACATATAGTAGTGCGCCACACTCCAGATTTACACACACAGTTGCACTATAAAAGGACACAGACACACATGCACACACCCACACCTCCCAGGCAGTGATGAATAGACACATGGGTGCTCTGTGACAGGTTACACATGCACAGCGGTGTCAGGATCTATACGGAGAAATTAATCAACAATGACAACAGCACTGATGGCTTCCCTCTCCCAGCTCACACTTCAACATGTTGTAATTTGCCCAGTATGATTACACCAGGGTCCAATGGGGGACTGGCACCCCCTTTCTTAATTAATTAAGCTTTGTGCCAGCACAGAATCCTCTCAGGAGTGCAATGCAGTTGCACACACAGTGCCTTTGCCTCAAGTCCCCTTTCTGTATTTTCTAAGAACTTTTATAGCTACTTGTTTAGACAATAATAGAAAAAATAAAATAAGGCGTGTTAGTTTGGTTTCAATAAATATAAAAACTACCTATAAATTTAATAAGAATTAGAATGACTACAAACTAATTCTTATTTTTTGTATTTTGTCTGGACCTGGCACTCTTATACCTGTATTTAAAAGGCTGATTTAAGGCGGTTTGTACTATAATCTGGGAACACTAAATCACTAACTAACCACTAACTAAGAAAAAAACCCATAATGTGTCAAAAGAGAAGTAACAATAAATATTAAAAAGAAAATCTCATACATGACCTCATATTATTTAACAAATAGAATTTAAATATTATTATATGTTACTTTTTTCCTCTTGTTTTTATTATTTTTTATTTTATTTTAATATTTCATTTTGATACAACATCAGTATTACTGTGTAGGCGCCACTAGTGCAGGAATAATAATCCATTTGTTACGTGATAATGATTAAGCCTGTTTCTGAAAAACTGACAAATGGCCATGCGTCTCCTCCACAGCTAATTATTAGTGCTATTCATGTGCAGCGCATCTTTGAAACTCAGAGTGTAGACAGCAGCCTGTTGGCTCGTGATGTCCATGATACCAGAAATCTGAAGACTTCAGGAAGGAATAGCTCTTTGGCCGACTAAGATTTAGTTTGTCAAATCCATGCAGCGACTAACAGTGACTAACTTTTAGTCATGCTGATTATGGTTTTTAAGATCAGGTTTCCCAGCACAACGCCACATTGTAACCACTTGATCAATGGTTTTCACTGTGGTTTCCACCTGCGATGTTGGTGGAAACTACAGCGATGTTGCAGCTGATTGTGTACATCACAAGAAGGTCAAACTGCCTTTTGGTAAATCTTCGCTTTACTTCCTCCTGAAGCAGCAGGAAGACATTTCAAACCCTCACCTGCTGCCAGTGTAACTTTCCGCTGGTAAAGAGACAGATAGTTTTTATTCCCCTGAGGCACAGATGCTGATGGGCTGTGGGGGTGGTCCATTTCAAAGAGGAGACAGAGATGAGAGGAGGCTGACGGTGTTCCCAATGAGACCATTGTTTGCCTCCAGTAATGATCAGGGGGCTCCAGATGATATGGGAGCCTTTGATGGATGACTAATTTATCAGTAGCTGTCTTGGCCTAATGATGGTTAATGATGCCACGAGTGGCTCTGCTTGGGTTAACAGTCAAAAAGGAGTTGATATGAAACATTTGAAACAGTTTTGCAATAAATCTAACTGAAAATTTCCAGCCTTGTATAAAAATGTTCTGGAATATTGTGAGAATACAGTGTATTTGTTGGAATTTCTAAAAATATTTTCTGGTGTTTCTGCTAAAGTTTTACATACTTTTACATTTTACATGCAGGTTTTTTTTTTGAACAGCTACCAAAAAGTCTGAGCAAATCTGAATTTGTAAATAAAGTCCAGTTTGTGCCATAGACGGAAATAATAAATGGAATATTCAGTAGAAATGTTCCATTCTGGATTTATTTAGGCCTGAACTAACATACGCCCTTATGAACCCTGGATTTATTTATGTAGTTTAAATCTGTTCACACTAAAATCATAGCTGCATTGTTGATTGTATTAAAAGTGCTTTTCCTTGTTATTAGTTTGAGAAAGTTTTAATAAGAAAACAAAGGGTATTTTCAATAAAAGGTCTTGATGCTTCTACTGTGTGAAGACAATAGCTTTCATCATACAGTTGTCCCAAGGCCTCTGTGCCATTGTTCTTTTAGCTGTTCCTCTCTGGTTGTAGACCCCACTGGAAAACAGGTGAGGCAAAACAATCACGCAACTTCCCATCACTCTCTCCACTTTCAACAATAACACTGTCTGTATCTTTCAGTAGTAAACACAGCCCCTACACACAGACCCCGGGTGAATGTTGCTCCGGAAACAAATACATTGTCGGACACAGAGCAGGGAAATAGAAGACAGAGGCCAAAGCGTATTGGAAATTGGAAAACAGCTCTCTCCTCCCTTTGAAACAGTCCTGGTGATGAAAATATGTAATATAAATAAAGCTGTGGATGCTTTGAAAGCCAAAGCCTTCCTTCCTGGCCCAGTCCTCTGTGGGGGGAAACGCCCACTTCTGAGCCCTTGCTCTTAAATTCCCAAAGACCACTCTGTCATCAGGGTCCCAACTGCTGCTTTCAAACACGCAATGGCCAGACTCACTTCCATCTCCCGCTCTGTCTATCTGCCCAGCTCTTAGTCACTTTCTCCCCCTCAGTGCTTTCATGTGTACCCCCTCCCTGAACAGGAGCTTTTCTACTAGTTGTGTCGCTTAAACACCCTTCAGACAAGCTCCAATTATTTCACCAGTGATGTGTTTCTGAGAACTGAGTTTCATGACTACAATCTTTGTGTTGATGCTTTAGAGTGCGTCTGATATTGGAGCCTGCCTGGCGGATGCAAGGACAGACATAATGACAGATGACTGGCTGATTGGCGACAACTATGGAACAGGGCATGAAATGACACATGGTTGTTCTGAAGCAGCATCATTTCACTGGAGTCTCCTCATAAGAGCTTTAATGTTTGCTGCAGGAAACAGCCGCTGTCTTGTCTGTGTTTCTTGGAATCTCAGTGCATTGTAAAGTTTTTTGTTTCGTGGCTAAATCTGGTCAGAGGCTTTTGTTAAACTACAATAAACATGCTGAAAGTACTTACAAAACTTCAACGTTTCAACTGAAATGTCATACTTGAAACGTTCATGGGAAATGCAAAGAAATGCAAAACACTCACTGCCTGTGAGAAGTCTGATAGGCAACTAACTAAAAGCCATGATGCTTTTGTTTGTGCAAAAGTTTTATGAGGAAGGAAAGGCACTCAACAGATTTGCTACACCTCGAGGAGTGTGTTTGGGGAGTAACCCTGAATGTAAACATAATGTTGGTGTGTTTACAAGAACAATCCAATTGGCATCACCTTAAAGTAGCATCATGGAGAGCAGGAAAACGTGTTTGGTACGCTAACAGATTTGTGAATATGAGCGTTCACAAGCAGTATTTGTATGCACAACAAAAACCGGAGAGTTTGGATGTATTTTTGTTCAGCATCACCCCCAAAACTCCTGCATCGTACATCAAAATCAACCTAGGACATAAACTGTGCTGTGCTTTGACCCTCAGTGGCAGGGTCCCTAATGATATCCACCATCTTGGCTGAAACTGTGAGGCGGTTTCCACTTAGGGCAGGCCTTTTTGATCTATCTGCTGAGCTGGTGGAGTGCATGGGTCATGGTGAGAGATGTGCTGGGCAGCCCTAACGGTCAGACCTGATATGAACTCTGGTTAATTGAAAATGACTCTCTGTTCTATCATCAATTTTTCTTACAGTATAACCTACCACGTATTGCATGATAAACGTGTCTCTAGAATCAAACACAATTTTGTAGTATATTCTATATTTTATGCACCGTAATTTTGAAAGGAAACTAAAGAAAAGATTATTGCAACAAAGATTTTCTTTTGGTAAACGGTTATCTTGCACACATTCACCGCAGTGAGCAAATGTTATGATTGCCAAAACAGTTATTACGTCTGCAATATTTATTGAACTCTCAAAGAAGCTGTATAAAGCTCTTGCTTTTGACCAACATAAAAAAACAGGACAATAAGTAACCAAAGTTCTTTATAGCTTCCTGCAAGAAGAAACCATTAAAGTGCAAGACATTGTCTGGGGGTCAGACTGAAAATGTTGGAGGAAGCACATAGTAATCAAGTAAAAGAGAAAGAAAAAAACGCTTCGTGAGAAACAGATGTAAATAATAGACCAGGAAACGGGAGATCAAAGCGCCGGAGTCAAGCCCCCGTTTGTTTTCATACTCACCCAGGCCTCCCAATAAAACACGCAAGAGTCACACTTCAGTGGAATGGCGGTGATGCAAGGAAGTGCTGAAAGCGGTTACGTCCTATCCTGAGGCTCCAGTGCCACTATCCCTATGTTAGGGAAAGGCGTCAGGTACAGCACTGTTTACCAGGAAAAGGGACGAAACATCCACATCAGAGAGGACTTAAAGTGGTCAGGGGCCGTCTTGTTAAACACAGACCGTGTGTTTATGAAGAAACCTTTTCCTCTCAAAGCTAAGTGCAGTAGCATTGAGAGGAAAAGGCGTGCTTTAAATGGCACAGAAATTTCACTCAAAAAAAGAGGACCGTGCAGCTTGTGTGCATGTTTGTATACCTTCAAGTAGCCCAGATGGCGTCAATGATTTTCTAAGAATTGGCACAGGATGAGTTTACAACCATGACAACAAAACACAATACAAAATACAATGTTCTCTGACCCCCACTGTTATATCTTGACATTTAATTTTCCTTCTCATTGAAACAGGACTCATCTGTTAGGAAAACCCTCAGAATTGTGTGTGTGTGTGTGTTTTTCATATGTAAAACACCAATAAAGCAACTATAAACATACATTATTAGCCATAATGAGTGTTTTGTCTTTTTGGAGGTCAAATGCTAAATTTGGCCAAGCACATTGGTCAGCAGATAAAGCCCTGATGAAGGCTTTCAATCCTGATGTCTTTCTCCATTGCTCTTCCTCTCATGGCTCTCTCTTTTCCTTTTTCCTGATTTGTTGTAAGATTTCTCAGTATTAAAAATTCAGAAATTTTAGCAATCTTAAAATATTGACAGCAAGGTGGTAATCGTTACATTTTAATATGAAACAAATATGATTTCAATATGATGAAATTAAAACGATAAAGTTAGAGTCTGTGTAATCTAAATTTTAAAAAAGCTGTCTGTATAAATCTAGTTTTTCATTATTAACAGACTAGATAGGTGGCTCAATTATCTATGCCACTGACATAATTTCCAAATGTCCATCTCCTCAATGTTCCTATCTTATAAAGAGGTAATATAGCAATGTCCAGTAAATGTCTTAGCGAGGAATTCCATTTCTTTTAGAGTGTGTATGTGACCTACAAAATCAATACCATTTTGGCCCCAATTTGACTCTGACCTCAGTCTTTTAATAGTGTTTTGATATGCAGGCAAATTAATTCTCCTTAATGGAGCAGAGGGGTCAATGGACTTTGATTCCATTTCAACTGGAAGGCTGGAAGAGTACCATTTAGCTTGGTGAGGTCTTCGATGTGTGTGTGTGTGTGTGTGTGTGTGTGTGTGTGTGTGTGTGTGTGTGTGTGTGTGTGTGTGTGTGTGTGTGTGTGTGTGTGTGTATTTTCATGTGTCACTGTGTGCCAGAGATCCTGACTTCACTTCACAGGACCGTAGAATGACCCCCCTGGGTTCAATCCTAAGGAACTAATAGCTCTGTTATGTATAATTTTAAGATTGAAGCACAATGTAGATTCATTATATTGCCATTACCAGGAACATCACCTCATACAAATGTGTAAATATCCATCTTAAACTGCAGGATTTTTCTACTTAACATACTTCTATCACACTTGGTATGAAGCAGTACAGATTTAGCAGCTGACTTAGATGGATTTCGTAGAGAGCCCATTGACATCCAAATAAATTCAAGTTTGGGGAAGCTTTTCCTGCCGCGCAGTGAATCTTGTTCTCTGCATCCCTTGCCTCTCCAGTGCATTCATATTGATCTCAATCTCTCAGCCTTCTCCAGTAAAGCTGGGTTCACGAATTCATTATTACAAGAATGGAGGTGTAATTGGCTTTCAGGCATATAAGAGGCTATTTGCTCTAATATATCTGGTGAGGAAATGTCAACAGTCACTTTGAATGGCACAGCGTGAGCCAACTTTGCACTGTGGTCATGTGGTTTTGAAGCTATCAAGTCAATCAATAAACACATAAAACAGATATACTGTAAAACCAAGGGTTTACTGATCTGTAAAGGAAGACGAGTAGAATTGCTTTATTTTTTTTAAACTAAGAAAATGTATATTACAAAAAAACAAAAGTAAAAAGTAAAAAAAACCCCACAAAATATATATGTAGGAGACAAGTTAACAATATTAGGAAAAAAACAGGAAGTTATCAAAAGAGAGGAAAAGAACTTGTATTTTACATTGCTGGATAGGCTGGACATCAGATGAACAGATTCTCAGATTAGTGTCATACACAAGACTGTCATCTGCATAAAAATCAACATCAAGTCTCCAGTTTATCTGGCTTTTTAAAATGCAAACTATAAGTGGTCAATGGTGTTTCTGTGAGACTAATTTAACTGTATATTAATAATGAGATTCAATGGCAATGCTTTGTTCAACACATTGTTTCATTGTGTTCAACACATTTATAGGAATACAAAAAAGTCATTACTGGCTTGGATAAATTAAACACAATAATATTGATAATAATAAACTTAATTTATGTAACACCTTTAAAACAGGGTTTAATACATATACTCAAAGTGAAACCTTTAACAACACATGAGACAAACAAGCAAATTAGTTCTAAAGTTGAGGAACTGCTTTAGATTTAAACCCTGATTTTAGAACAGCCAACAGCTTTTAGGGTCACAAAGTCTATTCCGAGGGTATAGTCATGTGTCATCAGCATAGCAGTAAAAGGAGGTGTTGCAGATTCATACATTTTTAGCAAGTGAAAACATAAAATAAAAAAATGTAAATAAAATAATAAAACTTAAAATTTAACCTTTTAAGGTCACGTGACCTTTGATGGGGAAATTACCTATGGTGATTGAAAAGGTTCTTTCTAAAAGATCTGAACCTGTTCCTATAACCTGAGTCCAGCGTGATGCAAAATCTCTGTTTATGAGTTTTTTTGGTTGGGAAAAATATTGACATCTGGTTGAAAAAACCTCAGAAATACACAGCTCTGGCTACTCATGTTGACTGTTACGCAACATATTGAAGTAATCAGACATAAAATATAGCTGCAGCTTTCCAAATAAAAGTCTTGAGATCTCTCCTGAGTACTCATTAGTCATAGCCATACCTCTGTCGGTTGGCACTCACAAAGCCAGTCTGAACTCATGCAGTTCCAAAATAAATGCACAGTTCCATGGTTGGGAAAGTAACTTTACAAGAAAGGTTCACTAAACAGCAGGGGTCGCGTTTACTAAATGTTACAAAACACGCAAGGCAAATGAAAGCCTGACAGATGCCACACAGCCCTGCTCTCCTTTCTACTTGTAAACAGCAAGTTGAAGTGACTGAGAAAGGATTCTGGCTTTCCAGGGAGAGTAGGTGTGTTTGGTGTTTGAGGGAGGAGAATAAGGAGCAAGGGATAGATGGATGTGAGCCAGCAGAGGGAGACCCCAGCGGTTGTCTCGACTTCCTATGATGAAAGGGTCATGGGCATCTGTAAATCTGAGCAGCTGGAAGAAGTACGAGGAGCAAGGCAAGAGAAAGAAGTTGGGGCTGCTAAGCTCGCCACTGCCCCTGCTGCTCAGCTCTACTCTTTTTTTTTCTTTTCTCTCACTTACACGCATGCACAGACACACACACGGTTTTTTTTTTTTTTTTGTTATAATGGTCAATCCTAGACATTTTTTTCACTGTAGTTTACACAAATATAATCAGAGCCATGAACTAAAAACAGTCTTCAGCAAACCCATTAAAAGAAAAATCCATTAGACCATTAGTGAAGGTCTAACTGAACTTAAAAAATACTTTTACCACAGTGTCCTCAGTAAACCTGTTGACTGTTTTGACTCTTTTGTCATTGGTCATATTGGTGTTATAAATTAATAGTTATGGTTTAGACTTAATATAATCCACGATGCTAATGAATATAATGAATAGTAATAGATATATACATAAATATATATATATATATACTGATGCTATTGCATCTCATAGAAAGCAAATGTATAAATATTGTAAGCTGTTTAAAAAGAAAAAAATCTCATCCCAGTGAAACACAAACACACACTGTTTAAGTAATTATACCCACTCTGATTAAGATGTTGATATATTTCAGTCAGCACCTTGCCCATACGCTTGGATAACACTTCTTGTAAGTGCAGGTGCAGATATGTGTGTGTAATTCAGCCGTGTGTGTGTGTGTGTGTGTTTGTGTGTGTGTGTGTGTGTGTGTGTAGCTGTGTTTATGTGTGATCCTGCCAGGATTTACTGCCCACTGCTTCAGGGCAGCTGGTGCAGGGCAAAAAGGCCTGGTCAAGGCTGCTTCCTCCTCCTGCAACCCAAAAGGATACAATCTGCTGACAGATACCTGCTCTGAGATGACAGAACACTTCCTCCTCAAAATATGTACACATTACATTTAGATGACACACTGTATCCACAGTGACTTAACAAACGCCCAGACGGCTGATGTTGTTATACGGACCATTTGTGGTATTTGTGACGCACAGCGGCTGCTCCCCTTGTTGAGACCAAAAGGAATTATAGGAGAACAATACTTTGATGCTTCAGTGTCCCAGACGCTTTGTAAATAGAAAATATTTCCAATATTCTTTAAATTGAGTTCAAATTAAGGTTTTACATTATATTCCCTCACATTACAAATGGACATATAGTAATTTAAGTGTTTTTAGACTGATACACCACGTCACGACTCCATGCCTGATTAAATTTGATACTGACTGCAAGGATTTTCTGTACTTTTCCTTATTCAGTTGAAGATTCTTTAATCACTCCATTGACAAAGCGATATTGTTCTGTTCTTTTGAACTTGTATTTCTAATTGTGATATTCAGTCCACGGGTTGTCCTGCATCTGCAGACTTGGTAGTGAGCACATGTTAGACTACGTTCTGAGATGCACTCTCTAAGCTGCCTTTTCAGGGATCAGTTGCAAGGAAACAATTCTTTGTTACCTTTTTTTTTAATGACACACAGCCAACCAACAGCTCTGAAAAAGCCACTTCTGATTATCTTTAGTTTTGCCCACCCCTTTTCGTCCTCCTGCATTTTACTTGTTGGTCGCTCGGACTGCAAACTGTTGGTAATACAATCCCCCCACTGCGCACTTCAGTGTCAGCATGCCTCATGTCTGTCCAGGGAGCTTGGGTCACTGTCGCATTGTTATTTTGGAAGTAGCATGTGTTTGTCTAACTGAGGCTCGGGTTTCCTGGTCCTCAGGCGAGAATCCGCTTGCTTTGGTCTGCAAAGGAGCCATGACGGACAAAAGAAGTGTGCAGTGCTGCAGCTGCAGTAAAGTGGTCAGATTTCAGTTACTTGGGTGAAGCTAATTTTGGTTGGAGCAGGTGTCCAGGTTAAATATTTCTGAAGTGACTAAGTTACAGTGATTTTCTTTGTTTCATTTAAAAGTCCAGTACAACAGGAAGACTCCAGTTTTATGAAATGTAGAATATAAAAACATCAGCAAAAACTCTTGTACTATGAAAGTAAAATAACAGAATAATTATGTATTTATAAAAGTAGTCTATGTACTTTCGCTTTTTCAGTGTACTGCGGCCCTTGAGAAGGAAATTGAGTGAGATAAGTCAAGATGGACTCTTGACTCTGCACGTGAATGCGAATCTGCCATGTTATGCTTCATTTGATAATTGATAGAGCGGGTTAATTGCCTTGATCAAAGGTCAGGAGATTTAGTATTCTGAGGTTAGGCTGTAGGATTTGAATTGGACACGTCAAATGTTTATAAGATGAAAACCTAATGCAGTTATGGGACTCTGGCCAATTAAGAACATTAAGGATGTTTTATTCTAATCGACGGTGATATCAGTTGCAGACATCCACATTAAGCCTGATGAATATTCATGAAACCTCTTCTCAGCCTATCAAGCGCATATTAATTTCAGAAACGTGTGTCTGGAGTCCGGAGACGTGATCACATTTCCCTCTAGCATCAATCCTAATATGCAGATGAATGCTCTTTTAAACCTAGCATGAGCCTCTGAGGTACATTTGATATTTCATTCATGTGAACGACTATAAGCAAAAAAAAAAAAGAAAAGGAAAGGAAATGGCTAAAACAAACAAGAATACCCACAATGCCCTAGTGTGAAATCTCCAGAGGTCGTGCATAATTACCCTGCGGAGCACCTACCTGAACACCTCTCACTGCCTGTCAGCGCTGCACACACACACACACACACAGACCACAGAAACTCACAGCAAACACCCCACTCACACAGTCACAAAACCCTTCCTTCTCATTTCTCTCTCTTAAACACACACACATACTGACTAACGCACACACCCGAGTACACAGACCGACACATCAGCAAAGAGCGCTGCGGCTCTGCGGCCGACCACGCCGTCCACAAGGGAGAAATCTTCAGCTCATTTCTGACCCAGGCTGTCGAGGTGTTAATTGTCCTCCTGAGTCAGCAGAATTTTCAGGGTAAAAGGTGCTATCCTTGATGGATCAGCACTGTTGCCACCAGTGACTGATTCTTTCAACTTGGACATGTACCATGCATATCCTATATCTCATTAAAACAGCCAGCAGAAAGGGCTGGTGAGGCAGAGGTGTGTAGATAAACACATTTGTTTGAAAAAGAAGCTACATTTGTATCACACTGTCACACAAACGGCAAGATGAAAACTTTTAAGTGACTCGATTAACTCAAAAGGTTGACGTAGAGCTGAAGGCTGGACACAACTGTCAAATCCTTACACTTATGTGCAATATTGTTAATTTGTGTGTCTCTTTCAGATTTCTACTAAGCTGATTCAACATAATGTCTGTCTTCAAAATCTAAGGATCAAGAACAAGTCAAGATCCTGTTTTAGTTTTGCACAGGTCAGTCAATTCAAAATGCTAATGAAAGCTTATCTTAATATATAATCAGTAAAAGCCTCATTCTCTATTCTTTCAATTATGCATTAATGCCTGAGTGCCTCTTCCGGATGGTGTGTATGTAGGAAATCCACATTGTGGACCAATTAAAGTCAAAGTCCCTGCCTGTTATAGATGTTTCAGTGATGAGTGAGAAGCATTGTTTAACATTGAGTAGATCTGGCCTTGTAGCGGCTCAGCAGGCGGGACAGAGAGGCTTTGATAAAGACACAGATTCAGTTGAAAGGAAGCACATGTTGTTGTTTGTACGACTGCTCTATTCTACAACAATCTGTAATAAAATTGAACAACAGAATTGTTTTTAAAGAAAGTTAATATGATATATAATCTAAACTGTTTACATTGCTCCAAGCTAATATTTAGTAAAACAAAACCATTAGTATGTGTTTGTTAATCCACGTTTTAATAGTTTCTTAGTCCAGTTTAACACACACACACACAGCGTTCACCAAGCCATAAGTAATGATAACATAGCGTCATGCAATCTGCTTCCATAATCTACTCGTGTTTTATTATTGAACATTTTTATTTTATTATTTTAAATTTGATTTCATTGGCTTTTTTCCTCACAAAAAACCCTCAAAATTTATTTTAACAATATATTCTACATGACAACGGGATATTTATCATTTGAAAAGGACACATATTCTGCCCTGCTTTCTCTATGATCACATTACAACTTACATTATAAACTTCTTGGTTAACCCCTTAGCACCTACTATATATCATATCTGACACGTGACATTTAAAGTTCTTGAGACTACTTCATCAGTGTGATTTTTTTCCCACAGAAATTGCACAATAAGCAATACGTTGCAAGAAAAAGATATAGCAAATATACTATAAATTATAACACATGGATGCAAATTAACACTTGTTTATTTATTCATTTCAGGCTCGGTAAACACTCCACTTTAAAATATTTTGAATTTTCTGATTCTGGTTCAGGCTTCAAAGGGTTAAGACAGAGTGCACATGCTCAGTTTAAATTTGGACCTTCCCTGGTGTTTTTATCAACATCCATGACTTTCAACAACAGATACTTGGATACTTTAAGTTCATTGCACACTGTATGTTCTCCATATATATATAGTAAAAATATATAGTAGTGAGGATCATATTTTGGTCAAACTGGGTTGGCTAATTGTTTTGTCATATTTGTATAACATTCTGTGGCCTTTGTTCGTTTGCTTGTTTTGGTTGGTGGGGGTGCCTCCAACCCATAGCTAACACATTTGACGTTTGATTAAACCAGCATGTCATGGCAGTTGGTAAATTTTGTTGGAAACACACACACACACACACACACACACACACACACACACACACACACACACACACACACACACACACACACACACACATACATGCAGTCACACTCATAAACATAATCATTTGCATGGGCTACATGTTATGTACAGTTGAGGCTTTTTGATATTAGATAAACTGTGTAATATCAATGTAATTGTTATTTAAATAAAAACATAGCCTTCACATATAGGCTTCAAGATCACATTTTGTAAAATCCCCCCAAAGCTTTTGAGTTACATCATGTCATTTAGATGGAAATTTGAATAAAAAACAAAAACAAAAGTATTTGCATGAATTCTTTCCCAGGAGTGACCTCAAATATTAACCTTTCCTGTCCACAAACTGACACCAAACCACCTGAAACCTGAATCCCAGGAATCCGACTCTAAATTCTAGATATGGGGACATGGTAGTACAGACTTAGCACTGCAGCTTGACATCAACATAATTCTGGGTTTAAAATCTCCTGGTTGACTTGGGAATTTCTGTGTGGAGTTTTCTCCCAGCTTCGATATGGGTTCACTTCAGGTATTCCAGCTTCCTCCTACAATTGAAAGACATGCACAGTAGATTAATTGGTTATTCTAACTTGGCTGTGGATGTGAGTTATATACAGTCCTTGAGGTATATAGAAAGAAGTGCTCTATTAATATATGGTTACAAATGTCACTTTTAAGTGGTAATTAAAATTATAAAAGCACTCTATGAATGAGTTATAGCTTTAACAGAGGTTAAATGAATTCGTATTTTGTATAACATTTCCAAATGAAGTGAAAATACGTTATTTAAACTACATCATGCTCCAACAGAAATTGTGAATAATATTTTCATCTAGCTATATATTTTTTTTTTTTCATGTGATAAAATCATTATTAAACACCAGTGTTGCTGTACATGTGCTGTACATTTTGAAACAGTGAAAGATGATACATTCACTGAACATTGACACTCACCCATACAACATTTATTGTGGCCTTGAGGATACGTTTTGTCTGAAACGATTGATTTAAGTGAGACATGAATCCATGGGCGCACCCAAGCTTAGCAAAACGTGAAAAATTGACGGGAAAATTTGTAGCCCAACAGAAAAATGAACATTTAATTATGTTTAATTGTCCACTCAGAATCATTTAATCCACCAACCGAATCACATTCAGTTGTTAAGGCTAATGCTTTGCCATACAGTTTGTTTTATTTGGAGTCATAAAAACAAAACAGCTGATCTCAATATCAATAGTGTGTAATCCCATTGTTTAACCATTTTTCAAAGACAAAATATTGTTTTTACTAATGGCCATTGCACTAAGCATCCAGTGTAAGGGGATCACAATATGCAATATGAATGAATTAATTGAAACCAAAGTAGATTGATTTGTAATAAGATCCAGCTTAGCTGGTTAAAATAAATCCTTTTATCACTGTTCATAGGAAAGAAACTCAAACAAAGAAACGAGCATGAGTGAAAGACAGAATATGACTCATATGCACAAACACACACAGACACACACACACAGCAGGGGGCCTGTGTGAACTGGATCAGATATATGGCCGCAGGTCCACTCTCAGGCTCTGTGGGCTTTAGGGACTCCACTTACTGGTTCCAGGCTCTGTGTCTCTGCTGTCATCAGTAAAAGAAAGAGTCCAGTAAAACACCTGTTCTACCCATCTAGGGAGTAGCATTACTGATCAGCTATTACAGTGAGAGAAGTGTACTTGGGAAAACAGATAAATAAAAAGCATCTAAATATTAGTGTAAATAGTGATTAAAATCATAATTAAAAATGCAATTAAATTGCAGTTTCTACACTTTTGTTGCAAAGGTCCTTCAACAAACCAGGAATGCTTTCATATTTACTGTCTTACTTTTAAAAACACCTGGTGGCTGATAGGTCGTTCCTGTGAAAAATCACCTGGTTGGTTAGAAACCAGCTGTCAGTATAATCAGCGCTCAAACCTTGCAGGTGTAGCATAAGAGCCTGATGTAGGATTCTTCAGGCCTGCACTCTTATTGGATGAAAGAAGCTGAATATCATTTACAGTGACTACTATTAGCAATAGACAACACCCACTACAGTACACTGACATTTGTCCCAAAATGCTGCCTTCCTGTTACCAATTAGTAGCGCTATCACTACAATTGAATATAGTAGATGTGATCATATCTTGATTGGATAATGTACTGTGCATTCACAGTACAAAAAGTACTAAAAATCTTCCTTATTGAAGAGAAAATGACCATCTTCAGGCAAAGAAAGATGAGTATCACAGATGGGGACAACACAGCGCCCTTTCTATGCTCAGAAGCCAGTCAAAAGGTTAGCTATACAACCCCCACTGGATGTTTGCAAGGATGTCATCGCATGTTTGATGACATAGGTGCATAGAAGTGATTGGGGCAATCACTGAAAATGAACATGGCTTAGCAGCTGAGAAACTAAGATGGAATTCAGGTTCAGATATAAATTTATTTGCCTTTAACTTCTCAGAAATGTGTGGATGAAAAACAAGATAAGAGAAAGAAAGAAAGGAAAGTGCACCAAAGATGTACTGGCATAAGAACCAGCTTTATAAAATTAAACTATAAAGTTTTAAAATACATGGAAACAGGCAGACATTACTTAAAAGGTTACATTAAAAGTGACAAATTCATTAATTTACCAAGCCTATATAGGCATAGCTAAACAAATAAACTCTTCAGTTTACACATTGGGTACCTTTAGGAGAATATTCTACCTAATAAACATCTCAACAAGATGAAGTATGTGTTAACAGACTCATTATAGGCTAAGTGTTAAACTGACCTATGTATAGCAACACTGGCATTTCTGCTATTTAGACTGCTTTAAATACAGTCAAGCATGGCAAACTGTTCAAGATCAAAATAGGGACAGACAGGGAGATGATTTCAGACAACTGATGCATCATAGCTTAAGAGTGTCATCGTCACTAGTCATATAAATCTTTAAAATAAATAGTTAATGTAAATAATGAAAACAGAGTTTCTACAGCCAGTTCTTTATACATTAAATCCCCATCTTTATCATTATGGAAATGAGTGGATGGTGTGTTAGATTTACACTCATATCTTACATTGTCACATAATTGACTTGGCACTGTCTAAGTTATAGACTCAATCAGCTATATCTCTTTAATTGATCTATTTTTACTAATAAAATATGCTTTTGATGAAAACGGGCTGAAAATAAAATAAAAAAGATCATGTTAAAACTGTCCTTTACTAACACAATACTGCCATCTAATGACAGACACGCCACATAGATTAACCTGTTCCTTGTTTGATATCACACACACACTCATTCACACATGCTCAAAGAACAAAAAGGTGATTATACTGTAACACTGTTTATAGAGCATTCACTGGAATGTGATGACTAAAGATATATCTTTGTAATGTATACTTTCATTCAGTGCCAAGAATTCACATTTTACATTGTTCTCAGTGTGGTGCAGTGAGAATTTTGATTTTACTTTTATCACCTTAACTTATATTGTGTAAAGAACAAAATCCATTACAATCACAATATCTGTAATCACTGCACTTTTAATAACCTTTATTGGTTTTAATGTCACACGTTGCCTCATTTTAGCAACTTAATGAAAAATGAATTTAGTTTTGTATAGTTGGTTTACAGTACACTCCTAAGTGTCGTTGACTAGTACAGCTGCTGTGCATTGGCCCATCAGTCACCCTGGCTGGATTTAGTCACAAAAGCTCGCCTAAAACTGCACAATTTGAAATTCTTCTGGTTAGGTCCTAGAAATTCTTCTAGCATGTCTCATTCTCAGTAGCATTTGTCACTTGATCAGGGCCCATGGATGGTACAAGACGGCATCTTTTAGCCATAATTTTTCAGTGTATGGAGTAGCCCAAGAAACCTTAACAGAATTCCCTCAACATGTGAAACAGATGCAATAAGAAAAAAAAAAGTGCTTGTCTGATGTTTACCCGAGGCAACTATACTGCAGGTGCGTGTTAGAGATAGGACCATGTTTCTAACCAACTACTTTTACTGCCAAATACTGAGCAAAAATGCTTCCAGGAAATGGTTAATCAGGTGGGTAATTACAACCATATTGCTAATCACTTGAGATGTAAGGTCTTTAAATGCGTAATGACCTTATTAAGTCAATTTAAACTGAATTACCATCATCTCCACATAGACAGTCAGGTTAAACATCCAAATAAGACATTAAAATCCTTAATGTGAGGATGCTGTTGTAAAGTTAATAGTTATATAGTTTGTCTAGTTGAGCAGGCAAACCCCTATGATGAAGGTGCTGGAGGGCCCTTGGTCGGAGTCCCCCAAGCTTTTTTTCCTTCATGGCATTTTTTCTACTTTTTTCCTGCTTTGGTCACTTTGAATTATCTTATCAAATAAAAATTTTAAAAAGATGAATTAAAAAAGTCCATGCTTTTGTAAATTCTTACACTGACATTAATAAGAGAGCCCACTTTGTGTATCTTAAATATTAGCCCTAGACTGCTTTGTGTGGAAGGTCTGCAAGGGCAAGGCACTGTCTCAATTTGATGCCTATCCAGTTCCTCGGGTGGATGATCGCCATGATTAGTTAGGCACTGCTGGATTTGGCCAGTGGCTACTGATTCAAATGCCTTCAGAATATAAAAAAAAAAACTGCCTTCTTGGTCCCAATTTGTGACGTTTTCTGCTTGTTCTTTGCTGTGCAGACTGTCTTCTCAATGTCATTACCCCCATTAACAGCTGGGAAGAGCTTATGTGGTGTTGGCTTTAGTGCTGAAGTCTGTCCGTTCACAACAGCAATCTAAGAAAGTCTGTGGTTAGATGTAATACTGTATATACTGATTCTAGCCACCGCCCCCCTGTCTGGACCCCAAGACCAAAATAGAAATAAGGTATACTTTTTAAGAGGAAAAACGCACACATGGAGAAAAGATTATACTGCACATGCTTTTAATAAGGCAATTAAGGATACACAAATAGAAACAAATAAACCCAAAAAATATTCTATCAAACCAACACACTAAAAACACATACCCAGCAAACACAGGCTAAAAACCCAGAAATGCAGAGTTACAGGTCACTGGCAGGTCAGCCTCTCTCCTATTACTCTCCCCATTATGTTTGTCCTTTTCCTTCCATTTCATTTGTGCTATGGTTAAATACAAATGGTTGATTAAAAAATGGTCATAGGATGATGAAAATGAAGATGTTTTGTTTTGTTGTTTTATGTTGTTCCAGTATAGTATTGCTAAGTCAGTCACTTCTATTTTTCTCTGTATTGTATACGCGTTAGAAGTGAGATTGCTATATTTGCTGAATCACTGCTTAATGCTCACAAAATGTGTGGCTCCACAGTGAAGTCAGTGTCTGTGCGCTTGCTGCAAACAGTGTCATCTTTCCTTCAATCTGGCAATTCATACCCTGTTACTGGGCTTCTTCTCATTCGTCTCTCTTTCATTCCTCTTTACTTAAAGAGTCTGCCCTTCTTTGCCAGCTGGGTCCTAAGGGATCCTGGCCACTCATCAGGGACCTATTAAAGGAGGTAGGGGGAGTGGGTTTGTTGGGAGAGACACGGTGGCAGGTCAAATCGCTTTGTGGCCGAGGAGAACTATCATTTACTGTAATTCAGGTCCTGTCAGGCTGAAGGAGAGGGAAGGTGAAGTGGTGTGGTGCACCCTGGCTCCCATCTGTCTCCCCTTCCACCCCACCTATCATAGACAATGGGTGGCTGATGGTGGATGGTGAGTGGGAGGATGGGCACTGGAGGAGATATTCCAGCTACTGTCAGGTGCAGGTATGATTTTGGATTTATTAGATTCTTTTGCCATTTAACAACAGATAGTCACTGTGTGAGCACATATGGATTCGGTGCTTTGCTCAAGAATACTATGGCGAGACATTAAAGTATTATCTGAATCAAACCTCTGTTTTTAAATTCATAGTATTACTTAGAAAAATTAAGAACATGATGATCATCCAAAGCACATGATTATCATTTTGTTTGCATTCCTGCACAAAGTGGTTTCTTTCTGTCTTTTTTTCTTTTTCCCCTCAATAAAATCTGTTATCTGTTATCTGACCTTGCAGCCATCCTCCTGTCACCTGTGATGTCATCACAAAGGCTTTCATTTTTGTTGCTGACAGCAAGACAAATATCTCTCTATAGATTTGCTCTGGTTCAAATGGAAAAACGTCTGTTTTCCACTGTACATGCAACATCACTACGGAAGATTAAGAAGATGCTTTTTAACGACTATGTTGATTTTTTTTTCATTTCTCTATTTACAACATCCTTTAGCTTTAACTCTTTATTGTCATTGCACAGTCATGCTTTGTACAGTTGAGATTTTGCAAACATGTGATCACTGACCATGTCAGCTATTTTTGATATTTATAACAATCCTGATGTGTCAAATGAGTGAAGAACCTGCTAGACATTATGTAGATGAGATAAACCATGGCAACTAAAAGTAAACAAACAAATGTACAGTATATACTCTCTCAGAGGAAGTAAAACATTTTCATGTCAAGCATCTTGCTTGTTGAGAAATTGGGTAAGGGAGGGCTGAAGATAGATTTTTTTCTTACTCCCTGAGTGTGTTTACTGATGCCTTTAGGTACAATGCTGGCACTGTCCCTGACTTTCCAACACTCAAATTATTCCGGATGAGATCTGAAGGCCTGCAAAAGTTTTATCAGTCACTAGATTCTTCCTGGAACTGTAGTCACTTGAACATGTGGACACTGCCAATGTATTTACCTGATTATATTTGTTATATTGTGATATTTACGCCTGTCTGCGTATTATCCCTCACATTGTCAATGAGTCAGCGTAGCTCATTCGTTATGGATGACAGTGATACTGAGTTTAGCTGCTGAGGATATCTGTAATTTTCCATCAGCGATCATTTTTATGTAAACAACATATGAGTTATTGGATGTGATTGCCTCTGGTTACCATGTCCAATATGGCAGAGAGCTCTCAAATGAAGTGTGCAAAAAGAGAACTTTTGCCCGTTTCTGTGTTTCTGGAGGATTCCTTTGATCCTTTCCACAATATGTCTGTTGGATCGACTTCAGGACTTGCTGTTCTGAAACATTTCCTGTAGTCCAGTGGCATGCAGTGACTTTTACAGAAAGGCAAGCAAAGATGATGATGACTAACATGCTGGTCTCCTATCAGTTTCCTCTCAAATACCAGAGGTTTATCCACAATGTGCAAATAATGAAAAAAGCTGCTGGCCTCTCAGCCCGACAGGCTTAAGCCATTGTTAATGGATTCAGCTTCCAGCTGAATTACAAGCCTGCTTCTGTAAGTAAGTAAATAAGTAAAATTTATTTATATAGCACGTTTCACAGATAAAAATCACAAAGTGCTTCACAATAAAACCAGAAATATGAATACAATAATATAAAACAATAAAAAAAATTAATTAAAAGCTCATTTGTATAAAAATGTCTTCAGCTGTTTTTTAAAGGAGTCAATGGCGTCTAGACAGCGTAAAGACAATGGAAGAGAGTTTCATAGCCTTGGTGCCAGTGCCTTAAAAGCCCAATCCCCACGTGTTTTTAACCAAGTACGTGGGACCAATAGTAACCTCTGACCTGAAGACCTAAGTGCTCGGGATGAAGTATGAGGTTTCAACAGGTCAGAGATGTACTGGGGAGCTTCAGCATGAAGAGCTCTAAAAGTTATGACTAAAATTTTAAAATGAACCCTAAAATTTACTGGCAACCAATGAAGAGAAGCCAAAACTGAAGTAATGTGTGACCTCTTGTTTATGCCACTTAAAGTCGTGCAGCAGCATTTTGTACAGTCTGAAGGCAATCCAAAGCTGATTTGTTGAGACAAGTAAAAAGACCATTACAGTAATACAAACAAGAAGAAATAAAAGCATAAATAATCATCTCAAGTTTTGCCTTTGACACCAGTAGTCTGAGTTTAGAAATGTTTCTTAAATGATAAAAACAGTTCCGGAGCAGTTGGTTGAAGTGTTTCTCAAGAGACACTGAACTGTCAAATATAACACCTAAGTTTCTGAGACTCGACTGAAATGAATGGTCTAAAAAACTGATATGGTGCCTAATTTCTGAGAACATGTGATCAAGAGCAATAATCAAAGTTTCTGTTGTATCTGTATTAAACTGGTGGAAATTGTCATTTATTCATTGTTTGATTTCTGAAAGACAATAGTCAGTAACAAACTGCAACCACAAGATGGCAGTAATTTAGAGGATGGATACAAATCCCAAAAAGCTTTATGACAAATTGCTGTTTGAGATGAAAGTAGAGGGACTGTTTTCACTTTGGTATCTTTTAGTTGATATCTATTTTCAATATTTGTTACATGTTTTTTTTCTTAAATAAATGTAACAAATTGTAATGAAGAATTTCTTATGGACAGGGCATAAACAGGAAGTAACAGTGTAGATTATTACTTACAAAATAGTGGAAAGGGGTGGGATTAAATTAACTTAACTGAACATGTAAGTTATTTATAATTATTATTGTTTTGTTTTCCTTGTGTGTTGCTGTGTTTGTTTGTCTCTTTTTTCTCTGTTGTTGTTGTTATACCATTTTAACGTGTTCAAAATAAAGATTCAGTACAATAGATGTCACTGAACAGGCCCTGCTTGCCTTGCTTGCCCCGATAGAAAGCCGCTCATCTTTGACCTTTTTTTGGTGAGGGTTGTTGTCTAACCGCATGACTCACTCTCTTTTAGAATTTGCTCAAGCATTTCAACATTCAGTCCTTCATCTCTAATGGTCAGCTGCAGTAAAACACATTCAAACCATTCTTTCAGTGTCTCAGTATTTCCCAGATAGACAGATATACAGATTTTTTAATCTCATGTTGGGGAAATCCAGTTGTTATGGCAGCACAAGGGTCATGAGTTCATACTATACATAATAAAATACACTTGAAGACATGTCACAGAGTCACACAAAAACCCACTTACCACACAGAACATGATATTTAAGGCTTTGAGTTGAATATAAAGTCAAAAAATAGCTAGGAATATTTTTGCAGACCCACCATGCAGAATGTTGGGTAATAACTTTGATGTTTGTCCTAAAAAAACTGCTTAACAACTTCTCTCGAAACTTCTCATCTTAATTTGAGCCGGTGTGGACAAAAGGAGAGATGTTCATTTGCATATTATTTAAATAAGATCTCATCCCAAAACAATGCTTTCTTCTATTTTTTCCATTTCTGTGCCTTAAAATTAACTAACTTTCTTTAACAGTTTCCCCAGAGGAATAATGAAAAGATGTGTTTTTCTTTGGTTTTAAAAACTAATTGTTCAACTTTTAGATTCTGTATGACATAAGCTGTGAGTGTTTTTTAGGTGGGGATTACATACACTTACTTGCCTCTTTATTAGGTACACCATTTCAGCTGCTCTTTAACAGATATCAATAAGCAAATAAATGTATTCAGGCCTGTAGACATGTTAAAGACCACATGGTGAAGCTCAAATTGAGCATCTGTGACCCTAATATGGCATGGTGGTGACCACCAGTCAGGCTGGTCTGAGTGTTTCAGAAACTGCTGTTTTTTTCACATAACCATTTCTGGGGTTTACAGAGGATGCCAGTACTCAGAGGAGATGAGCTACTCATTTTATATAAAGGTTTTAGTGGGGAATGCAAGATCGCTCACCAAAGACATTTTTATATTAGTTTTATATCGTGCTCATATTGACTGGAAATTCTCTGTGCCAATGAGACCTGTTTTTTTTTTTTTTTTTTGACAAATACGGATTTTTTCATTCTCCCAGGATAATCAGCAGGGAAATGTTCCCTCATTCGGACAACATTTTATTTCTTGGTGATTTTAACATCTGTGTTTGTTGTCCTATAGGTCCTTTGTCCCTGGACCTATTCATGAGCTGGGCTGTGTTTGATCTTGTTCTGTCACTAGTTTATCTCTCCATATCTGCATAGTTGAGGATGCTGCTTTTACTGAAAACATGCATGCCCATGTTGAAGTTGATGTTCTTGAGGTAATAGTCATCACCAATGACTGTAGAGTCACTGGTCACAACCTGAAACTGAAGACTTTTTCAGGTTCTGACTAGTCTTAACTCACAATTTCATTTTCTCCATCACTTATTTTATTTTATTTTAATTTATTATTGTTGTAATTACTTCTTTTTATATGAAAACCTTTGTTTTGTATTTGTATCTTTTAATTGTTAGGTTATTTTTATTATTCTTAAATTCATTGTTTTATCTTCAATCATTTGTTGATCGATTTTCTTACGGTATACCTTTTTCCCTTAAATCACATAGTGAGATAGTCGCGTCATTTCACAAAAATGGGAGCTCGTTTTTCTTTGGTCACGTGATATTTCGAAGACCTCGTCGGGCCTCGACACGTGCTTTGTTTGGACACACCCCCTTTGGTCAACACAGGCCTGGGGGGCTTCAGTTTTAGACATAGCGTCACTACTAAGCAGCATCATCTGCTGTGTTTGAATGTGGTATGTGTAAAAATTGAGTTATTTAAATGATTTTTAATGTTAGGAAGGCAAGTGTTGCTCAAATAAACAGTCTTTACAACCAAAGTATGCAGAAGACATCTCAAACGCACAACATGCCAAACCTTGAAACAGCAGAAGACAACACCGCTTTTGACGTTCAGATGGTAAATGGGATGGCTCTTATATAAATGCAATCCTATTCGTTTATTAATCACCAGGCAATGTCGCATTAAAAGAGATCAAAGAGGCACAATCGGGAGCCTTAGTCAGGGCTTAAAGTGGTTTGTGTCGTCCTTTTTGTTTTTTCTGGCACAACACCAGAACGATTGCAGGTGTCTGTAAGTCGCTGTACTTCAGCATCTAGCTAGCACTACAAAACAGGAGCAAACATAAAAGGACTGACGTTTTTCAAGTGGCAGGTAATTTCAAATGTAATGTTTCTATCAGTTCAACAAACATCAGCAAACACACAAACTGTGTGTATGCGGTTTGTCTCACAGTGTGTTGCTAGCTAAACATCCAGCTGCCTATTTCACAGGGAGAGAAAAGAAAGAGAGCTAACTTCACTCAGAGATGGAGAAAGATGAGGATGGGAGAGGAAGAAGACCAGTTGTACTTAAAGGTAAGGACTGCTCAGTGGTATTTGATAAACTAGATATGTAAAACTTGCATGTAAGTCCTCATGTTTTTAAATAATAATATCCATAATTACGTTGTACAATGACAATAAAGGGCTATTCTATTCTAAATCAGATATTGGGTCTATACGTGTGACATGTTTATTTGGGTTTTTTGTTCATATTGTGAAATACGAGTCGCAAAACAAGCTAAGGTAGACTAAGTGTTTTATTTAAAAGTTGCATGAAAATATTCTGCAGGTTAGTTTGCTGTACTGTGATAGATATAAAGTAAAGAACAGTGTGTGACTGGTGCACAGTGGCTGTCTAGTATAAACAGAAGACCTTAGAGGATGGAAATCTGCCAGGACAACTCATGAAACATTTGCTTACATCTTTTTGAATTCAGGTGTATAAATCTGGAAAGAGCAGCAGGTCAGCTGATCACACCCTGTACATTAAGAAAATCTACTGGAGCTCTAAATAAATTCTGCTTATTTTCCCTATGCTGAGTCTTTAAAAATGATTTCAGGGTTCCCCCACCTGCTGAAACTCACTTTAACTTCTTCCCTACTCTTCTTTTTTCTCTGCTCATGTTCTACATAACTGATTCAAGCTGAATACATTTATTAGAAATAAAATTTAGACTGAAATAAAGTTTTATTCCCATCTACTGATATTATTTTAATATTACATTAATATAGCACAAACAGTTAGCTTTGATCAAAAATACCTGGTAGACACGTCCTCCAAAGAGCTACTTTTTACTTTCTTACTTTCAGTACATTTCAGAGCTGTTACTTTTTCACTGTTACTTTTAAAGAGTTTGAATCGGTACTTCAAATTTTACTGGAGTATTTTTCAACACTAGTATCAGTACTTAAGTACAGAATGTCTGTGCTTTTGCCCACTCTGACCATCACCGACCATGTCCATCTACAGTATTTATGATCAAAGTGCACTACATCTTCTGACGGCTGTTTTGTAATGGACCAAAGCTCAAATCATCTCCAGTTTGTTTCTTAAACATGACAATGAGTTCACTGTATTTCACTGTAATGGTTTCTGCGGTCACCAAATGGGAGACTGGTATCATGTGCTGTTATTTCCAGGAATGCTGAGGCATTTTTCTAGCACCTTGTTGAAAGTTTTTTGTGCCACAAGAAACCAGGGCCCGTATCCCTAAAGAATCTTTGTGCAAAAAGTGGCTCCTAGCGGCCAAATTCTAAGAAAATTCTCAGAGTCATGACGTTTTCTTAGAATTTCCCCTAAAAGTGACATGACAATCCCAGTTAATATAAAAGCTATTCCTCAAGATTCCTAGCGCTTAAAAGGGCTCCTAAGGCGAGATCTGCTAAGAGCAGGGAAGAGGACTTTTAGTGGCTTAGGAGTTCCCCTAAGCAGCTGCACAAAATGGCCAACAGAAGAGGCAGGAGAGATGTCCTGCAAACACTGGATGACAGGGAATTATTGAGATGCTACAGATTGGATCGTGCAGGAATCATGTTTGTGGTGGATCTCCTTAGAGATGCAATTACTTCACCAACTCGACGCCACAACGCTATTACACCGGAGACGAAAGTAATCACAACCCCGAGGTATTTGGCAACCGGGAAAATGCAACAATGCAGCAGTGATGACTTGGGTCTGCAATCACAGACATTGCTAAAAGCTGAGCCGTGTTACCCTCGTTAAGACCACACTGGACTTGTAACGTTGTGATTTCTACTTCATTAAGGACAGCTTCTTGAGATAGGCCATCTTGTTTTCAACGGGGTCCATATGGGAGTGAAAGTACAAAATATGCCAGCTAGGATATTAATATGAGCAAATAAGACACGAATCATTATTTGAACAGGGTGTAATGAGTTTAAGTTTTCACATATTTTAGATTCTAATGGCTATAACCCCTACAGCTTACTATTCATTTTCCAGATATTTTCTTGAATGTGAAATATTATTTACAATTACAGTCAGCATAAGATTAGAGTATATAATGTGTTTATTGATTTGAGGGTACATCCTTTGCTCATTATCACCAAAAGCTCATTTCCATCAAACTTGTAGGATCAACCAATCACGGCTTTTGAAATGATGACTCATACCTAGCAACGGGGTCAACCACACCTCCTCACTAAGATAGGATTTTCCATCCATTCCTTGCTCAGAGTTCACTGAAAATGTTCTGGAATCACTTCTAAGCTAAAACTCCTGGCAAGGAATTTTTAGGTTAAGTTAGGAGCTCTCTGAGAGGATTCTCAGAATCTTTAGGGATACGGGCCCAGATCTGAAGGCAAAGGTGTATCCAACCTGATACTAATGTGGAGTTATGTAAGGACAAAAGGAGAGGTTATCACATTTTCCAACTTTAATCTCAGCTTCACTCAACTAGTTTCACAAGGCGGCAAAACCTAGAAACATTATTCCTCCCCCGAACACCCAGCAGGGTCTCATACTAGTCCAGGACCCTGGGCTTTTTGCAAATGGCCGGAACGACTGAACCTGGGAAGCGGAGAAATGGTAGAGGGAGTCCTAGCCCGAGTATGAGGCCAGTGTGGGCAGCCAGGAAAGGCTGAAGAAAACTCAAGCTCCGGAGGTCAAGTCCGGCCGTGGTGGGGGGCCTGGGCCGGTGATGCATTGTTCTCGATGGGTGTGAGTGGAGTCTCCTGTTGGTCCGCCACACTAGTAAGGTGTAACTAAGTAGCTGGTAGTAGTATTTGGTAATTTAAAAAAATACATTTTAAAAAAGTGACTACTTTTTTGATTTTTGGGACATCATTTATAGTATAATTGTTTTAAATTCATCCTTATACCTTGCAGTCTTTTCAAAAACTGGATTTATTCCTATTGGAACTTAAACTTTTAAAGGTTGTCAGGGTGCTATAACATAATTTGTCACTAGAGGACAGCATCTTCCTTTTTAGTAACATTTACCAGGCCAAAGGAAACACCCTGTAAGTCAGAGCTCATTGAACACTATTGTTATTTTTTATTTTTTTTTTTTTGGGGGGGGGGGGGGGGGGGGGGGGGGGTCGTTTTTCCCATTGCTTTTTAGTGGATAGTAACCTGAAAAAATATCTCCATTCAGATGATAAACACAGTATTTCCTTTCTTAAGAAAAAAAAATTATATAAGGGTGTTCTCTCAGAGGTGGTTATAAGTCAGCACGATCTCAGTGTCCTGCTGACATATACTTCAGCTTGTTTCTTGTTGTAACACCAAAGCTGTTATGCAAACATTTGTTGTGTTCGGAAGGAGATTTCCAGGCCTCAAAAAAATCAGGGTGCGCTATTGTCTTAAAATGTATGTAGATTACAGGCTGTTGTACACACACCCACACTCTTTTTTTTGTTGAATAAAGATGTAAGGTGAAACTATTGGCTGCTCAAATTTTCCTTTATGGCTGCACAGACATCTGATGTAATCATCCTTTTGTGCTCGCTAATGAGGATGAGCACCAACATGGAAAGCTGGCTTTGATGTCAAAGGAAACAAAGAGGGCTGATAGCGCTTCAGCGATGCTTTTATAAAAAAAGGTAATTTGTGTACATTTAACACTCCTACATGCAGTCCTGTAGTCCACATATGGACCATTTTATCGAAGCATTAACACAAGCAAAAATATATCTTTAAATTGAAAACGTGAAGGTTTCAACAAATTACTTCAAATCTCATCCCAGTTGACCTGATTTTGAAACAGGCCTCATTTGAATGTATCAATGAGATGGACTTCATTGCTACTCCACAAGGGGGAGGTGTTGGGCTCAGCGTGGCATTTTTTGCTCTTCAGTCATCACTTCATTAAATAAAGCCTCGCACAACCGCCATACCAAATCACTTATCGTCAGCATTTAGAGAGTCACACAACGACAGATGAGAACATGGCCTTTGTCTGTCTTTCGCCGATTAACGACACAGTTCTAGCGTACAAATCACTACCGATGCATCCTCGTGGACCGATTTTGTCAGTCGTCAGGCAAGTGGGGTTTGTGGATAAACCAACACGTTCCCAGCCCAAAAATAAGCCCTCTATGTCTCCTGCTTTGAAATGGGATCTTAAAAACAAGAGCTTGGCCCAGCCACACTCTTTAATTAGGGAGGCCCACAGATGCCTGCATTCTCCCCCACCCACACATACATACACATAGAAACCACACATACACACACACACAAGTTACAGAAAGACAGGAGAGATCAAAGAAAAGAACACACAGTATATAGTAGTTTGTGTATTTAGAGCAACCCCCCCCCCCAGAAATGACAAGTAGCAAGTGTTGTTCTTTTTTTTTATGCTGAACTGATGCTGCGTGTGCACTAAATGCCTTAAATGCTGCCTCTCCCAGACCTTGTTGGCACACACATTGGTTTCTGTGTGCGTGAATGAGCTGGCTGTCATTTTCTATCTATGCGCTTTTTCAGTAATGTGTCACATGATCAGTGAGGCAGCCCTAGCCAGCCTTTATCATGCTAATGTTTTTCAATTTTCCTGCACAAAGAGCATACATAGCTCATACAAAAGATGGCTTCATACCGACCCGTAACTCTCCGTCTCTATTAAAGTGTGAGTGTGTTTGGGAGAAACACAAGAGTCCTGTTTTAGTGGCCAGAAACAGCCATTTCTTTTCTGATTCAGCTACTGATGCACTGGGTTTCACACACGGACCGTACACTCAGCGGACGTGTACATGCACAAACAGAGCCACACGTGAGTTGATACACTCAAACTGAGAAAACACACAAATGCAGACCCTTATACTCATCCTCACAGCTGGTTGTCCCTCTGAATGCGAGCAAGTGGATCTTATCACTGGTACATACACAAACACAAGCACGCACACAAATTCACTTTCTTTCTTTCCTCAGCTTGCTCTCTCTCCTCTCTCAGCTGCCTGTCCTTGTTCAATCCCCAAATAATCACATCCTCTCAGCTTGCTAACAAGGAAGCCCAATCAAGAGATCAATGCCTTTTTTCTTTTTCTTTTTTTTTTGCTCTCTTTATTCTGTCTCTTTCCCTGAATCTTTTCCCTTCTGCTTCAAACAACAAACATAATTTACCCATTTATTCTAATTTGGGTTTGTTCTTTCCTCAATAAGTACACAGTCAATATATAAAAGCCAATATCTTGGCAATTAGCACTGTGTACAGCTCACTTGCAAAAGCAATGAACCAAGTAAGCGAGGTTTGGGAATAGAGCGTTACTGGGAATAGGGAAGAATCAACTGCATGTTCTGCATGAATGAAACAGCGATATGTTTGCATTTTATGCTGATTATTATGTTGATGGCTTTGTTTAATGTCTCGATTATTATTCACCGTGTTGCGTTACAAACTGAGGTGGCCACTCTTTGGAAATAGAGTGAAAATGATTCATTAAGCCAAATAAAGAGCTGGAGCGAGTTAGATAGTGAGATATCAAATACATCAAACACGCTTGGCTGTATTCTTTTATTTGACTCTGAGCGTTTGTTTGCTTTACATCATGCATGATTTTTTTTACTATGATTTTTATTTTTTTGTAACAATCAGCCATAAAAAGAATATACAGACCATTTGTCCTATAAAAACACAGCTTGCTGAGAGTCGACCTAGCTCCAGGCTATTGTATCTAATAACACATACACACAGACACATACACAGATGCATGCATACATGCGGCAAATTCCCTTCTCCCTTTGAATAAATCAACACATGAAGCATATAATTCTCAATGTAGGGGCAGTTTAAGGGGGCATTATGGCCCATTTTAAAATCTCATTAGCAGGGCAGCTGCACTTTGCACCCCATGCTGGTGATTGGGGCTCTCTTTTTGTTTTGTTTTTTGTACTCGGGGACCCATGCAGAATCCCTTGTCCCACGCCCACCATCTTCCCCATTCTTCATCCTCAAAATAACATCAGCAGTGACACCCTCAATAGCAAAAACCAGGGGGCAGACGGCCACATACAGTGTGTATACAGTAGTGAGCGCACACACTGGGTACATTTACATCTTCCAATTATTCCCCCTCAGAGGGAACTGACATATGATATTTCATAATCGCTGTGAAGCCCAGAAAAGCGTGCAACTTGTACTTGAATGCCTAAATTGGAATTTGTCGGCATTGTTATGTAACAATAAATAAACCCTCGACCCTTCATTTGGGATAGATGTCATTATGCCAGCATTTTGTTATAACTTACATTTGTGGAAGCTATAATAACAAAGGAAGCAAGGAGAGACTAACAGAAAATCCAAGAGGTCTACCACAAATAATCTCTTAAATGTAAAACAGGTAAGGTGCAGTCCAAAATTAAATTTAAAAATTGCCGTTAGTCACGTTTATGTTATTATTTTTCCTGGCAAAATATTTTACCAGCACATGATCACAGAAAAAAAAATCTACACCTGGAATAGCAGAAACATTTTAGATAAAAACATTGATATACTGATTCATCTTGATTGAAATGGCCAGATCTTCATTCTATCTTGTAGTCATTATTGTAAGAATCATATAAAGATTGTGTTGAATTAGCAAAATTGTTAAAAATGTACCCCAGGAATTTCATTCATTTTTCATTTTCTACTTTCTGGTGAATTTTAAACCACTAATTTTCACTTTTTTCCACCACAATAGCTTCATGTGTAGACACAATAGTCAGGCAGTGAAAAGCAATCTGGATCATTTTCAGATAATTATTTTCTACATTCTTACTTAATATTACGCATCAACACATATCTGACATATATCTGTGTTGACAGTAATAGTAAATTGCATAGCCTGTAGCCTGGCTAACACCAGGCTACTTTAGTCTCTTTTGTTTGGGAATGTAACGTCTTTAAATATGCCACCTAATGCGCTCGGTGATATTTTAAATCACATTCACTGATTTTCAAACCTTTCAACAGTTCATGTTCAAAAATTTCTCGCAAATTTAAAAAGCATCACATAATTGTATTTTCAGGCACATGCAAACAGCGTGACCGAAGACGGCTGAAAACTAGACGAACACACAATATTATCTTAAGACTAGTTAGCAAAATAGCAACAACATTTCAAAACTTGAAAAACATTGTTGGGATCCCAGTGTACTTGGTTTTCAGACTTTTGAGGGAAAATAATTCTCCTATTTTCTCCCTTATGGGTCTGCTGTTGTTATCAACCTGCCCGTGTGTGCACAGGCCAGATGAGAGGCTGTGCAGTTAGTGCCTGAGATCACAACATGGTGTGTACTTGTGTAAGGTAGGCATAATTAAATTCACCACAAAAAATTCAGTCTTTGTGCTAGCCCATAATAGATATTTTGCAGAAGAAAAAAAGACTGAATCTGATAACTGATAAATAATGTTATCAGTGTTATAAATAGTGTGTTTCTTTCCTCCCCCCTGGTCAATTCCTCTGTCTTTTCCCCTCTTTTAGAGGAAATGTAAACCTATATCCTTCATGTACCCTGTATCCTCCAGATATAAGAGAAACTTTCCCACAGATTGATTTCCTTTTCTTTTGTCGCTCCAAAAGCGACAAAAGCTTAACTCTTCAACTATAACTGCAACTACTAACCTTCTGTTGCATTTTGCTTTTTTCACACCATGACACTCAGTTTCCAGCTGGTCCTTAACAATGCTCCAGCTCGATACGAAAAACTGTTCATGGAAATATTAATTTCACACCTTGTCTGAGAGGATTCAGCTCGTTCCATTCACATTGAATTTTAGTGCAATTTAGTGCTTTTTAGTGCAACAATAGATCTGAAATAGAGGAATTTGCACACCTCTGCTGCACGGTGGCTGACATGCGTGGTAAGGGTAAACATGTTAGGTGACGGGTACACACCTTTGGGCATATTTCTGGCATTCTCTCGGTACAATATGCAATGAAGGGTGAGGTAGAGGTGGCAGTGTTTGCAGGAAAGAAAGAAAAAAAAACCTCCCTCGCTGTCAAAATAATTCAGTGAAGTGTAGAATTTAGCAGTGACTATTTTTAAACTGGGAAAAACCTCACAGCCTGTACTTTAAGAGAAGGTCATGCGAGGCAAAATGGAGAGGTGCCATGAATGAGGCTCTGGCAGATGTGGAGCTGTTGTTTGGTTTCTTTTTCTCTCTCTGTTTCCTTTCCTTACTTCCTTCGTTACCCGTATCACCTCACCCCACCCCCAACTCAACACGTGTGAATATACCGCTTACTGAAACTGCCAGAAATGATGAAGTGAAACCCCAGAAAACACTCCTGTCCATTCTTTTGGAGTAAATTAAACATTTTTTGATGAAGTTAGCTGTCAAGCTAACACACAGTTTTTTGTAAAAATTTGTTGGGGTTTGGCAAAAATGGCTGTTCAAATGGGAGGTACACTGTTTGCTCTCTGGTATTCCGAGTCAATATTGCCTCAGCGGTTACTGCTGTATGCCAACAGAAGGACTGTGGGAAAAAAATAAGTAAATAATGGTTTTAAAATCACTCGGTGTGCTGAGACCTTGAGTTGCAAACGCTATTCTGAGAATTCACGTGTCAGCGGTGTCAAAGTCATACATCTTCAGAAAGCTGACATTTTCTTTGTTCAAAAAATACTAATTTAGAGATTTTCACTTCCCTCGTTAGATGACACTATTAAAATCATCAGTGTTAAGAAGCTATGAGGTCTCAAATTTCTTTTCTGAAGTGCTTTCCAAGGTTAATCAAGGCTGTCTTTGTATAAACTTCAAATGTATACAAAATCTAATGTAACCCACAGGCTGATTTTGATGGTCAGGTGCACTAATAAAGGGGTAATGTCACCAGATGACATTTGAGGAACTATAGCTTTGTTTTCTTAAGCACTTGCAATGATTTTATTCCCACACGCGCCTCATCAAGCTTCTGTGTTTCCTCTCCCCAGTAATCTGCTGCATGTCCTTGCGACTGAATGTTAAAGAAAAAAAAAGATGAAAAAAGGAGAACATCAGATATCTGTGCGGCTGTGTCCTCCCTACACCGGATCCAGCTAGATGGACTGATAGATGTGAGGCTGACAGAGAGTATACGCCCCAGACAGGATATTAGAATGGACGTTTCCTTCTTCCGTATGCCACAGGCAGGGCCCTCTCCCACTTGTCTTCTCTGCAGAAAGAAACAGAGGAAAGATAAAGACGTGAGCAGAGCTGACAGGCTGTTGGAGACATGATCCCCTTCGCTGTTTGCATCTTGAGACGGTTTCTGATTTGATCCTTAGAGGATGATCGTGATAGGGGCTTTTTTAGGTATGTGGACAACAGATGGTAAGGGATGATGCAGATCTCTGTGTCTGAGGTGGTTGGAAGCTATTTGATGGCAAAGAAGGCTATTTGTCTTGTTTTAATTTAACCTTTATTTAACCATGTTGCTCCAGTGCGATAAGGGATCTTTTTATCCAAGGAGAGGGGGTCAAGATACATTTACGGCCAAAGAAAAACAACAACAGACCCTAAGAAAATGCAAATTTTAAACAAAGTCACATGAGAGGTGAGGCAAAATATGGAACACAAAAGCAAAAGGTCTGTCTTTCCTAGAAGCAGCAAACATCCATGAACATGCATGTTTGTCTTACTTACCCACCAAGAGCTGGATTTTTTATAGACAGTTGTTTAAGAGAAATCATTGAAATCTATCTGAATTTGAAAAACACTGCATTCATTTGGATTTTTGTCTGTTCAATAAACAATTATGCAAGTTTCCAACATATGTGTCACGGTCCTGGGTCTCCTGACCCAGCGTTTTTAGTTCTTTGTGATTTTCGTATTATTGTACTTGTGTGATTTATTCTATGGCTTCTAGTTTTGATCCCTTGCCCTTCATGTCTCCCTGTGTGCCCCTCTGTGTATCTGTGAGCCCTCGTCTCTCCTTATGTTTTATTCCATGCTTCCCCTGCCCATTATGTCTAAGTTCTCCCCGTGCTCTCCCTTCCCCCTGTGTGCCCTCTATGTATTTATGAGCCCTCGTCCCCTTTCGTGTTTATTCCATGTCTCCCCTGCCTGTTACGTTGGTGTTCTACTCGTGCTCTCTCTCCTCCTGTCTGAACCTCTGTGCTCCCTGTTTCACCTCTCCCGTTAGTGTTCAGTTCACCCCGCCCTGTCTCGTTATGGCTATCAGTGTCACCTGTGTTCCCCGTGTGTTCCCACTCCCCTCGTTAACCCTCTGTGTATTTCTGTCTGCGTCTCCCTCTGTTCAGCGTGACGTCGTCCCTCATGTTGTGTGGATCTCCCTGTGTCTCTGCGTATGTTAGTTTTTCCCCAGTCTAGTTTTGTATCGCCTATCATCTTCTGTTACGCAATAAAGCTGCCTTTTGAGTTTATTCCCTCGTGCCTGTGAGTCCTGCATTTTGGGTCCTACTCCTGCCTGCCGCACAGCGTTCCATGACAGTACGACGTCACCAGTTATGGACCCAGCAACTCACAACCCCTCCGCTGAGCTCCGGGAGGATTTGATCTATACGGTGGAGTACCACTGTCAGGAGTGGGAGGCGCTGCCAGGAGACGAACACCGGGAGGTCGTAGCCGCCCGTCTACAGCGGATGGTGTCCGGACTCCCGTGGCTGTTCGGCGCGCTGCACCCCCACATCCGGGACTTCCTTGTTTCCACCGTAGGCGTCCGCCCGGAGCTGCCTCTCCAGTGTGAGGGGTCGGAGGACGTTCAGCCCGGTCCGCTGGAGGATTCGCGGCCCGGCTCATCTCCTCCCCCCTCTCGGCGAAAACGGCGCTCACGCCGCCGCCGCCCTAACGTTTCTGAGCAAACTCCGGTGGTGAGTGACACTAACTGTTTCTTCCATGCCACTTCCAAGTCGGACCAACTCGGACAATATTCTGCTCTCCAACCTATATATTTAGAAACCGTTTGTGTGGATGCTCCTTCGGACCCAGGAGTTAAGACTGTTTCATCTGGAACTGTTTATTCTGGGGCTATGTTTATTCAGTCAGCTGCCCGTCCGCTTTCAGCTCAGTCCCCTGCTCAGCAGCCGTCTGTAGCTCAGTGTCCTGTGTTTCCTGCTCAGAAGCCGCCTGTAGCCCAGACACCAACTCCACCACCACCATTTTCGCCCCAAGCTCTGTTAGCCGCCCGGCCCGAAGCTCTGTTAGCCGCCCGGCCCGAAGCTCTGTTAGCCGCCCGGCCCGAAGCTCTGTTAGCCGCCCGGCCCGAAGCTCTGTTAGCCGCCCGGCCCGAAGCTCAGTCGCCACCTCCACCACATTCAGCCTCGCTTCCCATAGCACAGTCACATCCACAGCCTGACTTACTACAAACCTTATTTCAATCCTTAGCCCAGTCAATAGCTCAGTTGGTAGAGGAATCATCAGCCTTATCGACAGCTCAGTTAGCTCCCTCGCAGCCCTTCACAGCTCAGTTAGCTCCCTCGCAGCCACCCTCAGTGCAGTCCCCAGTGCAGTCCCCAGTGCAGCATCCCTTAGCACAGTCATCCACTCAATCACCAGCTCCACTTTCCCCTCAACTACCACTACCACCTCTAGCTCAGTCTCCTGTGCACTCACCTCTGGTTCATTCTCCTGTGAAGTCATCTACTCCACCACCTACTCCACTCTCACCACCACCGTTACTACAGACATCAGTTCAGTCCCCTGTGCAGTCATTTGCTTCTCCACCGTTAGCAGCTCAGGTCCCCGTGTGTCCAGCAGCTCAGGTCCCCGTGTGTCCAGCAGCTCAGGTCCCCGTGTGTCCAGCAGCTCAGGTCCCCGTGTGTCCAGCAGCTCAGGTCCCCGTGTGTCCAGCAGCTCAGGTCCCCGTGTGTCCAGCAGCTCAGGTCCCCGTGTGTCCAGCAGCTCAGGTCCCCGTGTGTCCAGCAGCTCAGGTCCCCGTGTGTCCAGCAGCTCAGGTCCCCGTGTGTCCAGCAGCTCAGGTCCCCGTGTGTCCAGCAGCTCAGGTCCCCGTGTGTCCAGCAGCTCAGGTCCCCGTGTGTCCAGCAGCTCAGGTCCCCGTGTGTCCAGCAGCTCAGGTCCCCGTGTGTCCAGCAGCTCAGGTCCCCGTGTGTCCAGCAGCTCAGCTCGCACCTGAACCTTTGGCCCAGTTCCCCGTAGCAGTGCGGTTTTTTGGCCAGCTTAACATTGAGCCCGGGGTCCCAAACCTCTCTGGCTCTACATCAACTCCTGCTGGAAGCTCGGATGAGCTCATCCAGGACTCCGTGGCTCCCACGCCGCCATCTACCTCATCCGCTGGGGGTTCCAGTGAGCCCGGCCAGCACCTCCCCGTCTCCGCTGGAGGGTCCGAGGGGCCCGTTCAGCCTCCCGTCTCCGCTGGAGGGTCCGAGGGGCCCGTTCAGCCTCCCGTCTCCGCTGGAGGGTCCGAGGGGCCCGTTCAGCCTCCCGTCTCCGCTGGAGGGTCCGAGGGGCCCGTTCAGCCTCCCGTCTCCGCTGGAGGGTCCGAGGGGCCCGTTCAGCCTCCCGTCTCCGCTGGAGGGTCCGAGGGGCCCGTTCAGCCTCCCGTCTCCGCTGGAGGGTCCGAGGGGCCCGTTCAGCCTCACGCCGCATCAGCTGGAGGGCCCGAGGAGCCTGTCCAGCCGCCATCTGCGACCGCCTCGTCATCAGCCTCAGCCTCTGCAACCTCGCCTGGCCCGGCCTCAGCCTCTGCAACCTCGCCTGGCCCGGCCTCAGAGCCTTCGTCTGCCGCAGCCTCCTCTTCAGAGCCTTCGTCTGCCGCAGCCTCCTCTTCAGAGCCTTCGTCTGCCGCAGCCTCCTCTTCAGAGCCTTCGTCTGCCGCAGCCTCCTCTTCAGAGCCTTCGTCTGCCGCAGCCTCCTCTTCAGAGCCTTCGTCTGCCGCAGCCTCCTCTTCAGAGCCTTCGTCTGCCGCAGCCTCCTCTTCAGAGCCTTCGTCTGCCGCAGCCTCCTCTTCAGAGCCTTCGTCTGCCGCAGCCTCCTCTTCAGAGCCTTCGTCTGCCGCAGCCTCCTCTTCAGAGCCTTCGTCTGCCGCAGCCTCCTCTTCAGAGCCTTCGTCTGCCGCAGCCTCCTCTTCAGAGCCTTCGTCTGCCGCAGCCTCCTCTTCAGAGCCTTCGTCTGCCGCAGCCTCCTCTTCAGAGCCTTCGTCTGCCGCAGCCTCCTCTTCAGAGCCTTCGTCTGCCGCAGCCTCCTCTTCAGAGCCTTCGTCTGCCGCAGCCTCCTCTTCAGAGCCTTCGTCTGCCGCAGCCTCCTCTTCAGAGCCTTCGTCTGCCGCAGCCTCCTCTTCAGAGCCTTCGTCTGCCGCAGCCTCCTCTTCAGAGCCTTCGTCTGCCGCAGCCTCCTCTTCAGAGCCTTCGTCTGCCGCAGCCTCCTCTTCAGAGCCTTCGTCTGCCGCAGCCTCCTCTTCAGAGCCTTCGTCTGCCGCAGCCTCCTCTTCAGAGCCTTCGTCTGCCGCAGCCTCCTCTTCAGAGCCTTCGTCTGCCGCAGCCTCCTCTTCAGAGCCTTCGTCTGCCGCAGCCTCCTCTTCAGAGCCTTCGTCTGCCCCAGCCTCCTCGTCAGCTGCCTCGTCTGCCCCAGCATCCTCGTCAGCTGCCTCGTCTGCCCCAGCATCCTCGTCAGCTGCCTCGTCTGCCCTTGCGCCCACCGGGCCATGGCCGGCACGCCTGGGACTGGAGGGCCGCCGCTGCCTTCCGCGCGGTCGGCCTCCTGAACTGCTCCGTCGTCTCCTTCGCCGCCGCCGCTGCCTTCCGCGCGGTCGGCCTCCTGAACTGCTCCGTCGTCTCCTTCGCCGCCGCCGCTGCCTTGCGCGCGGCCGGCCTCCTGAACTGTTTCCGCGTCGCCGCCGTTGCCTTGCGCGCGGCCGGCCTCCTGAACTGTTTCCGCGTCGCCGCCGTTGCCTTGCGCGCGGCCGGCCTCCTGAACTGTTTCCGCGTCTCCGCCGTTGCCTTGCGCGCGGCCGGCCTCCTGAACTGTTTCCGCGTCTCCGCCGTTGCCTTCCGCACGGTCGGCCCCCTGAACTGCTCTGTGTTTTGGGTTGTTTTCTTGGGCTCCGGTGTTTTCTGTGCTCTTTGTTTTCTGTTCCGAGCCCTCCGTCCTGGGCCCCCGCCGCCCGCCCTGGGTTGTTTTCTGTTTGGTTTTGTTTTTCTGTGTTTGGGCTGTCTGGAGCCAGCCCTTGAGGGGGGGGTACTGTCACGGTCCTGGGTCTCCTGACCCAGCGTTTTTAGTTCTTTGTGATTTTCGTATTATTGTACTTGTGTGATTTATTCTATGGCTTCTAGTTTTGATCCCTTGCCCTTCATGTCTCCCTGTGTGCCCCTCTGTGTATCTGTGAGCCCTCGTCTCTCCTTATGTTTTATTCCATGCTTCCCCTGCCCATTATGTCTAAGTTCTCCCCGTGCTCTCTCTTCCCCCTGTGTGCCCTCTATGTATTTATGAGCCCTCGTCCCCTTTCGTGTTTATTCCATGTCTCCCCTGCCTGTTACGTTGGTGTTCTACTCGTGCTCTCTCTCCTCCTGTCTGAACCTCTGTGCTCCCTGTTTCACCTCTCCCGTTAGTGTTCAGTTCACCCCGCCCTGTCTCGTTATGGCTATCAGTGTCACCTGTGTTCCCCGTGTGTTCCCACTCCCCTCGTTAACCCTCTGTGTATTTCTGTCTGCGTCTCCCTCTGTTCAGCGTGACGTCGTCCCTCATGTTGTGTGGATCTCCCTGTGTCTCTGCGTATGTTAGTTTTTCCCCAGTCTAGTTTTGTATCGCCTATCATCTTCTGTTACGCAATAAAGCTGCCTTTTGAGTTTATTCCCTCGTGCCTGTGAGTCCTGCATTTTGGGTCCTACTCCTGCCTGCCGCACAGCGTTCCATGACAATATGTCCAACAATATCTTGCATGTATTAGTGGGTGATTCCCAATATGAGCTTGTGTGCATGCATGCACATATGACCCCTTAGACCTACATACTTAAGCTGCAGTGGTACTTCATGTGACACGTGTGCATAAGTGGATCATGCATCTTTACCATCACTGGCTCACTGCAGCTCCTTCACCTACTGAATACTAAGTTGTCCTAATGAACTACACTAACAGGCACTGTCCTTTTTCCTTTTTTTTAACATGACCTCATTAGCATGTAAAAGTGAACCCATATGTGTGTGATGTGCCCTTGCATGTGAACTGAAACAGAATTTACATAGTTAACAAGCAGCTAAGCGTGAATAAAACATGTGAACCGTAATGCAATGGGCAATATCGTGCAACATATGTCCTGACTGGATGAACCTTGATCCTCTCTGCCTCACTTCATTAGGACCTGGATCAGAACACCTCAGTGCCCCCAGAGCCAGAGCTGAAACTGCTTTCTTTTTACAGGGAGTGCAGAATTATTAGGCAAGTTGTATTTTTGAGGAATAATTTTATTATTGAACAACAACCATGTTCTCAATGAACCCAAAACACTCATAATATCAAAGCTGAATGTTTTTGGAAGTAGTTTTTAGTTTGTTTTTAGTTTTAGCTATTTTAGGGGGATATCTGTGTGTGCAGGTGACTATTACTGTGCATAATTATTAGGCAACTTAACAAAAAACAAATATATACCCATTTCAATTATTTATTTTCACCAGTGACACCAATATAACATCTCCACATTCACAAATATACATTTCTGACATTCAAAAACAAAACAAAAACAAATCAGCGACCAATATAGCCACCTTTCTTTGCAAGGACACTCAAAAGCCTGCCATCCATGGATTCTGTCAGTGTTTTGATCTGTTCACCATCAACATTGCGTGCAGCAGCAACCACAGCCTCCCAGACACTGTTCAGAGAGGTGTACTGTTTTCCCTCCTTGTAAATCTCACATTTGATGATGGACCACAGGTTCTCAATGGGGTTCAGATCAGGTGAACAAGGAGGCCATGTCATTAGTTGTTCTTCTTTTATACCCTTTCTTGCCAGCCACACTGTGGAGTACTTGGACGCGTGTGATGGAGCATTGTCCTGCATGAAAATCATGTTTTTCTTGAAGGATGCAGACTTCTTCCTGTACCACTGCTTGAAGGTGTCTTCCAGAAACTGGCAGTGGGACTGGGAGTTGAGCTTGATTCCATCCTCAACCCGAAAAGGCCCCACAAGCTCATCTTTGATCATACCAGCCCAAACCAGTACTCCACCTCCACCTTGCTGGCGTATGAGTCGGACTGGAGCTCTCTGCCCTTTACCAATCCAGCCACGGGCCTATCCATCTGGCCCATCAAGACTCACTCTCATTTCATCAGTCCACAAAACCTTAGGAAAATCAGTCTTGAGATATTTCTTGGCCCAGTCTTGACCCATTTTGTCAAAGGAAAGGACGTTGCCTAATAATTATGCACACCTGATATAGGGTGTTGATGTCATTAGACCACACCCCTTCTCATTACAGAGATGCACATCACCTAATATGCTTAATTGGTAGTAGGCTTTCGAGCCTATACAGCTTGGAGTAAGACAACATGCATGAAGAGGATGATGTGGACAAAATACTCATTTGCCTAATAATTCTGCACTCCCTGTATATTGTAGAATAAAAATTATTTAAAAATCTCCATGTGAGGGGACACACCATTTGCTGTAACCTTTTTCAGCCCCTACTGTGTGGTGGAGTTAAATATGGAGTAATTTGGTGTTGCACTACACAGGAAAGGGTTTGCCAAGATCTAATATACATATGGAATTACTGTTTGTCAAATCTGGATACAGACTAAGCACATAAGTATTTACAGGGTAGACTTGTTAGATGAGTATGAATTGACAGGAGAGCAAAAGCACACCAGGCAACTGTTTCCTCTCTCCATTATCTTGCTAGAAAACCTATCCAAGAATCCTGTGTATGTGCGCAGGTAAAACGCTGACAAGGGTAGTTTATTTTAGTGCGCAAAACTGGATCAATATATAATTTCTTGATATGTATTATATGCAAGTATGCAGTTATTTATATTCATTAGCCCAGGAAAGCCCAGGAGTCGTCTCCACAGGTTAAGGTAACAGAATTGGGGTAAATCTGCACAATATTCAATTTTAACAGTTGGCCATCAGACAAAAAAAGAGAAAGCAAGTGAGAGAACAAGAATAATATATAGTATAGTATATATGAAAATAGCTCCACTGAAATAAAGAAAAGCACAGTACTTTACTGAGGTAATGTACTATGAAAATGTCAGGAGGGAAAAAGGAAAGGAACAATATAACAACAAGCAGCATCGCCTCTTTTTTTCAACCAATGATCGTAATGACACTTGAGAACATGGTTTGCATTTGTTGGGGGTTGGCTGTGGTTGTGCTGGGCAATGTCTAGGTATGAAGTTACAGCAGGTCAATTTTAGGGGCAAAAAGGGTAAAAAAAAGGGGGGGGGATTAGAAATAATAGTGAGAGATTATTCACAGAGCTGAAAGAAAGTACTTAAGGTCTCTTTTGCGTTGTTCTAGCTGCATCTCTCAACCTTCTTCAGACACGGTTCCATAAACCAAGGCATTTGTGGTTAGTATGGTATGGTCCCTGTTTCATATATATGCTCTATGAATGCATGGGCCAGACTGAGTAGACAAAGCCAGTCTTCCAACGCCAGCAGGGCTGTTCAAACCCTGTCGGTCTTTCCATCCACAGAAATTCTGGAAGAGTTCCCAGAGTTACAGTAAGCTGAAGCCGAAGTGATGACTTCACACGGAAACGATCTAATTGGGGAGCTGACAGCTATATTATGGTTAAATCCCCTGTGAAAAACCTTTGGCTTTAGATTGTGGATCAATGTGACAGAGTCAGAGCAAGCATTAAAAACTGGGGTGGGTTGTATGTAAGAGGATGGAGAGGTAGTGTGTCTGTGAATGGGCAATCACACGCGCAGTCCCTGACCATGCCACCAAATACTCACGGCAGGGTCCAAGGTAAACACAGCTGTGAAATATCCTGAGTGACTTCACAAATGACAAATCTGTATTGGTGCAAGAGGCAACTGCTAAGCTGTCAGTCCTTCAAACCTCTGTCTGTCTGACTGTTTATCTGACTCTCCGTCTTTGCCAGAGGGACAGTAGCAGCCAACTGCAAACAGAATGCAGTGACTGTATACAAATGAAAGACGGCAGCAAATCAAGAAGGATGACAGAAACAATGACAACATGCATGATTTGGAAGTATTGTATATTTGGCCTCATCCATCCATCTGCATTTATTCTCCATTTGGGCAAGCTGTTATTTTGATGCGCTTTGCTGCTTAGAAGAGTGTGAAATACTGTGGGACAGAATTCATCCATGTGAAAGGAATAGACAGAATTGGGCTTATATATTTGGTGATGATTGCTATCTTTTACTCCAAATATGTATTCAATTATATGTGTGGATGGGCTGCTTTGAACATATAGGGGTTGCAACTAAATATAAATACACATTTGAGAATTTAGCATATTTCTGTTGATATTTTTAGTGTTATTCTTTCATTTCCCTCCAGAAAGAATTGCACAGTTGCATCAATCAAGACAACTGATTTCTCGTCACTTTATTTGTCACCTGTTGCAGATGGATGCTAAGGCTGCTGGGCTAAGGTCAGTATGCACTCTTTATCATCACTCTGGGTTCCGGACAAGCTTTGCGTTAGCATGCTGTCTGTGCTGATGCTTGCAAAGATCTAAAGTTGTATTTGCAGTATAATGCGATTTTTTTTCTCTCCTGAACACAGCTGGCACTTTATCATCATACTCTTATCCTTTTGAGCAATAAAAATAAAAATACTTTCCAGATCTCGACTTCAAACAAACCTTGTTATTGTAAAATTGCACCAAGGAGCTCTGGCACATGTAGCAATACACAAAGGGTGATTTGGGCTACTACACGTACGTCCTTCAAGGGGACTCCAAGCAAGCTAGAAAGCTGAGTATCTCCGGTGTCTGCAGCTGTCCTTGTGCACATTTGCAAGTGGGTATAATTTCGGCCTTAGGCTTAGGCTTAAAAAGGTTTGTAACCTTTTTAAGAGTGCAGCTTCCTTTGGAGAACAAAAATATTGCACTGCACTTTCCCCCTCACATGCCTAGAATGACAAATTTATGGAGTGCATATTACTGTATTCAAAATCAAGACAAATTATCTAAAAAGGGTGAAAATTTTAAATGGAACTGGCCAAAAGGCATCTCTCATTTTCTCATTCTCTTCTATTTTCCCTCTCTGCTGTGAATGTGAACACAAGGCTACAGATACACCGAGGTTGTTCCCAATCTTACAGTTAAGAGTTCAGCTAATGTTGACTTATGTCTAGCAGTTATATAGACTCAACATGCAGTTGGCCTTGGTTCTCAAATAGTTCACAGCAATTATGTGAAAGGAAGGGATTAAATAGAATTATTATCGGCCTCAATAAAAAGGCCATTTTTCTTAACTGTTGACTTAAAACTATTCTCAAATATTCATAACATTTATAGAAGTAAAATCCATAGTTAGAGTCGTCTACATTTAAAAGTGTGATTGCTTGGTTGCCCCATGCTGAGCTGTGATAGCAGAATCCTCCCCAAAAATGTGCTATGCCAATTGGAATCTTGTGACTTAGAGTATATTGCCAGGGTAGGGCTTTTAATATTCTCTGCCAATAATCTACCGTGCTACAAAACAACAACAACAACAACAACAACAACAACAAGGAAATAAAAGTCAAGAAATGCAAAAACTCTGTTTTCCTTTCCTAACTTTTACTATATTTGTTTGTCACTTTCACTGTCCTGGAGGGGTCCACTGCAGGTGTAGGAATATTGACTTTGGCGCTGTTTTCTTCTTGTCAGGAGGTGTTGAATACCCTCAGAGTGAGTGCAGAGGAGGAAGCCAGGCAGTTTTTTTTTTCTTTTTTCCCCCACTCAGACATAACATGCCCAAAGCACATCAGTGCTGTCCATGTCAATAATGTCAGACCGAAATGGTCCTTGACTGGTCAAGAAGAGATTAAGTTTGACCACATTCTGGGGAGATTATGCTCTGAATTATGCAGATATATTCCTGTGCCTAAGTTTTTAATAGTAACAGTTTGGACCGACACTGGAGGTTGGAGCAAACTCCAGTTAGTTATAGCTGTGACCTGTCAAAACAGCAACTAATGAACTACAACGACTGTTACAATCGCCCCTGTCCACACAAGTTTTATGACTTCACAAAAGGCAAAACATCCCTCTCAGATTGTGTTTTATAATTTGATAAATTTACTGTACACCATTAAAATTTTGCTTAAGATGGATTATCATATAAATTCAGAGAGTCCCACCGTCAAAAAGTTGTATTTTTCAGTCATGGCCACAATTAAACATTTTGCTATATCTTTAAATGCACTTTCATATTTGGTTATGAAGGTGTGTGTGTGTGTGTGTGTGTGTGTGTGTGCGCACACTGTTGATTGAGTCACATCCAGCATTGCTGCTGTGGGTGCAAAACAGCCTCCGGTATTAGCATGTATAAACAGGCTTATAAATGGAGCACTATTTGGCTGTTCATTTTCATCCTCTTAACAGTAAACAAGGCGGAACAGGCCCTGACACCCTCAAATAAATACAGACCAACACACGCAAATTCAGCCGCAGCGAGGAGCCGAGGAGGCTTGTTTGAGTTAAGGTCAATCCTGTTTAGATTGCTTTCGTCATATGCAGTTTCTTTCTTCTCTTCTGCCCAGGAAATCATTTATTCATTTATTCTGAAATCTGGCGTTGTAATGAATTTGACTGTGTTTATTTGTGCTTTACGATTGTACTTTCGGTGTACAAGCGAGGATGGCGGTGGTGCGGGGATTTGCAAAGGAATGAGCAAAGTGGATGCACTCACATGCAGAGGTGCACTTGGCAGCGGCTCATGTAAATATACAATGTATTGTAAATTATGTGAGAAGTGATTCTGTCATATGCCCCTGTCGGTCTTGAGATGGTTTATTAATTTATGTTTCAAGCCATCAGAACTCTGGCTGGGAACAAAACCAAAGAGGAAGCCGACAGCTGACCTTCAGCATTAACTATGAACACTGCTATTAAGTAGGTCATGCAGGGTTTTTTTTTTTAGCAAATAAATAAATTCATAAATGATTTAAAAAAATCTTTATATTTGCTTGCAAAAAAGTTGATTCTGTTCATCTGGACGTAGCGATTTCAGTGGGAGAACATCATCCAGGCGATTTCTTCAGATTTCCTTACCTGGATGATTGAGCGTGCATCGAGACTTTATATCTGCACGTTTTTTGAGGTCAGAGGAGACCTGCAGTGTCTCCCACTGCTAGCGGAATAAAATGAACATACAGTAGAACGACTAGTGGCAGCTGTTTGGAGGAAACTTTGTGCTTCCTATCTCACACAAAATGTTAAACAGATAAAGCAAAAACAAGTCGCTGGTAAAAAGCCTGTAGCAAGCTAAAGGCCTAGATAGCAAAGCTAGAAGGCCAATAATGGATCCATCATTATGCAAATGAATAAAAACTGTTACAAAGTAGTTACCTCTACCGTTACTGGGTTACAAATAGAGGCACAAATTCACTACCATTTGGATTTACACTTCAGTGTTAGACTGTACGAAGGATTATACTGTCACAACTGTACAGGCTGAATTGCAGTTAGACACCAAGCAATGCATCTGACACTTTCAGCAGGGAAAATTTACAGCATGCCTCTATTGGCTGTGGTGTCTTGTTTTTAATTACACCACACAAAAGGATAATGGCGAGTGTCAAAATGGTGGACAGGTTATAAATAAGATCCATTCATTAAACACTATCAGTCTTTTCTGAAGGAGCCATCTAGACGAGAGCACTTGAGACAATGCAGCATATCATTGTGATAAGTCCCATCTTGGCTTTTTAGCGCTTTGCTGAAACAAAGACCGGATTAAGAGCATGGATTGGAATGGTAAATCACAGTCAAATACATTTGTTTCTCTAACACGGCACAGTCTCCAAGCTCCCTGCAGCGACCTACTCTGAGTTATTTATGATGTCGAAATTAATCTCACTTAGCGCGATGGGCTCTCGAAGAGGGGCCCTCCTTCTGAGTCAGTTGCTGCGCAAGGGATGAGAGCGAGATTGAAGAGTCGAGAGAGAGCGCAGAGCCACCAAGGACTTATTCAAATCCTCCCTCATAGATTAGCAATCGCAGCTTGACAAGCCGCCCCGCAACTTATTATTTATTTAATTTTTGAAAATCGAAGCCGTTCCTTACTAACATGTCAGAGACAGGGGCGTAATCCGTTTGGAATTTACGAGTGATGAGACAGGAGACAAACTCGACGACATGTCACAGAGTAACCGAAGCTGGAGGAAGTAAAATATGCAAATGAGGCCTGCATGCTTTAAATCAGCTGTCTTTTCCATTGCTGCTCTCTGGCATTGTTCCCCTATGATGGATAGAGGCTTTCGTTGCAGAGAACCATTAGTAGAACAAATGTTATGATTAATGATTACATAGGATACAAATTTGATTTTGTATTGATGCAATGTTGTTTAAGAGTACAGTCTGTTATTGGTCTCATTTTAGAAAAAACAAGATTTCTGCTTTGATTTTCACTTATCTGCGCGTTGAGGATCCAAGAATGCTTCAGCTTGGGCAGTGATGGTATAATTCGCAAGTAAATTAAAGCATTTATGAAAATGCAAACGTGACCTGAATTAAACTGGACACATTGTTTAGTGTTTTTACTCTTAAGACTTAACTCATTAAGACGATCTTTCTTCTAACACAAACAAAAAGGGACAAGGCCTGTCCGAGGGAATAAACACAGCCTTGCTATTAAAGCTTCCTCACTCGGACAGTGTTTTACACCAATAAATAACGAATGCAAGTGAATGCCGGGCATTTTCACATTTTCATGAATGCTTTCATTTATTTTAATTTATTTGAGTTATACCATCATGGTACCTTCTTATGAAAATTGCTTGCATAATAAGAGCCCAGCTGCTTCTACAGAGATCAAGAAATAGAATAAGATATGAACAGTGACAGCTAATTAACATGAAATACTCAATACAACAATATCTGTCACTGCGAATATTATACTAAGAGAGGTTTTGCTGAAATATGAGTTGGTGTAAACTCAAACTTGTACTGATTTCAGTTTCCTGTGTCAAGAGATGTATCTGCATGGACATTTCAGAAACATTGGCTAACCATCCATTCTAGATCGTCTTCAGCAGCATTACCTCGGTGTAGCTTAAACATTTTGGCAGGGAGGTAAAAATATGCTCTTGACCGCCCCGTTTCACTGCAACATCTTATCTCTGTCACACAACAGGCCTATGTTGACCCCAGAAGTCAAAAGGGGCTATTGTTTGACAGTTCAGTGGCAGGTGCAAGTAGGTTCTCAATGCTATACATATGTACATGTACAGTGCTGTGGAAAGGTCTTGAGCCAACCTTCATTTCTTTACATTTTGCTCGGAAGATAGGAAATTGATACATGCAGATATATATCGAGACCCAATACATGGCAAAATCATTTTTGTACAGTTGAACAATCTTGAAAATCAATATTTGGTATGACATCCTTTAAATACAGGTAATAAATGAATTACCATTTTAATTATTCAATGAAGTCTGAACTCTCTTAGGCAAGCCAAGCTTTCCTGTAATTTATTGAAGTAGTCTTCATGAATAGTTCTCTAGGCTTCTTGAAGGACATTCAGCTCATCTTTTGATGTTGACTGCAGACTCCAGATCATCCATCTCCAGATCATTCCACACTGCTTTAATATTGTTGAGGTCTATTGCTGAGGAATCTGGGTAGGCCAGTCCATGACTGATAGTGTTTGACTCTATGCTTTTCTATCCAGATGTGCTTTTGCTGCATTGACAGTCAATCCAACGCTTTCCACTTGGCACAATGGTTTTCCATGATGGAACAAAATCTCGCTGTGTTTGTCTGGGTTCATAATTCCATCAGTTTTGACAAGATCCCCAGCAACACTGACTGAATGCAGCCACACACTATGACACGGCCTCTACTGTGTTTTACAGCTGGCTTTAAAGTACAGCTGGCTGTAAACACTCACTGTTATTCTTGTCTTCGTATATATTGATGATAATTGGAACCAAAAATTACCATAACACTTGTTCCGATTACTCAGATTTTTTAAGGATATATTGCACACCATACCAAGATAAGCCATGTTATTGACTAATAGCTCTTTGGGAATCACCTCATAAGTGCAAAACACTATTTTATGCCTATCAAAGTCTGTTATCTTTGGCATTTTTCATAGATTTAACTAAAGAAATTGGAACAAATTATATGGTTTTACAAGAGGCTGCTTGAATGCCAAACAAAATGCCTAAAGATTTACTTTAAAATTGTCTCTTTGCTAAGCTGTATACATAGACATAACACTGATTGACACTGATTCATCCCTTGAGGTAGGTGTGTTTTTATGCGTGAATGATTCAAAGGTCAGTGTTAAGTAGCTTAACACTGAAAACATTCCACTGAATAGAGTCAGGTATAAGGACTGGCCTGAAATTAAGTGAAAAAGCAGCCAATGTCCAAAGAAAAGCTTTAAAATACTTTCAGAAATCCTGGAGAACTATCACCCAAGACCACTTTAGAAATTACAAGAAAGTCTGGTTCCTTGGAAGAAATAGACAAAAAAGGCTCAAGACTGTGGACATTTAAAGAATGAGTCGTTAAATATAAACATAAATTTAGCACAAACATTCACTTGGACCCAATATGAACTGATTTAATTGTAGTACTTAAAGGTTTTTGTGATCTCACAAAAAGTAAGATTTTCACACAAATGTCAAGCATAATGAAATGATACAGTGAAGACATTTCCTAAGGTCAAAGGTCAGGTTCAGATATAGATATAGATGTTGACTGAAAGTTTTCAGTTAGTTGTAGGCGTAAAACCTGGGCGGTAATACTATGACTACCCATGGAGCCAAAACAGCTAAACAAGAATAAACTGCATTTTTTAATTGCATTTTTAATACAGTGTAAATATCAGTGGGATATAATAGGTGATAATTTGTGAAAAAAACTAAAATAAAAAATAAATTTGAATTAAACACACCTCAGTTTATCTTGTAGAATATGTGTAGAAAAGGTCACCGTAGGCTGAATTCATTTTCAATGTCATACAAGACTCTGAAGGTTGTCAATGAACCAGCTGACTCATTATAGCTGGGACCCTTACAGACTCTGCTGGCATCATTTGGAGGCCTTAGCTCCGTGACATTTATAAATATTTGACAACAGATGAGTGGGCTCTGTTGGATGCCACTCGAAGGCCGCAGACAAATCTGCTAATAAAGCAAAGGCCATCAGCGATTTCTCAGTAAAAGACTGTGCTCAGTAAATGGTGGACGAGATTGTGATGAAAATATACATACAGACTTGGACACACACACACACACACACACACATGTACGCATACCAAGTAACAGTGTGCCACTTATCACAATCAGTAACAGAGAAAATGAAAAAGCAATTAGATCCTTTGTGAGCGAGTGCATTTGACTTGGCTGTGCTGTAACACTTGAGACAAAATGCAGCAAAAGTATGACTATGATCCTCACTTGCCAGATGAGCAAGCGTGTGTGTATGCATATGTGTGTGCATCAGCCTTGTTACCAGGCAGCTGTTAACCTTCCAGGTTGAATGAAAAACAGGTGGTGGTGGGACCAAGTGCAAAAGCTTGGCTTGGAGGAAACACTAAAACTGTGCAATACCTGACGAGTCACCAATAACACAAAAAGTGTTTTGTAGAGGTGTCTTGAGCAATGGTGCTGTAACAACAGAAGCGCTGCACAATTTTGAAATTGTACATGGTACCACTTCTGCACATTATTTGTTTCTGCACACATTTGCTCCCTCTTTTATCCCTACTCCTTCTTATCACTATCTTAATCAGTGATTACTGTCCCTTTGTTCTTGTTCCCTTTCCCCCTTTTCCTTCCTCTCATTCTTCCATCCCCCTCTGTTTCTGTCCATCTGTATGTTGCTTTCTCTGCGTTGGCACGTGTATTGCCGTTCCCCTGGTTGGTTCTTGGCCAGCTCCCCCACTCCTCTATTCTTGCTCTTGTTCACCCACCCCCACCTTCCTCGCCATCCTCTTCTTCTTCCCATTTCTGCATGTGTGCCAAGGTCTGGGGGGCTCGACACAGTGTTCAGCCCAGTGGCCTAAAAGTGAATACTTACGTAATTGCCAACTGTCTCCAATCATTAGGGGCAGCCCTTAAAAAAGATATGCTTCGCCGACAGCTGCGTCCCCTTGCCTTTGCCAGCCTTTCAGATCGCATTTGCTTTAAAGGGCTTGTCCGCATTATATTTAACCCCAAAGCGTTTTGTGCACCGCGGACAACAGAGGAAACGCATAAAGGATAAAATTTTTGAAGTTCTCCAACATAAAGTATGAAAACAGTTTCTCTCAACACGTCAAATGGATTAAGAATAACTGTGTCGATGTGTATTATTTCCCTGAGTAATGCTATGGATTTTGTGGCTTGACTGCTTACACTGTGTAAAATAACAACACACTAATTGCAATTTAAAGTGCAGCAATACAACAATATATTGCAAGCTTTAATACCAACATTGTTCGGTCGTCAACTAAGTTGCTACACTGGGATTAGGTAGAACCTTTGAGATCTTGCTCAGTGGATAAATTAATAAGGCAGGGATCAGAACTTTGGCCTTTTTTATACGCTTTCACAACTTCTGCAGCATACTATATAGAATAACAAAACCTTTGTTTCTGTGCTCCTGTGTGAATTCTTGATGAAATCCACAGACACATTGGGAGAAATTAAGGTTGAGATGTGTTCAGAAGAGACTCATTTGTTTATATTAACTACTGACAATTCCCTGCCAGTTCCTGCTTAGAGACGAACGTACATTTTATTTCCGTGCTTTCAGAGAGACCTCCCACAGTATGGTTAGTGACAGCTGGGTCAGGTCCCCACATATCGAGGACACAGCTGCCCTGCAGACATGTGCTCAGATGCACACGCATGCGCACACTCACAGACAAACTCCCTTGCACCAGGCAAACAGGAACAGGAAAGCAGAGCATCTGAACAGCCTCGGAGCTGAAACATACAGCCACATTCCTCTTGTCTAACAAAAAGCATACATGCAAAAAGACATTTCAGATTAAAACAAAGAAGGATTAATTTAACCCTAAATCACCTGTTTTACTGATTTTTTTTTCTTTTACAATAGAATAAGTTTAAAAAGTCCATTAAACTTTTCTGCTTAAAGTATATTTTTTTAAATATATATTTATTTTTAAAGTTGTATGTACAAAACCTGAACTCCTGCGTCTCCAAATTTAGATCCCTACTTCTCAGCATATCTCCTTGGCTGACAAACATATTGGCATGTTTCAAGCTGTTGTCCAAGAGAATGCTTGTACCCAAAACTAATTACCTGAAGCAAGAAGTCCTAGAATAACTCTTGCAATCAACTTTAATATGTTGCTATTCTCAACTTGCACAGAATAAATCCAGTGGCTTTTGACCAATACAAGTTGCAGTCAAACTTATTGAAAAAGCAAAAGTAATTCACTAGCTTATATTTTTCCTTTAATTACTGGTTGACACAATATAAGCATGTTTTTAAGAGAATACACATGTTAAGTTCTTAGATCCTGACTTTGGTAACAATAAGAGTGGAAAAAATAAATAAATGATATCATTGAAAAAAATAGAAATGTTCTTTCAGTTCTCATGTTGAGTTCCTATAAGGTGTGATCAGCTGATTTCAGTTCATGTGCTGGGAGGAGGGAAATAGTGTAGGAGCATCAAATTTTTTAAGGAGTGAAGATGTGGACATAGCTTTTATTATTAACGTGTGAAAGGACATTAGTGAAAAATGCAATGGTAAAATGCAGACTGCGTCAAGGACAGAATCAACTGCAGCGTGCTGCTAACATAGTATCAGCTCTTTGCTAATATCTGCACAGACAGCATGCTAACTCTGAGCTAGCAAAGAACCTGGAGCCATGTTAAGCTGAGTGGATACCAACCCCAGCCCAACATCCTGAGCTTCATCTTCCACAGTTAACAAAGGCTTGTTGTTACCTGTGCTTTGAAATCTATTTAGACTGGTTTTAAACCTTGCTTTGTGTCCAATGATTCATGAGTTTTACGTGGTTCTCAGCAGGTATCGTACCAACAGCAGTGGCTGCAGTGACTACTGTATACAGATATGCTACATATCCGGAGGGGAAAATTCTAGTTTTGTAAGTAAACTGTATATTTAGTTTTCTATTTTAAATTCTATGTCCATTACTTAAAAAAATTGCCTTTTGAAATCAGATTATTCTTTTCATTACACCTTATTTAATGAACAAGTGTGAAAAATACATCCTGAAAACATTCACATTTCAATAACTATTTATAAACAAGTTGAAAGTCCTTCAGAAAAATTACTGCAATTGCAGCAGTAAAATGGATCCATTGGACAAAGCCATAATTCTTTGAATCAAACAATCAAGCTGTGATTAAAGTGCAGACATTCAGCTTTAATTTGAGCTATTTAACAAAATTATTGCATTAAATGTTTTGGAATTACTGCCCCTTTTATAGATAGTCCTTCTTTTTCATAGGCTCAAAATTAATTGGACAGTTGACTGACAAGCAGTCAGTCATGGAAACGTGAGGTCTGTTCTCTTGTTATTTCAGGACAAATGAAGCAGACATAATATCTGAACTTGATTCAAAGTGTTGAATTTATATTTTACATCAACTGGCCAAGTGGAAGTGTAGAGAGGCAAAACTGCAAAAATTCTGCTTTTTGCCCAACAAATTATAGACCAAATTATATACCTGTGTTTTCCTATATTAGTGTAATAAATAAATTCTGCTTCTAATGAAGAAACTAATGTATAGTCTCTAAACAAGATGTCAGGATTAAATTTACTCTACTTTTACCGTACATGCATCAGGAGAGGTAGTCAGAGTTTCGGGTGGCCCGAAACTCTGGCTGATTGGGACCCACACCCAGTTTCCCACCTTGGCTCAGGCGATTAGAGGATCATCAGGGGGTCCTTTTGTCCCTCTGTGGGGGGTCACTCCCACTAGGTTTATATCTGGGACCCTCCACCATTTGACCTTAGAACTGAAGAAGCTTCTCGGATGAGAGGTGAAACGTCTTCAAGCAACTTAAAGAAGTCCAGACGCTTTCCTTGCAAGCTCCTTTGACTACGATGACCTGGATGACTGAGAACCTTCACAGACATATCAGGAGAGGTAGTTAATCTTTTTGTGTAACTGCAGATTCACAATAAACCAACTCATTTAAAGACAAACTGCATTTACTATACATATTTATTTATAGTAAATGAATTAAAATATTCTGTGTTTGAATGTCTAGTAGTTAACCTGGACTACTTGAATGTCTTTTAACAGAAAATCACATTTACTTTGCCTTCTTTCTGTTTTCTCTATAAAGAAATTGAGGTGAACTATTTTCAGGAGGTACTTGCTGATAAAAATCAGAAGTTTCTGAGGCTGAAGAAATGAGAATGCTTTTAAGTAAGAAAAAAAATACATTCACAAATAAGTGTGTCAGACTGACGGCTTGTGTAAACACTCCCCAAGCAGAAGCTCAGAGGGCCATGATTCAACCATGAAGGATAATCAAATCAAATGCAAATGTGTGATTTTTTTTTTCTGTTGCTGAAGCTTGATGCCCTAAGGGGCCTTGTCAGTTGTTAGGGGAGGGGTCGTAGATAATGAGGGGTCACGCTTGAGGGGCTCTTTGTAGACACAGTGAGTGGGAGACCTTTTCTTAGGGACAAAATTGTGGAATTACTTCAAGACAAAGGGAGCAAGAAGCACCCTTATTCTCTTGCAAACCCACTTCATAGACACGCACACACACACACACACACACACACACACACACACACACACACACACACACACACACACACACACACACACACACTCCATTTTTATTCATTCCCTTTTCTTTTATGAGTGGTTGTGTGTGTTTGCATATGGATATTGATATGCTACAGTCGGACTCTTTATGAAAATCTTGGAAAGGACTTAAAAATGGCCAGCTGAAGCAAACAGGTCTTTGGCCATCTGTTCGTGTGTTTTTCATTAAATAGATCATGTCTACGGAAATTTTGAGAAGGCTGTCATTGTTATACTTGGTGTTATTATTTCAAAGCAAAACAGTCCCAGTGTACGTTCAGTTCAACTAAATTCTTTGATATTATTTTTCTTCCTCAGCACAAATCTCTTCCTACATCATTTATCATACTCACGCTTTTTTTGCTTAAAAGCTTTAAGACACCCGAAGAGAGTTCGACATACCGAGAGATCTTTCCATTATACACTTAATCTAACATCGGCAATCAGGATAAGCGGTCACACAAAGGTGGTTATCAAATCACTAAGGTTCTCAGGGTTTCCTCTGCATGTTCACATGTAAGCGGTGGTTATTTTAGAAAGGAAGATGAAACTGGGTAGGGTAAAATATGAAAGGTTAAACAGATACAGAATGAAAGCAGACAAAGGAGCAGTATGACTGTTTGTGAGGGGGAAAGTACTGTAGTGTTAAAAATATATGCTAAGTTTTTCGGTCAGTAAAGTAACACTAGGAAAGATCTACTATAGCAATAAAGTGTAGACGTGAGAAAAGTAAGCTGTCAGAAATGCCAACTGTGGAAGTTGACAGAATTACCGATATCACAGCTCTCTCTTAAAAGAATCTTCAAAAAAACGTTTTAGTTTTTATTCTTTCAGCTGAAGCCTTGATGGTGTTTAACAGTCTGAGAGCAAGGAATTCAACTGTAGGCTGACTGTGTGTACAAGTTTGATGTAAGGTCAGCAAGTACAGTATAGGAGTATTTGTTTTCAACCAACAGAGCAAAAATCAAGGAACAAAGCTGCATCTTAGAATCTGTATGTATCACATTAGTTGCTACTAAAAGTCTTGGTGGCAGATAAGTTGCTACTTCTACAATGTTTGAGAGGATTGGTGACACTGTTTTCCAGAGAGCTGATTATTTCATTCCTGTTTATCTTTAATCTGGCACATAACCTGCTCTGGAGCCAGTTATATTTGCACCATAGATTTTATATTTTGTTTAATAATTTATCACCCAAAAATTTAAAAACAGAAGAATTCTCTCTCTTTCACCACAATTTCTGTCAAACTTGCTGCTGAGCACAATTTCCATTTTACAGTCATTATTTTTCCAGCAAATGAAAGGTAAATCTGTCTTCTTTTAAACATGTCCTGCTAAAATCCAATTCATTTAATTTATTTATTTTTGTCTGTAGGCATTAAGTAAGTCAAATGACATCTAATTGGCCAATAGAGACCTTTGCTGGGCTGAGCAAAACACAGATTTCACTCTCAGGTATGCACAGAATGTTATCACCATAGTAATTGATTATAGGGCCTTGACTAAAATGGACTTGCACACATCTCAACTCATTTAAAGGTACTCATCCATTTGGAAGGAAGGAGCAAGGAACAAAAACAGGGAAACAAGAATGAACATGAAGAGGTGGCCAAGGATCCCTTCATGTGAATAGTGTAAGATACCGCTAGTTGTCTGGGTGATAGAGAGCACCATGTCATCAGCAACATAAGATAAGTCATCGCAGACTACATAAATAATCTGCTATTACAATATAAAATTGGAAGGTTAAGGCAATCTGTAATATGACCCACACCCACACCACAATGTGTACTGCACATTTACAGAATAAGCCGGGCAAATATTATTTGTTTTTATGCTGAAATAGATGATTTCGCACAGTGCTTAAATTTACTTACAGTATAATTTGTTTTTTCTTTCCTGTATTTTAATGTATCTACTGGTCAGTAATAGTATGTAAAAATAATTACGTTGCATTTTCAGACAAAGTACAGTGGAATTCCATTTAATTCAAGGGGGATTACAGCCTTAGACATGTCGTTTGGTCGTTGCAGTTGATCAGTGTATATATCACAAATACAAGCATATTCTTGATGCTGCTGGGTATTTGTGGGGATGATTTAATCTCTATTATATCAGTATAAAGAATCAAGACCGGGAAAGTTCAGTTTCATAATATATTTAATCTTTAAAGTGTTTATTAGATTATTTGATTTGAAGTAGTGGGAAGAAATTTTAAGTCATATTGAAATTATGACAAATATTCACATATAATTTTAAAAACCACTGAAGGATTCATTTCTGCTCTGACATATTTTAGCCTTTGAAAGCCACTAAGCATGCTTGTGGGTGGGGTAGCGTGTGATGTGGCCCCGAAGGAGCAGAAGATACCAGACAATGTGGAAAAATAGCATTAAGCCTCCCACCTGCCTCCTAAACATCATGGAAGGACAGTAATTCTGTGTAGGTAGAGAAATGTTACCAGGTTTCTTACAACAGCTGAAGATAACAGCACAGCTTGAAAAGTTGAGGTAGGAGCTCATATTACTGTATAGTCACTTCATAAGATCACACTGCCAGCACATCCTTTACACCCAATTAACTCTTGTTTGCAGTTTGAAAGATGCCATCAAACAGCTAATAATTATAGAATTTGTTTTAATTTTTTTAGTTGCTTTTTTCAGGCAACCCCTTAAGCAAAAAACACATTAGCTAATTAATTTCAGTTCTATTTTGTGAAAAAAGAATCTATTTTGGAACAACCTTGACTTTTAAAAGAAGTGCCTTCATAAAACTAAAATTATTCAGAATTTGCCTAATCTTTAGAAGAACCGTAGTTAATTTCATTGACAAAAACAAAACTTTAACAATTTAGCTTATGTGATTCACATGCAAAACAGCAGAAGTAGGCTGGTGTGTAATTAAAAAAAACAAGGGGTCCCAATAGCATCGTAGTTGAAGGCAACGCCCATGCCCAGAGAGGGGTCTTGGGACTCTAAACAATATTGCAGTGAGGTTTAGCACACTTTAAAAGCCACAATGGACAACACTGGAAAACAATGGTGGGCTAACATGACTGCGCTTGTATGTTTGACCAGGACTGTAAGGTCTATTGTCTTTTCAATTGTAGTCCTGCTGAAGGGGAAGTGAGGCATAATCATGACAAAAGCGATGGGTGCATAAAATTTTGGGACATGTCTATTTAATGAATCCTTAAGCAGCCAAGCATTGATGCAATCTGTGCGCTGAGTTTGACTGGGCTTTAGCACCTGGAAAGTGGCAGCAAAGCTCAATTTGAGTTCTGGTAGATTTACAGCTGTGTGCTGCAGCATCTACTCCTTGGTTGTTGCAGCATACAGCAGTGTTGCTTGAATTATCAGTGTTTTCGTAGGCTTTCTGCCTATGACCTTATACCAGTCTTTCACACCTTTTTCTGACTTTGAGGGCATTATTGAGGACATTTTTTTTTTTACCTCTACTCCTACCCTAAAAGTTAGACATAATATGTTTCATATTAAAACAGCTTTCTGATTCCGCCAACTAGCACCAACATTCATGTGGCTGAAAATAATAAATTGCCTTGCCTAATGTACGCAAATGTATCTCTAATGAGTAGTGTCCTACTTGTTCAATTCATTACAGAGATTTTCGGAGGCTTTCATCTTGTGCACATGCCTCTGTGTAAGACTACAAACTATGTGTGTCACATAAGTTGTTCATGCTTTGTATGGGTGTGTGTGCGAGAGAGTAGAAGCAGTTTGTACACATCCGTATTATCTCTTTCTGCTCATCCGCCTGAGAAGCTGGCCTTAATTACAACTGTCTGCTTGAGTCACTAGCATGCTCCCCTACCCACACAAACAGACAGCAACAACAGGCAGCATCTCTGAGGAAAGGCAAGAGTGGTTTTGCCACGTAGCTTGAGGGCAACTTCTCCCTGCCAAAAAGATACAAAGGTACTGTGGGCCCACATCCAAATGGATCCCTAGACCCTTTTCCCTTGGGCCTTGTTGACTTCCAATTGCTGTGCAGGGCCTGCAGTTTGGATGGGCTAGATCCATTGTTTGTTTGTTTGTTTGTTTTTTTAGACACTTGGTTAACTGGTTTTGTTCTTTCATTTCTTTGTTTTTCTAGCTTTTTAAAATCAGCTGTATCGAATCAACTCTGAGCTTTGAAATTGTGGCTGAGGGACTGGTTAGGAATTAGGCAGTAAGTTTTCACAGAATGTACTTCTGTCTAATGCAGACAGCAATCATCCCAGAGGCATTGAATTATATCTTGTCTGGCTGCTTAGATAGAGTCTTCATGTGTAGGCATTTTTTCCTCCTTTAACACACTCCCATTGCCTGAAATGTTTGACTCAAATGTAAAGCTTAACATGGGAACTTTTGGAAATTCAATTAAACATCTGGAAAAATCCGCACATCCTAAATTGGGTGGAAAGTGGGCTGAGAGTTTAAATAAATTCCATACATTTTCTGTGGTCAGAGCACACCCCAGCATGCAAAGTGTTTCATTTGATGCTTCTATAAAATTAAGACAACCTTTGGACTGTCGCCAAGAAATGCTTTTCTCACTATTCACGATCTTCCAGTATAACATTTTAACATTTTAATAGCTGGCACTGATCCACTTAGAGCCAATAAGACTATCATAAAACATAAGATTGTAGTTATCTGTGTTGATAAAGGGCTATAGATCCAAAGATATTTCATGTAGCCTCATCAAACATAGCTTGCTATTATCCAAAATGCTGCTTTCTGCAGACTTAAAAAAACATCTCCAAAATAAGCTATATTTCACATACAGTATAGTGCTGTATAATTTGATATGTATATATTGTTACAGTTCTTTGAGTTTTAGGACTTGTATTTGCATTGGTCACCTGAGAAGACTAATAAGCCAGTTCATGCTTTTTTCTATTAATTGCATCAATTTATGTTATTTTGGATGGCTGCATTGAATTACGTAATGAGGTTTCATTAATTTTTTTTCAAAATGTCAAGGTGACCCTTACTGCATAAATCTGCATTGAAGATAAGAAAGAGTCATACAGTTAAATCTGTCTAAAATGTAAAATAAATGCAGTGCCAGTGGTGTCAGTCACATAGCTACCAAACCATTCCTTAGGAATTCTGATAAAAAAGCAAAGCTAAGTACGCATTTCTGAACAGTTTTGCCAGAGACACACAGCCAAAACGAAGCATGAAGAAAAAAATGACACTTCAGATAAGAAAAATGATTCTGAACACAAAATAACATTAGCAATGCCACTGTTCTGCAAGCTCAGCACAGAGAACCATTGATGCTGTGTTATTAGTGTGCATGATGGAGTTTGTTCAGTAAGTCACCCGGCGTGAGGTGGTGGCTGTCTTTGCTCGCAAAGCCACCTCTCTCACTGCATTCACAGCAGGGAGTCGACTCCCAAAGCCTGTAAAAGACACACTCCATTAAGTCTCCTAAGGGACCCAGATTCTGCTCAAATACAAGATGGGGGAGGGGGGGCTTGGGGGGATAAAACCACCCAGGTCAGTAGAGATGGAATATGCTGTCTTTGATGTACAAACATTTATGTACATGTACAGTATCATACAACATGCAATACTCAGTTATCAACGGAGCCGAAGAGCAGACTTGACTAAGTGTATAGTTAAATGTCATGTAAATGTGAATTTACAGCTGAATGTTGACAGATGGAAACAGAATGTTTGTGTGTGTTTGGGCTGAAAGATAGAGGAGTTAAAATAATTCATGCTTTTATGTGCAGCAGCATGTTTGGAATGATGTAGAGTGCCATATGAAAGCTCTGGGGAAGCAAACCTCGGGATGTTTCACATTTACATTAGAGCTTATAGCAGTATATTTAGTAACTACAATAGGAGGAATTCCAAGTGATTTTATACAGACACAGAACTGGTTTCTTTATTGGCTTCTTGAAACAATTAATTTTATCCTCTAAATCTGAGTGAAGGCTCCCCCATTTCGAATAGCTAATTGCATTATTATGGTTTGTCCTTTTTGCATACTAGCAGTGAATTTTTTAAAATGATAGAAAAAATACACTGACTTGTCATTCCACATTGGCATCAGAAAATATTTATTTCATTCCCATTTAATGCTTTAGATCTTAATATGTAAAGGTTTCTGAACCTTCCTCTTCCATTTGACACAAATCGGACCCTTTGTGTTTTAGATTACATTTTCCTGTAGGAATAAACACAACAGTTTGTTATGAGCCCATTTGTATGGGTATTGATTTGTACTGTTTCGCAGGAGGGACAAAGGCAGAAATCAGGCTCTTTCTCATCACATGGATACATCAAAATAATTGGCAGTACCCAATTATCCAGTGATTCGTGTACAGGAGATATGACGAGTCAACTGAATTTGTAATCAGGAAGCCTTGAATATGAATCACAGATGAATTGCTAGAAGTGTCATGTTTCGGCCGTGTGGCAGGCAGGATGAGGACCCAAATTGCAAACTCACAGACACGGGGGATAAACTCAAAATGCAGCTTTATTGCTGACAGGTGATAAACAATAACGATGATACAAAAGCAATGCAAAACTACACTAAACTGGGAAAAGCTAAAGTAACATATACCGGAAGACACGGGGAGAACCACACACGGCATGAGGGAGAACGCGACGCCGAACAGAGGGAGACTCAGACAGAAATACACAGAGGGTAAACGAGGAAAGTGGGCACACACGGGGAACACAGGTGACACTGATAATCATAACGAGACAGGGCGGGGTGAACTGAACATGACATGTACAGGCACAGAGGTTCAGACAGGAGGAGAGAGAGCACGGGGAAAACACAGACATAACGGGCTGGGGAAACATGAAACAACCACAAAGGGAGACGAGGGCTCACAGATACACAGAGGGGCACACAGGGGGTAAAAGCCATGAAGGGAAAACACTTAGGGAACAACACAACAGGGCAACTCAGAAAACATGGCCTAAATAAGGAACGAAATACAAAAATACAAGGAACTAAGAATACTGGGCCCACATGGCCCAGGACCATGACAAGAAGGTCAAAACGTTTGGATTAAATAGGACAGTGAAAAAAAGAGAACTGTGCTTTTTTCCCCCCATACTCTTAATATTCCACATCAAGCGCGCTGCTTGCCTTTTCAACACTAGTATTCAGTTTTCATTTATGTCACACCAGTTCACAATAACAGTTGTCTCGAGAAGCTTTATATCATAAGGTAAAGAGGAAATATTGTTCAAGGACAGGTGAAAAATGTTTCACTAATTATCTAAGTGATTGGGTTAAATCTAAATGTATGAATTACCAAGTTTTATTTTAGCTACCTAACGTAAACATACATAATGATTTTAGAAGCTGGGTAAGCCAAAGGTGTACCTTGTTAACCCCACTCGGTTACTTCCTGCCTTTATCTTTTCTAACCTGGGTGATGGATACTCAGAAAATTGTCACAAAGAAGAATATGTAAAGTCAAAACTCACAGATGACATAAAGGATCAAGAAAAATGTTCGGTCACTTCCCAAGGAAGGACACAGTGATAGGTCAAGCTTGAGACAAAGCACTCAGAATGTAACCTCCTGACCATAAAATGTCATTGCTGTCAATCTGTGAGCAAATGGGATTTAAACTGGCATCAGCCATGGCACAAGGTGGCTTCTGGCTACTTGTTTTATAATAGATTTTATGAATATTAATAACAACTATAAATATGTTAAACAATCTGATTAAGAATGCTTTGTTGTCTGTTTCTGAGCATGCCACATAATTACCACGTGTACAATGTCAATTGTGTGATTTAGGCCGGTGACCTCCGCACAACAGAACGGTTAACACAAATGCATGTAACACACTGCTACTGCGTTATCACCAGTTCAAATCATTTTTCTCCGAGCACATTATAAAAAGCCATTTGAGATAAATGACAAACTCAGTGGCCATGCCAGCGAGGCAGGCGCTTCAGCAGCTTATGCTTGAGCGAGCATGTAGGGCATACGCCACGGATGCACCGCACACCCTGAGGTGAGTTGGGCAGTTTTTAAAAATGCATTCACTCTGCATTCTCGTCATAAATTTGGTGATGTTTGCTTATATGGTAAAAACAAATGTTAATATTTTATATGAAGTATTTGTGGAACAACATGTGAGGATATCTCATACACAAGTATACAAGTGTTGAGAAGGGATGTATCTTGAAGTAAATGAAATTTGTAATGCAGTTATTGTTATTTATTTGCATGCAAAACAAATTAGCACAGTGTAATTTCCTTGTTATTTGTCATTTATCATCTATCTTTATCACAATGTTGGAAGAAAACAAAAAGTGGTTAAAAATAAATAAATAAAAACCAAAAAATTAGTTTCAGAACCAACTGCTGTGTGCCACGATAAATGTTTTCACAGCCCATCCACCCCAGCTTCTCCCCTAACTTTGTCACCTCATTTGCTACCATTGTAATTACTATGTTCTGTAAATACAAGGCACTGCCATTTAGAAATGTAAGTCTGGGCCACGTAAGCCACTTGCTCAAATGACCTTGGTGGGGTTTTTTTTAATGGTAGGGCAGTCTTGAAATAAACATACTGATTGGGCTGTGGTTTACTCTGCATCTGGTATGTGACCTATCAAATCTTATGACAGAAATGGGCAAGTCTTGTTAGAAATCCTCGGTGAGATTAGATGTGAAAATTTGAATATGAATAAGGATATCTGGGCTAATTATAACCCCTCATCCAGCTGCCTCGTTAGCACCAAGTAATATTCAGAGAAATCAAAAAACTCTGGGTTGAAGGGAGAAGGATGAGTAGGAGGAGGAAGAAGAAAAGAAGGAAGAGAAGAGAGGAAGAAAGGCGCAAAGAGGGAGGAGCCAAGGCATCAATGCCTATACTTTGGGATTATGCATGCTCAGATAACATCCTCCACCCCACCACCCCCACAAAGATACGCTTCCTTTCAGGGTGAATGTTTCAGGGCTGCACTAAGTGATTCACATCAACACACATGCATACACAAAAGTACCTTCACGTATACAGTGCACTCCCCATCCGGATAACGCTGCTGGCCAAGTTTGCACCTAGCTGTGCCGCTACGGTCTCGAAATGTGATTAGCACTTATCTGAAGGAAGACCAAGCTACCTTCATCATCGGGTTCATCATCATCATATCCATATTCATGCTGTTCAAATCCCCTCTGGAGTAAAACTAAAGGGATTGAAGCACCTGAGAAGACGAAGTGCTTAGCGGAGGAGGAAGGATTGCAAATTTCTCTATTGAGGTCACGGCTCTGTGTGATGCATTTGAACAGCTTTGTTCTACGAAGAGATAGCCACCAAAAAGACGACTCTTTTCACACAGTGTATTATTGTACATAGGTAGTACAATGCCCACTGTCATAAGCATGTTGGCATGGCAGCATCCATTGTCACAGACGGGTTCAGTGACAGTGTCAAGAAGAGCCTTCCAGCCTGCAAATAATGTTGAATGCAGTATTGTGCTTACTCCAATCTTCAGCAATACACCTGATATAGTAGTATTATTTTTGACTGCCTAACCTGACAAAGCAGCAAGTGACGATGAAAGCAAAAATCAAGTCAAAAGAAATCAGATGCACCACATTCTTGCAGTCTTCTAATCTGAACTAGACTGCTCTTTAACAAAATTACAATTAACTTCATCTTGTATTGGCACAGCTGATATGTCAAGGCACCAAGATTACAGGACATCTTGTGTGCATCTCACAAATGCAGACACAAGGAGGCAGTTAGCAAAACCAGATGCTTAAAAGTTCATAATATGCGTGGGTGGTAAGCACTGGCTAGCAGGAGAACAGAATGTGGCTGTTAAATCAAGGTAAAAGCAGCAGGTAATAAAGAAGTAACGGTGAATCCATGTGGTGAACCAAAACACAGTAAACAGTTCTGAAACATTAGGGACCATTTTTTCCTTAAAGCAGCAGGGTGCATGAAAGGGAAAGTACAGTAATGTTTGGAATTAGAAAGTGCAGACATCTGTGAGTCCTTATTTTGTCCCTCTATTCAAAAACTATGTCAAAAAAGTAGGTGGAAATGCGCAGAAGTTTATTCAATAAGATAACCACAACTGTTGCAGGTACAACATGTAGTTGGTTGTAACTTGGTTAAAATATATATATGTATTTGGTTAAAAATAGGAACAGATTTCTCGTGACAGAAACACAAGTTACTGTATTTTTATGATATATTAATTTTAACATGGCAACAATTTGTGTCTCTGTGTACTGTCTTCATAAGAATGTAAAACTAACAATAAAACTAAAACTAACAATTTTTGCAAGTCCCAATGCTTCAGTTTCCATCGAATTTAAAAGGCACGTGAAAATCATATAATATGTAAAGCAAAATAAAGCAAATTGTAACTACTGGGTCTAGGAAGGAAATGCCAGAAAAAGCAAGAAATATGTGGACGTTTAGCCTAATTTTTGCATGCATGCATGCGTTATCTTCCATTGTCTCTAAAATGGTCTGCAAACAGTATAAGTAGCTATCTTTTCTCTTTAATGCATTAATTTAACATGGAGCGTAATCTGCCTGTGTTGGTAAGTTCATCAGCATTAATAATGCAACATTACATTTAGTATGGGGTTTTTTTTGGTTCATTTTGAGGCTCAGAAACCAGTGAAAACAGAGAGGCAGGCAGTGCTCACGGTTAGGGATAGGCATAAATGACGGCAAAGCCATTGCAAAAACACAATAGAAAAACTGATGAGGGGCAAATGGGAGTGGGCTAGTATGCCACACACAACAGTTGGTTTGTGCAAAAATGAAAACAGGTGTATGGAGGGTGGAAAAGTGACGCGATAAGGAATGGGTGTTACTGTAGAGCGTGTTTGAGTACTTGCATTTGAAATTACAGGGCAGTAGGTACATCACAGCGAAAGCTAGGCAAATGTGAAAATGTGAAACTGTAACTGGCTAACAGCTGGCAGTACAAGCACTGAGGCAGTAATGAACACCATAACACTTTTTAGTACAAAACAGGATTAAGTTTGCATGTTTCTTTAAATTAAGTCTTCAGCTTGCAAATATACACTTGTGTACTTGTCTCTATCTTTGTGTCTTTACTGATCTAAAAGCAATGTTGCAAGCGTATGCTTTCTTTTCAATTATTCACTCTTCTTTCCTTGTCTTTCAGTCTATCTAAATAAATTCTTTGGTGTTTTTAACACTGTCTTCCTATGCCACGGCTGAACCTCTTCACCCTACTGTAACGAATGTTTCCCATCATCAGCCACATAGCCCTACCTTCAAAACCACGGCCTCAACGGTTTCTCACCGCTTCCACCTCCTTGTTGACTGTGTGTGTTTGCGTGTGTGTATTTGTGTGTCTGTGTGAGTGCTGTATGCAGCTCACAGCTGCCAAAAAGGCAGTCGAAACTTTGATAGCATCGTCACACAGGAAAGAAGCAAGCGAGCTAGACACTAGCTTTTGCTGCTAAATTTGGAGGAAAGGGGAGAATTGGGGTTGAGTGCTAATCTGTCTCTGTGGATGAAACAGATGTTCAGCAAAACTGATGGGAACTCATCAACCTTTTTCACTGTGGTTTCTTTTTGGAGGTCAAGTGAGCAGCTTGTCCTTACCCAAAGTTTGTTACCACTACTAATTAGCCAAGATGGGTGTATAGTACGTGTAATCAAATATCCACACACAGGCTTTAGGCAACTATCAAAGGGACGACGAAGATGCACCCTTCCTACGTCCCACTTAAACACTTTTACATTTTTGAAAGGATTATTATTTTGTTTAGGTATTATTTTTTCCTCATCCTTAATTGCTTTAAATGCCATTTTTCAAATCCCCCCTCCAAAAATACCAACAAATGGTAAGAGGGCATGTTGCAAATTGAAAGTACAGTTGGAATATTTCCTGGAAGAAGAAATTTGCAATAATTTTATTGTCAGAGAGAAAGCTTAAATATTATTTTGAAAGGAAAAAAAACTTGTCAAATGGCATTTAACAAACTGGAATTTTAAAGCTAACACATATTGTCCACAATCATGTTAGATCATTTAAATCAGATAACGGATTTCTTCATAATGTGTTGCTGATGTTGTTATGTGATTGTTTCACACTGAGAAAAGTCTTTGAAAAATAATGAAATGATAATTCCATGTAATTAAAGCAGCATACTGGACAGTAACTGCAGGCTAAACTGTGCAGTTAGCAGAAACATGGTACTGTTTATGGGGATGGACTATGTTGGATTCCTGCAGGGTAGAGTGTGGTATCCACGGTCATTGCAAGATTAAGTCCCGGGCATGAGGATATTGTAAGAAAGAGACACGGCAGTCGAAGAATTTAGAAATGGGATAGTGCAGACTTGCAGCAGCATAACCGGTGGTGTAATTTGTAGTCTAGCAGGCATTTACGATCTTATTTGTGGACAAATATTTCTTAGAATTGACTGAATATTCTGTGCATGCACTTTTTATGTATCTTTGACCATTGAAATAAACGTTCATATAGATAACGCTTCAAAATAATTGCCTATATAAGTGCTCATATGTGCTGATGGACTAGTTATCAAATTGAATTTAAGATGCTCTTTGATGACACTTACCAAATCCCACCCTTACTTGCTTTAAACTGACTAGAGGTTTTAAAGAAGCCTTTTTAACATCAGCGTTAACATTCTGCTAGAATGTAGATGGCTACATCCACAAAGAGCAGGAAACCTCAGAGCAGCATCACAGGTCAGTTGAACACAACGTGTACAAAGAGAAACTCGACTGGAAATTGCAACAGAAATTATAAGTGAGTCACTTCCCCCCACTGCCTCGCTACACCGGAACACAGGCTTCACCCATCTACCAAATACACCTTTAACTCCTGCTAATGCCACATTCATAAATGTGTTGTTCTAAATAATTCTAGTATGTTGGTTTAGTTTTCATTGATTTATTGTGTAAGGTTAATTAAATGGTTACATTTAAAAAAGCACATGGACACTGCAACTATTATTTTCAAATAAACAAGTAGACAAATTTGTTTAAAGCTTACAGTGCGCAGTCACATGGGTAAATCTACTCCAAAAAATAGCACCTGAAAAAGTAGAGCGCTGTCAAACTTTGTATGTAAGTTTCCACCTTTAACACCTCCAATGGCAGCCTTTGTGCAGCTATAGGTTAGATAAACATACCCTAACTTATTGTTACATCCCTAGAGTTTTTTTTCACAGCATTCACATTATTGACACTTCTTTGACTCCATAATGAGAATGTTTCATTCTAAACCAAAGCCATCCTGACTTCTCTCAAGTTTTAATAATAATAATACTTTTAATTTAGTTTTATTCCCAATAGATATGTATCTGTCCACGATCTCATCTCATCAATCAGCCAGGCTAATATGCTGGAAGTCAATTCTCTACACATCCCACATGGTCTTTCCCTGTCCCCACTTCCATACCCCCTCCTTCCCTTTCCCCCTTTTCCCTTACTCTACTCCTTTCATCACTCCACATCCACAGGGGAGATGTAAAGCTTTTGGAGTAAATCAAGGCTCTCTCCTTCATAAACGCCTGTGCAATTAACTTAGCTTTTTCGCCTTCTGATTTACGGCATGCATGTTGGAAATTGGAGTCAGTCAGGCCCTCTGGGTTTCAAAAGAAAAGGCTACTTGGCTAACTTCCCTCTCTCTCTCTGTGTGTGTCACTCTCGCTCACTTGCACACACACTTTCAACCACAAAAATGTTATGCACGCACACAGGCTAATTCACATCTGCTCCTCTGAAAAGAAAATGATGATTGAAAAGGATGAAAAGAAAAGAGCAGTGAGTGAAATGTTCAGGCTTATGGTAAAAAAAATGGATGATTGAAAGAGCTAATTTGTCTGAAATTTGCCTGTTTTTAGAAAGGTATATATTCAGTTACATAAAACTTAGAGTTATATCCAAAACAATTATTAAGCATTAACAAAGTAATAAGTTTGTCATTGACTTTAAAGTAAGTCTAGAAGTTTTGTTGAACAATCTTTGTAGCTGCATTGCACCGTAATATAGAGATGGTACATGCAATTTGGAGGAAAAAAAATGGAACAATCTTAGCAGTTTGGAAAGTCAGTGTTTATAGGTTTACCCAAAACTTTCCCACACAGTTCTGGCCTCTCCCTTTGACGAAACATCTGTGTGTGTCTTCATTCCTCTCAAAATCTCACTCTAGTAAAGAAATGTGGCCTTGGATGATGACTAAATACAAGGTAGGCATTACTGGAAAGAACATCAATTTATGCTGCATGAATGCTGAACGACCCAGCCTTTGTACAGAAAACACCTGCAGTGTTATTTCTTGAACTGGAACCAACTATATGGTTTTCATTATCTTTGAAGATTTGCACTAGAATACAGTACACCCCCACCCCCCTCTCCAGCTCTGTAGTATTGTATGTAAGCACAGAAGGAGATGAGAAGATGTGTGGTGGAATTCCTTTTCACCTTCATTCAACAGCTGTTATAAACTGTTTCGCATTTAATGCAATAGATACAGCAAATTCAAGGCAAACACTCCCAATACAAGGGTTTGCGTTCATAGTCAGTGTGAGGAGTTGTATCTGTTATTACATTATAAATATTGTGTTAAAGCATTTTGTGCATACACACACTGGTGTATTTTATAGAAGCAATATGCCAGCTGATGCACTGGGCAATGGGAATAAAGGGTGGGTAAAAAAGGTGGTGCTACTGTTATCCTTTCCTTTTTTTTCTTTCTTTTTTTTTTTTTTGCTTAACATTTACAGGATTGACGTACCTGTAAACGTCATTAAAAGCAGTAAGATGAGGAATTAAATTTACATTTCAAAATGTTGAGAATTTGACTCCAAAGATAAATGGTAAATGGCCTGTATTTATATAGCGCTTTACTAGTCCCTGATGAAGATGAAAAATTCAAGCAGGAGAAGAACAAATGTTGATGGAATCGCTGACCCAAACTGACCCATAGTGCTGTTTGTTTCTCCTGTCAGAACAATTAAGGTAGGGAGGAGAAAAAAAGGAAAACGTTTTTGTTTTCTTTATTCTTTTCAGTAAGCTGCTCTGATCTGTTCCTTCTCATTGTAGCCTCTTCCCAACATCAAAGGAGCCTGCACTCACTTCCTGATCCCAAGTTGAATAAATTACTATAGACTATTACTACAATACTTTTTAATTACTTTTAATGCTTAAATTGCAATACAGACAACCCAGCTGTCATTAACCCTGTGTTATAGCATCAGCACCAAAAGATTTCTAACTATAAGCAAAAGTGTAGTATTTGCAAACCTTTCTGTCAGAATCTGAACCCATTACTCATAAATCTGCTTTAAATGTTTACATTTATGACTTCATTAGTACAACTGGTAGCAACGTTGTCCAGACTAGCCATGCTGGCAAGCTGTAATATTTACAATGCAAAGCTAATGCACTCTGCTTAGTTGTAAGTGTATTGTGAAACCAAAGCGAAGGAGGATTGAATACATACAAGATAACACACATTTAAGCTTTGGTAACTTTTAGATGTTATGTATTTCATATTTATATTGTTCATATTTCTACTTCTAGAATTATCCAGTTTTTCCTGCAGGAAAATTTTAACCTCCTCATTGTATTTATTTCTATTTGATACCCTAAAAGTAATTGTGCACCTTCTAATTTTTTTCCTGGTGACTAAGATAGATCTGTGAGTGTTAACTTGTTGTGTTTGCTAGTTCTGTGAAGTTCACTGAAGTTTCAGCTGACAAGAAGGTGAGCTGAGAGTGACAGTCGTTTCCTTTTGTGTTCAGTATTTCTTGAAAAAAGTGGCTTTCTGCTCAAATCCTTTGAGTGCTTCTTTTAGACAAGCTTCTAATTTTAGCATGGAAACATCCATGATTTTAATAATTTATTTTCAAACTAGCCTGCAAAGATCAACTCTCATATCCTTCAAGGGCTTTGTGCTTTAGATGCAGCCACAAATCTCCAAGTTTGTCATATTATGACTCCGACAGCATCTAAGATTCTATTTGGGACTCTGTCTATTTACTTACTGTAAATTCATTGCAAATTTATAGATCGGGGCCTCTCTCCAAACCTACCCACATTTTTAGCCTGCTATGTCCCCAACACACAGCCTTTCATACACACATGCATATGCCCCTGAAAACCCCCGGCCCTGCCCTTGTCTGCTAGCTGCCTCGCATACACTGGCTCCATTCTTCCACGCCACAGACGGAGATGGTTGGTGTGTCGGTGTGTGCATTGGTGTGTGTGTGTGTGTTAGAGAGTAATGGTGCATACAGTGCATTGAGTGTTCTGGAAAACCAGTGTATATGTGTGCTTGTATGAAATCTGTGGATTAACCTCCTAGGACCTGGCGTCCACATGTGGACATCACATTTTGGGTTATTTAGGCCAAAATACTCAATTTTGCTCTACAAGGGCCTGATATCTACTTACAAGGACATTATACTGATAGTTTTCTATCAAAATTTTAAACGAATATCCTCATATGTGGCTCTCATTTTTCTTAGAAACAAAAATTAGGTAAAAAAAAAAAAAAATCTGGTAATTTTTTGTTTTTACATTCATCAGGACCCAATCAGCCCAAATATCAAAGATAAATTAAAAATGCATGCAAGCATATGTGGAAAGGGGAAAAACTGCAGATGGGTATAATTCAACTGGGAGGCTAATGTGTGTAGGACTGTTTGCATGTGACAAACGGATACATCATGTCAAAATGAGTGCAAGTATTCAGGCAGCTGACCCTCTATGACCCGCTATCCCTCTAGCCTACTCCCCCTCACAAACCCATCCACCCCAAACAGATCCAAACTTCACTGTGCTGAGACCAGACTACATGGGCTCTCACGGGAGCTGGACTGTCATCTCCTGGCATCAGCTGTAGGAATGCATGTAAGTGCTCACAGTCAGTCCCACAATATATATTTTCACTCATGGCTAAGTCATGTCAAAAGAAGTTTGTACTAAAGAATCTGTAAAAATACCACACAGTGCAGTTTTAAAATGAAATCATTTTTGTGTACATTTTATACATATATGTGTGTGTGTGTGTGTGTGTGTGTGTGTGTGTGTGTGTGTGTGTGTGTGTGTGTGTGTGTGTGTGTGTTTTGTTTTGTTTGCCATACATTGAATGTTACCAGCAGAAAATTGTATTGGCAGAAAATTACCAGGATATTTTCTGTTCTACATATATATGACATTTACTATCATGTAACCTTTTCAATTATCTATTATGTTTAAAACTAATTTTGCCCATTTCCCTTTTCATCATTGTGCACCTCTGGATCTCATCCAGCATGGCCATAAAGAGTGCCCTTGACTGCCTTGTCTATGATCATCATTTGTGATAAGAGCGTGGTTTCCAGCTGCAACTCAGAGACTGAAGAGCAGTTTACAGCTATAGAGTCCACAGTGTTCAACTCTGAAGACGACACATCAGATCAGGAGCATAGCTGTAGAGTTATGGATCGTGAATTTGTCCCCAGGGCCAGACTGTCCTACTGTAGTGTCCTAAGATGTCCGATGAAGAAAAGTCCATTGTGGGGCTGCACATAGTGCATGAAGAAGTCAGGATTTAAGCCATGTGAGCACAAATGTTACCCATACCCTTCCCATTCACCAGATTTGTCCCATTGCAACTTAAATGAAATTAAAAATGAAGGGGTTTAATTTTGACAATAATGAAGGAGATCTGCTGCACATCGCAAGTGCACAACTGCAACTGATCAGAATGTGACTGTGAGGAAGCAGCTGACAGGAAGAGACCTTGAAAGAGAGAACTGCCAACTCTGTATCAGGGATAAGTCTGCACAGAGATGTGGAACATGATGATGGTGCCATGAGTATAAAAAAAATGCGTTCTTAAAATAAAAAAAATTCCAAACCTTTTATTTTTTATTCCACAACGATGATGTTACCCTGTCCTACAACTGCTCTTTGATAATCATGAATAGGGACAATAAGTAAACCTTAATAGAGCCACAAAAAAATCTGACCAGAAGACATGAATTATAATACTAAACAGTAGAATTATGTTAGATTGAGAGTGAAATTATGAAGAATAGAAGAAGTTGTGTTATTGTTTGTGGGGTTCAATTTCCTTGCCACAAAGTAATTGCTCATTATGCTCTCTAGTCAGATATGATCTGGTGGTTCACCATTTTCAGTCTGAAATGCATTCTTTGTCATTATTTTTTGTTTCTTTTTGATCACAAACATAACGTGGAAATGTGTTCAACTGAAGTAGGTTATGATCAAAACTAAAATGTAAACCATAATGGTCCACGGCATGGTGCCCAAACCCCTGAACCTGAAAGCTGCCTTTGCTTTCCACTTCTTGCACCACTTGGGCACTAAATCACAGAGACAGGAACATAACAGGAGCTTACCTTGGTGTCAACCCAAAGCACCAAGTGCTTTTCTCCCTCCCAACATTTTCACTTTGTAGCCCATGCCAGACACTGTCACCCCAAATCTCCTACAAACCTGCCTCCTTATGGCAGCAGCACTCACAAGGCGATCGTAGTAGCACGGCAAAGCCACACAGCACCATCTGCTTGGGCAGGACACGTGGTGGAGGAGAAGCATGGGCTTCCTCCTCATCTTACCCAGTCTATGTTCTTTATAGAAATCCTCCATCCTGTGTCATGTAACTCACTGCACTGACCCCCCACCCCCCCTTCCCTAAAGAAAATCCTCCCGATAATTTTCAAGGAATTATCAGGAGGACTGCGCTTGGATTTATGAACTCCTGATCGTGGCCATGGCAACGACAGGCAACTTTGTATTTCAGGAGGAGAATCATGGGGTGGGGTTTGAGGGGGATAAAGATTTTTTTTTACTGGGTAGGGAGGGAGACAGTAAGATTTTGCTCGCTCTCTTTTTCTGTGTCTGTGTGTGTGGTGATGGTATTGGGAGGTGTCTAGTGGAGAAAGAAGAGGCATTGTTGTATTGGTATTCATGGTGTCAGCAAACCTGAGTAATTGCTGGGTCTTAATAAAGGGGAAGAGGTAAAAGCTTGTCTAGGGGGTGCAACCTTCTAAGTACTCCCAGCACATGATAGGAGGGAGTAAACACTTACACTATATTATATTATATTGCTTGTTGACTGATATTTTAACTCAAAAGTACAGTTTTTAAATTTAATGTTGCTGAAACAACAAAGTGATAAAAAAAATCTATCTGATCGAGAAATCACTCAACTTTGGAAAAGAGACTTTATTACAGAGAAATGGCTCTTTCCAAAATAAAAGCTATACTATACGCTTCTTCTGGGCTATATTCTCAGCAGCATATTAAACATATCAGGACCCCATAAGGAGAGTCATGTGCTAACGGCTGTCTAAATGACGCGGGTAAAGTTTGTAGCATGCGTGCTTGTTGTTTTTGTCTGCTTCCACTTGTCTTTGCACTAGGATGATGTCGGAGTAAATGTGCAGTCATATTCGTTGTGTTCCCTCTAGTGCTGTCAGCCTTAATCTCATTGAAATGACGTTAACGCCACAACACGGCAAATCTCCGCTAACGAGCTACCGCGGATCGCCCCGTGCATGGGGCTGGACGGCCAACACGTTAACGAGCTAACTGTGCTAACGCACTAGCTCCCACCAATGTAATTGAGCATTGCGTGGCACATCCAACATGCTGTTTTACTTTTGTCCATGACGCGCTTACCTTCAGGGTCATACGTCACATGAAAACCAAAATAGTTCCAAACACCAGATCTGAATGAGGTTGGGGGAGGTTGGGGAGACATAATTCTTCTTATGGGGACCTGATATGTTTAATATGAGAGTATACCACAGAAGAAGTGGAGGCAGAACAATACTGGAAGAGCATATGGGAGAAGGACGCAACCCATAACGGCAATACTCAGTGGCTAGTGGATCTGAGGGCAGACCACAGCGACCTTCCCGAACAGGGTCCAATAACCATCACAGTGGCAGATATCCAAGAAAGGGTCTCCAGTATGAAGAGTTGCACAGCACCAGGCCCTGACATGGTTCACGCCTACTGGCTGAAGAAGCTGACTGCACTCCACGAGCGCCTGGCAGCACAAATGAACCAGCTGCTAGTTGACGAGAGACACCCGGAATAGCTAACCGAAGGCCGGACAGTCCTGATCCTCAAGGACCCCCAGAAGGGACCGGTGCCTCAGCACCACGTGGAAGCTCCTGTCAGGCATCATAGCGGCTAAGATGAACAGGCACATGACAAGAGGCACAAGACTGGCTACGGATACCGACTACAGAATGGAGCAGTTGTCAGCCACATGACATGTTACATGGATGACATCAAGCTGTATGCCAAGAGTGAACAAGACATCGATTCACTGATCCACACCATCAGGATATACAGCAATGACATCGGAATGTCGTTCGGGCTGGAGAAGTGTAGTCGGATGGTAACAAAGAGAGGGAAGGTAGTCAGAACGGAGGGGATCAAACTAGCAGAAGGCAACATTGCAGACATAGAGGACAGTTACAAGTACCTGGGGATCCCGCAGGCGAATGGGAACCATGAAGAGGCCGCTAGGAAAGCTGCAACCACCAAGTACCTGCAGAGGGTCAGGCAAGTCCTGAGGAGTCAGCTGAATGGTAAGAACAAGATCCGGGCTATCAACACGTACGCCCTGCCCGTGATCAGGTACCCTGGTGGGGTAATAGGCTGGCCAAAGGAACAAGCACTAAGCACAAGATCCATTGAGGCTGGGGTCTATCACACCAGGCAAGACCCCAGGTGCAGGCTGTGTAAAGATGCTCCAGAGACAATCCAGCACATAACAGCAGGGTGCAAGATGCTAGCAGGCAAGGCATACATGGAACGCCATAACCAAGTGGCCGGCATAGTATACAGAAACATCTATGCCGAGTATAACCTGGAAGTCCCGGGGTCAAAATGGGAGATGCCCCCAAGGGTGATGGAGAATGACCGAGCTAAGATCCTGTGGGACTTCCAGATACAGACGGACAAAATGGTGGTGGCTAACCAACCGGATATAGTGGTGGTAGACAAACATGAGAAGACGGCCGTAGTGATCGATGTAGCGGTTCCGAATGACAGCAACATCAGAAAGAAGGAACACGAGAAGCTGGAGAAATACCAAGGGCTCAGAGAAGAGCTCGAGAGGATGTGGAGGGTGAAGGTAACGGTGGTCCCCGTGGTAATCGGAGCACTAGGTGCGGTGATTCCCAAGCTAGGCGAGTGGCTCCAGCAGATCCCAGGAACAACAGCAGAGATCTCTGTCCAGAAGAGCGCAGTCCTGGGAACAGCTAAGATACTGCGCAGGACCCTCAAGCTCCCAGGCCTCTGGTAGAGGACCCGAGCTTGAAGGATTGACCGCCCACAGGGGCGAGTGGGGAGTTTTTTTTATATATATATATTTGTCCAACAGTGATGGAAGGGCCAATTCAATTTGTCTGGGAGCAAAATGAGAAGTGGCAAGGGATTTTTTTCCTTTTTTTTTATAAATGCATCCTTTCTTAGTATCCCTTTACCATCTTCTTAGGTGCAAGAAACTTGGCCAGTCTTTTATGTTTACCCTCTGCTATCATCTCTGTATGATATGCTTACATGTAAATCCAAGAAACATTATGTATGTGATCTGTTTACTGTCTTCCTGACTGTGTATCTGCAGCTCGCTCCCGGATGTATATATCTGCTTTCAGCTCCTTATCAGGCACTTGCAGTGTTCCCTGTAAAGCACAGACTCCACCACTATAGAGATGTACTCACTGTGGAGAAAAAAAAGTGAGACAGAAAGGGGAGGAGGAGGGGTTTAAAAAAAAACTCCTGACACCTCAGACTCCACTTCACAGCCAGTGAAGGAAGAAAGTAAGCAAGCCACTAAGCCTTCCCTCCCCACAGCCGCCTGCAAGGTGAAGATACTGCTGTTCACATTTGGACAGATGCGAGGATCCCGCTGCACTGTGTGTGCGTGTATTTATGTGCGATTGCAAGGTTAATGCCTTCAGCTGTCACTGAGATTTTCATATAGACCAAATGTCTACGTTTGATTTTGCTCAAATTTTCAGCCTAAATCACACAGTCTAAAATAAAGAAGTCATCTATCTTAAACTTGAAGATGAATACCCATTCCTGTGCAGTTGAAGTTTAAGTAATTGTTTGCTTCTCCTTCAGGAGAGTTGAGCGCTTTCTGGGGAAAAGTGGATTGCTGCTGGGATTCACATACCCCAAACGGTCAATACAGAGAGACCGTGAATGGTTTTGTTATGGGCAAAATTTCAAAATGCACAGCAGGATTATTTCTGAGTGTGAGCTTTAAAAGGTTTAATGATTGAACTGCCAGTGGAAGCAAAACAAACATACTGCAGGATACAGGGACCCTATTCATTGTGAACTGTACAGTGTAAGACAATAATAGCTTAATCAAATGTGACATGATATTATTGCTCTTAAATGTCAACTGCTGACAGAAGAAAGTGACGTAAGACAGTAACCGAGCGAATGAGAGCAAAGCATTCCAGTTTGCACAAGGCTGAAAAACTTAAATCAAAGAGCTTGCTAAAAAATAAAAACAGCTTTAGTCAGCATATGGACATACACAAAATGGATAACAAGGTGGAAAGTCTGAGTGACTTGTCCAAACCCTAGTCTCATGTCTTATGCACTTTCATGTTGCATTATATTTAATTATAGATCATACCGGGGCAGCCCTTAACAGAGTCTGCTTGCCTCACAGGTACAAACAGTTGAATAATTCATTAGCTGGCGTGTAGGATAGGATGTGATGTGAGTGCAGCAAGAGAATAAGCTTACTGTTATTCAACTTTCAGCTTCATCTTGCTGCGGGACAAAATGGAGTTTCAGTAAGGTTAAATGGCAGATTTATTGAGCTTGTCACCTGCACCTTACAGGTATCCAAGAGAAAAATACCAATGTAACAGTTTACAAGAGCCGGCCAGCGGCTGACAGGTATTTTATTTTTAGCGCTGTTGGCAAACCAGTTATCTGAAAATCGATTGTAACCGTGAAAAAAAAACAGTAGAATATTAAACCATGTCCAAGTTTATATTCTTTACACTCTAAAACAGGTTGGCTGTACAGTTGACTGCGATTATTCTCGAACAAATCCACAGCCATTGTCATTCTTTCATGTTGTGTTCTCAGTATCCTTTTAGGCATTCTTATTGCAGTTGAAGCTATTAACAAAGAAATGTGTCGTAGCTTCAAGCAGAGAGAAATTGCCATTTTTGTAATTCTGTTTAGTGTAGCAAATAATACACTCTGTAATGATCGGAAGCAATCAAAGTTATCCAAGTGATCCTGTTTTGAGTTTATAATGACCCCAAATATGGGCTCACTACTAATGCTTCTCAGAAACTACATGAGACAACAAATGGATATATATTTAAAAGCTAAGATTTATAATGACATAATCTAGCCAATTTGCCTGATAGCTATAAAAAATGGTGAGCATATTAAAATTCCGGCATTTCTGAATGACTTTTACAGCCTATAGAGAATAAAGTTGCTTCTTTCATTTTTACAAACATAGTCAACTTGATTGGACTGAAGACTCTTAGTGCTGATCTTGAATTAGAATTTGCAGACTGAACTTTATTATTGCTTAACAGGATAATTAAAATTACATTGTGATTTTTTTTTTTTCGTATATTTTGCTAGGGCCCCTTACATTTTTTAGCTACACATCCATGAACTCTACGATGGCGTGGGGTGGAATCTCTCAGACCACCACATCCCAAAGGTGCTCGATTGCAATGAGAGATCCATTCGAGTACAGTGAAGTCATCGTCATGTTCCAGAAAGGGGCTTAAGACGATTTGACCTTTGTGATATGGTGAGTTATCCTGCTGGAAGCTATCACTGTCCTCATTAAAGGATGGATATAGTAAGCGAAAACACTCAGTCTGTTGTGAAAACATCCCCACCACTATCCTGAACTGTTACAAAGCTCGTTCTTGTTCTTCATGTCAAATTCTGACCCTACCATCTAAATCCCACAGCAACAAAACATGACTCATCAGACTGCACAACAGTTTTCTCATCTTCCATTTTCCAGTTTTGATAAGCCTGTACATGTTGTGGCCTCTGTTTCCTGTTCTTGGCTCACAGGAGTTGATCCCAGTGTGGTCTTCTGCTGAACATCAGTTAAAAAAAAAAGCTCTTCTGCATACCTTATTTGGTTTTACAAGTGGTCATCTGACTTCCTGTTTACCTTGGATTACTGGAAGTGTATGATTTTTTTTTTCAAAGTTGTACTCCTTTCTGACAACTCCTGTATAAAATAGTATAATGCACAGTTTATATAAGAATATAACCAAGCATGGATTAAGTTTTTTAATTAGTTTGCTGCTATTTAGTGTCTAAACTCAGACTGAACTTGTTGCATTGTTTTTATTTTATTTTAGTTTAAACAGACAATATGATGAAATATACATAATATAAACTTTCTCAGCTGACGGTAAAGAGTGCAGAAATGGTATGGACTTAATTTTACAGTACATGCACACTTTGGGAAAATAGGCTACAGTCACATCAGAATAGAAAGGATGCTTGTACCAACATTTTTAATGCTTCCAGCTGCTGCTGCTGACTGTGTAGAAAAGAGGCTTTGGATGCACAGCGGGAGAAAGGAGTGGTGCGAATGTGTTGTGCTCCTTAGTGGTTCCCTCTAAAACTTTACAATGAAAACTTTGGATATTTGTGCCACCATCTTTGAAAAAAAAAGTGCTCACTCCTGCCAAACACACAGGATAAACCAAAAACTATGACTTTTCCTACAAATTCAGGTCAGGCAATAGTAGTTGAAATATTTTAGACTGCTAATGTTTTAGTGAACCATGTTCTGCGTGGTTGGGATTTAGTTGGTTGTGCTGTTTAAGTAAAAATCAAGTGCGTGAGAAAATAGAGATGTGTTATGAGGTAGATAGCAAAAGGAGGAGTAAAAGGACAAAATGAGAACGAAAAGAGAGGGAGAGAGAGGGAGGAGTGGATGCAATGAACAGGAAGCATCCGGAATGAATTCCCAGAGATGTCCATGCATGGCTGGGCTGAAGTGGCCTGGATCTGGGAGGTGGAGACTGGGTGGGGGGTTGAGAGTCCAGCTGGACAGAAAGAGAGAGACAGAAAGAAGACAGCGAGATAGAGAGAGGGGCCCTGGGCGCTGACAGGTGTAGCCCTGCACTCCAGCTGAGGCCTCACAGCTGACCTGGATCTCTGGATAGTTCTCTCTGTCTATGTCTCTCTTTTGCTCTCTCTCTCTTCCTCCCCCTGTCAAAACACATGCTAGTCCTCAGAGGGTTACACACATGACAAGGCATTTTATGTTTCACCATGTTCGCTGTTCTTCATTTAGTATGGCGGGTCTTCCAACCAGACTGCAAAACATAACTTTATTAAATACTAGAAACATCTACGTTCATCTTGCATCTTATAGTTGATAACTACTTCAGACTCTGATTCTTAACAGTACAGATTACTCTCTCACAGATCAGACACGTCAACAATCATGAACAGTAATGAGTGGTTAGATAAATATGTCACATTCATCGGGGCAGCTGGAAGGAAAGCAGCAACGGCGAACAACAGAAATCTATGGGATGACACGAAATGCCTTTGGTTGGACTTACACCAGAGACGTTGTAATTAAATGACATCAAAGAATTGCTAAAAGCAATCAACGTGCCGGCAGTTCAGTGTTCATCAGCCATATTTCACTAATGATGAAATGATTAAAAAAAAAGAAGAGCAATGTTTAATAAATATCAAGGAGACATCTCTCTGCTTGTTTTTTCTCTTTGGCTTTGTAAAGAGGTCCTATGCACTCAAATAGTTTTATAAAATAATATCAAAAATGTCCATTAAAAGCAGCAGTTTTAATTTGCACTACCTAATCATTCCTTCTGAAAATCATTGAGGTAATTATTATATTAGCTTAAAATGATAGGCACAGTACATTTAACATATCATTTAGGTGGTTTAAACAAATATACATACTGCACGAGACTATTCCATGGGCCTCATCTTGATGCATAATATTACCTTAATAAATTCAAGCAGGTTTAACTTTTGATACATTTTACACTATCCTATCATCCCCTTTATTTTGTTTAAACAATTAGTGTTTCTATCATGATCCAGACCTTTTTGTCATGCGCTGTTATTTGAAACATCAACACGATTAAAAGCAGCCCCAAATTAATTGAATTTGCCCGACTGCCTCGTTACGTGAGGCGACTGTTAACGCGATGAGTAAATGAGCATTCTGATATGACAAGTTAAAATGATAAGGTCAGTGCGGCTGAACAAAGAGGAACCATTTCTGTCATTTTACAAAAGACTAGATTACACTCATGTTAAATAAACAACGAATTAGAACAGGGGCAGACTGATTTGCAGTTAGCAGCAAAGCAATTAATCTTACATTGTAAATGTGGGCACAGAATGGGGAAAAAAAATACAATGAGCACTATTGTAAGAGCGGCATTGCTTCATGTCATTGTCATTACAGCACTCGCTCTAATGAAATGTACTGTACTTATTATGAGCTTTGTCTTCCTCTGCCTACCAGCGGATTCTTATTTAGTTTGTCTTAAAATTTCATATCCCAAAATGAAGTAGAGCAATCTGTAAAGTGGATAATTTCATTTGTTTCTTGTGCAGGTTTTTGTGAGAATATCAACACTTAAGTGAGGAAGAGTGGCTTGCAAGCATATTGTCACTCATTTTCAGACACTTAAGAAACACGTGTTTGCTTTAATGTCGAGTCAGCTCGACATTAAAATTCTTATTTCCATGCATTTTTGCAGAACGGCAATTGATTTGGTTTTTTTTATACATATTGTTTAAAACAAATGCATTCCTCTGGAGGATGCATATCTTTACACACTTCTGTGAACAACTGGCATGAAACTGCAAAACTTTTAATATTTCATGGATGGGCATTTTTGTCTCAGTCATGATATTTGACTATTTTTAAAAAAAAATGTAAGTGTGTGCATCCATGCATGCACCTAACCTACCCACAAACACACGCACATGCAACCCCTCAACCCCATCTCATCAGCAACCATTCATGTAACCACACACACACACGTGCATGTACACTCATGTGGATATTATCAGCGGTGCTCAGCTGAGGCTCCAGGCCTGTCCGGTTCCCATGGCGTAGCAGTGACCAGGGGAGGAAGAGCTTATCTCTTCCCCAGGCCCCTCCCTCGGCCCCACGCCTTGGCTCTGGGAGCTGGGAGGCAGATGCCATGCAGGACCCCAGTGTGGCACGCTTCTGTGGCCAAAGCATATAGCGTTTAATTCTTAAGGGATGGGCTTTTGAACCAGACAGTCTATCTCATCTGTGTGTTTGTGTGGAAATGTGCGAGCTTGTGCAGGCCACACAGCAGATGGAGGTAAAGGCTTTGAGTATGACCATCTCCCACTGGCCCACCTGGACCCGTTTAGAGCATTTGGTACGCACACACACGCACACACTTTCACACAGTCTGAAATCAGCTACTTTCTGTATAATAAATGGGACCAAATGAAATCAAGGTGCTGTGTTATCTCTGAAATATTACTTCCTCTAAATTTATAAGGACGTGATTATTGAGATGTCAAATTATGTGACGAGTACAGTAAAGACGATGACTGCAGACATCGAGCGATGCTCTATGAAGGGAACGACGGCACATTTTTGCACTGTTTCTGGAGCCGATTTCACTCAACACCCATTCTCTCACGAGCAGCTGAATGAATAAATCACCTCCTCACATTTGTGGCGTGCTCTCATTGTCACACTGCACCATCACCGCCAATTATGCTGAACTATTTCCTCACTAAACCAGAGAGTATTTACAGGTCTACAAAGAGGAGAACAGGTGTGTTGGAATGCGCAGCTGAAAAACTCCAAATGAGTTTTAAAGAGATGAGGTTAACAGCTTTGAAAAGCTCCTTTCGTCTCACTGAATTATGCTAAGTGTTCACAAAACATTGGTCTAAATATAGGGCCAGAACATGCCGCAGATTAGCTCGCACAGTGATGGGTCTATAAGACGGCGGCACGGAGCTGTCTTCCCTCTTTGACTGGCACAGCTTTGAACCCCACAGCGAAAATTCATTCCACAGTGGGTATATATCTGCAAATGTGTGTCTCTGTATTAGCCTGACAGTGTATCTTGAACCAAGGCTTTTATTTTCCCCCCTGTATTCAGAAGGAATCTTACATTGGGCTGAAACTGTATTCACGTATGACACAGAGTGGACTAAGGTAGAATAAATATGATGCTTCTGTAGATTATTTTAGAGCGCGAGCACCCTCCTTTTGGCCGTTTGAAGGTATTAAAGGAAAAATTCATTTTGGCTCTCCTGGCTAACTATATCGCACGAGCTCAAAAGTGCTGAAAACATTCAACGGTTTGACACGCTCAAGTCCTGTTTCAGCAAAGACACCCGTGCTTTAATATTGGGAGTCTTGCCTTTGATGTGTGATCACACATGCGCATGCCTACCACTCACACACTCACGCAGGCACAATACATTTGCTGAGATAAAGTGACTGCAGTGTATGACCCATTTTGCAGAGGCAGGGCTTTGCTTTTATAATGATGGAGAGTGTGTGTGTGTGTGAACACTTGAGTGTATGAATGCATAACCACTATCTTACAGCAGGATGACGCTGCACAACAGGCTTTTAAATCTTGAAAAGGAAGTGCTAGGCTGGTTTCTTGTGAAAATGCTCCTGTCACACGTCCGATCATAATGCCGTTAGCCATACTTACTACTCTTCCCGCCGGGGGTTTCGGGCAAGCCAGTAGCTTCTGAAAGTACTCACAAATATCAAGAAAAGAGGAAGCATTATTTTCAGGCAAAAAAAATAAAAAATCTTGTGCATGGGGTGCGTTGTGCAATACACTTCATGTTCCCTAAGTGTGGCAACAAGCCTTGAAATCCCTAAGCATGCTTCTCAAGCAGTTAATAATCATTGTTTCATGGTGCTGGAGGAGCAAGCCGGAGATAATGCTCTGTATAGAGATAGCGCACTGCCTTATTTCTGCCGCCTCCTGTTAACACAAGAGACAAATGGAATGGGTGCATCGCCTTGGAGCCATCCAAATGAGGGTGTCTGCTGTGGAGTGAAGTGAAGTGAAGTGAAGGTGGAAGAGGAAGAAAAAAAAAGGGGGGGGGGGGGGGGGGGGGCGGTGGCAGGCGAAGGGGGGCACAAGTGCCACAAAAATCAGGGAGCGGCTGCTCGACCCTCGCGGCGCATCACGGTTGCAGTCAAGTGAATGTGAAAACAAGAGAAAGCTTTGCGGAATATCGATTTAATGCCGCAGCCTGAGCAGGGGGAAGATGCGTGCTCCAGATTACACGCGCTCTATTTCCCACCCATACAGAATCTCCAGTTCCTTCTGTCTCCACAGAACCAGAGAGGGAGGCTGAGAGGATGCTCTTTTATGTCCCGTTGCCCTCCTTGAAGTCCAGCTGTGTAGAAAATCAATGTAGAAATGAAGAACGGGGCAGAACAACATAAATATGTAAAACATATCACACCGCCTTTGTGTCCATACACGTAGGAGAAAGTAATAGAGGACCTTTGTGCTCTTATAGCATTTTTTGCATCAATTAGCTCCAGGTGTCTTAAATAATAGTTTACTTTTTAGGAAAGTGAGAGTGAAGATTCATTTTGGGGTTTCTGCGGTGTTGAACATCAATGTGGGGCCTTGCTGAACTCTATTTGATCCTATTCTTTTTTCACTTTTTATTATTTGCGTCAGAACATTTGTGGCATTTCAGCCGGAACAGTATTGACTTTGTTAAGTAATGATGAATGAAATTCCTCGTGAATGTGCAGCACTTTGTTATGCAGGAAATTATCCACAAATTTATGCAACTAATTCAGATTACAGGGATACAAATTTGATTCTGTATTGCGCTGCTGTTCTTGCATCTGGTGGGGGTTATATGGATATCACATCAAAATGTGATAAAATCATGAGAAATAAGTGATGTGATATCTGGAAACATCCAGATCCAGTGAAAACAGCTCCCTGTTGGTGACTTTGGCAGTCATGTTGCTTTCTTACCTGTCGTCACTATGAAGACAACTTCGTGTTACATTTTCGCCCTCGGTTAATGTGCTAGTTGACGACCACTCAAAAAAAAAGAAAAAAAGAAAAGAAAGAAAGCTGACGTGTAGGCTCGCCACACATTTTCATACATTCCACTTTTATATAACGAGGAAACAGAATGTGTGCGTTTCCCCTCCCTTCTATGACAAAAATCTTAAGAACAATTTGTTACTTATGCGCCCCCCCCCCCCACCCTCTCTGTCTTCCAACCCCTCCCGCTGAAAATTATGAACACTGAGCCGCACTCACATTCTTGCGCACGGCCAAGCGAGGAGGCGCCTCCGCTCTCGTCCTGGGCCAATGGCGCACGCACTCCCCTTATCATACTTATCCCTGGCTGGCCAATGGGCGCCTCGAACACAGGCTCACATGACGCCTTTCTGTGCGCTCCCTGTCCTCTCAGCGCTCAATCCCAGCGAGTGCAGGCATCACTGAAGACCTGACACCGGCGGAATCGGACGTTCGCCGTCCTCGGCGGGACGCACCAGGTGTTGTGTTATGCAAACTTCACTGCCATCCGATGACGCTGTCACATCCCGTCGACGAGAATGACCCCTGGCTTTGTCTGAGGAGCACACTTGGCCGTCTCCAAAACGCAGAGTCACAGGGGCAAGACAATAACGCCCAGAAGTTATAGAAATGAATTGTAAGTATCGACAAAATTTTACTTCCCGTCTTCTATTCGCTTTAAAAAAAAAAATACGATGATAACAGTCCTGAAACTATTTTATTTTCTGTTTGTAGCCGACTTTGCTTTTTCTTGATTAAATTTTTGTTGTTTTTAGGATTTGCGATTGCATGTGCCACTTTTGCGCCGTTTTCTTTCTGTCCCTTTCTTTTGGTTTCCAAGCAGAATTAAATACATATTTTTTAAACCACTTCATAGTCTTATTTGACTTTACCTGATGCTCGGATGGTGTTTGACTTCGCTTATATTTCTCCTCTATTGACGTTCTTTGCGCAGTCTGTGAATTTGCTCATTGTGAATGTGGGGCTGTCTCAGTGCAGGGCCATAGCATGAAATATAGATAAAAAGCACAGGGTAAACCCGCTGACCCCGGGCAGGCAGGCAGACAGACTGTGCAACCGGTCCGCACGACTCAATGAGGACAATCGGGGGTGAGAGAGGGGAGGGAGAGCAGCAGAAGAAATAAATGGAGTACTTGAAGCGCACTGAAACAGCGCTGCACTTCACTTCAGCCCGCGGGGCAGGATAAGGGTGGATCTTCAGTAACGTGTTTTGTCTGTTCAAATGTGATTAAACAAAGAAAAATTATTTTAAAAAGTACTTTAAAAAAGGTAAATAATTATTGAAGAGGCTTTTTCTACTTAAATTCCAGCAAATTGAATTTCACATTCTGAGGTCACATCACTCATTGAACCCTTTTATTGATTGGAAATTAGGGGTGCTGGGGTCAGGTGGGGTGCAAAATTTATGTACAGGCAGGAGTCAAAGCAAAAAAAAAAAAAAACCCAAAAAGGTGCCTTCAGATTGTTTTTTGTGCTTTACGCCAAGGCAGGGGAAGGGAGGGAGAGAGTAGGGGACCGGGGCCATTTGATGTTTTCAAAAGGTTTCAGATGGCTTTAATTAGGACCTATAAAAATCTGTCTGCCCCGTTCTCTAAGGTAGCGCTGTGGAGTACCAGAAGGGAGGGGAACTGGCAGAGGAAGAAAAAAAAAGAAAGAAAGAAAGAAAAGCAAACCGACACAGAAAGTCGCTTCAGCAAAGGATCGTCTAATCAAATTTTTATAACCCTCCTCTTCTCTTCTCCCTGCTTCCCTCCCTTGCCTCCCGCCCTCCCTTCCTTGATGCTGGTGGTATGTAGGCAGCCCTCTTTGTCTGGCTGCTGTGTTATCCCCCCCCCCCCCTCCATCCCCTACCCTCCACCAACCTCAAACTAACTATTGCCTACAGTTGGTCCGACCCCAGACACCTGAAGGCTAGACATAATGATCAAGAGAAGTTCCAGTCTGTCTGGAGCACAGCCAGCGGTGTTTAGGTTTTCTTCTTTTTCTCCTCCTCCTTTTTTTTCTTCTTCTGCTGGCGCTTCTTTTGCTTGCTCCTCATCCACAATCAGCTCACGCTATGTTTGAGAGTTTGCGTTGGTGTCTGTGTGTGTGTGTGGCTGGAGTTATGTTGGTTTTTTGCTGCTGTCACTGTGTAGCATATATGGATATTGGATTGACTGTGGGTGACTAACGGAGTTGCAGTCTCCGCGCTAAGGAGACATCAAAGACTTTTTCTGTGTTCTATTATATGTGTGTGTGTGTGTGTGTGTGTGTGTCTTTAGCTATGCACCTATGTATATAAGGAGCAAGATTTCGGCTATGTTGATTGGTGAACATCCGGAAGTTTAAGTTCAAATAAGTTATATCACCTGGCTCTTTTAAAATTCATTACATCGATTGTGCTCGATCGCTGTTTTTCTGTACCACCCAGAGGAATTCTGATGCAAAGCAAGATTTATTATTAATGAACAGGAACTGGGTCCTTTGATGTTAAAACAACAAACATAACATATAATTTCTGCATGATTATTCTATTTTTACCATCTCAAGGGCTTCAGACGAGGCTGCGAGACGTTGTTCATGGTTTCAGTTCTGCTGACTCGGTTGTCTAGTCACCGAGGTTATGACGAGGTAGCATCTGAAGTCTAGCAACATGAAATGCACAACTCCAATTAGAAGTTGGTGGAAGATATTTCAATATCTCTATATCTTTGACACAGTCATTTATGGAAGTGTCTTCCTTTTGCACGTCTTTGTTTTGTCGATGTGCGGTGGTTAGGGATTATATGGCGCGGCTTATAACTGGATAATGAGCTAGCTCGCTTTATGGAAAATGGCTGGTTGAAGTCTTTGTTGGGCATCAGTGGAGATTGTGGTTGAATGCGGCACTTTTGAGTTGTTTTTCCCATTTTTGATGAAGTTGTTTGTGAGAACATTATCCCTTTTAGAAGCTGGACTGGCTCTAAGAGCAATGTAATCTCCCCAAATGTGACATTTTGAGGAGCAAGTGCCTGTAAAATGTACACACAGTTTTCAGCTGAAATCCTGCTACTTGTCTGTGTGTGTGTTTTCTGAAAGCCGACTGTGTATTGTGGAATCAAGAAGATTGAGGTTGCCTCTTCTTTCGCCACCAGCCTTTTTGAAGAGGGAAGTAATAAAAAGCTCAATGGGTGCAACAGGCTGTTCTTCCCGCCCTCGTTTTGAAGCTGTCTACCTGGAGATGAATAGGAGGCCCTTTGTAATGAAAGGGGAGAAGAGAACATTTTATTGAAGGCTCTGGATGCAGGAGGATGCACTATAGCTTGTAGATGGCGCATTTGTGTCAGGTTACACAGTTGTACTGCCCACCAAACAATGATTTATTGACATATGAATAATTATTATTTAAGATTCTTCACGGGGGTACAATTTCCTCGACATATCAACATGATGATCACGACTGATGGAAATCTATTAAGCCCCAAGTAGGTGAAAGGAGTATTATGTAAACATTATCAAATGATTTAGTTAAATCCTGCTTGAGCACCTTACCTGACAATGACGCCGGAGAACCACAAAGCCACAGAGTTTTCGGTAACCACCTTTATGTGTGAAGGAGTGAAGTCACAGTCAAAAATGGCGGAGTCATTCAATTACCGGCGTCCCCTTTCCTGGGAAAAGTCCCGAGTTGCGAAGAGGTTAATTGTTTTCGAATCTCCATCTGAGGGGAGAAAATGGGTGAACGGGAGGGATAATTGAGCTGCTGATAGTTGAGTGGGTTATGGATTACTGTGCTTTTCTACAGCAGAAAAAGGGAGGCGACCAGGAGGGGAAGGGGGGAGAAAGAAAAGGGAAGGAAGCGGTGTGAAAGGCCCGTGTTATGCGATGCAGCCGCAGGGGTCGTCTGGCCCTTCTTGGGAAGAGGAGAACTTCAATCCTGTTTAACCCGTGAGGTGACCCTTGGCCCCTCGCATACTCCCGCCTGCACCAGGTGCAAGCCCTCACTGCTGGCAGCTCATGCACACACTGCAAACTAATTTTTCACACACTCTGCAAGCACTGGGGGAGAAGCCATATGAAAATGTGGATCCCTTTTCACCTTTCCACCCCCCCAAGCTTCTTTTTCTTCATGCCATTCTATTGTCAGGGGTTAAAGTTACAACCAGGATGGGAGGGGGTAGCTAGAGCCCATCTTTCTTTCTCCTCTTGTAAAATGTGTTATAACTAAGAAAACGGGAGCCAAGATGATTCGACGTGATGTAATAATAATCACAAGAGTGTTAATCAGAGGGATGTCATGTATAATTACTGCAGCGTTTGATAACACCGCAGCAACCACCTCGGGCCATTAGCGAAAGTTTCCTGTTATTATTAATGGGCGTTAATAAAATACAAGAAAACCAGCATGGAGCAAGCCCTTTGCATGGCCCACTGGTTACAACACTGTAAGGTTAACGAACCAATTTACATACTTCCAGCTACCGTCTGGGTGAAGTGACAAGGCAGACGCTCCCTACTCTGTGCTGTTGCGTTATGATGTTCAATATGGAGGAATGTGTCAAGTCTGAGTCTGTTTCTTGATTGTGAAGTGAAAATCAGTGCTGTAGAATCTGAGGTGGCTGCTTTTGTTGTACGTGTTTAATTTTATTTGAACCCATTTACACATAGCTGAGCAAATGTTGTCAATTGTACCCCCAATCTCTTATCTTTTGGAGGGGAAAAAACAAAACGGTGTGAGTGGTGTCTTCTTGGCTTCAGGCAATGAGAGTCTTGACAGGGGCGAGCCGCAAAAATCACTAAAGATGATGCTGGAGACTGGGAGGAAAAGAGGATTAGTATCTGTCCACCATTCTACTATTTTCATCTGGGCGATCACATTACAAATAGAGCCTTCTCCAAGCACAGGAACAAAATGAGGTCTGTTGGTGATCAATAAAGCAGTGTGAAAGCAGAGGGATGTTATTAAAAAAAAAAGAAATCAAAGGCTCTGGCTGGCATGGCCATCATCTCGACCAGTCTGCTGGAATCAGATAAGGGAATGGGGCCTTGCAGGATGGGATGTTTGGCCCCTGGGCAGCTTGAGATGACGAATATCCCTGCCACCGGCACCCATTGCAGACTGATTCCATCTGCAAATGGGCAAAATCAAAATGTTTTAGGATCTTTCTGGCGTCTCTAAGATATTGTAATTGTGAAAGAAAGGCCGTAGGTAAAGATGAGTAAATAGGGACCCAGTGTTTAATCCCAGTGCTGGATGTTCGGGAGAAACTACGCAGTTATTGCTGTAACTCCGCTATTGTCCTCCATTGGCTGATGGCTTTTTACCTCATGCTTCACTTACATGATTTAAAGAATATATAATCACGGCTGTTTTCCGATGACAGTGTGTCAGAGCTGGTGCGAGTGTTCGTCTCAGATTAGCTCTTTGTGCCACGAGGAGAGAGGATAGGCAGGGTGTGGGGTGGCGGAGCGGGGCACAATACCTCCACAATCCCAGTTGAAAGAAATCATTTGCACAATTTTATGAAAGCGGTATTTGTCCGGTTGGATGGTTCTATCAAAGCCCAACAGCCACGGTGGAACGTGATTTTTAAAAAAAAATGACATGGTGAGCTACAAAGCCGGCAACATGTCGGGTTACAGTCATTTCTCAGCTGAACGCTCTCCAGGTAAATGCAGATAATGCGCTCTCGAGTTTCTCTTTCTCTTTCTTTAAGAAGTCTCATTTCTACAGATGGCTCTGAGCTGACACCGTAGCTGCCAGAGCTTCTGTTCTCAGAGCTAAGCTTGCACAAAATTTATGTAGTGAAGATGAAAAGACATCATGGCTACACACTCTACGCCTGTAAATTAATCCCTGGAAAAACTAACTTGGAAAAGCAATGAGTTTCTTGTTCTTACAGTATTATCAAAGCCCTTTCCCCCCCTGTACTCACGCCACAGATGCTCTTTATCTAAAACACTTCACAGTCTCACTTTTAAGACTTTTCAGTTTGAATAAGATGGTAGTAAACTTTCATGAGAAAGGTAAGTGTGCAGCAGATGTAACTAGATGAAGCGTGTCATTTCTTTGGAATTTGTTGTTCACTTGCAGTCATAAAAGATGACTGGCTTCTGCCCCTGTTTGTCTTCAGTTTCAGAACCCCCCTCCCCATCCCCAACCCACCTCCCTGCAGCATTTCCTGGTGACTCACTTCTCTTCGAGCCATTTATGCTTACAAACTTTGTGAGGATGAACCACGCAATTCTTGCGTTTTATTGTCCACGAGGGACCATTGGGCATAATGAAGTTCTGTTTCCCAGCTTGAGTTTGGGAGGCTCATGATTACAAATGCTCCTCTCATTGTCTCCCATCATCTCCTCCCTAATTGAAGACAATATAACGAGACAATGGGGTCTCGCTCATCACTCTGCGTCAATGGCATGCTCTATGGAACGTGCCAGTCTGTTAAAAGCGCGGTAGTGGAGGTGGGCGGCACACATGTGGATGGATACTTGAATGTGCATGAGCTTGTTTAATTTGGACCAAGAAGAAGATGGACAATTAAACTACAGCTCCCAGTGGGGCTGTTCATTTTGGTCAGCTTCCCCACGTCATGGCTGCCTGCCCTTGTAAACGCTCCTGGATGTGTCTGGGTTCATGCCTTGGGAGGGGGGAGTTGGGTTTGTGGGCGGGAAGGTCTGTCTCTGGAGGGTTGTCTCAGACGATTAGGACAGCCAAGTGAAGAGAGTCCCTGAGAGCCTGGCCCCCTTCACCTCCCTAATATACTCTGAATAAGTTTGTCTATACCGTGCGTTTGTTGTGGTGATGGAGGCGGGTGGGGGTCGTGTCTGGCCATGGTTTAGTAGTGTTTGTCATCTGCCCCCTTGAGGCCTCTATCGGCTTCTTTGTCTGAGTGTCAGACGTGCAATGTCAAACGCACAATGTGCCTGTGCAATCAGGGCGTATTGGGTTAGGACGTGACACTGGAATTCATCTTCTTTTTTTCAGTGTTGACAAAAGTCAACTTACTATTTCTCCCATTAGTTGTTTTTTTTTCTTAATATACAATTTTATGCTTACTTTATGGACAAAAATCCACAATTCACCCAAATACTGATATAAAACCACTTCTTAACAGCTGCCGCGTCAGATTTTTTCCCCCCTCCGTTCTTTACTTACATAACGCATTTTTAATGTATTTCTGTAAATGACTTGCAAGACATAGATATAAAGGGACTACGAGGATATTCTCAGAATATTATCAGTTAGAAGCATATTGTTATGAGTAAACAGTTGGCTTTGTTATGAGTCACTGAAGATAAAAAGGGAAAAAAATTGCTATGTTAAAGTGGTGCACGGTTCGGAAAAAACTCTTTACGGCTTTTTTTTTGCCCCTACTAATTTGAACAATAAGGTGTTATGCTTTTTTTCCCTTTTCCCCACCACTCTTAATCTTGATTTTATGTGTGGTTTCTTGAAAAGCCAACTGAGAGATGAAGGAGAGCTGATGCAAGCCTAGTTGACGCTGTTGTTTCGGTAACTTTTAGAATTTGCGGTATTCGAAAAAGATAAATTGAAAAGTCTCGATTCATAAAAAAGCAATCTGTGTTATGCCTAAAAGCATTAGCAGAATTTCCTTTGAATCGAGGCTTAACACTCGCTTCATAGCTGTTCATACAAACAGTCCTATTGTTTGGTGGCTACACACATAATCTGGAGACCAGTTTAGTGGTCTCAAAGGTGTCTCTATGGTTTCACACAGTGCATCTCTGTATGAAATTTGGAAGAAAGATTCATTCATCTCAGCACAATGACTAACATAGAGGGCACTGAGTCCCAGCCAAATATCACAAGTTACATTGAAAACAAACAAAATGGCCTTGCTGTATACTGAGGAGACAAAACGTCCCAATGACTGATAACAGCTCTGCAGGATTTGGGCGCTGTGGGAGAAATGGCCTCTGTGGCTTTGCATTCAAGTCATTTGGCCATTTGGAGCACCAGGAAATGACACGCATTCCTCATTCCCAGTACCAAAATAAACTCAAATCTAGCTTCCTGCTATTTGTACACAATTACTTTTTCAAATTTCATTGATAATGACTTTGTTAGAAAATGTGAAATTGATGCAAAACACTGGTCTTGTGATTAAGAGTTATTATTTCCAGACAGCTTTCTACCATAACATAATGTTCTGCAATATATATAGTTGTATGGTTCAGTAGTAAACTGATATGAATGGTTGTACAAATCTACTGTATCTTAATAGAGTGACAGAAGATGCTCAACATTGAACAAAAGCAATCATGCTGACTGTGGGAAACGTTTTGGTTTTCTAACGTAAAGCCTGCAACTCGGTCTGACTCAACACGGGACCCTGCAATGACTAATCACATGACAACTTAACGTTGCTTCAAATGTGCACGTTGTAAGAGTGTACCTTCCTGCTCTGCAGATGAGTAAATGCATCAGGAGTTTTGATGACACCCAGCAAGCTGTTCTTGATCACTTTAGCCAATGCAAGCTTTACACAAGTGGCAGTTTTAGGCATCTCTTCCGTTTGTGTGCATTTGACAGAAAAAAAAGCTTAAAAATCTGCCTAACCTGATTTTGGAAGCTTGAACATTTTACACTTTATTTGACTGCGCCTTAAGGTGTATTAAACCCATTTTGCATAAAGATTTTTTTATATCTATAACAGGGTGTAAATAAACACAACAGTGGCAATTAAGGTGTGTGTTTCTGAGCAGTTATGTGTTTGTGTGTAACTATTATCTAGGGCTCAAACTGACCAATAGGGAGATTTTCTTTGGCACTCCTCCTGTATCCCCCTGAAGATGAGGGAGAAGAGTTGTGATACCAAAAAACTGCTATTTATTCTGTGTAATCTGACATACATGTTAGACCTCCAAAATCAGATATCCCTCCAGGCTCTTGAAGTGATGAGAAAATAATGCAATTTATTAGAATAATGCTTACACAAAAACAAATGTAATAACTCCTTTGTTTATTTCCTTCCCTCTAACTTTTTTTCCCATTGGAGGTAGAAGAAGGCAAATCCAGTGTTGATGATCTCTATGTGGGCAGGAAGCCTTGAAGGTTTGCATCATGTCTGCCACGTTCTACCCGAGGGCATTCCAGCTTTCTTACACGCTGAAATTTGCACACACACAAACGCACGACGCTTGCGCACGCAAGCTACCGTTTTCCCTCACAGCGCAGCAGGAGTCTGTCTTCATCTGTCCTATTGATTAATGAAGCAGGCGCAGCGGGTGTCGGAGAGAGGCAGGAGCCTAGATCAAGGCTGTGAGCTGCATCACTGGCATAGTCACGCCACACAAGTGCACGCGCACAGGCGCTCGTATGCACACATTAGCGCGCACTTTCGCTGTCTCTGTCATGTTCTCTCTGTGTCTGTCACAGCAGACACCGTAGACACAGGCGGCCGTGACACACATGCATACTGAGAGACATGACACACTTGTCATTATAGCTCACAGATACGCCACACACAAATTCGCTCACACACACTCGCTCAATGAATTAACGTGGCTTGGCTGTGCCGGTCGCCTAAGCTGGAAAGGCGTTTTCTATAAACATAATGTTTGTAGATTAGTTGGGGTTAATGATCCACAGCCTGTGTGTGTGTGTGCGCACATGTGGGTTTTTGGCTAAGTGTAAAAGGTACTGCTCTACTGTGCTGTCTCCCTCACTTCCAAATGAGACATCCCCCAGGCACCATTACAAGAGCAGTATTTATGCTATTAGGAAACTGGGTTTGCAGCTCCAGCAGTGGTACCAGAATGAAACGGCTAAAATTATGTCTCAACTAACCTCACTGGACAGGGCCACTATTTTCTTTGCATAAATGAGAAATTGCGCATTGTGTACTTAGAGGCTATTTTTAAAAATGCCCTGTTGGAATATCATGCGCATTATTTCTTAGCCGCATAAATGCAAAAGCCAAGGAACAGAGCCGTTTTTCTTCTTACCCGCAAGCATTGGTTCATTCAGAGTAGAAATAAAGATCACAACTTCTCTTTTCTATTTTTACTTTGTGTTTTAAAATTAGCCTCACTGTTCAAACCAGAAATAGACCTTTTGTAAAGGCTTTCTGTAAATTGGGATTGGTGGATTCACTGAGGGTGTGGTCCCTTCCAGCCAACCTTCCTTTTTTCTCACAAATGGTCTCTTCTGCAATGCCAAATGGACAGATAAATAAGAGCAAATGACTGTCAGGCCCCTACAAATTTTTTTATTTACGTCCCCCCCTTCCCAAACCTGCGCTTATCCGCCTTCGCTCCCTCCCCTTTCTCTTCCCTGGCGTTCCTGTTGAGGCATGCCTCCATCCCGGCCAACCAGCATCATTCAGGTCAGGGTGAGGGGGCAAAAAGAGACGAGGGGAGGAGGACAAACAAAGGAGCACTGTTACTGCCATACTAGAGAGCCGACACCAGACTGGAGGGGTGTGGTTGGAGGGGTACAGACGGAGAGAGAGAGTGTGACTGAGGAGGTTTATCATTAAGAAAAGAGATTAAAATGAATGGGAGGGGAGCAGGGGTGTCTGCTCTGTTCACAGTAATAAAGAGGACAAGCAGTGCCAGTCTTTTTTTTTCTACACACACATTTGGCACAATCTTAGCTGTGTGTGTTTGTGTGTGAGTGAGTGAGAGAGAGTGTGATAGGGGAGGGATGGGGGTGCATTGTTTTCTGGCTATTGTACAATATTTGCTTAACCCTCATGTTTTATCTGTGCAGCTGCATGCTACAAATGAGATGCAGAAAAGAGTGTGTGCATGTGCACAATAGTGGCTGTCACAGCTGTTAGCAATTTCATCACACACATGCACGCAAACAGATTTTTTTTTTTTTACAATGCTTGTATAAGTAGTACAGCTTAAAAAAATCTAAATGTAACAATTGCAGGTCAAACAAGTCAAGCCGAGGAGAGGAAAGATGAAATAGACAAAGTTAGACAAACTGTTAGTGGCTAAAACGATCGTCATTGTCATCATCATTGCATGGCTCTTCTCTTCCACTGGTTGCCAGTCAGTGTTTCCTGACCCCAACTTGAACCTCATTTCCATTTGCACTGATCTTTCTGCTGAGTTCAGTATATCTCTTTTCTTCTGGGTTTTTCTTTTGCCATGAGTAAGAAAATGGTTACAGATAACTCAATTACACGCGAAAGCTGGTACTCCATAAGGCCCGTCTGCTTTGTGGAGAGTTTTATTTATTTATGGGTTTTGGGATTTTTTTTGAGTAGGCTCCATTCCAGTGAAACAGTTTCTTAACTGTTCGTATGCACTTTGTTTTTCTTCTTTTGCTCCGTCAGGTCGGGAAAAGAGCTGGAACGAGAAGAGGGGTGCTCACAGCGTTAGCCATCGATGCAGAGTGAAGGAGCGGGTAGAGGAGCAAAAAAGACAAGTGAAAGAGGTAAGGGAGCTCAGTTTACTCTGGAGGGGGGTTATATATTGTCTTGTCTTTGTATCTGTTACCTTTTCATTCAGTTGCCTGAGTCAGCTGTGCACCTGGGGTGAGTTTGATGTTTGCATGTTTTTGTGAGTTGTTTGAATGTGTCTGTTGTATGTATGTATGTGCGTGCATGTGTCCCTGGTGTCAGACCCCAGCCACCATTTGAAGAACACATCATCCTGTCTGAGTCATCAACTGCCTCCCGATCTTCATTCCCGTCTTTATCTTTTTTTCCTCTAATGATCGTTGCTCTCTGCTGATGAGAAACCCACCAGCACATCTGTGTATACTGATATTTATTTTAGGAATGAATCTCTCAGAAAAGTAGAAACTTCCTGAAAATGTTGTTTGTACCTATTAATAGTAAAAAAAAAAGTATTTTCTTAAAATTCTACAACTATTTAAAAATCAATGTCTATTTGTATGAAGGAACCATTTCGATCCGCACTGAAGAAAGGTTTCGTGGAATTACAAAGCCTCTTGCGCCGCATTTCCATTTCACGCCGTGCAGATTTGACTCTTTCTCTTCAGCGGCCATTAGACTAAACAGTCCTCTTTTCAGGGATGCCACCTTCGCCGTCTTAACTGCGTTTCAGCTGTTCCCGAAGTGAGCAGCCTCTCGGAGAGTAATCTTCTCACCCTCTCTGTGTGAGGCTGAAGGCAGCACTAAATCATTTTCCATCATGCAGTCATGGACAGAATGGCTGCCACCATGCACAGATAGGGGGATGGTTAGAGAGGAGAGGCGCCGAGAGGAAAAAGAAAATGTTGTTTTTCTCAGTTCTTGCCATCCTCTCTTCTGATGAGACTCTCTCTTCTCTTCTACATCAGTCTTCCACCCAGACTTTACAATAGCAATGTGTGAATTGTCTTCCAGTATTTATGTATCTAGTCCATTTTTTTCTTATTATTTTTAGAAAGGGAAGATCCATATTACTTGAGATGTATATGAGGATTTTTACCCGCCACTATTGGTACTATTACATTTACTGTCCTTGATTTCATTTATCTTTTCGGTAATTGGTTGAATTGGAGGGAACTGAACCTGGAAATCTTCTGGAATTGGGGGTTAATGTGTGTGCCCTTCCAATAAAAAACTGTTTCTCCACTCATCATATTGCCTTGTCCAACAAAGGGATCACCATTTTAACATTACCTATCAAAAAGGTTCCTTACAAAAGGCAAAAAATTCAATTCAGAATGCTTCACTTCATTTCACGTCAGCCTGATCCACCTTCTCTCTGATCTCTCTCTCTTAGTTGCTCTTACCTATTTCTCCTAACTCCTTTTGGTTCTTTCCTTGTTGAATTGTGTCACTTGTGTAGCTCTTCCATTCGAGCTCGCACTGCTGCTCTGACCTGATCTATTTTCTACAACCACCACCATTTTAAAGGACAGGATATGATGATGAGGATAATTTTGAAAGCTATTAGTTCGAATAGTTAAGGGGGGTAGAGCGTTGGTTTAAATAAATGGGAAGCTTTCCTCCAAGCGGTCGTCGGAATTCCAACAGTAATCAGTTGTAATTATTGCGCTTCCTTACTTTTTACATGTCTGTCCAAATCACTCCAGCTGGACCAGAACAAAGTGCTTTAAAATGGAAGTGGTTTTGAAGCTGTTTCAAGAAGGAACATTATTCTTCTGATGGATGTGCTACGCATTAACCATCTGGGATTTTGAGGGAAACGCCATTGTTTTAGGTTACTGGTCAAATGATGCAAGGAAGAAAGAGAGGAAAAAGGTGAAGGATGTTTTAAGCAAATATCCAGACATGCCACTACCCCCCCCCCTCTTTCTTTTTTTCTTTCCTACCAAGTGTGTCTGCCCTCTGCTTCTGTGGAATATGACCTTTCAGGAGCAGCCGAGTCTATCTAAGCTGGCTTTAAAAGCCGCAGGACAAGCACCAGCATGGTTCTCTGTCAGTGTCCATTTGTGTATAAGGAGGTGGGCTGCCACAGTGTGTCACAAGGTTTCATATTTCAAATATATGAACGAGAGAATGACGGCCAAATGAGTCACTCCGTCATGTCATATTGATTCAACGCAGGACTCTGGGACAGAGCGAGTAATTGTCAGTTTCACACTCACGCAAAATAATCAACACATGATGGACAATAGTTTGCAGCGGTGCGGGGAGGTGAGGGGCTTGGACACACTGCGTCGGAGGCGACCATGAAAGCCTAACAGACAAGTGTCGAAAATGGGACCATTTTTATCCACACAAAGAACTCCTCAAAACAACTTGCTCTTTTTTTAAAACCATAGACACCCCGTCACCAATAAAACGTAATATGAGGAGAATTCTGAGGATTCGAATGAGAGCCTTTATTGAGTTTTAATGGAGAATGCTGTTTCAAAATGGATGGATGGATGAAAGATTGATTGGGGGGTGATGATCAGGCAGAAATGGATAAAAATTAAAACAAAAGAGGGTGAGAAGATGGAACAAGAAACAAGACAGGAAGAGGTTGCTGGAGAAATGTCAAAGCAAGCATGGAGAGTCCAAAAGTAGACAAGAAGTAAAGAACTGGGGGGGGGGGGGGGGGGGGGGTGTGTGTCCGGGGGCAATGCGGCAGTGCCTCTAATGTCTTTATAAGGTCATAAAATACTCCACTTCCTGGCCTCTCTAATTGTGAAGAATGGGATGGAGGTGGAGGGGAAGTCTCAACTCTACCTGCCTACTAAATGAGTCCCCTAAATCTGCTCTTGGCCTTGGGAGCTTTCTATAGGATCGCTATGCCAGCAACATGGATGCAGAGGGGGATGATTTCTGAGAAAGTCTATGTTCTGATAGTCTTTATTGCTCTTCTCTTTAAGATTAAGATAGAGAAAGACAATGTAGAGAAATGCAAAGGAAGAAAGAGTGAGTAAAGTACTGCAGCCTGTTTTAATGATCTTTGGAGATGCGTTGGAAGGAGGGTTCGAAGAAAAATCCAAACAACTGAGAGTAAGAATGTAATGTACTTACATACAGTTTTTCAGAGAGAGAGAAAAAGAAAAAACCTTGTGAAGTAAGAGTGAGAAAGAACATAGAGGTGGAGAGGCAGAAGATTTTATTAACTCTGCAGGGATAGACTGTAATGGCTATACTCCCCAAAGTAGCTGTAATGCTGAACTCTTAAAAATGTGAGAAGTTGCTCTTACCATCGCTGGAAACGAAAACATTTTCATTTCATAAACTGTTTGTCTAAGGGACCCTGCCCCAACCTCTAACCCACAAATGAGCACAGTAATGAACAGAACCTTCACTGCAGAAGAAAAGTTAGTTATTTTACAGTCTAGTGAAAGGTACAAACTAAACTTATCCCCAGATAAGCTCAGTTGTTCTTGAAATTGGGAGCCATTAATATCACTGTTTGTTTTGAAGTGAGATGGCATACATTTGAAAATAGCACCAGCTTTGGAGCATGAATAAGGAAAAGATATATATATATATTATATATAGCTTTTTTTTTGGTAAAAGATATACAGCTTTTACCAAAATAAAAGCTGTAGAACAATGTACATTTAGATATGTAATATTTAGGGAAGCCAGATGTTGACATATGTGATGTAAATTAGGGTTGAAAGACAAAAGCTGTATTCACAGATTGAAATAAAAACAGAATCTTACACAGTCACAAGCTATGTATGTTTTTTTAGTGTAATTTGTATATCACTAACAGCCTGCTATCATGTGTCACTGCTGTGTTACCCACTGCCATTGAAAAGAATTTAAACTCTGCTATATAACAATCCTTCACCATCACCACACATTTGAATCTTGTGGCTTTCCCTTTTCCGTTAATGCAGCCTATATACTTGATATTTGAAATGAATGGTAATTTCAGGCATTGTGAATTTGTTTTTCAAAATGTAAAATTCCAGTCTTAATCTCTGTCTTTTGTGAGTGACTTAGGAGTTTCTAAGCCGTGCGCCAAACTTTTTGCTTATTATCACGTGGGTATGGATCGGGGAGGGGGGTTGTATTGTGACTAAACTTGCTACACTACAGGAGCTGTATAACAGTTGCCTTTTTTGTTACTGGGGTTTTATCAGTGGGTGAGAGAATAAAATGGAGTCAAAGGCAACCCCCTAAGCTTTTCATAATGCGTTCCGAGAGGAGACAAAGGCCCGTATTCACTGCTGGGTGTCGATAAGACCTATCATTAGGCTGCCATTGGAGGTATTACTGGCACACACAAACACACTTGCACACATATACGGAGTGCAGCAGGGTGCTTACTTCTGCACCCTTTCTCTCTTCTTTTTTCCCCCTTTTTTTTCCCCTAAAAACACACACATAAATATTCCTATGCGTGCCAGAAGTTAAAGAGGCAGCCGGGCTCACGGTGAACCGAATAAAGGCAGACGAGTGGACCCCTGCTGCTTCCCCATCGCAGCTGAATTCACTCACATGGAGGGGACATCCACTCGGCTAGACGTTGCGCAGCTGTAATTTTGTACGTCTAGTAGCAAATGCTAAAAAATATTTTTTTTAAATGTATATATTTTGTAATAAATCTATCTAAGCTTTATATGCTCTAAAAAGAAATATATGCCATTACATTTATAAAAATTGGAGAAAACCAAATTAAATAACAATAATGTGTTATTTTTATTTATAAAGCTTGTTTAAAAAATGACTTACAAAGGGCCAAACCACCTTTAGTCCTCTGATGCAATATTTAATTTTCAAAAAGCACGATCAAAATAACTTGCAGCTTTTTTCACTGATTATTAATGCTCTTCTGCTCTATGTGCAGCCCCCCCCCCTCCAAAAAAAAAACAAAAAACCAAAACAAACAAAACAAACAAAAAAATAAAAAAAACAACCCACTTGTGTTTGCGCTAAAGCAGCAACACATTGGTCGTGTTTCGAGGTGTATTTTTGTGACAAACTCCTACCAAATGCTTAAATGCTTAAAAGCAGTTGAACAACCAGTGGAAACTGCCTGATGATCAAACTCCTTGTTTACAGTAGTGATGCCGTTGCTCCAGAATGAATCTGTTATTCACTTACTAATGATAAAATGCTACACGTAAGTACATTTACTTAACTAGACAGGTGTAAAATTAGGTGCTGAGGAGGAGTTGGGCTTCCCATTACTGTTTTCCCGTATGTGCGTGTTTGTGTGTCTGAGTCTGAGAAGGAAGATGGCACTGCTGTCTAGTTCCGAAGTAGATGATGGACTGTAGCTCGTATTCCCATTCCCTCTCATTAGCTCGGCCCCTGAGAATATATGAGGTTACTTACCTTCCCTTGCTCTCAGTTCGTGGCCAAACGCCAAGCGTCGGATCAGGGTCATTAGCCTCGCTATTTGGAACAAATGGCCTTCGATAGTATCTCAGCTATAATACAACAGGAGCAGATTAACCCCTTGATCCTTGAAGGATAGCATGTTGAACACATTAGGACGAAAGCAGCGATCAAGGCGGTGATGATGTTTATTTTTACTATCATTATTTGTCTGTTTCTGGCCTCTTTATTCATGTGTTCTTTGGTTGTTTTGAGGGGATTTTTTTTCTTATCTCTCTCTCTCTTTTTTTTTTTGGTTGTTGTTGTTTTTTGCAGCAGATTTTGACAGTTGGAATCTCATTGCATTTCAGCTAAACATCACAGCTGTTTGCCTGAAAACAAAAACCACAGAGAGAGAAGTGGGCAGACGATCAAAGCCCAAGGAGGATTTGTCTGGCAGATAGAGGCTGGGGCTCTGCCTGCGTGGACTCTCTCAGCACAAGGTTGCCCCCTCATATCGCCAGCTTGAAAATTAGAGCTCACGAAAGGGAGCAATGCAGTCACAACAACCTCCTCCCTATTGCAGTTGCCTTCTTAATACATTGCGCGTGTGCGTGCGTTTTCTTGTCTTTTCTCCTTTATAGCCAGGTGCCTGACACTACACAGTTTTTTAGTGCAGTATCACACCACTCGTAGTACTGTAAATAATTCACCTGACTGATTTTGAAACCCTTCGGATTTGTTATGAAAAGAGCCCTCTACGGGAAATTTGGGATTATTTCCAAATCCGTAGGTACAAAAGGAGATAATCCATGACTCGTTTGTGTTTTGAGCCGCCAAGGGAAAAAAATGCAGCATGCTATATGTTTATTTCTGTCTAAGGTCACCAAAACCATCTTTCCATAAGGTTCCTTATGAGGTTTGTGGCCTATCGGGGGGGGGTGTCTTCTGATGTCTGTTTTGAGCAGAAAGACACACCCAGAGGATGGATATAATTAAGACTAGTGCCTTTTTGTGAGTAAGGAGGGTGTTTGGATAACTGCTCTGGGTGGTCTAGCACTACATGTCTCTACCAGTTTTATTACAAACAGACACAATGCGGTAAGAACACACATGCATTCTAAGAAAGCGGACAAAGATTAGCATGTACTGTGCAACGTAAACATACACGTGAAAACAGCCATGTCGCTGGTTTCCTGCTTCCCTGGGACGTTGTTTGAGCATGGCACAGCAAATTTAAAAGAAAAAAAAGATGAATTGATCAAAGCAGCGGGCAGACATATGTGACGTTCAGGGATGTGCACTTAAATTTACACTGTTGCTTTACAAAGATCATCACATAGCTAACTTTAGCTTCGCCCCAACCATCACTTTGGCAGTGAATAGAAGCCAGATGAGCCAGAAGGGGATCATTTATGTACATAAGGTACACACAAAAACCATAAATGCTACTCTGGAGTAGATTGAAATATTTTATTTTCTTAGTGCAATTATGGAGCTTAATGAACCTAAGACAAAACCTAATTAAACTGTGGGATTTTTCAGTAAAGAGCCCTGGTAATTGTTTGCATTTATATAATGCTTTTCTGGTCTTAGTGATCGCTCAAAGCACCACTTTGTACCAATAGCACATTGGGTACGATGACACTTTGATAAACACATACACAGATACACCCACATTTTTGGTATTTCAACTCAAGGGAGCCCAATAAAGGCTAAATTTTAATTTAAGACTTGTGACTGAAATGTACAGTTCGCTGCTTTGTCAACTATCCGATAAATCACTGTGGAGTTTAAAAACTGTCATGCTAGCTAACCGCTTGATGACAAACTATATTAAGGAGGAAAATCAAAATATAAAGAAGTGCTCTCAACCATATAAAAGTTAAACGTCTAATTAACTCTTTTAGAAACAAACTCTAATTTATTCAAGGCTTTCTTGTACTTGGTGGAAAACAAAATGCAATGCCAGTCAATCCCACAACAAGGGCTTTTCTACCAGTCACTTCTGATTAATAGCGTCTTCTTGTTAACACATAAACACCGCGTCTACCATCAGACCCTCAAACGTCTGTTAATTTGCAGCTTTTTCCCCCCTTTGTGTGAATTGGCTCATTTAGTCAGCAGGGAGAATGCTGATCTTGTAGCATTGGGTTTGAAAACACATGGGTGGTCCTGCTTTCTTTCTGGGTTTTTTTTTCTCTTCCCCAAATGTACTGAGCATAAATTTGTGACTCCATATAGGGACTTTAATGATGAGAGTACTCTCCAGGGTCTCGTGAGTCTGCTTACTGGAGCAATAAGAGGGAGATGGCAGTAAGAGAGGTGGAAAAAAATACAGTGAAAGAGAAATGGAGAGGTGGGAGCGAAGCAACGCACCCTTAAAAACCGTCCAGACAGAAATAGTAAATTGCATATTCTCAAAGATGCAGGAACTGCAAACGGGTAGGAGGGATTTCTCCTTCATTTGTAGTGAGCAGCTTTCCTCTGCTGCACTGTTTCACTGTATTTAACATCAAAGCAAACTATGAACAATTGAGGCAATTTTTCATTCGGCCAAGGTCAATCATTGTTCTTTCTCTGGGAATGTAGATCTGGCTGCGAAATTCAGAGGAACCACATTTCACTGGCAAGTCTATTTTAGCAAGCCACCTTTTAACTAAACCGCTGAGTGTGTGTGTGTGTGTGTGTGTGTGTGTGTGTGTGTGTGTGTGTGTGTGTGTGTGTGTGTGTGTGTGTGTGTGTGTGTGTGTGTGTGTGGTTTAGATTGTACATGTAATTATAAAGAATCTTCAGGTCCATTTATTAAAGCTGCATTGTGATTTTTTTTAAACCATAGTTTTAATTAGAGCTGTGTCTAGACTGCTTTTAATAAACCTGTGACTTATGTATGTAATATGAAAGGAAAAGCAGATACTGCATACAGTAAAATGCCACACTTGAAATTGACCTTAAATTCTGCTCGCAAATTTATACAACCCTAATCCTGGATCAGATTCAAGAACCAAAACTCCACTTGCCATGTTTACATAAACAAAAAGTGGAACTGGTTGACATATATATAGTAAATGCTTAAACACTGAATATTTAGACACAGAGATATATTTAGACCTCAGCTCTTGTACTTGCTAGATCTAACCACGACCACATGAACTTTCTTGCCAGGAACCAAACGGTTCTTGAACCAAAGAATATAAAGCTAAAAAGGACTCTGAGAGACTGGTTAAATCTATGAACAGCAGGCAGCTTAAAGAAGTCATTAATACAGCTAAAGTAGCTTAAAAAAGGCATTTATGAATATGTCTTCCATGGGAACTTTGATGTGTTTTTTGACCACAAATGAACAGGCAGCTTTGAGAATACACAGAGTGACTCATTATTTGTCTCAATGGGAGTCCAAATGGCACTTGAATCAAAGAAAACATCAGGGGATGCAGAGAGGGAGGAAAAAAACGGAAAAACACAAAACATGACTCACTAATGAAGAAACTGAGTAGATGCAATTTTGAAAAACTACAAATAATGTAATTTATGCTAACTATGTTTAATTTCTTGGTATTGTCAGATGATATTACCCAGTGCCCACATATGCCATTATTAGCGTAGTCATAGTTTCATATTCTTTGGATGACTTCTTCTCGTTAATTCGGCTTTTTGATTTGCCAAAAGTACAGAAAGTAAGTTCTGTAAAATGTAGGACTGGAGTTGAATTATCAGGACCAACATCTAACTACACACACACACACACACTGTACACTTGAAACAATGTTAACACAACAAAACACATTTTTAATTTTTTTTTCTTTTATTCAAAATTCCCTGATATTGTTTAAAGCGAGCAAACCAGAAGAAGAAAAAAGGGAAAAAAAAGTATAAAAACATATTAAGCTTAATATAAAAATATTAAATTATTTATAGGTTTGGCTGAATTTTACAGAGTCAAAGTCCTTTTTTCCCCCACCTTTCCATCTGGTCAACCTAAGATTTTCTACTCAAAAATTCTTTTTGATAATTCATTCTGCCTCCGTGCACATCCCTCTCAGCCCTGGTGTGTAGAAATGTCAGACACCAAGATTTATAAGGCATTACATTCCCTGCCGTCATAATGCTGAAATTCTTTCATGTTGTGGGCATCACATAATCACTGATATATCATCTTTAGTAAAACACATGTAGAGGCTACCCCGGCACATGATCACAAGCAGGTTTCTTTTTTTTTTCTTTGACAGACTCCAAAGTGACTTCAAAAAGGCTCGTTCCTCATATCCGTGATATCAGGATTCTTGTACTTCAGGCAACAACGTACTGTCTTTCTTTCTTTCTTTCTTTCTTTCTTTTTAAACACTTACTTTCAACTCATTTATTTTCTTTCTTCAAGATGAATCATGTATTAATCTACACACATGCTGGCTCTGTGTCATTGTTCCTTAAGACCACCCAGAGTGTTTATATGAATCGGCTCATGAGTGGGCTCTTTTTTTTGTACATAAAAAATTGTGTTGGTTCTTTTTTTATTTTTTAGACGGGGTTTGGTGACGTGCTGACGTATTACACCTAATAGTGTTGACACATCTGTCTGCGATGTTGAATCATTTACGACATATTTCACCACCACAAAAATATTTTTGGAAATGGAGGCATATATAAACTAGTCAGCGTGAAAGCGCCGCAGTGGATAATAATGCGGGAAATAAAACCCCGAAACACTGTGTCGATTGCAAGAGTGTGTGTGTACGTGAGTGTCTTCCTTTTTGAATGTACGTGCATCTGTTTCTTTGTGATTCATTCACAGAGATTACGCATCCGTGTGTGTGTGTGTGTGAACTCCTGTGAGTGTGTGTGTGTGACATTTTAATGACAAGCTTTACCAAACAACACCTGAATTTATCCTATGCTTTCTTCTCTGTTTGTTTTCTGTCCAGGTCCAGACTTGAAGGAGGCACGCAAGCACAGAGACACACACATAATGGCACCTAGAGGCTGTCTGCGGTCTACCACCACCCTACCCCACCACACACACACACACACACACACACACACACACACACACACACACACACACACACACACACATGCATGCCAGTTACGCTAAAAATCTGAACACTGAAGGAGGATCATTATGGCCTCCTTCAGGAAGCAAACAATGTTTTCTAGTTTTCTTCTCCAAGGAGAGAAACATTGACAAGTTATATTCGAGAAAGCTACAAAATTCAGTCATTTAAAGAGCTTTGTAGTTTCCAGTACCAGCACTGTTAAAAGCTGTTTTTTGGTTTGATTTAATGCGAGATGTAAAAAAACAAAACAAAAAAGCTTAAATGTCAAATTTAAATTCTCACTTTTTTTATTTCTAATTTTCCAAGTCTTTGCTCATGTCATATCTCATATCATTTGCGATTTGTCCACGTGTGCACGTGTGCTTATGCCTGCTTCGTTTTTCAATTTCTATTTTCATCAGTCAAAACCCATCCACACAAGTCAAATTTAACAGCTGCACCACATATCCCACAAGCCCCCTAACCCACCCTGTGTCCCTCCCAGGGTTCCCAGCATCCTGCTTTGCACACACTACCAAAAACCCAGGCATGCTGAAATTACAGTGTGTGGAGGAGGATTGTGGGAAAGTGTTCCCTCCCTCTAACTCTGTATTTGCCCTTTTCTGTTTTTTCCCCCTTCATTCTGCTACAGTTTCGGACGTGTTCGGCTTAGTTTGATGTTCGGTTAAGTGTCAAACCGAACGTTAAGTTGCAATTTGCATCAGCAATAAGGGTGACTAAAGTTCAGCGTGATATTAACGAGGCACGAATGTGGCGCTAAATAAGATTGACCCTGTTGTATTGATTAGTCTACGGCTAGGGTGATAGTCTGTCCTGTTCTGATACCATCAGGGAAACGGCGTGTTTGTGCATTTTATGAGCTTGCACGCACACAGCTCATTAGCATATAAAGATTAATTCATTTGGTTTGATGTTCTGTTCAGTATGTCTTCAGAATGTCACACTGAGGTATGTGTGTTTGTATTTATACTACAAACACACTCAAATGTAATAGGATTTGTGTGTTGAATTCAATTTGCGAGGTTAATAGAAGTAACCAAGAACAGTGTTGGACATAGAGTTACACACGATCTGCTGCCAGCTTGCAAATAACTGTGATTTGCCAGATAAGACCAAGTAGTGTCAGCTACAGAGGCTTGAACTTGTATTCAGCAGAAAATCATTGGATTATGCAAAGTGCAGTGCTCCTTGAATCAGTTGTGGCATTGTGCTCGCGGTTTGTAGCTTCAGGTTAACTGAAAGCACCGCCCTCGCACCGACCGTGTTCCTAACCAGCTCTAATGATACACCCCATCAGTTCAGCTTCGCCTGCACCGGGGTTAGCTTGGTTAACAGTCGGCTGAGGTGAAGCGTGAGAGTGTGTGTGTGTGTGTGCCAGCTATTAAAGCACTTCAGAATCAGAGTGGAAAGGACTCGCACTGCTAATGGACGTGTCTATTGATGTTCCCATTTAGCGGCACACTGTAAACGATAGGCCAATGATTGTGTTCAAGACGGAAGGAGGTGGAGGAGGATTGAGAGCTGTTTGGCTGGGCGATGATAATGACAAAGAAGGTTATTATTTGGCGCCCCATGGAGTCTCTCTGGGCTTTGTGTGTGATGGGGAGTAGCGAGAGAGGGTGAAGAGGTGCACTCTTTCTCTCTGTCTCTGTCTCTCTCCCTGCCTACTAGCTATTATTCCTTTCTCGCCCCCCCACCCCTGTCCACTCCTCTCATGACATTACTTACTGCAGCCAGTCTACATCCATCTCTTTTTTAGCATCCTCCTCTATTTCTCTTTTCTTTGTTGCTTTTTTCTTTTTTAACTAGATAGCACAGATAGCTGTTGTGACAGTAAATATAAAATAACAGTAAAAGAAGTCAAAGACAGAATAATGCAGCAGTGGCAACAAAGTAGTTTCTCTTTGTAAATTTTTTAGGATAACAGGTTGCAGTTAAAATATAGATTTTTTTTTCACACAGCTGTGTGTGTGTGTGTGTGCTGTCAGTTCTAATCACTGTGTGTGTGATGAATATGAAAACAGTCAGGCTGCCTGCAGGTTTGGCAGGAGACCACCTCCAGCTGGACTCAGACCCCTACTCAAGTGTGTCTGTGTGTGTTTTGTGAACGGGGTTGTACAAGTCAGCTTGTATCTGTCAGTGCTGTGACAACCTCAAGAGGACATAACAAACAAACCCCCAAAAAACAGTTATATAAATAAAACACTGCAAAACACACAACAAATCAAAATCCCACTAAGAAAATTCATCAAGTTTAAGCAGCTTTAATAATTGAATTTGATGCTTTTCTTATTTATAATGTAAAACTATGCTATATAAGCTAGAATGTATTGAGACTGGATTTAAAAGGTAAGGTAACGCTGCTTTTGATAATGTCCTGTGTTACATCATCTATCCTTACTTGCTTTTTGGATTTAAGCAACCTAATTCTTTCCATTCTAGCTCGTCAGTCCTTTGTTTTATGAGTATTTGTGTCTCGCGTTCTTTTGCACTGCTGATTCTCAGGCCTTAAATACTTAGTTTGTCCCAAAAATTGGGAAATTGCTGTGTTGCAGCAGTCAAAACATGGGGAAAAAAACCCATCTTATAATAATAATCACAGGGTGAGACTGCTTAGAAAGGTTGGGGGCAAAAACACTAAAAAGATGCTTAATTAACCAGCAATTAGCCTCAAAAGACTCAATAGATTTATTTAGTATTTAAAGTTGGAGCTTAAAGTAGAGCTTAAACATAATAATGCTGATGCTGTGGTACGAGCTGGTAAAGAGTCTCTTATCTGTTTTTTCATCAGTGGAGCTGAAACACATGTTGGGGAAGGTGTCAGCTGCATGCCTGGTTAGTGGACACAAATATCTCATCAGTGTAGTAAAAATCCATCTATCATTCTGCGTGTGCACACGTCTGTAATCGCAGGGTGGCAGATAAAGAGGGAGATGCCATTCCAGCTGTGAGGGGACAGCGGAGGTCAACACACACACACACACACACTCAATCACACAGAGCCGGAGGCGCGTGAGCAGGTGAGCATTAAGTCAGGCAGCTAAACAGATCACGTCGCGGTATGATATCTGCAGACAGGCAGACAGAGGAGGCCGGTCTGTACCTGCAGGCAGAGAGCAACAACTCGCAGCACCCTCGCCAGGAATTTCCTCCCCCTCCCGAGAGAGAGAGAGAGACATGGAAGTGAAGGAGAGAGACGGGCATTAACTGGGGTTTCCAATTTTGTTTTTATGCATATCCAGTTTCTTCAAGCTATTTAACCCTAAACCTGAATCCATTTTTTTTCTTATGATATTTTAATCATTTACTGCATGTGTGGGAGCTCCAGAATTCTGGCACACGTAATTTCACCCATTAAGGCCTTTAGAAATGTTACCATGAACATTTTTGTGTTAGTAGTGTACCGAACAAAAGTGGATAATCTAAAATATATTCCTTTTGTTAACTCACAACCGATAAGAACCACACAATCTGAATTGAAATGTTTTTTCTTAGTTTTCTTAGTTTCACATCTCACCAAGAAAAAAATCTGTGTGTTCCTCTGCCAAAATAGGCATCAGTAGTAACCTTCTACACTAGTGAGACAAAGATCGAACGAGAAGGGTACAAATCTTACGTAGAGAAAATGAATCCTAAACCTTATGGTTGGTGACATTTCAGCCCAACACTTATCTTTAACACCATCTGATGAAACTGTATAGACAGACATTACAAAACTCGATACTGTGCTATTGGGTGCAGTCAGTTCTTTTGTTGTTTTTCGAGTAATTTAATCACCTCTTGCAGATGCCTTTCTGGAATTACAGGTATGTGGTTTTTTTTTTTTCTGTTTTCACAGTACTAACTGTGAAACACTGACAGTATCCATTACACCAACTTGTTCTACAAGTTTCTGTATTGCTGGGACTCCTTTAAAGTAGTTTTGTAACAGTACTTTGTTTTAAGTCTGTTCAACATATGTGGTGGTAATCTGCGGCATCCTGTATCACATTCATACTGTGGTCTCTTACTCTGGACCACCAAATAGCGTCACCGAACCAACTGTGGGATGCGCCGTTGCTCAAGAGAACGTCAGCATTAGTCATTAACTAGAGAACCCCTTGAGTCACTTCTCCAGCTTGTGCACAAATATTATTTTCCCCTTTAATTTCCTCTCCTTATTCTTAATGTTTGCGCGGCCCCTTTTCAAAAGCTCTTTATAGCTTATAGTTAACCTAAAAAGAGAAAAAAAAACCTCCTGAAATTTTCACAAGTCTCAAATCTGCCTCCACCGCATCCACTTATCTAAAAATGTTTCAGTGGTTAAATGTCAGAGCTGTCTGTGCCATTAAGGCCAGCATGTTTGAAGGAAGGACACCCATGCCAGCCCTCTCCCTCCTCCCTTTTCTGTCTCTTCTTATTCCTCTCCCCACTTAGCTTTCTCATAATGCTCTAGCACAACCCCCCCAACCCGTGCTGGTTTGAGGGCTGATGTGCAGACCTTGTCATTCAGATAAGGGCCACATTGTCAGCTCAGGGCCCTTCTCTCTCTATAGTTGCATGTCCCAGATCTTTCTTCCTACTGTCATCTTCATCCTGCGGCCAGAGAAGACCTTATAAAGCTACATTCCTTCTCATCCACTTCTGTCAATTCCAGCGCTGTCACTCAAATCACTGTTGTGGAGAGTGAAAAGAGACCAAGTTAACGTGTCCCTCGCAGCAAGGACTGTGCTTTTTGGTCCAAGATTGGCTGTCATCAGCTAACAAATTAGTTTTATTATTACTATTATTATTATTATTATCATTATTATTATTGCTCGGGACCTAAAAGCTTCAGAATGCCAAATTAACACATGCGATCTAAAATTCTTCACAAATGAATACTGCTCATTGTTTTCCTGCCTAACAGTAAAGACAGAGCCATCTTGCTATTTTTAACTCTCTGTTTTCTGTGTAAAAGGAGTATGTGGCATGCGATGAGATATCCGCCACATCAGCTTAGTCACTCCTTATCCTGCCCTGGAAAAGCGTCCCAACAACGTTTTTATCATCCGACCACATCTTGACTCACTGCCACAGTTGCCGTCACATCGTATCTAATTGCTCCAGCAGCTCCGTGGCATTTGATTTCTGTGCTTCTCACAAACCCTGCAACTTGTTTTTTGTTTTGCTTTTTTCTCTCTCTCTCTCTCTCTCAAGTTGATTCAGCACTGTGTAATAAAGCCATTGATGCAAAATGGTGGATAGTTTCTTTACTGTTTTTAGTGTAAGAAGAGGAGGAAAGAAAAAACACCCCAGTCTTTGGCCACAGCGCCACATCATAGCGAAATGGCAGCCGCTATCGATCAGGGTGAGTCGGCAGTTTCATACCCGGTGTCTTCCTCATCCTGCAGCTTGCATGAAGCTATTCAGGCATGCTGGGGCCTCTCTAGACACCACGCCACTGTGCTTTCAGTAAACTATATGCCAATTGGCTGCAGCCTCCACCCAGGTGATACGTTTACTAAAACCCACTATGAGTCAGGAGTTTCAAGATGACTTCCCTTTTCTAACTGTTATTTACCAAGGAAATGTTTTCTTACACACTGACGAGTTCTTTGGTGTAATAATGACCATGTGGCATGGAAGTCATTGGTAAATGCAGCTCTCCAGGCTTGATGGAAAATGTTCTTCTACTAAGAAATCCAAATAAATGGGTTTAGTGAAAAATTATTCTTGCTTAAAGAAGTTCAGCGTATATTTTAAAGTCTTCTTTTATACCTTTCTAGAGGTAGTGGATGTAAAAAAGGAAAAAAAGCTCCAAAAAGATGTGAAAGATGGCAGCATTGTGATTAACCGAACCTTTAAAAATAATGTTTTCTTATAATTTATCACTATTTATTGTCAGTTTATATTAACTGGAAGTTTGACTTGGATAGTATTAGTCATCTGATTAGCCTAACTGGAAAAGATGGTATAATTCAGGTTTGTTACAGTCATGACCTTGTCAGTGTTACTAAGAAAGGGAGGTTTGGTGAGAGAAGAAGAAAGAAGCTTTTCCCTCACAGAGAAGATATGCTCCCGCCAAGCAGACTGTCATCCCCAGTCACCATCAGGTCTCTGCTTGCCCCAGTGAACATTCAACGCTGTCGGTGAGTTTGAGCTAAATTGAAAGAAAAAAAACCATCGACCGTTGACTGTACCCTGTGGCTAGTCTTTGTCACAGAAAAGAAGAAAAGAACACATGCAGAAATCTTTGCACAGACATGGTCTTAGAAGGGGTGGGGCTCACGAGGAACGCATCGTCCATTCTCCAGAAACACAAAATACTTGTAGCTTGCAAACCACAGCAAAGGTCACAATCAACATTCATTGCTGTCGGTGGGTTTAACTGTGTGGGAGAGCTCACTGAACGATGAATGCAACTGTGTCCCAGATTTCATCCGACCGTCACAAGGAATAGTGTCACGTTATGCTGATGATGGTGTTTTTTAGTTCTCTGCTTGCCTCTGTCCCTTGCCTACCCTTAAGAGCAGTAAACATGGACGGTGTGAATTGACAGGCAGTTCAGATCGCATCACGATCACTTTGGGGGCTGTAGACTTGGGGGAGTGGGAGCTGGGGAGGAAGAAAAATGTTGCAAGAGGTAGCTTGTGAAAAAACTGACCTTTGAAGAAACGGTGCACATGCCTTGTGTGTGCATCGGGGATTGTATCAATGATTTAGAAATTGTAAATACTGCATAAGAATAGTAACTATTAAAGGTTAATATAAAATACTGGTAATTATGGTTATTGGACATATATTCTATCAGCCTTTTAAATGGTAATTTGTCAGTTTTAAAAAAACATTTGTTTTTCTAATACAGTGAATATATAAACACATTATTATGCATTCCTGTTGTTGTATATGTGTATTTTTTCTGTGTTATAAAATAAATGATTGAGAATTCAACCCTTGGTGATGTGATGAGTCTTTCACATAGATCTTTGTTAAAACCAAGTTAAAAACTATGCAAGACATTAATGCAACTGAACAAAGCTCCATAACACTAATATATTTATATATATTATATACATATTTTAATGTAGTCAAGATGTCACGTTTCGTCTTAATAATTAAGGATTGTTATGTATTTTATAACTGAACTTGCAATATTTGTTAAATGATGTCTTATGCTCTTAGTTTTTACTAATCTCTGAACTTTTGTTCACTGAGAAGAAATGTTATCTAAATTATGTAGCACAAGTGCCTCTATATAGTTATACAAATGTAATATTGGTGAATAAATTGAGTTACAGTATTAAAGTAGAGTGTGTGTGGGGGTGTGTATATAGCTTTATACATACACAACACCAGGACTTAAAATCCAAACAATCGAAAAGATGCAAAAATAACTTCCACAAAATTGTTACACATTAAATACACAGTTTTTACCCTTTGATTTTTTGTAGTGTGGTTTCCACTTGCCATTTATAAATTACGCAATATATGCCTGCAAAGAGTTTTCTATTTGAAAATAGCATTAAATTTAAGGATTCTCTTAAGTTGTGAAAATATTCTTGTATATGCGAAGCTACTCTTTAGACTCTTTCTAAAGTTTACAAAGTGCAAGGCCAGAGAGATGCTTTTTTTGCCTAGGGTTTGCTGAGCTACCTTACCAGGAAAGTACCTGCTTGTTTTTCAAATGAAAAACTGATGTGTGCCGATTCTGTATTATAACACTTCTTGACCAGCAAAAATCAAGAACAGTACTGGTGGAATTGGAAAACCCCTGCAAGTGGTCTTTTAGTTTCACTTTAGTTTCACCACATGTACTGTAACAGTAATTTGAAGCTTTAAAAGCAGGCCTACTTTATATTCTTTAATTTTAGACATACCTCTATTTTTGCGATTGCTTATATTATGTAAGTTAATGTCCATCATTTTAAGATGTTATCTAAAGAGTCTAAATTCAGAAATGTTTGCAGGGGAAAGAAGCAGTTACTTAATTTACCATTTATAAGAGATGTGCAGGCCTCGTTACTGGCTTCAGGACTGACACCAGTGGCAAATAAGAGTACACTTAGTGTTCTTGTGCAGATCATGTGAGAAATATTGCCTAACCACTAACAAGAAGCTGTAGATGATACAGAATGAGTCATGATAACAGTAATTAAAGAACATTCTTTGAAAATTAGTTGTGAATATTTTACCAAGTAGAGAGATAACTCATTCTCACAAAGCAGTTTTATGCGCACTGTTAATGACTTTGTGTGTTTCTTTGTGTGTGGGTGTGTAGGAAAGATGCAACCAAAGGTCACATTGATTTTTTTTAAGGGGGGGAGGGTACAAACAAAATGAAGGCGTATCAGACTTAAGCACAGTTCAACGATCTGCATGACATGTGGGCTACACCAAAAACCACCTTCAGTGAACTACAGCAGCTAAAGAGAAGTTATTACGTCAAGAGAATTGCCTTGTACACATAATAACAAAATTAATTACTTCCTTTGTCCACTAGAGGGCCACCAAAGACTGGGAATAAAGAAAGGACAAACCAGTGAAGCAGTTTGCAGATATATTTTGTTTCTTTTGTTACATTGAAATCACAGAAAGTCAAAATAGAGCATGTGATCACACATTTACATAAGTTGCAACAATGTATTTTTGTGCATGACAATTCAAAAAACAGTGAAAATAACAGACTACAGAGAAGGGGCTTTATTTTTCATAACAACATGAGGGCTAAATAAATCTACACAGTTTTCATGCTATTACACACTTAAAATAGTAGAGTTTGTTTTCATACCACTTGTATAAGAGTTAAAGGTTAATGCTCTCATATATCCAGCGCTTTACTCGCTCATGGAAAAGTTGAACGTAGATTTTTATTTGGGGGGGGGGGGGGTGCAACTCATGTATATCTAAAATGCAATTCCAGTTGTTAGAATTAGTGTTGTTTTGTGATATAAAGTAATACCTGGAGCTTCCACATCATCCTGACACTGTAATAATGTCACTACTTAGCCTTCCTTTTTTTACATGTCTTATGAGATAATTGAGATATAACTTACATTCAGAATATCCTGAGTACCACATGAAATGGCCTGAAACATTGAAACTGTTTCTGCTACTGACTCAGAAAGTCTGCTGGGCTTCACATATGCAGATCATGGAGATATACTTCCAACCAGCTAAAGCATTCGTGTACTTCCTTAAATGGGTCAGCCACAGTCAAATGGCAAAACTGGGTTTAACACTATTATTTTCCAGTAAACTATGTAATTGTATATGGAGTTGGCCCTAGTGATGAAGCTCACCCGGCTTTAGTTGGAATCACAAAAAATAAATTGCTGCTTATTTTATATATGAACAGAAATACCCTCCAAAAACAATGGAACACAATTTCATTTGCTCTAATACCAGTTTGTAAATGGTACATTTGTTTTTCAAAAACATAGCAAAAAAGTTCATAATGATATTTTTTTATGATATTGATGAAATGATATTTATTTAGTTTTAACTGAGCTTTTTTTTTTATACTTTTAAAATAAGTGTTAGAATTACTGAGCATATCTTTTTATTATATTATTATTCAAAGCCATGCATGAAGATCACCTGACTATAACCATTTTCATATCAATCTGCTATGTAACTGTATTACAGACTGTGGAGAGGATGCTGCAGGGTGCAGTGTCAGTAAATGGCATACGTCAAAGGGCACAAATTAATATGCACAAAGGAGAAACATCAATGCCAAAGGTCAGATTTAAAAACACATGATTTAAAAATTAAATCAATTTTAAGCAAACTTTCTCTTATTAGTATGTGCTTGTTATTCATTTGACGTGGAATGTAACATCTCCATTATTTCAAGATAAAATCCAAATTGTTGCTGCATTACATTAACATTTATTTGTGTGTGTGTATATATATATATATATATATATATATATATATATATATATATATATATATATATATATATATATATATATATATATATATATATATATATATATATATATATATATCTCGTTCCATATGGGTAACCTGCAACTGCTATTAAGTGCAACCACTCTGTAGTGTCTGATGCACAAAAAAAAAAAAAAAAGGTTCCTTTTAAAGTTGTATATCTTTTTTTATTAATAATGGATACATCTATTTCATAACATCAGAAAGTTGCAGAAATAATCATAATAGATCAAATGTTTTGCCAATAAAGTGTAACATTTGTCTGTAGCTGACCCATAACGCTAAAGCATCCTGCCTCTACTGCTGATTTTGTAAACACCTGGATAGAAATGTACCCACATCAACTTTTTTTTAATGCAATTTAACTGAAATACTATATTTACAAATGACAAAAGATCCTATTTTAGAACACAATGAGGTTCTAGGAAACCTAACATGCTAACCCACAGTTAAAAAGCCCTGATAAGTACAACATTTTTTTAAAAACAGAAATAGTAACCTGATTAGGTGTTCCTGTGTTTACTGCTCTCCTTGCTTCTTTGGAAAATTTTGCAGTCATAACCAATTTATTCTACAAGAGTCAACAAAAGTAACCAAATGGGAATAATGTTTGTAGTAAATAGCTTGATCTTGATTTCTATTATTAAAATCTTGAGTTTTTTAAAGTTTTGTGATAATATTGTGTCATCGTGTTAACCACATCTGGCCAGACCAAACAAAGTATGCTCAGAAAATAGCTCTTCAATCTCCATGAAAAAATTAAATGCAAAATGTGTGTTTTCAAAGTGAAATCCTCAAGTACTCTTTAAAAAAAACTACAAGTAAAAGATCTCAGCTAGCATAATATGAAACAATAGAAAATGTCTGCTAGTTGGGGTTCAAATCCATCATTCTCTGCTCATGGCGCAGCGTTAAATACGCTAAGAGCACTTTGAAGAAGGATATTTTAAAATATGACCACGATATACATTTAAGATGCTATAACTGAACTTAATGTCACATTTGTCAAACTGCAAATCCCTGGGTATGAGGATTCAGTGTTAGTTTATCAGCAAAAGATGATAAAATTCTGGTAAAAGTTCCAGAGCTCTTAATTTTAAAGTCATTACTCAATCTTTGTAAAATGAAGGATTGCGTCGTCTTCTGAAGTAGTGGTATTTTCCCTTCTGGTGTTTAAGCAGTTCACACCCCACTGCAAGTGGGTGTCTCTACTGTCTGATGTCAGCTGGTCTAAGCTGTCTTTCACCCTCAGCCAGGAAGATCTGCATGGCACGGTACAGCAGGTGGATGCCGAGCTCCCGTTTCTTCTTTGTCTGCCAGTTGGACACGATGCCATAGAAATCCCCTCGCTTCTGATTCGTGAGCATCTTCAACCCTGCAACAGTTGAGAAAGTCAAGTTGCTTCACTGACAAATCTATCAGTGTTGTCAAACACAGTATTGCGTTTAGCAGTTTGTGAAAACCAAACCGAGCACCTATCACAGGTTTAAACAGTAAAATGTTGGTATTAGTTAATATCGCTCAAACTTAATGCTGCTATTAGATACAATTTCTCTATTTTTCCTGAATGTTTGTGTTAATATCTTAAAATAATACAGTTTCAGGGTTTTTTTGTCCTCTATCCGCCCATTTTTATTTTTTAACTGCTTATAAGCCATTCACATAGAATGCAACATGCACCATGCTCTAAAACCCATTCTTTTCCATTGCTTGCACTGCACAACAAGAGTTTCCTGTGGCATTGAGAAAAGCGTGCCAGCCAGGGCACACTCGCACATGGATCTCCACAGGTAGACCCAAGCGGCTGGTGGATCTGAACCCCAAACCTTTTTTGTTTTTCCTTAAACACTGCACCACTGTTCCATCACTTCAGAGTAACTTAATATATGCAGGGTTGCCAAAGAAAAAAGATACTCAGACAATTATCAATATTAAAAATTACAATATTCCAAGAGGTCGCTAGGGCTCAACAACACGGACGTATTAAACATGGAGGTGTACACTTCAACAGTAGTAATTTAAGGCACCAATGAGGCAGTGATGAGCCGCTAACATCATTGGTCCTTCCCCTATTTGGCTGATGTTTGCAAGGGTGGTTTCAGATTCTGATACATAAAAAGAGGGGGAAGTACTCAGCAGTCGTGCTGTGGATTGTAGTGATGTTATTATTAGTTATTTCAGTTTTTGATAAGTTTCGCCCTCATGCACTCACCAATCGCCTCCACCATACAGGCCTCTCTTGTGTAGGCTTCCACAGGAATAACATTTTGGAAACAATGCAGAGAGATGACACCCTGCCCTGTGTTCCACACCTGAAGGATGTGCTGGACTTTGGAGCACAGTTTCTGTGACAAGGAAGAACAAAAAAAAGAATCAAACTACATATTTACTACGCGATTAAAGACTATTTCAATATGATATATTAATACCGATCAATATTTGCATCCTTACCTTTGAGGTTTTGTCACCTTTAAAGTATTCTAAAGCCTCGTACAGATGACTGTAGGGACGGGAGCGTTTTCCTTTGCCAACATAAAATATAGCATGGATAAAAGTCTGGAAACACTCCTTTGGGGTCATGGTGTGACTGCGAAAGGGAAGGTTTTTTGTCACTCTGTCAGAGAGGGAAATAAACGATTCAATTAATATTTTTAGAGTTGAGAGGTGTTTATGGTATTCTATTTTAAAACTACATTTGGCTTAGACATTTAAACTGGGGGTTTCAAAGATGGTGCCAGTGTGCCGTCTTCACCTCTCCTTTCAACCCCTCTTTGTTGACTTTTGCATTGTATTCCTCATTCTCTTGGTAATATTCTCATCAGGTGGCAATGCACTAATTACTTATGACTGACAAACACTTAAATCTTCGATTCTCTCACTCCTATGGTTCCGATCCATGCTGGACTCTGGGAGACGCCACCCTGTCACAATCGGACTCCTCCACCAGCATATCCTGACTACCCCTACCCACCATGTATAAGAAATGCTATAGGAAGCGGGGCAAACGGAGTGGTATTCACGTCCGTCTTAAGGCTTACCTTAAACCACAGGCTATGGCTAATCCACATGCTAGCATGGATATTCTACGTCTTCTCTCCTCCTCCCGTGATTGCCTTCTTGCCAGATCGCTTAGTCGTCGGTGGATCTGCTTGTCGGACGGCAAGTTTACCCAGCCCTCCCAGTCCCATGCCTGCCTATTCAGACCTGGATAACGTCTTCCAGAGGTGGCGTGCATCACAGCAACCTAAGCCGTTTGCGACGCACTACGAGTAGGGACATGGCGCCCATGACACGGATGGCTCTACTAAATGTAAGGTCGCTGGTGTTTTAAATGACTTTTTCCTCGCCTTGGGGCTGTTTTGTTCCTGACGGAGACTTGGATTAGCCCTGGTGAGACGTTCTCCTTCTCGGAACTTCTCCCCCCAGACTGTGCCTTCTTCAGCTCACCTAGGCTTACAGGCAGAGGTGGTGGCTTAGCCTCAGTTTTTAAAAATAAACATAAAATTCGGCAGCTCCCCTCCCCTACCTACCCTAGCCTTGAAGTTCAATTACTGGAGTTGGCCGATTCTTCTATAACTCTATGTGTTGTGGTCTACCGACCGCCAAAATACAACAAGGCTTTTATACAGGATTTTGCTGAGCTATTAGGATCTGTTCTTTTTAAATATGACGGTGTTCTTATCACTGGTGATTTTAATATTGATATCTGTTGTAAGGATGATCCATTAGCCAAAGACTTTCTTGCTCTAACTGACTCTCTTAACCTTGTTCAGTGGCTAAATGAACCAACCCACTCTAAAGGCCATACCCTTGATCTGTTTTGTTTTTTTCATATGAAGTTTGTATTAAGAACACTGACAATGTTGGGATCTCTGATCACTTCCCAGTTATTTCTGATGTTGATTTATGCACCCTGAGGGCCTCAGACGCCCTATGCCCATAATTAATTCTGAAACTGTGGCTAATTTTTCTGTGGTGTTCGTTAATTCTGCACCCACTATTACTGATTGTCCTATACCTCATACAGTTGATGACTTTGCTAATTCTTTGCTATCCACATGCTCCTCTATCCTTGACGTTGTAGCACCTATTAAAATGAAATGTCCTCAAACCAATTCCCAACATTGGTTAAACGACTCAACACGTGCCCTACAACGTGTGTGGTGCAGAGCCGAGAGGAGGTGGAAAAAAGACAAGCTCGGGGTATCCTTTGATATCTTACGTACCAGCCGCCTGAAGTTTCAAAATGCTGCTAAAATGGCTAACGCAGCTTTCTTTTCTGAAATTATTGAGACTAATGGCCCTAATCCTCAAATGTTGTTTAAAATCTTTAATTCAGTGGTTAACCCCTGTCATGAAATGCCGACGGTGTCGTCTCCAGGTCTCTGCGAACAATTTTTAAATTACTTCACAGATAAAATTTTATCTCTCAAGTCTTCACACCCTTTAGTTGTGAGCCTTGCTTTCACCCCAGGATGTTTATCAACCTTTCATCAGTTTGCGCCAGTGTCACTCACTGCTCTTAAGCAAATAGCTGAAAAACTGAAAAATACAAATTCTGTACATGATATTCTCCCATCACGCATTATCAAGGATAGTTTTGATACAATTGGGCCCAGTATTTTAACTCTAATGAATTCTTCATTGCTTTCTGGCCATGTTCTGACAGCCTTTAAAAATGCCATAGTGCAGCCTGTTCTCAAAACAAGAGCCTCGATCATAATGACCTTGTGAACTACAGGCCGATTTCCAAACTCCCGTTCCTGTCCAAAATCTTGGAGAAGATAGTTCTCTCGCAACTTCATTCATCAACATCAGTGATAAATTTCAGTCTGGCTTTAAACCACGTCATAGCCCTGAAACAGCTCTGCTGAGAGTCCTTAATGATCTTCTCCTAATTGCCGATTCAGGTGGTTCAGCGGTCTTAGTCTTACTGGACTTGTCCTCAGCCTTTGATATGGTGGACCATAATATTCTGCTAACGAGATTAGAACATACAGTTGGCATTAGAGGTGACGCCCTTAACTGGTTTAAATCCTATCTTTCGAACAAGGTCCCCCTCTGTCACTCTGGGTACCTATTCTTCCTCTGCAGCATCCTTCTGCTGTGGCGTGCCTCAAGGCTCTGTGTAGGGCCCAATGTTATTCTCACTCTATATGCTACCTCTAGGCTTAACCGTTGAAAAATGCAACATGTCATTTCATTGCTATGCTGATGATATACAAATTTACTTTCAGCTAAGTGACGATGTTGCTGTCACTGCACTGCTTCCTAGAGTGCATGAGAGAAGTCAAATGGCTTTTGGGCAACTCTCTTATCTTAAATGAAAAGAAAACCGAAATTGTGGTGTTTGACAGTCATTTCCCCCAGGGCCAACTAGTTGATACCTTTGGATCCCTTGCCACTTTTCTCTCTGACACCGTTAGTAATCTAGGTGTGCTGCTGGACAGCTCTTTCAAATATGACAAACAAGTGTCCTCTGTAGTCAAATCTAGCTTCTACCAACTGCGTCTACCACATAAGGGTCTTGAAAAGCTTATTCATGCCTTTGTGACCTCTAGATTAGATTAATGTAATTCCCTTTACTTGCTGCTCTTCTCCATAGATTACAGCTTGTCCAAAATGCTGCGGCACGCCTTTTGACTGGTACCGGAAGGTTTGCCTCTATCACCCCTGTCCTTGCTGATTTGCACTGGCTCCCCATCAAATTTAAAATATTGCCGCTTACCTTCAAAATTATGAATAATGCAGCCCCTAGCTATCTCGCCGAACTTCTTAGACCATACACCCCTGGGAGAGCCCTCAGATCGTCCGACCAATTACTCTTGGTACAGCCTCGATCTCGGCATAAGAGCAGAGGTGACCGTGCGTTTGCCCTGGTTGCACCTAACCTGTGGAACAACCTTCCCATTGCTATTCGCGCATCTGACTCCATCCAATTATTTAAATCACGATTAAAAACTCACTTATTTAATCTTTCTTTCCCGGTTGGTTAACGCCTGTATTTTATACTTAATTCCAATTTTATCTTTCTTAATATCTTATTCTACTTAAAACCTATGTGTTTTTAGCAAGTTTTATTTAATATTCACTTTTATTCTTGTGTAATTAGTGCCAGTGACCTGTTAGCATATTCAGTACTTTGTTAATTCATGTTTTAACCTGCTGTTTTATTGTGAAGCACTTTGGTATACGGTTGGTTTTTAAATGTGCTATATAAATAAAGTTGTATTGTATTGTATTAGACACAAACAAGCCCATTACTAGCTCAATTTAGACAACTAATATGACTAGAGATTTATAGGGGTGAATCCAGAACACAAGTGCTCTCTGATGCATCTACTGAAGTGTGAATGTGAACATTTTCACACAGTCAGCAACAACTCATCTCCTCTGAATGCACAGAAGAAAACAAAACATAAATAAAAATGACGGCAAAAGCACCTTGGATCAAGCAGCAGGTAGTTGAAACTGGACTTGATGATGCCCTCTCTCCACTTCCTGTTCTGATCTGGTTGGTCAAACTGCTGGCACAAAGCCTGCTCATCAGCCTGGCAATTGGGAAGATTAAAGGTCTCCAGAACCCTACACAATTCTGGACTGTAACCTGCATCTGTAAAAATAAAAAACTAAATGTCAATGTATGTGTTCATATATTTTAAGAGTAGATATTATATTTAATGAAATGTTACAACAGAGCTCAACTTACCTTAAGTCACTTAAAAACTTGAAATAAAGCATTACCTGCTTGTGGTTGCTCTAACTTCTTCTGTTGATATTGTGACTGGCAGTTGGACTCCTGTACCAGGCGGCACAGTCTTCGCATGTAGGTGGGCCTTGTACGACTGCTGATGGGGCCTGGACTTTCCCCCAGCTCCACCAGCCTCGATCTGAGCTCCTTGTCAGTTATCCCTCTGATTTCTGGCAAAATATTGTCCACACACTTCTCATTTTCCGCCTTCTGTACCTCCACCTGGGGTTTCTGATTCTCTTTTTCTTTGCTGTCCACCATGTCAGCATGCAAAGTACGCCAGTCATAAAGTATGGTCTCCTCACTGCTGGTAGTACTCACGCTGGAGCTGAGGGAGGTGTCTGCTGTAGGTGGGACATGGGTCTCAATCAGTTTGTGGCCGCGTTCAGTATCTGTGTACAGGTACTCTACTGGTTCGTCCACATCCTGAATGTGTGGACGCCCTCCAGGGGTGTAGGACAAGTTAGCCAGGTGCTGTGGCCTACGGCAGCTTGAAAGCCTGCTCATGCTGTACCTCGGTGTGCAGCCAGTACCTGGGGTGCAGGGAAAATCAGAGTCCTCCTTGGATCTCCTTGGAGAACCATAGCTGGAGGTGGATGATGACGACACAGAGTCTGGCAGAGAGCTACAGTCCCTAGTTATCCAGGCATCTTCATTGTTTAGGCTTTCTACCTGCTCCTCATGAGGGGTATCGTTTACATTTCTCTTTGTAGTTGTCTCATCTGAACATGTCAGATCGTCAGTCAGAAATTCCCCGTCTTCGGTGAGATTACAGTTCTGTTCCTGCATAGCAAAAGCAATCTCTGCAATGTTTCTCTCATAAGCACTGACTGAATTGTCATTATTGCTCTCGAGTAGAAACGTGTCACACAAAGTCTGTGACTGAACAGCAGAGTCTGTCACACTTGTAGAGAGGAGAAGCGTATCAGCCTGGCTGTTACTAACACTTGAGCCTCTGAGAGTACTGGACTGTGTCTCTTGGCAGTCCACAGACAAGCACCCTCCTTCTGTGGGTCTGCCTGAAAAGCAGTGTGCACTGGATGGTAAGCGTGGTGAGTTATAAAACTCTTCACTGGTTGGAGATCTGGGAGTCTGGCGGCGTATTCGAACTGGTGTAGGCAGGGTATCTTCGAACAAAGATGTGGAGAGGCTCTCAGTTCTGCTTGTTCTCAGCGAGCAACGGCTCATTCTTGAGCGTGTCCTGCCTGTTACAAAAGGACTGGGTGTGAATGGATGATCACTTTTTTCTTCTACTGCTGCGGACTCAACAACATCTTCCTTACTTGGACTGTCTACATCATTACCACCACAACCCTGAACTATATCATTGTTTGGATTTTTTACTCCAGACAAGGTCAGTTTATTAAGCATACCTGATAAACGCTCAACCGTTTGAGGTTTGGAATCAGTATTAGCTTCCATATGAATCTTTGTAAGTTCACAATCAGAATTTGTAGAAATCAGAGTCTTTCTGTCTAATGCGGTCTTGGCAGAAACATCATCTGCTGCACTAAGTGAAAGACATTCAGGGTTTACAGAGGCATCCAGAGCACTGGTGTAATGGTCACTCTCACAGCTACTATAATGGCTACTACTAGTTCCACTGCTGCTGCCGGCAGCATGGCAGTGTACTTTGTTTTCATCACTGTTCCCCTGAGCGTCTTTTACACGCTCTGTTTCCTGTTCATCATCACTTTCTTCCAAAGCACAGTGAACAAGCACTGTTTTCTCCAAGTCCTCTTCTGTGCTCTCACTGCTTTCCCTGCAGAAAATGTAGACATGATCCGGTGATGTGGCGTCAATGCCCTGCTTGTCTAAAATAGTAGCCATGCGTTCTGAATCCAGGAAATCAGAATACTCAGATATGTCAAAAGGTAAGCTGCGCTGGCAGCCATCAACAGCAGGATTCTGCTGGGGAGATTCGGGGCTGAAAACAGGGTAATATTCATCCACGTCATCCCTGAAGCTCACGCTCTTCCGACTTGCTCGCATGAAGGAAACTGCAGGGAAGTTGGAAGGAGGGATTATGCCATCAGGTGAAGCAGTACATTCCTCGCCTTTCGATGTGGTATCATCGGTACAATTGCCATCTTCTTTAAGATTCGATACTGCAGCTGCAGGCTCCACCGCAGACATGCGAGTGCTTGAAAGTATGGAAGGATAAGATGGTCTGTGATGCGATACACTTCTGCAACTTAGTCGTCCATTAATGTTAGACAGGTTAAAAAATGATGAGCGCCTTGTGCTGCTCAGTGGGGCTTCTCCAAAGTCACTTATCATGGATGTGTGGGAACTAAAGCTGTAGTCCGATTCAGGATAGCTGGACATGTCTGTCTGGTCGGAATACAGAGCTGTGAAGGAAAAAAATGAACATAGTTTAGTCTGTCAGCAAAATTCTGTAAAGACAAACCTGAAACTTTTCTTATCCACTCTTTACACCCTGGCGGGGAGTTCTGCAGGTTATAGTTCTTGTGTTTTTTCATTATTTGATAGTAAAAACAGGTAATGCTACTGCCAATGTTTTAACTCCTTTGGTTTCACAATCGGTAGCGGAGCTTCTCAACAGCGCTCTCAGTGTGATTATACAACTGTCAAAGACTTGAAAAAGGTCATCTTACAGTATTGGAACTGAGGTATGTCATCCTCCTCAGTGTCTGTTGGGCCAGCCTGGTATTCCTGAAGGAGATGGGCACATTTTCGATTTTCCTGTTGCTCTGCAAGCTGCTGTGGAGTGTTTCCTTCCTGGATTAATAAAGCGGAAGTAAGAGAAAACTCAAAGTAAAATGTTCACTATATTCAAAGCAAAAGATTAGAATTTTATAGTATACTTTACAGTACCCTTCAGGTATTCTCTTGAAGTTGTCACAAATATAAACAACAGATTAACCTAAATGTTCCCAAAAACTAGTCTAAAAGCCACAATTAAGCAATTCATACATTATCTTTGATATATGGATTCCCTCCGTTCATCAAGAGCAGCTTGAGATTTTGATAACATCCCCACAGTGCAGCAACATGAAGAGGAGTGAGGCCTTCTGATGACCTAAAATCGACATTTCATCATTACAAGTCGGTGCAAAGTTTATGAAAAATCTGGCCAATATTTCAAACAAAACTACTGATATACCACGGTAAGTAAACAAATACAAACAGCACAATGTTGGCAATTCTGTCTCTGTAAACCACAACAGTAGATTTTAAATGAAACAATCCAGATGGGATTGGAGTGCAGACTTCACTTTTTGATTCAAAGAGTTTAACAAAACTTTTGCAGCAATTGTTTAGGAATGACAGTCATAACATACTGCAAAAGCAACCCAAGAATTTGTATAGAAAAATAAATAAGATGTCCTTCAACGGGCAACCCAAGAGAGCATGTTTTTCAGCTACTGAAGACACTGGCATAGACATAAACAAACCAGCAACTGAAGGTGGCTGCATTAGAGGCCTGGCAGAGCATGTCCAAGGCTTCTACACTTCAGGCAGTCATTAAGTGCAAAGCATTTTCATGCAAATATTAAATACAATCCTTTTATAAAATGGGGGACTATGTAGTAGTGAGTTAATACAATGCTTGTGTTAAAACCCCAGAACTAAGGCTGAAAAACTGTCTTGCTTCTTTGACTTAAAATACACTATAGTGACTAAATGTATATGATGTTAAGTGACTGTTTTGGATCTATACCTTATATTGGGGTCAGCTCCATATTGCAGCAAGGTTTTCAAGCATCTTATGTTCTTCTCAGTTTCTTTGCCAACAGATAAGTGTACAGCAGCTACCCCTTTGGTACCCACCAGATTGGGGTTTGCGCCTTGTAAAAGAAGTTGCTGCACAGATCTGTCACGAAAGCAAGACGTGTTACACTGACAAATACAAACTAACATATCGAAAAATGAAAACACCCGTAACAAACTAGTAAGGACTGAAATATGTAGCTATGTAGATATATAGAGTTCATGCACACTTAATTTTTTATTGGAAAACCGACATCGTGGATAGTATTGATTTTCTTTTTGAGAGATCAGAGCTGGATAAGGTATACAAATGTAAAAACGTAAATCGTAATGTTAGTCTGACGTGGGTGGCTGTAGCATGTTTACAACACAGGACATGTCAGGGGAAAGAAGAAAAAGGGATGGACCTCACCTGGGATCTCCTTCATTCACCGCTTTACACAGCTGACTCGTCAGTCTCCTCGTGTGTCGATCCATGGCCAGCGATACTTGTTTTTTAATTTATCTAAACTCTGAACATCTTCCGAGCAGCGTGTAATAAACTACGTGGCTCTGGCTCACGTTAGCAAGCAGAGCTAACGGCGACTTGCAAGCTGCAGAAATCGAGCTATTGTTTGCGTACATTAAACTACGTTTTCCTAAAGTTTAAGCCGGCAAAACGTTAACATGATTTTTTTTTCAATGCAGCTTGGACGATTGGGCGAGCGTTTCAGATTCTAAAGCAATAACTCACAGTTTATCTACATTTTGTTTTTTTACTTTTCGATGAAGCTACGGTACATTGTTTTCAGACTTCCCTCCAAGCCCCGCAGCAAACGGAAATCCCTCCCACATGCGCCTCTGATTGGACAAAGTTAACCAATGAGGTGATAGATTCATTTAAAGCAAGGCACAAAGTCTTTGCCTGAAAAACTACTGATGTCTTTGTAGGTCACAGCGTTTCTATTCCACTGCTGTATTTTATTTTAGCTTCAAAACTTTTAATTAATAGACGGAGTCACATAAAACTCAAATGCTCGAACACACACTGCTAATTAACTCATTATAATGCAACAAATGCTTACATGAAATGGTACTTCAGAATCATTAAGCCACTCAAAAATACACATGCAGTCTAATATCAAGGAAGGCGCACAAGGCAAAGCTGAATATTAATATCCCTTTACAAGATACATTTGGCAATTTGCAAGAGGTTCAAATAGGCTACTTAAGTAGGATAGGGACGGAGACTGCCTTAGTTCTATATTTATTTATTTATTTATTATGTTTATGTATTTACAACTAATATTTTTTTCTGTTGAATATAAATGATTTATGGGAGGTATTTATGAATTTAAAATGCGTATTTTCTGCTGATGATACTACTAGCACATGGTAGTGGGGAAAATTTCGATCAACTCCTGGATACTGCAGAGAAAGATTCTGATACTTTCACGAACCAGTAAACTCTAATAGCGAATAGGGGTTTATATTGAAATTGATAATGTATCCAAAACTAAATTCTGAAGTGTGTTATTGGGTTGTAAACAAATAAGGAAACCTCACATAAAACACATGACAACAAAAAATTCTAAAAGAATCACATTATTACATACAGCCAAAGTATGGCTGTATGTAATGCAGTGCTTGACAGTAACTCCAATATTTGTCAATATGAAATCTCTTGTTTATTCAGTACATCTCCAATATAATTACAAACATGATTTTATTTACAGGAGCTTAACACAGCATTAAAACATTGCTCTATGCAATACTAACAGAAATGGTTTTCACTGCAAAGTTGTGTCAACACTTGGAAATTACATAAAACAACACCGCTGTCTAAAACTACTGCATCACTTTTAAATTACACACAGTAGAGCGAAAACAATAATTTATTCCTCATCCAAATTCTCAGATAGCACCGATTTTCCAGGGATAGATATCATGTCATCTCAGATAGAGTAGAAAGGAAGTAGAAGGAGGCTAATCAGAAGAAGCAGCAGGCTAGGGTGGCTTGCTACAGCATGGCTGCCTTCAGGTAGTTGGCAGTCCACGTAGGGTTCTATGCATAAAGCATAAGCCATCACATGAGCAATGTAGCTCTGTTCCTGGACTCCATCAAAAAGATGTGACATGGGACCTTTGGCAAAAATGGCTACATCCTCTATGCCGTGGGTCTCTGAATCAAGAGGGACAGCAGTCTGCTGGACGTAGTTGTTGTCCGCTGAAGGGAAACAAGAGAGAAGACTTCAGTATTAGCTGCATAGCTTTAGTTAGATCAGTGTTGACAAAAAAAAGCCAACAGTTGGCTTACTAAACTAAAACGCATTGTACTGATGACATTAGCTGTATTGATAATGGATTGCATTTATATAGCGCTTTACAATTCCACTATTGTCTGTGAAGGTTCTCAGCCATCCAGGTCATCGTAGTCTAAGGTGCTTGGAAAGAAAAGCATTCCACTCTGATTCCACTATTCATTCACTCTCACACACTGGTGGAGGAAAGCTACAATTGTAGCCACAGCTGCCCTGGGGCAGACTGACAGAAGCAGGCTGTCATATCGCGTATCTGGCCAACAGAGGTAGGGTAAAGTGTCTTGCCCAAGGACACAGTGACCAGGACAGAGAGCCCGGGGATCGAACCGGCAACTTTCCGGTTACAGATGAGCGTCCCAAACTCCTGAGCCACAGTCGCCCCGTGATGAAAGCAGATGAAGACACTAACCTGTTTCATTATCGTAATCCTTACTTTCTGACACTTAGTAATGATTCATAAGTAGTCTTTACAATTCAACACTCCTATGAAAGTACTGTACAGAATTTTTTCTAAATCATCTGCTGTTTATAGCCCTTATTTCAAATGCTGTACCGTCAAAAAAACAACCTGAAAGAATGGTGTATATATACACAAGAAGCTGTATTGTCCATTCAATGAAACTCCATTGCTGAACGTTTGTGAGGTGACAGTGAAAAGCTAGATTGAGTGTTTTGTGGCAGTGCAGTTGGTTTACTGTTACACCACAAGATGGAGCTATTGCATTGATTTGGATTCCATAAAAAGATGCTCAGTGTCACTTACTTGAAATTGATTCATTCACATCCGGGCGACTTCCATTGGCAATCTTGTATCCTGGTCCATTCCCATACACAGCAGTGGTGAAGTGTTTGTTGTCAGTAGCCTTGGTATCAGCGATCCCTGTATATCACAAGGGCAAATTACCACTCAGAACATAAGATGAGGCTGACTTGTTAATGCTAAAGCTTCTTCCAAAAGTGCATTTTACCTAGAACAGGGTTTCCTCTTGGAGAATAACCTCCAAAAGCAAAAACATGAGAGTGGTCTGCAGTGACTATAGTCAGAGTGTCCAGGTCACTGACGAGGTCAGCTGTTCGCTCGATTGCTCTGTCAAACTGTACAGCTTCATGGAGTGCCTTTTTGGCCATTGTTGCATGGTGACCGTGGTCGATTCTCCCCCTTGAAGTTCAGAAGAAAGTCACTGATAAATAAGCATCTGTAGTAGTACGTCTCTTGCAAAGTTTGAGATTGCAGTGAAAACGTAGGCGTCCCAAAGTACAGCCTTAATGCGACATAATGCTACAACTGTGACCAGCACATCAAATATTAGTTTGGCCAATGGTATTGCAGCAAAAGTGAGTTCCAGTTATGGAAAATGGCATGAAATTAATAATAGGATTATCTGTGGAAACCATTGTGTTAGTAACTGCTCCTTCATAGTCATATTAGACCACATTTCACTTGTTGGACACAGTGCCATGTGTAAAAGATGGAAATGGACAATGATGATGTCAATGTTGCATCATCGTAAACTTGTGTGGGGAAAGTCGTATTAATGCACACGCCTGAAGCAAGAGATGAATGAGAAGAAAAAAAACTGTCAGTGAGAAGAGCTTCTAATATGAACCAGCCATTTTTTCAAGTTTTAAAGAGAAGAAGAGCAGAACAGTTCATCTAAAAATAAATACATAAGAATGAAACATCTGTAAAGAAACACAGACAATATTTTTTTCACAATCTTCTATGTGCCAAAGAAGCAAATCTGTCATCAAAAGTAAAGGTGGACTTGGCAAATAAATAAATAAATAAATGAACACTGGTTTTACTTCTGCCTGCAATCAAGATTAATCAGCACTCAGCCGACCCTCCACATATCTCTGGTGCAGGCTGATACTGATATTGATTTTGCCATTGTCACAATATGAGAATAACATGAAAATATGCCACAGTTTTTATTCTGTCTGTTGTTGCCAATCGGACATTCACATTAAAAGGTCAACCATGATTTGTTGTTTTGATTAATATTCCTGATTTCTTTCTTTGGTGAATATACTATACTTATCTTCCACAAAGAGGAAAAATCCTTTGGGGTTCTTGCTGAGGATCTTGATAGCTTTCTCTGTCATCTCTGTAAGGGATGGGTCCATGGAGGGGTCACGATCCAGCTCGTACCGGCAGTCTTTGGGTTCAAACAGACCTTAAAAGAAAGAATTTGCAGGCTTCAGTTTTCCCCTGTTACATCTGCCATATTACATATAGTATATATAATCTTTATATGTAATAAATAAATAAATAAAATGGCACAAACTTGATAAATTCCTTAAAAACACTGACAAATGAGTTCAGCAGAATTTAGCGAAATGTCACTGTTTAAAAATCTAAGTTTTTTTATTGGGTCTAGAGTACTTAAGGTCTTGTGTTTTTCTTCTCTGTATGACGCAGTTGTAAATGATGCACCTCAGAGTTCTTACCCATCAGGAAGTCTGTCGTTGCAGGATTGATAGCATCAAAGTCAGCCTTGTTCCAAACATATTTAGCATTCTGTCGGTGGGGAACAATGACAAACGTGGAAAATGTTTGTTTTTTAAAAAAAAATGCTCAGTGATGAAAATCACGATACATGTTCAAACTAAAAACTGATGAGCACACTTGATGAAGGCACTGTTTACCGGTTTGTTCTTTAGCCATTCATCGACCAGATTTTTCCCGTCCTTTCGGACTCCTGTCTTATTTAAATACTCTGGGTCTTCCACTGTTGTGGGAAACATATAGGTACGACCTCCACCAAGGATAACCTGCAGAAAGAAATATATTCCCCTTTTGATTTTTGTACATGTAAAATACTTTAAAAAAAACCACATTTAGTGTATGAGGATTTATTCACCGAGTACTTCTGAGGTTTGGATTAGAAAGTGGTTTCTTAGGTTCGCTGTCATCCATGTTTTACAAAATTGTCGAGGAATCTGCTTTTGGTAAAATTTAATGACTTATCTAAAAGACCTTATCTGGTTTATTCAGTCTAGAGGTACCTTGATTTTTTTTCTATTCATCATTTGTGTGAGTGCACTGTTCATTTGCCTGCCCGTTTTGATTAAGTCTTACATTTATCTCTGTGTTGTAAACCAGCTGGTAAGCAATGTCACGGCACTCATTCTTGACTGCCTCATTTGGGAGATCAGCATCAGAATACCAGTCCCGGCTGGCAACGTGAGCGTAGGCTGCAGCAGGAGAAGCATGTTGAACTCTGGTTGTGGTGACAATGCCAACTGATTTCCCTGAAACAAGGACCAGATTTTTCATAGCGTTAACATATTTGCTGAGTTATACTTGGAGAACTTGAACTGATTAGGCTCCTGGAGGTTAACAAATTTTGTTTGAAAATGCAGGACACATTTATTTTTTAGATTTAGATATATTTAGATATATACACTTGATGTGAGGTATGCTACAGAAAACACGCCTGTTTAGATGTAAAATTGTTTTATTTATAGTAGTTGAATAGTTGTCCAGTTAGTAAGCTAATGCTGTACACTGAACAATAAATGTATATAGGTTATTTCTCTTGTACACGTTCGACTTTTAAGATTTTATTGCTTTGTAGCATCATTTTCATGTGCCTTAAAGTAGTCAAAGCTTTGTGGATGTGGGTCTACCTGCAGCCTTGGCACGGTGAAGAACAGATATGACTTCATTTCCATGGGAAGCCTGGCAGTCGTACCTTGGAGTGGCAGCACTGACCCCCAGAGTGCCATAGTTGGCTTTCACACCACACTGGTACGCTGTTGCTGTGCCAGCACTGTCTGGCATCTGCTGATCCACGTTGTACGTCTGCAGGCATCCGAAGCAATCACACATATTGCATGTTAACCAATATTCACGCTCACTGTCAAAGAAAATGCTGATTCTGTCATTGACATCAAGAAAATTAAAACACTGAACATTCATAAATTAAGTGTCCTAGATTTTTCACAAAAGTTATGTCACCTGACTTATAACACAGATAAAAAAGCCTGTCTTTGTTAGGCTGGTAACATGTATCCTGCTAGTGAAAGGGCAAAACCTGAAACCTTGACCCTTACATTAAAGGCATGACTTTGCTTTGGAGGAATTTCACTGCAAATTAATAGCTGTTGTGAGTGATGACCTTTATCTATGAAATGTTTTTATTCCCACATGATCCTGCAAGTGGTCACTCTAATTAGAATAAAAACATTTCATAGATAAAGGTCATCCGAATCATTGGATGATTTGATGAATATGGCAAATATATATATTTTGTGCTACAGCCATAGACAGTTTTTAGGAAAAATGAAGCCAATGAAGTACCTTAACCATGAATTCTATATGAAGGCCACCAGATGGCACTAGTTACCATAGAGGTCTGTGGGAAAACAACTTTGACCTTTGTGAAGACCCTTCTGCTCAATTCATGGGCTCAGTCACTCATTTTGGCTCACATTGAACACAAACTTAAGTCTGCTTTTATAGTTTATCTTTTGAAACAGTGGCGTTCCACCCTTCCAGCACATACTTGCAGAATCAATGCCAAGTGACACTGAAGCTGTTGTTTGTAATCTTGCCAGAGGTGGGACCAAGTCATTGTTTTGCAAGTCTCAAGTAAGTCTCAAGTCTTTATCCTCAAGTCAAGTCTCAAGTCTCAAGTAATGTCAGGCAAGTCAGAGTCGAGTCTCAAGTCACTGGTGTAAAAGTCCGAGTCAAGTCACAAGTCTGAAACTTTGAATTTCAAGTCCTTTCGAGTCTTTAAAAAAAAAAAACGAAAAAAGAATGTTGCAGTTATGCTAAATGTAAATATTAGACCATGTAATTTTTAAATCTGTGTTTTTCTCAACACATGACGAAATAGTGAACTTAGAAAATATACACAAATTGTGAAATTGCACCTCTTTAAAATGCAGCTCAATTAAACTTAGTTCCAAGAATAATTTTCACCGTCAGTTCTGAGATAAGCTGCATGTTATTCTTAGATGCACTTGTAGGACCGGCTTTAAAATCACATGACAAAAATATCATACACATTAAAAAAAAACTGTATCACCAACGTAGCCTGGAAAACATTTGCTAGTTAGATGAAGTCAGCTATCTCATCGTAGCAAAAGAGAAGCACCACCTACCGTTCTTTATGCAACTTCAACCGTCGGAGAAAGTTGGAAGTTGTTCCATCTCTGTCTGTGATTCTCTACTTGGATGTTTTGCATATTGCATTTCGGTTTTTTGTTGACTACTTCATAGTTTATGTACCTGAAAAAATAACTCCTTGCAGCATTTTTGAGCGTTTTTTTTTTCTTTTTAAAAAAAAATCTGGTTAATTTGATTGGCTGTGCTACAGCTCACGCACACATACGTACGGAGTGTGGTTTGAATAAATGAATGAATGAATTGAATTAATGGTGCACACTTTCTATATAATATAATATAGTATGCGTGTTAAATTTTATATTTGGGGTGAAATATCAAGTATTTTCAAGTAAACTAGTTCAAGTCCAATTCAAGTCCCAGGTCATTAGTGTAAAAGTCCAAGTCAAATCACAAGTCTTAGAACATTTTTTCAAGTCAAGTCTAAAGTCATAAAATTAATGACTCGAGTCTGACTCGAGTCCAAGTCATGTGACTCGAGTCCACACCTCTGAATCTTGCTTTCTGGTTGTTGTTTTTATCAGTAAGATTTAGAACCATAAAAGTATGTGCGATACAGTTAAGGATGCAAGTCTACGGAGTGTGTTGCTCATAGTGTTCTGACCTTAGAAAGGGCCAGGTGGGGGAAAGAATCCATAGCTAGACTGGACTCCTCCCCACTTACTCCTTCCAACTGGCCTTTGAGGATCCGGGCAGCAGTCACTGTTGGCATACCCATACCTGGAAGTAGGAGGAATCACACGTGAGTAGATAACATCAGCCAAGAGAGTACACTGTGCTCTTTGAACTCATTAGGTCCAGCTAATAAAACAGCTAGTGAAACTTGGTAAAGGACATTCTGGTCATCAGATATAAACCTTAAACTCTTCTAATGTGTCACCAATAGGTCATTAACTAAAAGAACTTTCCTATGTATTCTCACAAACACGTCATTTATTGAGCTGTTACATATTACTTATCAATCATAAATATTGATAAAACTTTAAATGTGCTGAAGACAGCATCAGTGATGGCAAAAGTCGAAGCTCATAAAATCATAATCAAGATATAAATTTGTCATTTGTACAGAGAAGCTGCTAAACAGTGATGTTGGGTCAGAGATTAAATAGCAGCAAATGTATGATTTCATGTAAGGCTATATTTCCACAACGGAATAAAGAAATTCGTTTCTGTTGTTTTACAATAGCGGAAAATATTTCGCCTGCTTTTGGTTTTGGTTAAATGGAATTAATGAAGCAAACTGAACTAACCTGTTATTAATTTCTGTTGAACGTCCAGACATGGTAGATGACTTCAAACTGTTTCCGATTTACCCTTTTTTGGTATTAGCCCGATTAAGGATACAAGAGCAAATATTGCAACCCCACATGCACTGTGGGCTTTGCAGAGCCTCACTTCACTTTGTTATGCCTGGCTTTCCGAGCAGATGATCATGTGTCAGTGTTCATCTCCTACCATGATTTTTGTGGTACCAAAATCTGGGGCTTTAAAAGACCTTATTATGTTTTGGTGAGTTACACCACAGTGATGGAGAGACTCAAAATGTCTTTCAGCTGAATAAATGAACTGAGGTACAAGAGGAAATACTTGATAGTTTAAAGAAACTTCATAAATGGTAGGAAAATTTCTTTCTTAGACTTACCATCTCCTAGGAAGAGGATGGCATTCTTGGCTTGGTGTGAATTACGTGGTTTATTTAGGGCTGCGTGAATAGCATTCCTTCCTTTATTGTTCCAGTAGAACGGTTCGAGCTCATCCTCTATAAGCGAGACAAAATAAATGTGAAGGTGGTTAGAGCCATTCAAATGTGTTTCTGTGTTTTTTTTTAATGAATAAACTGCATAATAGTCAGTTTTTGCAACACCGAATATGCATTGCATGTCTGTTACTGTCTTTTCTTTAAGCTTGAAATTGTGTTGCAAATTGAAAGTAATATTCTTAGTTTCTGAAGAAGCTCTCATGAACAAAATGTAGCAAATTCTTACTGTTAGCACACGAAGTCCACTGCACCGAAATGGAAATCAGTAATCCAATAAAAAATAGATAATGTCTGTTGGCCATGGTCTAGACTCTATATGAATGCAGAGAGAGAACAAGAGCACGTTTTCCTCACTCTGAAGCACCTTTATATATTCAGCCAAGGAGCAAAGGGCACATGAAGGAACTTGCAATTGAGGGAAAAGGTTTTATGCAATCTCTCACACACATGCACACGGGAGAAGAGGCAGTAAACTACGCAATGTCAGTACAAAATAGTTAAGAAGATCTAAATTTGCTTTGTAGAAGTAATCATTATTGGACCACGGTGAAATTAAAACCGTAGCTCACACGATAATGCTAAAGCAAAAGTGTTCTTTGCAGAATGTGAAACAGAAAGGAGTTTCCTAAAATTGTTGCTGTTAGCTTTATACCTAATAGTTAATTTGATCCCTTCTATCAGTATCATTACCCAGATTAAGTACTTTTGTGCATCAGCCAGCTAGCTAGACGCTTATAGATAAATATTGATCCCACAAGGGAGATCAGTGTGCCACAGCAGCAGGATAAAAAAATTAAAATTGGACCAAATTTTTTAGTTTTTTATTTTAGTTTTGGATTTAAATGTACATTTGCACAATGACTGAAACTTGCACCACTGAAGGAACAATGGGCTGTGAGGTGAGTTCCTTGATCCCACAGAAACGTCCAGATTGGAGATTTACTTATCTGGATGATTGAGCTAAGATGTGTTTATTAGTTTGTCAGCCCGAGTACAGACAGCTGCAATAAAAAGCACCATCTGATAAATGTTTACCAGCAATAGCTTTAATCACTCTTGTCTATAGCTACCATAAATCAGTGTGATATGCATAAAATTTACTGATTTGTTTTTGTTTTTCACTCTTCCACACTTTTACATTGCAGTGTTAAAAATCTGTTTACTGTACTTTATGGTCAAGTGGTCCAATTTTCACAAATTGTTGAAAGTTGTTTATTTTAATTTGTGGTACAATTAACTGAGCCATGAGTGTGTGTGTACAGGTGGCTTTGATCACACATCTGTGTGACGTTTTCAGAAAGTGGTTTAAAAATGTTCATTCTTTTATATCCACTGGCTTTGGTTGTTTGGACCAGGTTTGGGCTTATTGCAGAAAACAGTTTTATTAAAACAGGAAGATTTTGAAAGATTCAGTGGAATACACTTTTACAATGTCAAAATTTCATTTCTTACAGGGAAATACATGTAAGTGAGCCTGATAATTGTATTATTATTTATTTTATTTTATCATTATTTCACAGACTCTGTTGGAGGGCTTAACAGGAGTTTCAGTTTCCACATTCAAAATGTTAGCATCAGTATCTAAATCTTTTCTTAAAAGTTTGGGCAACAATGTAATACGCTTACTCTGGAACACAGCCAATCCAGAAAATGTAAAAACACATATGCTCTTTCTTGGCAATCTTTATTAAATGAAATGACCCATAAAGTTGGGCATTACCCAAAATATTTTCTATCAAATGGAGAACGATTTTACAAAGAAAACCAGATGTTCTATGCCTACACATCTGTAGGAAAAGAAATAGTATGAAAATACATTTTCAACTTGCTTATAAAATACATTCGTTTACAATCCAATAGATTATGGTATCAAGTGACAGGCAATTTAACAGAGAAACATAAAAGGTTAGGAGCTATTAAGGTCAAGACACATAATGAAGGGCTGATATTTTAACGCAGTCTTTCTGATTTCTTCTCAGGTCTGATAACGCTGGTACTCGCCATGACGGCTCATAATTCAGGATTACATTATCGTATTTTATTTCACCTGGACAGTGATGATCATGTTACAGCTCTGTGCCCTGTATACGTGGCCAATAGAAAAAAATGAGCTCAAATCTGTTTGTTTCAGTTTATGCTGTCCAAAGCTTTAGATTACACTGAATGTATTTAACTGGAGAAAAAAACATAATGGGCAAAACTCACACTTAATAATGAAAAAAGTTAGTGCATGTTAGACGTCACATATGTACATATAGGCTGTAATTGCCTTTAATAAAATACAACAAGTTTTGATGGCTCTGCAGTGGAAACACACGGAGGGCTGTTTACATATGAATTATGGTTAATTTGCATATGTAGTAGCTTGAGGTTCCTGCATAGCTGTTGGTATGCACCTGAATAGAGTTAGCACATGCAAGTTAAGCCTACGCTTGCATGCATGTTTGGTTAACTGTGCATGTAAATATGGACGTACAGAGAATCTTTTTTTCTCTTAAGAAATACAGTACTTTTATCCCTGGATTCTAAGTTGACAGCCTGTGCACATACAGTGCACATGCATACCCTGCGAGTGTTTAGTGCATATTGCTACATTTATACAAAGTAACACGTGTGCCGGATTGGGCGGGGTCATCTGAACAACAAGAGAACACAGAGAAGGAAAAACAAGAGGCTGGAAGGTGTGTTCACAGAGCCAGAGGAGGAATGAGTGTGACGGTGCGTGTGAGGAGGACAGTTTGTGTAAGGCTCCAAACAGGTAGCGTAGGCCATGACATGTGCCACATAATTCTGCTCCTTTACACCATGGAACAGGTGAGCCATTGGTCCTTTGGCATAGATGGCCACATCCTCCCCACCATGTGTCTCAGCATCCAGTGGCACAGCAGCCTGCTGCATGTACTCCTCATCATCTAAACAAAAAAAATGTGTAGCCAATCACCAAACAACCTTTCAGAATAAGTAGATGTTTCAGCGTTTCCATTAATTCACCATGATGACCTTATACACTCTACCTTACTTACAAATTCATAAACTGTCATTGGGATAAGAGACATACATTAGATTGCACTATTATCACACTTTCCTCATGTATCCTGTGGCACAACTGTGTTTTTCAAATCCTCTGTAATTTATTTAATCAAACTTAATAATATAATTTTCACAAACCAGAAAGGAATCTAAATCCCTTTGATTCAGCGACTAACGCGAAGCAAAGCGTGTAAAAATACCCCCAGTGGATGTATTTGGAAAATGACTGCAGTCTTTGTTTTGCTCTGGTTAAAGGGGCCTTTTAAGCATTGTGCAAAGGTTGAACCTTTATTCTCTTTTATCTCTACATCTCACAAAAACTTTTTGGCCTCATACGCTTACATTAATCATATAGATGTTGACTTGCAGGGGATAGGTGCCAGGTGGGCTGAGTGTACACTGGTTCCCAGAACAAGTATATTAAAAAGAGAAGGCATTTTTTTCACCTTAAGTTACACACACTTGTTCAATGACAAAAAACACACAGTGTAGGACAAGGAACATTGCTGTTAACCTTCCAAAGTACAGGAGACCTGTGCAAAGAACTAAACAGAAGACAGAACCATGAATCCGTAAATAAAATGACCATCATAATTTATCTCTGCTCCCTAGAGAAACATGCACAAGCCAACCATAACCGCATCGCTTCAAGGTGTCTGTGTACACATCAGCACAGACGAGTGCCACAGCTGAAAGATATTAATCTGTACTTACAGTAATCCACCAAAGTGATGTTCTCTCTAGTTCCATTTATATGGACGTAACCCGGGCCATTGGCATACAGGATGCTAGTGAAAGGCATTTGGTCGTCAGCTTTCTTTGGGGCTAATCCTGAATAATAAAAATAAAAAGAATGTAGGTAAGGAAGAGGCTAGTTCCAGTATTCTTCACAAGTGGTCCGTCTGCACCCTTTTTTTGTTTTACCCCTTTTTTCGCCCCTTGTACTTTTAATTTCACACACCAGGGCATGATTTTCATGCTAGTTTGAACCCACAATGCCTTCACGTGGCAGTGCTTTGAGTCATACCAAAGATGGGGTTTCCTCGAGCCGTGTTGCCACCAAAGGTGAAGACATGAGAGTGGTCAGCAGTGACCACAGTCAGTGTGTCTGATTCTCTGGTGAGCTGTGCAGCACGATGAATGGCACAGTCAAACATCACAGCTTCTGTCAGTGCCAGTTTGGCAATGCCATCGTGGTGACCGTGATCGATTCTCCCTCGTAACAGATAACAGAAAAGAGATTTAGACATTTAATATTTATTTCATTGTCTTGCAACTTAAGGAATTAAACCTCATTAAACTGGATCCACAAGCTAAATAAATAAATGAGTGTGCTTGCTGAGATTTTACATTACAAAATTGTTTTATTGCACTCATCTTCCACAAACAGGAAATATCCTTTTGGATTTTTCTTCAGTATTTGAATAGCCTTTTCTGTCATCTCCACAATGGATGGATCACGCGTGCTATTTCGGAAAACCTCAAATCTCATGTCTTTGGGCTCAAACAGACCTAGAAGCACGAACAAACAAGAAGAAAATGTTCATGTTGGACCAAAATGAATAAAAAATATGCAGCAGCACACAGCAATGTTGTGGTTAATCCAAACTGTCAGTTAGAACAAAAAAAAAAAAAAAAAAAAAAATGGAAACTGAAAGTCAATTTCAAAATATGTTAGAGTTGAACAGCTAAACCTTCTGACCCCGTCTGTAGAGTTAAAATCAGCACTGCAATCTCAGATCATTAATATGAAAATCTATCTAAGAATTGGTACACTTGCTCATTTAAGTTATATATAAGGCAGTTAACAGTTTTAAAGAAATAATTGCTAGCTGCTAGTCAAGCCTTCTCTGTGATGGCTTGTTTTAAAAGTAAGAACACCTTTAAATGCAGCAGATCTAATTTTCTAAATTTATCATACAAGTGGGTAATATGCATAACATTGATAACAAGATGATAACACCTCTGAGCTATTGGCGGCTGCATTGCTGTCATGCACACTGTGTTGTTTTATCACCAAAGCAGTAAGAGATGATACTAGTCAACATCATAAGTATTTACATGTCTATAAAGATTAAAGTTGGGTTAAGTGGACTCCTCTTCTTTCTAAGGCATTTATAAGATTTAATAACTTAGATATATGTAAACAGGTTTATGACTAAATTTTTCCCTACCTTTCTACCAATGTTAATATATTTAATATTCTGCAGTAAGTCTGTATCTGCTCATTAGCAGACCCAATATTAGTTACCCACCCATGAGTCGGTCAGTATTTTTAACATTTATCTCATCAAACTCCTTCCTGTGCCAAACATAGCGTGATTTCTTGTTCTGAAACACAAACCAGAGGAAACGTGACTCTGTGAGCTGTCGTGGGGGAATTGAGGAAATATTTGCACAATAATTGTCAATAATCCTACTGGTTTAGCCTTCAGCCACACATCAATGAGGTTCCTCTTGTCTTTGCGGTCCCCCTTGCGGGAGTTGGAGGTAGGGTACTCTGGGTCTGGGGTGCCTTTTGGAGTCATGTACATCCTGCCTCCACCGAGAATCACCTTTAAAAAACAACAACAAGCAGAACCACAAAGATGTTTGGCTTTTCCAACTTTCCTCATATTTCTTTGTACTGACCTTAAAGTTATTGTTAATTATAATCTGACAGGATAATCGAAATAAAACGATAAAGTCATGAACTCTGGAAATCACAATGGAAAATAACTGGGAACACAGAGTGCTCATTTGTATATGGCAATTAAAGATAGGCCAACAAGATCAATTCCATTATTTATTTATTTATTTATTTATTGCAATTTTATAGAAGGTGGTGCAGCAAAACAGGGTTCTAACAGGGTTCTAACAGGGCTGATCGAGCTTACAATCTTTGCTTTAAAGTGTTCGTGTACTGCTCTCATCAAGTAGAGTCATATGAAATTACACACACACACACACACCCTGACCTCCACTTCTGAGTTGCCTACAGATCAAGTATGGACTGTGCCTGAACGGACATACAGAACTCAAAAGAAAAAAGTTTGGTTCTCTGTAGAGCGTTTCCCGCTGGGCGGTGCCTCACAGCCCTCTGCCTCTGGGAGTGACCCTTTCAACAAAGGAGGCAAGAGGTGGCCAGGAGGCCTGTTTAACAGGTGGGTGCAGCCTGATCTATCTAGTGAAAGTCTAGACAGACCAGGCCAAGATTTTAAACGTCAGGGCATAATAAAAGAATTATCTGGTCCCTACCAATTTATATAAAAGTATTTAAATAAACCCTATTATATAATAGCTACACTGACAATTGATGTTATATCTTATTTGTTGATTGAAAAGAGCCAAACAATTTTTCTTTCTTACATCAATGTCAACATTGGTGACTAGCTGGGTGGCAATGTCGACGCAACCATGTTCGCGAGCACTGGAAGGCAGATCTGCATCACTGTACCAGCTGCGGCTGACAGAGTGGGCGTAGGCGGCTGCTGGGGAAGCATGCTGGACACGGGTGGTGGTCACTATTCCTACTGATTTACCTGAAAAACAATAGAAAACTGCAAATGAAAAATGGATAGAATACAGTACATCCAGGAGTTCACACTACCGGTCAAAGGTTTTAAAACACCCTAATTCTTCCAGTTATTGCTGTTTAAGTCGTTCAAGTCCAATGAATAATTTGAAATGGTACAAAAGTAAATAGTGAATTGCCAGATGTAAAAAAGAAAAAGAAAAGAAAAGAAAAAAAGGTAAGATTACCCAAAACCAAAAGTAATGTACTTTTCAGAATTATACAAAATGTTTTGTTTTCATGGAACACAAAATGGGTTAACAATTTAAAGCTGTTCGGCAGCAGTGGAGGTTGATGAAGCCTTAGAAGCTGGTGCTACTAAGTCCTACAGGTGTTCCAACTTTTCTGGATTACTTACAACCCCATCTGTCTGCATAAAAGTGTGTTGGAACACACTGTGGTACCATACCCTCATGAGCATCGGTTGAACAGTATTGTACTACAGAAAGTAAAGTGTTGCTACAAAATGGCAAGAAATAGGCTATTAATAATGGAAGAGAGACAGACCATCGTAACACTTCAAAATATAGGTCTTTCCCACAGAGAAAATGCAAAAAAAGTCAATGTGTCAATGAGTACAGTTTCCTTCACCATCACAAGGCACTCAGAAACTGGGGCACACTCTGTCAGGTAGAGATCTGGCAGACCCAAAGCAGCAACTGAATCAGAGGACAAGTTTCTGAGAGTTAACAGGTTGCATGACAGACAGCTCACAGGACAACAGCTTCAAGCACAGCTTAATAGTGGTTGCAGTAAGCAAGTCTCAGTTTAACTGTGAAGAGAAGACTTCGAGCTGCAGGTTTGACAGACGGGTCTCAGCAAGAAAGTCTAACATATAAAATGAAATCACCTCTTTCAAATAAATTATCTTGTGTTCTGACACCATTTCTCAACCCCTGAGCCCCTCACACAGTCTGTGTACCAACTTTTATTTTGGAATTAAAGCATAAAGATGATTATTTTTATGATACAAATTATATTTTTTTGTGTACTTTGTACCAAATAGTTTTGGAATTTGTTAGAAATGGGTTTGTGTCTTCTTCTGTGCCAGAGAACTCCAATTCTAAGAACTATCTGTTTTATTGGTGACAATGGTGAGATGATTTTGATAGAGGGAGGTGAGATTTGGAGTTTTCGAGCAGTTACGCTCATAGAATTTGTTGTAGTTACTGCTGTCAACACTACATTTGTAACAGTACAACACAGTACAATACATTATCTCTGTGGACAGGTTTGATGGTTCCATGTTTGTTTATTTATTGATAATTATAGAAGAACAATTTAAAAAAATTGCCTTAAAAGAACAATCCACTTAATGAACACCTTATCATGGTGGGGTGGTTTTGGTGCCCTAGTGATCTCCAGCAGTTATGTTATTGGAGGCAATTTGCCCCCATCAGGGTCTCCCAAGGCAATTTAGTTCTAGTTGAGCAGCTAGACCAGGGGTCAGCAACCTTTAGCACCCAAAGAGCCATTTGGATGCGATTTCCACGCAAAAGAAAACACTGGGAGCCGCAAATACTTTTTGACATCTAAAATGAAGATAACACTGTATATATGTATATATACATATTTTTTACCTTTATGCTTTGTGTGAACAACTAAGGTGTGTTGCTTAAATCCATGAAGTGCTACAGAGAAAATTACATTTTATTTATGTAATTAACACATTTTAAACTCTTAAAGAAATATAACAAAAGGAAAGACACCCAGCTGAACTAAAATGATCCATGTAGCAAACAAAAACTGTTGTGAGCCGCCACCTTTATATCACCTTTGGGCTTTTGGAGCCTTGACCAGATTTTTTAAAAAAATAATTGGAAAAAAAGCACCATGCTGCTGAAAAATGAAAAATAGGCGGACGCACCGGAGCGGCACCAGCAATCACGCCTCGCCACCTTAACGTCTGTGCTATCTATGCTGTTGTGTTGGTATGTGTCGGGCTGTGAGCTTTAACACCGGATGTATGTGTACAGCAACCGTGTGTGAAAAGTGGTCAATAAAGAGATGCTGAAAAGCATGTTCATGGAAACATCGTCGGGTCTGCCGTGATATGTTTACAATGGGACTTCTGCTCCTGAACCTCTGCGCACAGCGTCTGCAAATCGGGGCTGTACGAAGTGACTTTCATCTTTACGCAGGACTGTAAGCTGTCATCTATGAGGCGTGAGTGGTGTTTGTTTTTAATATAGTTCACGGTGGAGAACAGCTGCTGACATAATGTAGATCCGAAGATCCATAATTGGCTTACCTGGGGTTGAAAGTCTCAATAAATGCACGGCGTTTCGGCGGGTACACCGGCTTCCACAAGTGTGACGCTTATTTTGAGCGATCAAAAACTAATAGAAGTTAAAAAAGAACTAACATAAATAAAATACACTTCAGCTAATTACTTAAAAAAATAATTTATTTTCCCAAACCACGCAGAGCCGCACTAAAAGGACTAAAGAGCCGCATGCGGCTCCGGAGCCGCAGGTTGCCAACCCCTGAGCTAGACTATGTGTAGACCTCTATGAAGAAAACATTAGTGGTCTGTGTTACCTCAGCCATATTTGGTTTACCGGGGCCTTACCCTGCAGCCAAGGGTGCATTAAACGATTTAGTATATCGACACATGATGCAAATAAACATATATGTGACAAAAATATAGCAAACTCAATCTAATGTTGTGACACGACAACATTAGCAAACATTTGCAAACAACAATGCAAATTCACTTGAAACATGCACATGCCTTGACAGACAACCCTGCACAAATTGCATGTCATAAAGTGACCACAGGCACAAAGGTCAAGGCAGATCAGCGTGGGTGGTTCTCCTAACTGTATATATATTTTTTGAACGTTGAACCGTAATTGGCAAGCAACACTGAAGTAGCTTGTCAGATTATTGCTTTATTCCACATATTTTATTTTAAAGCATTACATATCTTAAGATCAGAAAACAAACTGGTTGACCTGTCCTTTACACAGCAAACTCACTACTTGACCAAGCAATCAACTGTCTTTACCTTGTGCTTTAGCGCGCCGCAGAACTGAGTAGACCTCATTACCAAAGGTGGTGTTACACTCGTAGGCCACCGCTTTAGCGCTGAGTCCTACTGTCTTTGCATTGGCCTTCACACCGCAGTGGTAGGCTGTAGCAGTGCTGGCACTGTCTGCTACCTGCTTGTCCACACTGTAGGTCTACAGAGTAGAAACAAAAACAGCATTAAAACAGGATAGCATCAAACACAGATGGACCATGTCATTATTTTTAGAAGTGAAATCTGCACATGCACATTTGGGGAGCTGAGATATTTTATGCATTCACTGCATATTGAAAGTAGCATTTTTGCTTCTCCCCTGAGAAAAATTGCTTGAATGTGCTTCATGTTCTAATGTGTTAAGTTGAAATGACTGTCACTTAAGTTGCAAAAGTTTCTGGGGATGATCTAAAAGATGGAGCCAGCTAGAATGTGTTATATCAGATATGTTCTCTTTTTGATTATAGGTTGGGATATCAGAGGCACCAAAGACACTAAACACTGATTCCTTCTTTCAACCACACAGTGATTTAGGGATTATGTTCAATCCAGGATGATGAGTTTAAATCTGTGTTCACATTTTCTACCACAGTGTCAGCATTTTCACTTCAGCTGTTGATTGCATTAGGATTTCTTTTTTCACGTGAGAGTTTGAGTGGCATGTGTCGTGTTAAGGGAACGAAGCATGTGAATAAAAAGACACGTTCAAGCCCCTGATCAGCCTTCCTTATAAAGGGGTATTCACCTGCAGTGCAAATCTGTCTTTGTCTCTATGATAGTTCTACTTCATGTCTCTGTACTGATTTACCAGGTGACTGTATTTCTACCATAAACACACACTCAAACACACATGCACATTTTACAAGAATGTGAGTGAAAGTGGGGAAAAATTCAAAGGCCACAGAGAAAAGGTACGTTTCTGTGAGCTGTTGCTAACCTGGAATGTGTTTTGAAATTTGTGTGAAAATTCCCCCCTGCTTTGTCACTTTCTTCACCAGGAGGAACACCTTTTTTAGGATAATGTAACAGTAAAATGCAATAATTTTCAAACACAGTAAGAAATGTTTTACTGCAGGTTTGAAAATACAGAGCTATTTACTGGTTAATATGTATTCCAACCTTCCAAGGAATTACATAAAAGCATTTTTCCTAGCAACCAACTGACCAACTCTAGAGAAAAAAAAGTAAAAAAAAAAAAAGAACATTAGATGTAATGTGAGTGGATACAGTTCAGTACAGGCCACAGAAGAACAAGAGCACACATTGGAAAAGTTACTCTACTTCTCATGAGTGGAGAAAGCAACTTAGAAGAACTATTAATAAAATACAAAATGTAAAATACATTTGAAGTGCAGCTGAGGTTATAGGATGACACTTTACTGGCTATTTTGAATTTCTTTCTACACATGAATAATTAATTGATGAATAATAACTGATGACCTGCAGGTCAGCAGTGCTGTTTTGTCACCTTAGAGAGGGCCACGTATGGAAAGGTGTCCATGGCTAGTATCGTCTCTTCTCCAGATCCACCATCCATCTGACCTCGCAGGATTCGAGCTGCTGACACTGTGGACACGCCCATTCCTGCGAGACAGTGATTGACGACCAAAGGTCACTGACGTGGTCAGTCTACATTATACACATTCACTGGACATTTTATAAGGTTGATAGTAAGGGGGCTCGATTCCCCTTGTTATTTCTTGAGAAATGCCTTAATTGTTCATGGCACACATTCAAAAGGTGATGGATACATTTATACATTTCAATGAGACTGATTCTTAGTCACCAGTGTTTAAATAAGAAAATGCCGAGAGGAGACTAAGAAAGAGTTTTGCATGCAACACAAGAAAACTCTAAAGCAGTGATACCTGTTCCTCATATGTGTACTTATTCTTTGTTGTGGTACTTTACTGTTCTAATGAAAAAGAGCTCAAAAGAGCTCATTTTAAGATACATTTTTTGCCATCCTGTATCTCATTTGGCATATTCTGTTAATATCTTAGAGCTTTTTCCAGGGGTAAGAATGTTTATGTTAGATTATGTTTGAAATCAGGTTGTAATCTTAAAGTCAATCTTATAGCTTTGGTTTTAGAGTAATGTACAACAATTGTAATGTCATTTAAACTTCCAAACTGCCCTTTTCTACACAAAACCATTAAGGGTTACAGTGAAATTTAAGTTTTCCTTTTGTTTCATTGCACACTAACCATGAAAAGGACCCCTTAGTAAGCAGAGGTTTCAGTTCATTTTTATCTATATGTCACCAAATTACAACAACAATCATCTGGAAGTGAGAATGTTAAGTCACAAAAATGGACTTAAAAGCATTTAATGAAATAAGATCTGCTATCTTCCAGTCTTTTTGCATCATGTTCCATGTGAAAGGGGCAGCATAAGTAAAAGCCCTCTTTCCCAGTTCAGTTCTGGCAAATGGAACATTGAGCAATAAAAGATCGCTTGAACGCAGGCTGTAAGAAACAGTACTTCTCCGTGTGAGCAGATCGCAAATGTAGGTGGGCATTTGTCCAAGCAGGGCCTTATAAATAAAGATGCACCAGTGAGCAAACCTCCTGGAGGACAACGAAGGCCATCCCACTCGAGCGTACAGATCACAACAATGGGTCAAGGCCCTACAGTTTGTAATAAACCGTAAGGAGGCATGATAAACTGAGTCAATCTTATGAAGACACTGGGCTGAAGAAACCTTTATTCATGCCCTTAAGGCAGATGACGTGTGATGACACGCGCACGACCCCGCCTGCACATATAGCCCCTGTCATCACAGTCATCCCTCAGTTCGATAGCCGCTCTTCACCAAGCCAAACTGCTCAGTGGGGCCACCTTGTGTTGTACCTCGTTCCTCTCCTTCAGGGAACAGAAGTTATAGACATAACTATTCGTTCCCTTTCAGTCGATTCACTCGGTACAACACATAAGTATGGGACATATATACACGCCCCGCAGAGCAGCCACCGAACCGGAATCGGACCACCATATCCTTAGTGAGTGGTAGGCGCATGGCCCCCGCCTGCACATATAGCCGCTGTCATCACAGTCATCCCTCAGTTCTTACGCTCTTCACCTCGCTGAGAACACCTCTGCTGAGTTGGGCTAGCTAGCTGCTGGTAGTTAGCTCCATTGTCTGCCGACTTGAACTTAGCTTAACTGCCCCTGTTGGTGTTAGCCTCCACCACGCAGTTGGTGTGTAGGCTGCCCGCGGAGCACTAATTTCAAGTTTTTTCCCGTGCAGCATTTTGCTTTGCGTTTTGGAATGGACTCCAAACCGAAGCGAGCAAAGCAGAAATCTTCTGTTCGCCCCTGTCCTCAGGGATGCAGTTTCTCTTTGCACGACAGCGACCAGCACGATGCCTGCCCTGTCTGCCTGGGGCCCGAAGCCTGTGCGTTTTGTCGCCAGCTCCGGCGCTCGACCCTGGAAAGACGGGTGACGTTTGTGGAAAAAGTGCTGGGACGCTTGGCTGTCGCACGGCATGACCCTCTCCTTTCCGAGTATGGAGCCCCGGCTTCATCAGAGTCCGAAGACGAGGATTTTCCGGTCGATGTCCCCACAATTAGCTGGGCTGACCACATGGAATATGTTGACGGGTTAGCCGATGACGAGCCGAAACCATGCAGGAGCGCTGACGGGCTTCAGCCTGGGTTGAAGCCCGCCAGCGCTCCCTAGGAAAACGATGACGTACTGGACATTGGCCTGGATATCCATGGTTTGTCGGAGGATGAGCAGGAGAGTTCATTGTCGGACCAATGTGCCGCCGCTGCTACGCCGGTCGGCCACGATGACACCTCTCTTTTTTTCCCTGTTTTGCCGTGCTGCTGAGAAGCTGCAGGTGGACTGGCCCTCTCCTCCTGCCTTCCCATGTTCCCAGACTTTCTCTGCGAGCTAACAGCATGGAACAAACCTCTGTCTACCCGCGTCACTGTGCCCGGCTATGGACAGTACAAGGAATTGGACGGCGCCGAGGGGGCTGGCTTAGCTAACCCACCCCCTATGGAGCCGTCTCTGGCTGCTTATCCCATAACCATGGTGTCGGCGGCCCCGCAACTCTGCCGTCCAAGTACTGCAGATTCTCTGCTTCGCAGCTGGAGAAGATTTATTGGGCTCAGGCCGGCACTGCTCACGCCATGAGCTCCGTCACCATGCTCCAGACGTACCAGGCAATGTGCCTGGTGGTGCTCGGATCGCTGGTTCCTGATGACATCCCGCTGGCACCTCTTCTTAACGAGGTCAGAGTCGCCACAGATTACATCCTCCGTGCGTCTCGCTGTGCAGTGCTCTCCCTGGGCAGAGGGATGGCGTCGACAGTAGTGGCGCAGGGGCACCTGTGGCTGACCCTCTCTGACGTCCCGGATAGGGACAGAGCTATATATTTGGACGCGACATCATCCCCAGATGTCAGCCCAAGCCCAAGCCCGCAGTTAGCTCTCACAGGCCCACCGCTGCTCTGACGACTGGCAAGAGACCGGCACCCACTGCTGAAGTGAGTGTGCCGCCAGCGAGAGCACATCCTCTGGCATGAGCTCCACGCCAGTTGGCCTGGAGCAAAGGCCCACCCTCGGGCCCCCGGCGGGATCCGACACCTCAGCCTCAGCCCTCCTAGCTGTGGTTTCGAGTGGAGAAGGGGTCCAGCAGCAGGGAGACGCTGTTTTTATCCCTCTGTTGCCGCACAAGAGGTGCCGCTTAAGTTCTGTTCAGGTTGTCAGCCCCAGAAGGCGCTGCACTTTCCTAACACTGTCTCCCAAGCACAAAACTCCTGCACACAAAATGCCTCAGGTCACTCCCTGTTCAGGTGTGTTAAATGTTCAGGTGACCACATAGAGAAAAGGTGCCTCCAACAAAATGTATGAATGTACATGTTTCCATGTTACAATCAATAAAGAGTGTTGTTTATTCTCAAACAATCACAAATGCTCAGCCTGCAGGCAGAATGAGCCAGGTCAGGCAGGTGATGCAGTCCCCTGCAGACAAACTGGGGGGCGACAACGCCCCGCCGACGGTGCTGCAGGTCAGCCGGCTGGCTGCTCACTTCCCTCAGTGGCGCACTTGTGCCCCCTCTCCGTGGGTGCTGCGAACCATTGCCATGGGTTACCGGGTCAAGCCGCCTCGTTTCCAAAGAGTTGTAAACACGACTGTCAACACCGAGGCGGCCATGATACTCAGAGAGGAAATAAAGGCGCTATTGCAGAAAAGAGCAACACGAGTGGTCCCCACTTCGGAGACAGACAAAGGTTGGTACAGCCATTATTTTGTTGTTCCAAAAAAAAGAAGGAGGGCCTTGTCCCATCCTCAACCTGCGAGTCTTGAACACGTATCTACGAACGTACAGGTTCAAGATGCTAACACTCAGACAGCTATTGAATGCAGTTGGCCCGGGAGATTGGTTTGCAACAATTGATCTAATAGATGCTTATTTTCATGTGGCTATACACCCGAAACACAGGCAGTTTCTGAGGTTTGTATTTGAGGGCGTAGCCAATGAATACTTAGTGCTGCCGTTCGGGCTGTCGCTCGCTCCTCGCACCTTTACGAAATGTGCCAAGGCAGCGCTAGCGCCCCTCAGAGAGAGAGGCATCCGCATCTTAGCCTACCTAGACGACTGGGCTCTCGTAGCTTGCTCCAGAGAGCAGGCAGAGACACAGCTGTCGCTGGTTCTGTCACACATTCAGACACTGGGGTTCTCTGTGACACATTCAGACACTGGGGTTCTCTGTGAACTTTCAAAAGAGCTCGCTAATCCCGAGTCAGCAGATTACTTTTCTCGGTTTGAAAATATGCTCGCTTTCCAGCCGCGCATGTTTGTCGGAGCACAGAGTGGCCGCGTTTCATCGCTGCCTCGCTCAGTTTCAGCTGGGAAGCAGACTGCGTTTCCAGACGATATTAAGCTTGTTGGGCATGATGGCATCTATGATCGCCGTGGTGCCACTTGGACTGTTAAAAATGAGAGCGTTTCAACGCTGGACTCTCTCTCACCGTTTGTGTGCATCGCATCACCTCCGGAGGAGGCTGCCGGTAACCGCGTCTTGCATGCTAGCTCTCCGTCCTTGGAGGGAGCCCAGGCTGCTGCATCAGGGCTCTCGGATTGGGAGGGTGTTGTTTCGCAAGGTGGTGTCCACAGATGCTTCCCTAAGAGGGTGGGGAGCGCTTTGCGAGGGTGCATCAGTGAGAGGGATCTGGTCCGCAGCCCAGCGCGAGCTGCACATCAACCACTTAGAGCTGTTAGCAGTGTTCTTAGCTCTAAAGCATTTCCGTCCAGTCCTGGATGGCCAGCATGTCTTAGTCAGGACGGACAATTCAACAGTGGTGTCTTACATAAACAGGCAGGGAGGAACATGTTCTCTTCCCCTGTTGAAGCTGTCTCACTCTCTGCTGTTATGGTGCAGTGTTCATTTTCTGTCTCTAAGAGCCACCCATGTCCCGGGCCACCTGAACCTGGGGCTGGACCTTCTCTCCAGGGGGGGTCCTCTGGTGAGAGAATGGAGGTTACACCCTTAAGTAGTGGCTCAGATTTGGGATTTATTTGGCAAGGCACAAATAGATCTTTTTGCTTCCAGGGTAAATACTCACTGCCCCCTGTTCTTCTCCATAATCGACCATGATGCACCCTTGGGCATGGACGTGCTAGCGCACCAATGGCCAGACGTGTATGCATTTCCCCCAGTGGAAATTATATCTCCAGTTCTAGAGCGAGTGCATCGGTATTCCCTCTCTCTGATTCTAGTGGCCCCTTGGTGGCCCACAAGGTCGTGGTATGCGGAGATAATCAGCCTTCTAGCAGCAAGTCCTTGGCCCCTTCGGTGGCTCATGCTGTCCTTTCTGCTGGGTCTACCACTCACTAAGGATATGGTGGTCCGATTCCGGTTCGGTGGGGCGTGTATATATGTCCCATACTTATGTGTTGTACCGAGTGAATCGACTGAAAGGGAACGAATAGTTATGTCTATAACTTCTGTTCCCTGAAGGAGAGGAACGAGGTACAACACAAGGTGGCCCCACTGAGCAGTTTGGCTTGGTGAAGAGCGGCTATCGAACTGAGGGATGACTGTGATGACAGGGGCTATATGTGCAGGCGGGGTCGTGCGCGTGTCATCACACGTCATCTGCCTTAAGGGCATGAATAAAGGTTTCTTCAGCCAGGACACGCGAGGGCGTGATATCCCATACTTATGTGTTGTACCTCGCTCCTCTCCTTCAGGGAACAGAAGTTATTGACATAACTATTTGTTTTATTTACTATTATACCTTCTTTTATCAGTCCTCTTACATCTATGTCAAAGTGTGTACAGGCTGTATTGAGGACACTTCCTTGACTGTTAAGCTCACCCTTTAAACATATAATATCTGTGTGAATTACTTACTTAAATAAGCAAGGAGTTTATGAGTTTTCTCAAAGAAAAGAAAAAAAAACTCACAATATGTGAAGTTCCAGCTCAGTTTACCCAAATGCGTACTTTCTCTTCGTCACAGTGCTTTTACAACATTCACAGTAGCTCAGGTAAAATACAATCATCACACAGACAGGAACAGTACTTTAACATTTCAAGTTCCAGTCGAATCTTTTAGATGATGTGAACCATCCTTTCTTGTATTATGAATCAACCTTATGTAAATCACTTGTACTTTATTTGAACACAATAAGGGAGAAGCAGCTCCTCATTAGCTTCTGTGATGCATTTACTTCACACACCTTAAACTAGATGTTAGAGTTGTCACAGTTAACATTTCTCATGTTACCATGTTGTATTTCTAAAACCCAGCCTCAGTGTATGTCCTGTAGACTCTCAAATGGAAACACCAATATCTAGATCTAGATCTAGATATTCATAAATTTCACCAGACCAGCTTTAATCCTAAGCTTTTGTTGTTTTTATGTGTTACATAAAAAAACGTTAACATTTTATATTTTCAAGTGAAAACACAGTGACATGTTTTGTTGAAGAAACAGTCTGTCTTCTAGTTCTCAGAGGTTACCGTTAGTTTTTCAAACACATTCGTTTTCATTTCTGTCTACGTGGTTTTTATGGATAAAGTGATTTTCAATAGTACAAGCATGTTTAACTTTTTGTTGCTCTCCAGTATAAATGCAGGAACTTGTAGGCTTTATTTAAACTGTCACAATTTACTAAGCAATGTCAAAAACAGGGTTGACCCATGATGCATCTGAACACTCCTGGAGAAGCCCGAAGCATTGTACCTCCTTAACTAAACAATCAATTTGTTGCCTGTTTTTTGCTATGGTGCCTACAAGTTTTCCTTTGCTGCTGTAAGCCCTTTACCATTGTATTTAAAAACCCTACTGTGGTGCATTTAAGTTTCCCTTAAAAGTCACACTCATAAAATTAAGAACAGGCTTAGGGCAAAGCAGGGCAGGAGAGATGTGTAAAGAAAACTCTGCTCACCGACCACCCAGAAATGCGACTTGATGGGTATGATTTAAAGCAGATATTGTTTGTCTTTAACACAAAAAACATTCTCACATCTTTGTGCCTTTAATCAGCTTCTCCCACCAAAACTGATTTAATCCCTCACCAGTCATAAAAGTAACAATTAATGGCAGAACAATTTCCAGCCAAATCTAATGCAGATGGAAATTATTCTCAAATGTCAATAGCTGCCTGTAGATGTTGCAGTGTCAGACTACAGCGCTACAGAAGGACACTTTGTTATCTCAAGAGTGGATCTTTAAGGTGGCGCCCCCACTGATGTTGATACTCTAAGATAACTAAGTTATCTTAGAGTATCAACTAATGTAGCAGCATAGCTAAAAGACAACTGCTAACAACAAACAATGCACTCTAAAAGAAACAAATGGCTCTGTAAGAGCTGTGCGAAAGAAAAAAAATGCACACTTTTGTTTGTGTTTGACATTTTTATCCGATTTATTTCTTTTTCTTTAGATGAAACTACATTAATCTCAGATGAAGCAGTGCTATGCTGCTATGTCAATAATGGGAATTCCATTTGAAGTTGGAAAGTGGAATTTCCAAGTTCCCAGTCACAATCTTCGACTGGAATGCTTCCTCAAATCAGAATTTCAACTGAGAAAGTCAGGACGGCACGACTAACCCTGATTTAATGATCCAAGATGGCGGATGTGCATAGGAACATTAGTAAAACTGTAAAACTTGTGATCTGTAGGATCACTGCTATGTATTTGTAACTCACTACATAAACCTCATGCATACATGAATGTGCTGGGGCAGTGTGTTTCAGGGCAAAAAACAAGTATACACAGTAAACAAATCTTGTGTTTACACACAGTAAACAAATCTTGTGTTTACAAACAGTAAACAAATCCTGTTTTTCCTCGCTTTTCCGAAATGACTACTGGAACGCAGCTCCCAGCTCTGACATCTGTCTTCAGAGGTAAATGCAGTACAGTATAAGCCTCTTACACAGTTTTGTATCATTGCATCTGGGTTCTGGTACTTAAACTGTGTGACAACAGTGGCAAGAAAATATCCCCACACCATTATTCCATCACCAGTGTCCTGAACTGTTGATACAAAGCAGAATGGATTCATGCTTTCATGTTGTTTATGCCAAATTCTGACCTATCGTCTGAATCTTGCAGCAGAAATCGAAACTCATCAGACCAGGCAGCACATTTCCAATCTTGGGTTGTCAAAAATCGCATGTAAAGACTGTAGCCTCAGTTTCCAGCTGGCAGCTGACTGGAGTGGCACCTGGTGACACCATGGCTGAGTGGGTCACACACCAGATACATGAATGGCTCTACATTGCTAAGGAACAAAGCAAATACTTATTTTCCTTGATTTTGTGACTTTCTTACTGGAACATCTTAACTCAGGAGTGGGAGTCACTCTAAGCCCACCATCAAACGTCCAGGGTAAATGGAACACAGAATAATCCTAATAAATACATTTGTGAATCATTGTTTCTGGGTTTGAATACTCTAACTGTGTGACAATGCTGCCATTATAAGGTCAAGATAGAAATTATAACATTGCTAATTGTTGCACTATTAAAAAAAAAAAAAAAACCCAACAACAACAGCATCGCTGATGTCTGACTTCCAATAAAGACCTCTACTATTGCATCCTATCTGTGAAAAGGCAAAGGTGCTAAACTGTGACACATGTGTGCCTGGTCACAGTGGACTGGAAAGAATTTTTTTTCTGCCAAACCAACTACCAGCTGTTCTCAGGATGTGGATCTCAGTGATTTTGTTCTTTTCCTTAAAATAAAATCTGAGTTACGGACACAATGGAAGATTCATAAAAATACAGTTTTAAAAGTGGCCCAGTGCTTTGAATGAGATAATGAGACAAAAGATTTTCATTGCCTCCTGTACACTGATCACACATCAACATTAAAACCACTAACAGGTCATCCACATCCCTCACCTGCAGTTCGTCGGTCTTTGACCAACGTGACCAGCCCAACAATCTAACAACCATTGACATCAGAAAGAAAAAGTTCAGGAACAGCTCGTGGAGCACAGCAAAGAGCCAAAGGCTTCCAACCTCCCGTGATCCAAAACTTGATGGAGCATCTCTGGGGCAGACCGGAGCAAGCCTGATTATCAGAAGCCTCACCTTTCAACCCACAGGAATGAAAGGATCTGCTGCCAACACCTCACTGCAAGACAACACAGCCTCTGACCTGTCAGCGCAGGTAGTGTTAAAAAATGAAAATCGGCCATTTAAAGTTTAAATGTCTATCACAATGCTACACCAACATATGTCTGTACAAGTATTTTTTTCCACCTATTCTATATTTCGCCCATAAAGTTCCAAAGCACTGCAGTCAAGCTTAATTTTCCCAAATATTTGAACCATATTTGTTGGTAATTGCTGAATGATATTTGATCCTTCTGTTTAGTCTTGGCAAAAAAAAACACAAGAACCCCAAAACCTCACATTGCTTGCCCACTTTGAAAACAGTTTTATAATTATGTAGAAATACTGTTACATCATCCACTTTGCTATGTTTGTCAGTGAAGTTGAAAGTAATGCATTTTCTACTAAATCTTTAGCCACAGCTGTGCCAGCACTGAATGCTGGTTAAAATTGATTTCTCAGAAGCTTACCGTCACCCAGGAACAGGATGATGTTCTTGGCCTGGTGCTCCCGAGGACGTAATCTGAGCGCAGCATCCAGTGTCGCCCTTGCTTGTGCATCCCAATATGCCGGCTCTTTCTCAATCTCATACAGGGCTGCTCCATAGAAACATGCATGGAGAAAGAATTAATGAGATGTAGGTGCAGTCTTGGATATGAGTAGATCTCAGAGATTTACAGGTAAACAAGCAGGCATGTGTGTGGGGCTGACTGTTTAGGGTTTGTGCGTGGGGGGGTTTCCATGTGCAGAACTTCATAAGAATTCATGTGTGTGCGCGAGCACACATTTTTCTCTCTTTAAGGTTAATGCCCTGACATATGCACATGTACTTTACCTTGATTCAGACAAGAAAAACAGGTTTCTTAAAAGGTGTCAAAGTGATAAAAACAGCCTTGAAGGCACTTTGATATCTATCCATTCATGCTCACGGAGAAGCTCTAGGGGGGAAAACAAAGCTAAAAAAGAAAATTCCTTTTGCCACACACTAAAACAAGGAAAGACAAACAGTCCATCCCAAAGTTTACATAAACAAGTAGACACGGACAAAAATACACTGACACCAGCTTATGTTCATCTTCAGCCACTGGCACCCACACACCTGCATTTTCAAAAGCAGTCTGTCTTTACTCACAGTCCCAGTTTGAGGTTACCTGCTTGAGTCTGTGTGTCCATTTTCCTCCCCACAAAGTGCTACTAATATCCCAACCTCAGGCAGCAATAATAACTCTGACGTCTCCTCACCTTGGCTGTCCATAGCGGCCCGGCTGGCAGGCATCAGGATGGGGCCCAGCAGGATAACCAGGAGACTGGGGACCCTGTAATGTGGTGTCAGCATCTCTGTTCCACACGACCTGGAAGCTGGAGAAATTGACACAGGCTTTCAGTGCAGACGTAAAGGCAGAGGAGGCACAGGCAGAGAGTGTGGCTGCTGAGACCTCCGGCCCTGCCTTTATAAAGCCCCGCTGGGTGTGTGTAGTAAGGAAGGGCCCAAGCCAGCTCATAGGCTTAGAGCCACAAAAGAGGGACGAGTGAGTGTGAGAGAAGGAGGAAGAGCAAGGGAGAGAGACAGAAAAAGAGGACCACACAGGAGCTGCACAGCATCATAGAATAATTCTTGAAAATGCACAAACCCCATTTTATTTTATTTTTTATTTTTATGATTTTAAATGTTACACCTTTTTTTCCCCTCCCTTCTGCAGTACCTTTCCCTGACTCCCCTGTTTTGTGTGTGATTGTGATAGAGATCTCAATTATTCTTTGATGTGGTATGTGCCTTCTGGATCTTTTTAAGCTGCAGTCCCTTTAACAGAAGGAAAAAAAAACCCAAAAAACTATCAATTTATGCTGGCATCCATCATTTTACAAATCATTACTGTGTCCCTTTCAATTTCGTCCCCCCACCAATCTCTTGGACAAACACTCAAAAAAGAATGAAAGGGAACAAAGTCCAGCTTAGTCTTGAGAACATCATAATTGAGTCTTGATGTCTTCTGTTTTTTATGTCAGGAAAACGGTCACATTTCCATTTCCCTCCCCTGAATTTTTGCATTTAAAAGACCCCAATATTTTCCCTCTGGCTAAGTCAACTTGGCCCGTTTTTCTGTGGCAAATGAAGCAGGGTTAGCATTTTTCTTCTGTGAGGTAGTGGAGCCCGACTGCAGAATGAAAATGTCTCCTCTCTTCTATGCAAACAACAGTTAATGTGTGAAATGAGGTGAGCTGGGCCAACTTTGTTCCGCACGGCCAGAAGCATCAAATTCCCGGTGAACAGCTCCCGCCTTCTTGAACGCGGTGTTGTTACAATTCTTCTAGAAGATCACTGCTTTCTGCCAACCGCTCATGCGTTGCCAACATTGGTTTGCAGTTAGTCACATGTGCCTAATCAAGACTGCAATAAAATCATAAAAGCAATCTGGGTAGAGAGGCCTCACATGATGTAGCCCACACCACATGAACTGGAAATACCAGTGGCATGTGCAAGAGCAGGAAAACTTGTGTGAGCATGTCTGAGTATTCATTTGTTATGGGTTTGCCCCAGAGAGAAAGTCTAGCTGGGAAAGTCAAATTAGTGTAAACACCTGGTAGCTGCTTAGGACTCAGCATGGATCATCCATGTATCAAGTGGTACTTTAGCCTCTTTGGGAAACAGAGAAAAGCACAACAAAAACAACTCACTTCTGCAAGAGAATAATTTCTTTGACATGCAACATTGTGATCCGTCTATTTCAGTGTTGCATGGAGTATATCTGGACTATTCGCTACCTTTAAGGGTAGGAAGTTTGATACGTTTCATTTAACCCAAGTAAAATAGTCACAGGAACTCAACTTGGCTTCTGCTGAAGAGTGAGTATACACGTATGTGATATTTATAGCATAGCAGATGGTGACTTGTGCACACATTGAGATCATGTATCAGCGGAAACTGTGCAGCAGGGTGGCCTTCCTCCATTGCGTGGTCTGTTTAAACAGACCTTCTATCCTTTCTCTACAAGGAAAACAAATCTCCGCAAATCTAAAAAGAATCCATCTTCTGAATAATAATTTCTGTTTGTCGCTGAAACAGTAGTATTGTTTATTTTGAATTTATATCAACTATGAAGAGCTAACATATCTTTCTAATGGTGAATATATCTTCATTTAGAATTTCATGTAACACTGTAGTTTTTTTTTAAATGTATAGAAAACTTGCAGTTTCATGCATACCTCTTCACACACACACAGCTCTTTAATTTCAGCATCTGGATCCTGGGTCAGATTCCCCTGAAACGTCCCTTTCCTCTGCTTTGAACACGCTGGGGTCTTTTAATGTATAGATTGCGTAAATTACAGTGATTACCTAGACTCTGCCATTCAAGGATTGGGGGGGGGGGGGGGGGGGGGGGGCATGTTTGGGTTCAGGTTGTTGAGGCAAGGATGTATGTGTGGGTGGTGCCAGACCACCAAACCGCAGTTCTAAAAGAAAGAGCCCAATCGTTCCTCCTGACTTTTAAAAGACAGCATTTAAAAGACCATTTTCAAGATGACACAGTGATAGAGGAAAAACAGCCTGGGCCAAGGATATTGATGGTGAAAGCTGCAGATGCTTGAGAGGACATCTTTAAAAACAGGACATTTAATAGGAAAAGATGGAAAAGACAGACTGGCTGCCAGATCAGAACTTAAAGAGGACAAAAACAGCACTGCTGGAACAATTAAACTAAGTCTGCAATGATGCTTGTGATCTGTTTTGGCCGTGTCGCAAATATGACCCCCCCCCCCCGCCCAGCCCCCGCCCCTTTTCTTTCTTTCTTTACTCTGAGCACATACTCATAGAGTGACATCCATGAAACAGATGAAGAAGAGATCTGGATCAATTTAAGAAGGGAACATAAATGATGTAGGCCATATTTATGAGCAGGGCTGGTGACTGGGATCCTATCTCAGAATAGTTGGAAGGCTGGCCATAAAATGTTTTATTGCTGGCATGCAACTGATTTGGAAATGGGGAGTGGAGGGAGCAATGAGAGGTGAAGTCCCCCAAGACCCGGGTCCAGGCTTAAGACAGCAACTCGTATCAGCTATGGCAAGATGGTGCTACTTCAACAAGAAACACTGACAGCTTTGAGAAGTGCGTGCAACTCTGTGATGTCAGACCAAAGAAGTCATAACATAGAAAAACAGTTAATTACTTTAAACCTATTCCCAGGTGTATAGCACCACTTTAACTGCATGCACTGAAAACTGTATTGCACGATGTCATAGAAATAATGCTTTCATGGGCGCTTGGTGACCACATCAAAAATGTCCTAATGATCGTTGGTTTGCTAACCTTTGCTCTGCTTCTGGCTCCCTTTGCAACATCGCAAACACACACACACGCACACACGCACACTCACACACACACACACACACACACAAAACCGACTTACCTGTGCAGCAACATCTATGGAGAAGAAGTATAATTAGAAACAGTATCATTTTGACTCAAAGCCTCAAAAACGTCTTCAACACCCCCACTCCCCAGTTTTCTCCACTTACTTCTTCTTGCTGATCCACTTCCTCGACCTTTGCCTCTTTCACTTTCTCTAAACACCAGGTGATTACAGTCTGCCTCTTATACTGCCTTCTGCAACAGTGGCTGATTAACTTTCTTTCTCACTGCCAGCATATCCAAAGACATAATAAATAACCGATGCAAAAATGAAAAGCTATTTCTCTTCCAGCACTACCATGTTGCTGCCTTGGCCTGAATCTTTTGTATGAGGCAGATGCGGAGTGGGATAAGGAAACACACTTGTTTGGACAAACACACATAAATGCACTCACCTTCTTACCAGTTTACATCAGAAACATCCATCAAATCAGAGAGCCGGGCCTGTTTTCCCTCCCTGCGCTGCCCATCTTTTCTGTCTACAATGGACTGAATCAAAGTCTTTTTCTCTCTTTGTGTCCTCTGTGGACACATGATTGTCAGCAGCTCACATAGGTTCAGGCTTTGTAGTTGGCTGTGAGGAAGAGCCTGAGTTGGTTTCAAAGGAGTCAAACTGGGACAAAGGGTTTAAAGAATAGACTCGAATAAACAAGTGTGAGGATGCTGTATGTTGCAAAGACACGAATATGTGCTAATGAGAGGTATATTTGATTGAAAACAGCCAGTATCGGGGAGCGCAGACAGCGTGGAAACCCAGAGAGAAACATTTGTATTCAGGATTGTTGAGCAGGTCTGAGGGGAGAGAAGATGAGTTCTAATCAACACGACTGTGGTGTAGGCTACCTGCCTCACATTCCTTGCCTCCCACTCAACTAAGCACTCTGCTTACCCTAGATACACTCCACATCAAAGAGCCCTCATTACAGAAGCGATCACACTTGCAGGGAAAGAGTCAGGGTGCGAGAGCAAGAGAGCACAGAGGGAGGGAGGGAGGGGAGGGAGGACAGGAGGGCCAAGGAAGAGCAACAACGCTCAGAAGAAGCAGAAGTATCATACAAAATAAAAAATCAATTCCAGCTGCGTTTTTCTTCAGCTGGCAAGACCTTGAAAAAACACAACAAACAGCTGCTGAGAACAATGTGCAAAAAAAAACAAAACAGCTTGAAAAATCTTATTCAAGCATAAAAGAAAGTATGTGAAGGCCAAGAAGATTAATTTTAATAAATCCAGAGTCCAGTCAGCGCAGTCAAATAGCATAAATTCAAAGTCAAGCTCCAGCTCCTCTTGGCTTTTGTTTTTCCTTTTGAAAGTGGTCCAGAGAGAGTTCCCCTTTCCCCCCACGGCCACCCAGGCATGATGCTTGTACTTGTGGGAGAACATTGTGTCAGTCGGTTAGGTCAGGCGACTCCACGACTGGCGCTTGAGGTCAGACGTAGGTTTATTTTTCTAGGCAGGCCCCTGCCAAAAAACATCCTCTGCAGTATCCTCAATATTCTCCAGGTGCTCACCAGACAGGGAATGTAAGCAGCACCGGAGGAGACTGCTTCTTTCGTTCAGCTTGTAAAGAGACTTTTATTTCTGTTTTACAAATTGACCATTTCGGTTGAAAGCTCACGCGTGGATTAGCAACACAGAAATTTGTCGCTGACATTTCTTTTCGGGGCTCACTCGACCACCCAGGGGACTTCATGCACTGATACATTTAAAACCCTTTAAAGCAACTCCTCAGAGTTTCAACCTCTGTCATTTATTTGACCTATGGAAGCAATTCAAGAAGTGTAAACTTTCACTCAGAATAAAATATTGCAGAGGCTACACAAAAATTCAAAAAATATTTTAAAAAAAAAACGTATCATTCTGTCCGATCCTTTTAGCACCACTAACATGCTAAAGTCTGCAGTTATTATACAGAAAACAGCTGCTGTTATGTATTGTAGATAGAAAGGGAATAAGCATCTTGCTAAAGCACTCTTCACAACCCTCACTCAGCCTTAGGAGGAAAAAAAAACTGCTCATACTTAAACATTTAGCTGCCCCCAGCCCAATTTCCAGATTCTGGTTGGGAGGAGGAGGGGGGCTCAAAGAGTCACCACAGTACTTTGTGTAAGGCCACAGTTTGAAGCTCAGTCTTTGCCTTGTTTTGGTGCCACAAAGTCGTGAATAATGAATCTGAACGCACGCAAAAGCTGGCAAATGAATCCGAGTGTGAGCGTCCCAGCAGAGGACAAATTGTTTCAGTGTTTTGTTTTCAACTGCGCTCATAAACTCACGACACGTTGCCAAAAGTTTTTTAATGACTTCATAATGGTGCATGCATAAAGGCCCATTATTCATCTAATTTGGAGAATTTCATAAAGAGATGGCAACGTAACCCTTCTATTTTCTGCACATTAACCTGTTGCACTTTATTATTATTTTAGTTCAAAGTGGTTTGTGTGCGTTTGGGTATTTCTTTTTTTGTGTCGTTATCATTTTTGGAAACATATTGCATGCACTGCCACTCTTAGATATGCTTAAAGAAGATACCCGCAAATTATCAAATTATATGGCATGTTTTCTTTTTAATTCCCATTTTTATTTAATCTTTATTTAAAAGTTATAAAGTGATAATAATTTGTTTCCTTAGGGAAAAAAAATTATTTTACAGCTTTTTACTTTTACTGCATGGAGATGAGCTTGTTTATGACAGAAGACTGAGCAAAAATCGATGATGAGCTGAAACATAACAACCCCTTATATTTGGAACACAGATGCTAAAGAACGTGTAAAATGGAATAATAATAATAATAAATGGATGAGATCAGTCATTGATTTTAACTGGAATAGTTTTATCATCCTCAATGAAATGGTACGAAGGACATGTGGAATAATCATAACTGTCTTATATAAAAATGAATCATACAATAAATTTATATCCAACAGAGGAATCCCCCATCCTTGACTTTATGATTTCTTCCAGTAACTCAGATACGCAATTATAGTATCAGTTTTTTAGAAGTGAATACATCTTTGACAATTTTCTCTTCATCACAGAGTAAAATCCTTTGACCCTCATACTTACAGTATGTATTGGGTCTTTTATTTGTTTAGTTATCTGTTCTCACCATCAATTTCCATTCAAGCAGACTGTGAGAGTCATTTTGTCTTTTCCACTAATTAAATTCTTTGCATCTTCCAGTGGCTTATTTACTGTAAAGTTTCTCCACAGATCTGATCTCAAATAGCCTTTGTTTTAAATCTCTCACTTGAGGCAATAAACCAAAAGAGATAAAACCTGTTCCTTTGAAGTGTGTGTTAGCCTTGTTAAATAACTGATGCTTCTTAACGGCAAACCTTGAAAAGAATCACAGAGGTTTGCTGCAAAAGCTCAGATAAAGACTATCCTTAGAGTGAATATTCTACTGCTGTTAGGACCATTTTTCACATCATTTTTAACATTTTTAAATGTTTGAGGCATAGCTCTCATGAGCCATGATTGTCCTTTTTATTTTTTTTAGCATGTATACCAATAACATGAGCAGAAAAGTGAGTCAACCAAAATGAAGACTGGTCTGAGAAATAAAGAGCTTTGTGTTATTTCTGTTTGACCACAAGATGGTGTCACTCCTTCCACTTTCCAAGCTATTTCTTCTTCATTTGAAACAATTATCATGGTCAGTCATTGTTTGCGTTCTCAAGAATCAGTCTTGAGTAGGGATGGGTATCGTTTAGGTTTTATCCGATACCGGTGCCAAATCGGTACTTTTGAAACGGTGCCGGTGCTCAAACGGTGCTCAAACCGGTGCTTAAAGAATGGAGCACACAAAATTGGTCCTAAAACCTCTCATGTTCAGCTGGTTTTTTGTAAAAAGATAACAAAGTTAGCCTTTTCTGCAGCTTTGGGGCATATATGGTATCACTCTTGGCTGGAAGCAGTGCTTAATCAATGGAAAAAACACAAACTTTGTCCAAAAACCTCTCATGTTTAGCTGTTTCCCTCTTTTTCTTTAGTCATTTTAGCCTTTTTGGCCAGGGTGAAGGGAGTATCTGCCATCAAACAAGAAGACAGCCGCATGTAGCTATGATGGTGTTTGCTAGTTCACCTCACATGCATTAATGTAATAACGTGGTACGTAAATTACACATGAACAACATTAAGCTACTCACGCAGAGAAGAACGGCTGCTGCTGCCATCATCATTTCTGCTACACTGACAGGGCTAGGGGCCAGGACTCTCCTCTTCGGGGTTTTTGGGGGATATTGCTAACTCCGGGTCCGTTAACAGGCAACCCACGCACAGTAGATGTGCTCGCTGTGAGGTCTCGCAGCAAGCTATCATACGGCGCATTTCTGGGCTTTTAAAAAAAACTCTATGCGTCGCCAGGTGTTTCATCGGATTTCAGGTGTTACCTCCTTTGACAGTATCACCTTAAAGCACTTGTTGCAGGCTGCTGAGTTTGCATATTTTGCTGTGAAGTACAGCCAGACTTTTGACCGCTTCGCCTTGGCCATTTTTAATCTGTAGCTCTGCTCTAAAAGAACGTACGTACCTGGCCCCGCCTACTATCCTCGGAAACGTAAAATGATTGGCTAGAATCTAAAGTGTATCACAGCTCAGGAAAAAAAAGCACCGAAATAAAGCACCGAAATGTGCGCTGCTTTTCGGTCTGGTTACTACCGTTTATGTCAGAACCGGTGCCATCATGGCACCGGACACCGGTACCCATCCCTAGTCTTGAGCGAGTTGTGATGCATATTTTGCTTCCCTTCCTTTTATAAGAACCCTTATTTAGCCAGGAACTCCTATTAAGATCAGATCTTTTTCACAGGGAAGAGTTGGTCAAGCAAGGCAGCCAAAAATATTAAAAATACAACAAGCTCAGCATAATATATAAGATTTCCTATTTTCCTATTTAGTCTAAAAACGCAAATTGTTCAATCCTTTCAGGTTCTCATTAAAAACTTCAGGCTTGCCTACACTCTCACCAATTCTTCCAGGAAAAGTGGTCAAATATTCAGTCAGAATTATGAAAGTAGCGTGTGGATAGTCTTTGGGGCCTTTTAGTTTGAGAATATGCTTCACTTCTGATTCAATAGTCTTCTCCATTTCTAAAACAAAAGGCAGAGTCCTGGGTAGTTATCCCCTTGTGGGGTTTGGCCCCTTTAGAGATGGTCTTGAGGGCCACTGACCCACTATGTGAGCCAATGTGTGAAAAAAAAAAAAATGGGTGGGTTGTCACCATCACTTTGAGACTTTCACCCAAATTATGATGTGACCTATTGAGGTCATCTGAGTCGTGGTATGAATTGAAGCACCTGGGAAGCGATCCCTGGTTGTGGTAAAGACCCACACCTTTTTTTCACACAAGTACCCATATGATGACTCACATAATCAATAGAGGGTCAAGGACCCTCAGGACCACCTCCAAAAGGTGACAAACCCCACTAGGGTTAAATACCTGGGACTCTACATCTTTTGTTTTAGAACAAAGAAGATTCTTGGATGAGAGGTGAAATGTCTTCACAAACCTAAAGAAGTCCAGTTGCCTTCTTTTTTCAGTCTCCTAAGACTTAACAGATTAGAAAAGTGCTTGTGTGAACGGGTGTGAGTGGATGAATGAATTAGTTGTATAAAGTGCTTGGAGTGCTCAGATAGAGTAGAAAAGCACTATATAAGAACCAGTCCATTTACCACCATGAACTGGATGACTGAGAACAAGCTTGTTGATGGCTATCGAAAATGTCTAGTCAAATGTAACTTGCTAAGAGATATTAAATCAAATATACCCCTGCATGTATACTTTTGATCCTTTTTTTCTTCCCCGCCTGTCCCGTTTGGTTCTTTTGCCATCAGAATTATCGTCTAAAGGCCAAGAAAGATGCCCAACGGATTTACTTTACCAAATGGACCAATACGGCAAGCCCCCTTGCCGTATTGGTCCATTTGATTGACCTTTGTTTTTATTGTTTATTTTATCTTAACTTGCTACACACGGGACAGACATGACTGGGGGAAAGAAAAAGGAGATTGAGAGGTAGGGGAAGAAAAACAGTGTGGAAGAGGAACGGTGATAAAGGGCAAAAAACAAAAAAACAAACAAAAACAGACAAAAAAAAAATACATATATCAATCACCTGGATCATCTGTTGAGAAAGGGAGGGAAAAAAAGAGCAATATAATAAACAACATCGTGATAATCTATGTAAATATAACAGTAAATGCCAAATGTTGAATATTATTTTGCAGCACGTAAGATCGACAGTGCACAGTGTGCTTTGAGGTAGCAGCCAAAAAAGGTGTAGTTTATGTCTGTGAGCACCCGTGTGTACACCTGTGAGCATGAGCGCGCTTGTATTCAAAAGGTTCCTTCATGTAACGATGTGCTAGAGGGTGTGGGGAGCCATTGCCCCGTCCACCAGGGCATGAAGCAGGTATGGAGGAGATCCAGGCTCCAGACATCCAGAGACCCTCAGAGCACAAGAGACCAAGGAAGACCAACGGAGCGGCAACCGTGCCACTCTCCCGGAAAGAGCTGAGGAGAGCCCCAGATGAGGGGTCACTCCGCAGCCGCGGAGCAGAAACCAGAGGGGGGTTGCAGGGACGTGCCCGTGAGCTCCGCCGGCAGCCAGCTGTGCCAGAGTGGACCAAGCCCCAGGCCCAGAGGCCGAGGGCACCCCACCCCCCAAAGGGGCCCAAGCGAGCCCCTGGCTCCGACAAGCAGCCACCAGGAGTGAACCGGTGCATACCTGAACAGCACACTGGACAGTACCGGTCTGACTTGGGAAACATGAAAAACTGGGTGAATCCGTAGACTGGGAGGAAGCTTGAGTTTCACAGCAGAGGGCGAAATGACCGTGTGGATGACATACGGCCCAATAAACCGAGGAGCCAGCTTGTGGGAGGAAACCTTAAGGGGAACATCTTTAGCCGATAGCCACACCTTCTGCCCTGGAGTGTACTGAGGAGCTGGTGATCATAGACGATCCGCATAGTGGCGGTGGCAGGCAGTAGCCTTCTTCAGTGCCTCCTGAGTCCGAGTCCAGACGTGGCAGCAGCACTGGAGATGGTGCTGGACGGAAGGCACAGCCAAATCAGCCTCTTCCTCAGGGAATAAGGGAGGCTGATAGCCTAGGGACACTTCAAATGGAGAGAGACCATTGGATGCAGAAATATGTGAATTGTGCGCATACTCTACCCATGGGAGATGTGCTGACCAGGTAGCCGGGTTATGGGAAACCACGCAGCGGAGCATGGATTTTAGTTCTTGGTTGAGTCTCTCAGTCTGTCCATTGGTTTGAGGGTGGTAACCAGAACTGAGGTTGGCTTGTGCACCTAGGGCTGAGCAGAAAGTTTTCCAAACCTGGGATGTAAATTGAGGTCCCCTGTCAGAAGTGACTTCAGCAGGAATTCCGTGGAGTTTGAAGACGTGGTCAATCATCAGTCTTGCAGTTTCCGTGGCAGTGGGTAGTTTTTCCAGGGCAATGAAGTGAGCTGCTTTAGAAAACCTGTCAATCACAGAGAGTATTACTGTTTTACGGTTGATCTGATATCCTCGTGTTGGTGTTGTTCCCAGATCATCATACTAAATGTTGTTCCAGGATCAACATTGCAAGTGACCAATCAGAATGTTGTGACATCATACTTTTGCGACTTCGGGAAAAACCGGCGTAAAACAAAAAACTGTACTAAAGCTGCGTGAAACCGCCTCTGTCCGCCGATCAACGGACCCTGACCCTAACCGTAACCCTTTAATAAACAGTAAGCAGAATTGATATTGTCCTTGCAACATTGGAATTTCATAAATGCACGAATGGCTTGGCGCGCAAAAGAATAACGTCACAACAATGTGATTGGTCACTTGCAATGTTGAACCTGGAACAACATTTTCATGATGGTCTGGGAACAACACCAACACGAGGATATCAGATCATCCCTGTTTTACCTGCTGACCTAGGCAGTCCAGTGACAAAGTCCAGGGAAATGCGGGACCAAGGATGGGAAGGTACAGCTAGAGGTTGTAGAAGACTGGAGGGTCGCTGATTTCTTGTTCCTGGCCCACACGTCACAGGCAGAGACGTATTCCCGCACATCACGCTCCAGAGTTGCCCACCAGAAGTGACGACGTAGTAGTGCGATGGTGCGGCCGATTCCAGGATGGCAGGAAAACCCGGAGGTATGTGCCCACTTAATTACAGCCAAACGGGCTGCTGTGTGAATGAAGCAGCGACCTGGAGGACATGTGCCAGGGTCTGGCTCGTCCTGTAATGCTCGCTGGATGGATTCCTCTATGACCCAGGATGAAGATGCCACGCGGCAGGAGGTAGGAGCTGGTTCAGTGGGTTCAGCGTCTGGGTCGTAAAGACGAGACATGGCATCGGCCTTGGTGTTCTTGGAACCTGGACGGAAGGAGATGGCAAACTTGAAGCGATCAAAGAACAGAGACCAACAGGCCTGCCGGGCGTTTAGACACTTGGCAGTTTTGAGATAAGTAAGGTTTTTATGATCTGTGAAGATGGTGAATGGGTGTTCAGCTCCTTCCAATAGGTGACGCCACTCTTCCAGGGCTAACTTAATAGCCAGCAACTCTGTCTCCTACATCATAGTTGCGTTCAGCTGATGAGTCGACGCGGGAAAAAAAAAAAAAAAAAGCGCATGGATGTAACTTGGCCTTGGGTCCTGAATGCTGTGAGAGGACAGCTCCGACACCAACATCGGACGAGTCAGCCTCCAGAACGAATGGCTTGGAGTGGTCTGGGTGACACAACACTGGAGCTGAGGTAAATAGTCGTTTGAGTCTACTGAATGCTGCCTCAGATTCAGGTGTCCAGATGAACTGTCTTTTGGTGGATGTGAGTGTAGTGAGATGAGTGGCTACCTGGCTGTAGTTGTGAATAAACCTCCGGTAGAAATTGGCAAAGCCAAGGAAATGTTGTAGGTGCTTGCGTGACGTGGGCCACTCCAGAATTGGCTGGATCAGTCTTCACCTGCCCCCCTGCGAGTATATAGCCAAGAAAGGTGACGGATTGTGCACGAAACTCACATTTCTCGGCTTTGACATAAAGTCGGTTTTCCAGGAGACGTTGGAAGACTGCTCGGATGTGGACATGGTGTTCCTGGGGGGTTTTGAAAAAAAATGAGTATGTCATCTAGATAAACAAAGACAAACCGGTTCAGGAAATCACGGAGCACATCGTTGACCAGGTTCTGAAAGACAGCGGGGGCATTGGTTAACCCAAACGGCATGACCAAATACTCAAAATGACCTAGGGGCGTATTGAAAGCCGTTTTCCATTGCAGAGATCCAGTTTGGAGATGTTGACTAGCCGGCTAGAGGGAAGCGGAGCACCAGGTAGAAGGTCGATAGCGCAGTCATAAGGTCCGTGAGGTGGCAATGATGATGCTTTGCGTTTACTGAAAACTTCTTGGAGGTCATGATACTCAGGTGGGACGAGGGTGAGGTCGACGGGATCTGTGTCTGAGGTGTTAGTGTCAGGGGAACCTGGCGGTAGGGCGGACGTGAGGCAGTGGACTAGATAAAAAAGGCTCCAATTAGCAATTTACTCCCAGACCAGTCTATGTGAGGGTTGTGTTTCTTTAGCCAGGGGTAGCCTAAGATGAGTGGTGAATCAGGAGAGGAGAAGGTGAACAAAGTAATGGCTTCACGGTGGTTTCCAGAGGTGACAAGGGTTACGGGGCCAGCCTGATGGGTTATCTGAGAGAATATTTGATTGTTCAATGCAGTAAAAGGGATGGGAGGATCAATTTTTTGGAGTGGCAACTGAAGGCGTCTAGCGATAGCTAAATCAATTAAATTTTGCTCTGCTCCAGAATCAACGAGAGCGTGGAGAGGGTGAGAAACCTGATCTAGACAAAGGGTGACTGGTAGAATTAACTGGGGTTTGGAACTGTAAGAGGATCCGCCCACCTGTATCCCTGAAATTACCGGCGGGCAGAGCCTTTTGGCCAAACCGGGCACTGTGCTAACCTATGCTCCACTGAGCCACAGTAAAAACATGCACCCGACCGAAGCCGTCGCTCTCTCTCCACTGGTGTGAGACGAGAGCGGCCGATTTGCATAGGCTGAAGCTTAGCCACCAGATATGCTGAATCACTAGCAAAAGAACGGGGAGAATGTGTGAATGCGAGAGAACATTCTAGTAGAAAGGCAGTACAGCGACACTGCTCAGCGACGGAGTAAGGCTCGGGTTCTGGGAATGCAGCATCGCGGAAAACTGAGCCTGAAGGAGTGGCCTGAGCTGGGGAAGACTGGGGAGATTCTGCCACGGGTGCAGGAGACGCCGAGGACGGGTATGGAGTAGTGGAAAGAGCTGACTGAATTTCCTGCAGGGAAGCTAAGATCTTAGCCTGAGTCTATGGCTTGGCACCGGGTGTCGAGGGCCTGCAACGCTTGCTCATGAGCCCCTAAACTGGCTCCCTGCTTGGAGACTGTTGCACGTACTGGGTCTGCTGAGTCCATATTCTGGCAAGTTCATACTGTCACGGGACCGAGTGTTCTGTACTGAACAGGACTCAGGCACAGAAACCCAGAGCAGAGACAGCAGACTGTGTAACAATAATTTATTAGGTTTAATCGCTAGAAACGCAGCAAGGGCAAAAAACAACCAGATGTGGAGTTTGACATGGCGTGGCCTGGGAAACGTGGCTAGGGCGAGGGCTAGATGCAGAGTGGAGCTGAGCAAGGAACAGTCACACTGAAGAGAGAGGACAGTGGAGTTATGGAGGTAGTGGAGGTAGCTCTGAAGTGGTAAGTTGTAAGTATAGCAGTCCTTACTTGCAGTAGGGGACGCAGAGTGTTGAGAGGGGGGGTGATGAGAATTCAGGGAGCTGAGTGGCGTGGCAAGGCTGACCTGAGATGCAGGGTCTTCAGATGGAGTGTGATGGCAGGAGGGCAGGCAGGTGAGGCACAGAGTGATTTTCAAAATGATTGCTTGGTATCCTGAGTCTGGAGGCGGCGCGTGAGCCAAAGTGAATCCAGCAAATGGGTTGATGACAAACTGGTAGTGAATGAACATCATCGTGTGGCTTAAATCCCTCTGGCTTGATTGCCTGCAATAGGCTCCAGGTGTGCAGGAGCTGGAGGAGGTGGCCCTGCCCAGGGGCGGATCCCAGGTAGGTTCAGGAGCCTTATGGAAATTCCAGCCACCCACCGCAGACCATGACAGACCCAGGTAGTGTTACCCTCTTCCCTGGGGTGGAGAGAAGCAGACCGCTCCCGACTCCACAGCAGCAGGGAGGCCCCACATTCCAGACCCCAATCGGACAGCCAACTCCTCCTCCCAGCCCCCCCGCCCCAACAGGCAACAGAGAACGGGGTGTGTGAAGACTCCAAACCTCCCTCCGCCCACTCATATGTAGTGTTGATGCATGTGTGTTCCAAGGTGCATTTAAAACCCAGGACGGCATGGAGCTACCTGCCAGAGAACAGCAGGTAAGCGCATAGCCCCTCCCGGTATACTTTCGATCCTATGTGTAATAGAGAAAACACATTCATCCCCATGGTGATTGTGTGTAAACTTTTGACCACAAGTGTAATCTTGTTTCCCCAAAAAGAATTCCCGTTTTATTATTGCAAAACATTTTCCAGTTTTAGTAGGAGAACTGGAGTACTACACACCTACAGTATATTGTGTTTTTCAGTGTAGAATTTCCTTGCCCTTCTCATCTTCAGTACTTGTTAAATTTGGTTCCTGGATTTAAAAGTCTTTCCAACGGGTTAATGTACATATTCAGCTCTCAATATTGCCTATTGTATGCATTTAGTGCTTATTTGTTAATGGCATACTTCAAAGTAACCCCCCCCCCCCCCCCCCCCCCCCACACACACACACACACACACACCACAGAAGCTATTTCTATGTATTCTATGTATGTATTTGTTAATTCAATCTGATATGTAATCAACAAGGACCGGGGAATTTTTAGCCACAGCCCAGTTGAAAATAGTGTGAAGTTAAATGGGGCAAATTCATTTCCAGCTTTCCTGTACTCATTTTGGAAATCCTTAACTGCTTTTTGTGTTATTGTGTTATTGGCTCTCTTTCGACTGCGGTTTTCATTTGAGTTATTCTTGGAAACCTGTGCCTATAGAAGCTAAATCCAGGTGGTCAGAAATGCTAAATACTAACTAATTTGAGGTTGAAAATTACATAATAAGAAGTTGTTTTTAGAAGTCTCTAGAATCTGTTTTATTTCCTTTAGTTTATGATTAAGCTAATTGGACTTGGGTCATGCAGTTCATGGATCATAATTTCTGCTAGTTTTTACTGTAAATAACAACTAGCAGAACAAGTGTGAAGAAATTGAGTTCTTCACACAACAAGCTACAGGAAATATCTATGAAGCTCAATTCAAATGAGCCAATTTTTGTAGTAAAACTTAAAACAGACAGACAAAGTTACTGTAAGTAACAACAGTTTCAGTTTGGGGGCTCATTTCATAGTATTTTTTAGCATTTATAATTTTATTTTAGTTATATTATTTTCTTTAAATATCTTGCTTTTGTCTATATTTTCCAAATTAAAAAAAACTAATAATAATAAAAATTAGGTGCAAAAGTTCTTTGACTGGGCTGAACTTCAGAGCCGTGAGGCATCATATGTGTAGTTGAAAGGAACATCATTTCAATAGTAAACAAGGTAAATCACATAATTAAAACTAGCCCACGCTAAAGCATGTGGCATCATCAAAGATCAGGACTGAGATTGTTTTCGTGTATGTGCGTCCGTGCATTTGTGTCACAGCCACAGACATGATGATGAGAGCATGTCTGGGGGCCATGCATCTGTCAACATTTTCCATCTGCCAGTCCGACTCTAGCTGCCTGCAATTAACCCCTTACAAAAACCACAGCTGACTTTACTGGCAAAGCAGTCATGCATGGCACAAATATTTCAGGGGTTTTTTGTTATAGCGTCACCAGGGTCTGACAATGGCAGATTATTCATAGCTTATGTAAGTGTAAACATTGAAGACAATAGAACATTATATTTAGATTATTCACTTTTCTATATTTTTTCTTGTTTTTTTTCCACAAGAAATCCTTGTGAAAATATGTCACACAGTCTGCTGCTCCAACTCCTTTCCGTCGGGCGGCGATAATGCGCCACTAGTTTGGTTTCCTTGCCGTCAGTAAGAAAAAAATACACGAACATAAGCAGGGGGAACGCGGTAGTTTATAGAACAAGTGTTTCCTGTCGACGGTATTTGGTGTGAGGACGCTGTTGGCTGATTCGCGCTATAACAATACTAAGTTTTGCTGTTTGCGGGCTTTATTGTGGACACAGTGATGGCTGTACCAGGTGGGAATTATATTTCAAATGTGTAACTTACTTATCTTCGCAGTTTCTATTGTATTATTCATGTAGTTTTCGCTGGAATGATAAGAGCTGACAGGGTAACTAACGCATTGGTAACACAAAGTGGGGCTTACGTTTACGTTAGCTTAACGTATTTTAAGAACACAAACCCTTTGAAGTGAAGTCTGTGCAATGACTAACCCAGCGAGGAACTTGGCTACGTTTAGCACACGGGGCTACATTGCGGTTGATGTACAGAATAGCGTAAAGCACAGTACTTGTAAATGTCGAGATACTCCATGTAAACACTCATGGATTCGATTTTAGTACTTTTTGTTATGATTAGCTCTTGTAACTAGCATTAGGCTTATCTCCTTTTTGGTTGAGTAGAGAGAGTAAAATAATAATAATAATAATATATCACACAACATATGCACTCAATTAGTAACTTTATTAGATACATCTGTTACCCTTGTTGCCTTTTAAAGTAAATAATCAATCAGCTAATCACGTAGCAATAACCTGGTGCATTTAGTCAGGTCGACATGGTTAAGGTGAGCTGCTGAAATTCAAACCGAAGATCAGAATGAGGGGAAATGTGAATTTGAGTCTGCTGTGGTTGTTAGTGTCAGATGAGCTGGTCAAAGTATTGAAACTCAGTAAACTCACACTAAACAATCTATGGGGTTTTGAATGGACTGAAAAAGAGCTCATATCCAGTGAGTGACAGTAGGGCTGCCACGATTTGTCGACTAGTCACGATTACGTCGACTATCAAAATCGTCGACGACTGATTTAATAGTCGACGCGTCGTTTGAAACTTTGTAAGATCACAAAAGACGCAGGAATAAGTGGCAGGATTTAAGAGTGTAATAACGGACTGAAACAGAAGATGGCAGCATTGCATGTACAAGGATGTCAGCTACCGTTAAACCCCGAAGAAGAAGAAGCAGCTGTGTCCCAGAATTCATAGCGCGGCCCAGCGCAGTTTCCAACAATGGCGGCAGCTAGTTAGTTTTAATGTTACTCTTATTATTCTTTCTGGGTCACAAAATAAACGTTTAACATATTTTCAGGCGAGAATGTAGCTGTGTAAACCTCAAATATCTGCTCAGTTTATCAGGACACCACATATTTTCAAAAGCGCTCCGACGTTTTCGGAGACATCTGTTACCCACTAGCTCGTTAGCGAGCCGGGGGCTAGGCTCACTAGCGCCGTGAGAACACCGGACTCCCCACAAATCGTTTTCAAACCCACCGCTGTCTTTCGCTACTCAGGTTAAATATATATGAGTCACTTAGATAACTTAAAATGTTATTGTTTGGCTTTTTTTTTTTAGTATTTTATTTGTTCCTGAGTAAATCAGTTTGTCTGAGATTAAAGTTATAGTTTTTGCACAGCTGAATAAACGTCAAGCAGACAGCTGATTATCAGAAGTGTGAGATGCTCCAGAATATACTCCAGTGTCCTGTTATAGTTTAGATAGCAAGGAGTTTATTAAACTTCACCGAAACAATCTGCAAATTTCATAAAAATTTAACAAACTATCATCTTGTCTTTACTTTTAGTGAGCACATACCTTAAACACTTAAAGCTGTAAGCTAATGATAGTTATATAAGAGCAGATGCTGCTGGTGCAATAAGCTGTAGTTTTACGTCTAATGGATGATGATCTGATTAGTCGACTAATCGCAAAAATAATCGGTGACTAGTCGACTATCAAAATAATCGTTTGTGGCAGCCCTAAGTGACAGTTCTGTGAGCAAAAATGCTTTATTAATGCCAGAGGTTAGAGGAGAATGGCCAGATGGTCTGGAGCTGATGGGAAAGCAACAGCTGATGGGAAAGCTGTTGCTGATGGGAAAGCAACAGCTTTCCCATCAGATGCTCTCCTGCATCAAGGTATGCAGGAGAGCATCTCTGAACGCACATGTGAACGTACACGTTGAACCTTGACGCAGATGAGCCCAGAGCACAAAACTGGACAATAGCTGATTTGAAAAAAATGTTGCCTGGTCTGATGTCACTTAAGCTGTCAGACGGTAGGAATAAAATTTGGCATAATCAACTTGAAAACATGGATCCACACTGCCCTGTATCAACAGTGCAGACTGCTTATGGTAGTGTCATGGTGTGGGCGATATTTCTTTGGTACAATTTGGGCCCCTTTGTAATGCAACAGCCTACCTGAATATCATTTCTAACCATATCCACCCCTTGATGACCACAGTGTACCTGCCTCCTGATAGCTGCTTCTAGCAGGAGAATGCACTACAACACTCAAATCATCTCAACCTAGTCTCTTGAAGATGAAAATGAGTTGACTGTTTTCAGATGGTCTCCATAGTCAGCTGATCTCAATCTAGTAGGGCACCATAGGGAGATTCACGGCACAAATGTTCAGCCGACAAGTCTGCAATAACTGTATGATGCTATCATGTCGATCTGGACCAAAACCACTGAGGAATGTTTGCAGCACCTTGTTGAAGCTCTGCCATACAGAATTAAGACAGGTCTGAAGGCACAACGCAGTCCAGCCCTGCACTAGCAAAGTGCACTTAATAAAGTAGCTGTGAGTGGATACCTACTGTATGTTTTGGGTGCTTAAAAAGCATAGTAGCGGGTCATTCTTTATCACCCTTTCACCACTTTATATAGAGCTCAACCAGTATGTTCATTTTATAAAGGCATATGTATTTAATTAGAAGTTTACATAATAATGTGAATATGAATGCATACTTGCATGAAAATCATTAAAAAGCTCTTAACGATCTTACAGGACCTAATAAGGACAACATCAGAGCTGGGTGCAAGAAATGTGGCTATCGTAAGTAAAACTAACCAACACGTTTCATTACAAGCTTCAGAGATGTGTGGATGTCATACTGTTATACTTGTACCCCCAATATTTACTCAGTGAAAATAGACTTTATTTTCATTATTTATGAGTTAGGATGGGGTCTGTTTTATGGTGCCTCTTACCCAGCCTTTGAGCCAGATTTATTTTGGAAATAAATTGTAATTAGGTTATTTATTTATTTACAACAAGAACAGGGGTGCAGCACGGTGGCACGGTGGTTAGCACTGCTGCCTCACAGCAAGAAGGTCCTGAGTTCAATTCCACCATCAGGCCGGGGTCTTTCTGTGTGGAGTTTGCATGTTCTCCCCGTGTTCGCGTGGGTTCTCTCCGGGTACTCCGGCTTCCTCCCACCGTCCAAAGACATGCAGCTTGTGGGGATAGGTTAATTGGATAATCTAAATTGCCACTAGGTGTGAATGTGCGAGTGAATGTGAGTGCGAATGGTTGTCTGTCCCTGTGTGTTGGCCCTGCGACAGACTGGCGACCTGTCCAGGGTGTACCCTGCCTCTCGCCCTATGACAGCTGGGATAGGCTCCAGCGCCCCCTGCGACCCTGAAAAGGAGAAGCGGATGGATGGATTTTTTTTTTTTTTTTTTTACTTATTTGCATGTCCTCTTATGAGTTTCAAGGTTGAGGTTCAGAGATGTTAATTAAAAAGTGTCCTCACCGCTCTCTCTGACTTTCATCTTTCAGCGGGCCATTTAACATTTGAGTGCCGAAATTTTGTTAAAGTGGACCCTCATAAGGACATTGTTCTGGATGTGAGCAGCACTAGCAGCGAGGAGAGTGAAGATGATGAACCTCAGGTTCAACGCGGCGAGAAGCGAAGCGGCCAGCATCGAAAAGGTCAGAATTGATGCACCTGCCCTTGTTTTCTGTAAGCTTTTAAAATATGCAATTATTTACTGCAAGGCAATTTGCAATAAATACAGCAGTTTTACATAATTCAGCATCCAATCAATACAAGCTGGAGCCTGATTAAAATCAAAAGTGTGGATTTTTGCAATTGGACAGCAGTTATTTTATTAGTTCTTTATTTATATTTATTTATTTTTGATGAGGCCTCTTAGTTATGAGATTAAAGGTGCTGGTTTTGCATGGTAGGTTCCCATGACAGCGATGATGATAGAAAAAGAAGACGAAAACGGAAGAAGAGCAAAGACAGAAAGTCAAGAAAGAGGTAACCTAAATATTTTTGATGTCCCAGTCTACTTGTTTGCACATGTTTAATGTTCATATTATATGAGTTGATGTATTAAGATAGAGCTATGAGAGTGTTGTAACACACTTGTACTCCACTGCTGTCATCCTTGTATTTATTGTGCCTGAGTATTTACTTGCACTACTTGCATAAGTCAGACTCAGTATATATTTATTACCTTTGCAGTTTATTTGGCCGCTTTTCTGAAATGAAAGTGTGTTTACCTTCATAGATAAACTGAGTTATTTGATTTGTTTTTGTCTTTTAATACTTTTTGTATTTACTTAGATCTGATTCATCATCGAGCGACGAGGAGGAGCTTTCAAAAAAGAAAAAGAAGCGCAGCAGGTCGCGCTCTTCCTCTGATGTGGAGCGTAGAAAGAAGAAAAAGAAAATAAAAAGCCAAAAGAAGAAAAGCAAAAAGAACAAAAAAGAGCACGGGAAGCATCACAAAAAAAGAGAGAAGAAAAGGAAACACGAGTCTTCTTCCTCTTCCAGCTCAAGTGACTCCTCAGAAAGTGACTGAACCAAGTAACTTTGCAGCTTTTGGATGTCCAACATATTTATTCTGCAGCCCACAAAACGTAGTATTTAGTGGCAGTCATAAATAAGGCACCTCATCTTGTTGTATATAGGTGTTTCATTAGCGAGACGAAGAATTAAAATGTGAATTTGTGTTCTGTGGTGCCACCCAATGACACCTTATGCAAATTTAACAAACCTCACCCACGTTTTTTTGACGTGTTCAGGAAAACATGCACAAAACCAAGGATCATCCCCTGCTGTAGTTTCTCTTTGTTTTTTTTCAGGCTTTATGCAATGTCACAAGTGTCATTTGTGTTGTTTAAATGTATAGCTGTAGTCAGAAATCGTTACAGTAATGGAAGCTTTTAAGTCCAATCAAGAAACTTCAAATAGTTACTTTACAATAATTTTACTGTCTTACTGTAATGTGGTTGTCAGATTTGTCATCCACATCTTACTGAAAACCATCTGTATTTTAGAAGAGTTCATTCCAAACCATCACAAATATCAATTTTGCATACTTTACCCTTCCTATTGATAGAGCTTCATTTCATATTCACCATTTACTACTTCTGTTGTAATAAAATTTTATATTCGTATCAGTTTATGTGGAACTGTTTCCTGTTTTTGAAAAATGTCTTCTTTCGATATAACATTATGATGATGATGCTCACAAGAGATACAAGCCTGTTGCAGCTTGATTTTATTTTTTTAATCAAAAACATAGAGGGTACAGTACAGTCTTGTGGCAGGTAGAGGGCAGCAACATGCCTAAAATGTGAAATAACCCAGCTGAATTGCCAAAGCAGGGACGGTGATCAGTAATCTTTAAGATGTAAACTTTGATGCTGATATTTTGTTCTTGGTTTGGCAGGCTGCTTAATATCAAAATGTGAGAATTTTTCAGGAATAATTGTGAGTAATAAAACAAAAAATGCAAATGGATAAAAGGAAATTATATGAAACGAAGGTGGCAAATGACTTCTTCAATCTGACAAACGAGCATAGAGGGTTAAACAGATCACGCTTCATAGTTGTGTTTTGAAGTTTCAGAAAGTGAACTGAATCACCTCAAGTTACTGGCATCGTGTCTTCTGATGGTGTCAAGTGGATCCAGCCAAAAAGACTTGCTGACTCTTGCTTGATTTGCCAAATAATCCTGAAGTAGCTGAGTAACAACACTCCTTGGCAGGGCTCAGTGCAACAGGCACCCGTGTCAGTCTCACTCTGATGCGGTAAATGTTTAGAACACGGGTGTCAAACTCAGTTTACGTCGTGGGCCACATGCAGCCACCTTTGATCTCAAGTTTAAGTAAACATTTAATCCCTGAGAACTTCATGTTTTATATATCACACATATAATATAAGAAAAATAGCAATTTTGTCACAGTTTTTCTAAAGAAATGCTGCCCGCTGTGAAGAAGGAATTCAGTCAGCATGACTCTTTGGACTTAAACTGTAAGAATTAGTGTATAAAATTACAGCAAGTGTTCTTGTAAGTCATTTCCCAGACAGTCCTGTAATTATAAAACTGAAAGTTTTTATTGATTCAGAGAAACCCCCCTTTTTTCAACCGTAGTGCCAAAACGGAAAATTTTATAACCTGTAGTGAAAAAAAGGAACTTTAGTGCCAGTTATCAGTTACTTAATTGCTTTGGTGTAGTATGAAGGGCCATGGGGGTCTTTATCAGTAAAAAAAAAAAGCTGTAAAAATCATGGTCTCCTTCACTTGCTCTAAATTCCGTCCAGTGGACTTAGTCTTTGTCGAGCCGATTCTTATTTTTTACACACCTTGTTTAGAGGGCATTTGATAAAGAAAGGGTGTCCCTAGTTATATCGCAGTCTTCCCTCTCACGAGAATAACTATTATGTGCCCTCAGGAGGACAAACCGTCAGCATGATGGCTGGGGCTCTCTGCAGACCCTGTTATGGCTCTAGCACCATTGGCCTTCATGCCATTGTTCTTCTTCCAGGGTGTCAATAAGATATGAGGGAGTACAAACACCCACAGAACCTTGGTTTATCTGGGCTGTGTGACAGGTGTTTATAAATAGGCCATTAATTTCATCTTGCCGTGGGGGAAAACGGGGGGTGGGGGGGCTTTTAAACATCTGCAACATCCTGTCAGCTACGTGCATGGCTACTGATCAGAGCCTGATGATATGATCAGACATATCCCGACTTTATTTCTCTTTTCTTTGAGATCTCGAGAGCCATTTTTCCATCTATCCATTCGCTTCCGCTTATCCTTTTCAGGGTCGCGGGGGGCGCTGGAGCCTATCCCAGCTGTCATAGGGCGAGAGGCAGGGTACACCCTGGACAGGTCGCCAGTCTGTCGCAAGGCTAACACACAGGGACAGACAACTATTCGCACTCACATTCATTCAAACATTCACACCTAGTGACAATTTGGATTATCCAATTAACCTATCCCCACAAGCTGCATGTCTTTGGACGGTGGGAGGAAGCCGGAGTACCCGGAGGGAACCCATGCAAACACGGGGAGAACATGCAAACTCCACACAGAAAGTGTTCAATTCCACTCCTGATGGTGGAATTGAACTCAGGACCTTCTTGCTGTGCGGCAACAGTGCTAACCACCGTGCCACCGTGCTGCCATTTTCCCCTCCTTAATAAAAACAAAACAACCAAATGATGTTCAGATGCCGCTGACAACTAAGTGAAGACAGACGAGCAGTCAGTGGAGAATTTATGGAAATTCTGGGTTGCCATATTTGATTCCCGAGGGGGGCATCTGAGATAATGGATTTGCAGTTTAATACATGGCACAGGCTCACTGTGTGTCTCGCATATGCTCGGAAAATCAACAGACAAATAGCTGGTAATGTGTTCAGGAGCTACAGAATGCAAGCTGACATGATTATTACAGAGTAATGCCCACGGTCCTTAGAATAATACTAATAAAATCAAGTTGCGCGTGTAGGAAACACTCAGTTGTGACACCTGAATATTGCTCGTGTTCTCTTGAAGGTGCTTTGACAAAAGAAACTTCGAGAGTGTGAAACTTCATGATTGCACAGATGGCAAGAGGACAACTTGATACCGAGGAGCAAATAAAGTTTAAGGAGTGCTGCTGTGTGCAGCGGCATGGCGCAAACCATATGCTGTTTGTATAAGACTACAACGAGGCTTTCCTATTTTCTTCAGCTCATTGGTTTTTAGTGAGCCTGTCTGGCTGTAGGAATGCAGAGAGCAAATGGGACTGCGCTAAGCCATTTAAATGAAAATGAGATGGTCAGAGTCATCTTTTGGAGAGTTTAGCTGCAGTGGAACAATCGTTCAGCACCCCTCGTGTAAATATCTTTGAGGCATTGATCTCGAACTTTAATGCGAATCCTTCTTCTGAATGGCTGGCCTGAATGATTGCAGCGGTAGAAAATGATCTCTCATTAACATAAGGTGTGTTTCTCAATTTGTTTGTATAACTTTTGCAGCTCAGTTTCAGGCCTCTTTGGGTGACCTCGAAGCATGCACTGATGCCTGTTTTTATCCATTTTGGGGGGATTTGAGCTTACGTGTGCTTTTTTTTCCAGCAACGCCCTCAAGGAATGGCCAAGTGCAACCACGGGCCTGTAGTGAATTCAGTAGAGGTGGTGAAGCCATCCAAAAATCGATAGCATCTATCTGTCAGACTGACACTAGCGTGATAGGATCGATACTTTGGTTCTATCCTCTAATTTCAGTACTTGTACCTACTTGACACAACTCAGGTTGACTTGACTCAGTTTTTTTGGGTTCTTCTCTGGGTTATAGTACCTGGTACCAGGTACCTATACTTTGGTGGGAGCTCAGAGATTGATGTCAACAGACTCCATGCCACTGATTGACCAGGGAGTGATGTCTCCAATATGCATAGTTAAAAATGTCTGAACCTTTGTGTGTTCACTGTCATGTCTACTTTAGCACATTTGAACAACAGAAGCTGACTCAACATGCTTTAGAGACAGGCACATTAACATCCCACGGGTCCAGCAAAGGTCTGGTTGAAAAAATACATGAAAAGCTGAAAGCTGTGTATTGTTGCACTATTGTATTGGCAGTTTGGAGCTCTGTATTTACTTGGTATCTGATCGATGACAAGGTTTGCAGTAGGGCACTGGACTAGGGGCTGACTTAAAGGCATTGCAATGGCATACCCTATGCTATTCAGCCTGGAAATTAAAACATGCAACCCTTTGGTTATGAGTATGCCTCTCTTAACCTTATGATCACCACCCCTTCTCAGCAAAGCATAATATCTTCCCAGGAATAAAATTAAAATCCCTTATGCTGCACTTTGGTGGGAGCAGCCCAAACTGAGAGATGGCACCGGTTTTGCATCTGTAACCACTGTTGAAATATTATTTCAGAGGCAAGCCGTCCCCGCATCTTGGAGCACAGCGCTTGAAAAATGCATCACGGCCAATGGACAAGTTGGAAGCTATATATTTGCTACCAATTTAGTTCCTGCATCTTAGATTTCGTTCCCTTCTTCCTCTCCTGGCCCCAAAAACCAGTAGTAAATGACCTCTAGGATAAATAGACAGCAGGCTACATGACCCCAGCCATCAAAAACTAAAGGCTGTAATAAATACTACATAGTTTTACAGGAAGCGTGTTCGACATTTTCCCAAAAACCTGCAGGGAGAGAAAACGAGCAGGCAAACGGGGTGAGTCCCTGTTCACCGCTCTCTCTTTGGTCAAAACTTTTTCTTTTCCTGAGGTCTGTTATTACCGGCCTAGTTCCTGGGTTCCCATTCAGAGTGGAGCTTGTTCATATAAACCTTGAGGTTTTGAGGCATTACTGGACTGACTGGGTGGCTTTCACCAGGGAATTAACACTGGGTCACATTGGATCATGACCAGTAGGCTCTCTGCAGCTAACCTGTGTTGGATGAGGTTGCCTGTGGAGGTGGTGGTGATGGTGAGGACAAGTTTCCTGGCTCTGGAATATGGGTCCGTCAGATCATGGATGTGTACGCCCTGATCCTTGGATCCTTCTGATCTTTCTCTACTCACTGCATTACTTCTGCATCATTTTATTTCAGCACGGTTTTCCACATTAGTCCTGGTGACATCGGGAATCTTCTAATACTTGTAGCCTTAACATGTCCTCTTAGTATTATATTTGTGAAATAAAGAGACTTCCTTTAACACAAATTATATTTTTAATAGCTTTCTTTTGATTTCTCTCAGATCTTTCCAAGCAGTGAGCTTGCTAAAATGCTGAGCTGGAAAAAAAAAAAACATCTATGAGCGCATGTCACCAAATTACCTGCAGTTAAATACAGAAAAAATTGAGATTAAATGGTCTTTACCTTCATTTTGATCAAATATTTCTTCTCCTGGTTTCATCATGTCAGAGAGAAAAAAGAAAAACTGGCTGCATTTTTACCCTGTAGCGTTACACTGGCTAGATGTTTCTTACAAAATTGATAATAAGCGATTATCAGCTATTTGAGACACCCTCAAACCTCTTCCTCCAAGATGCGTGATCTTTTATCCCAGCATGTGCCTTCCAGCCACTAAAAGGTCCTAGTACGTATCATTTATTGCCATTTCAAAATCCAGCTTGATAAAGAAAGGGGATATGGCATTTGAAGTAGGGCTGTGGAATAGCCTTCATGAGGAGGTTAGGGCTACAAAGTTCACATTTTAGAAGTATTTTTTTTTAATATATGTATTTTTTTTAACTCATATCTTCCTTGTCTTCCATAATGTGAGGTTTTTTTTAAATGGAAATTTTATTGTTGTTATCTTCAAAGACTCTCTCTCTTAAAATCTTTAACTTCTCCCTTTTAAGGAACAGGCAGGAAATACACATCACCCTCTCTCTGTTTTCTTTTTCTCTTTTCTTCTTTATTTGATGTATTGCATGTGTCCCAAAAAATGGTCCAGAAGGTGGCAGGAGCAGCACCCCAGACATCTTACCAACAGGAAAGAAAATGGCAAGAGACCCTTCAGCTTCAGCACCACAGCACAGATCCTTTCCTCTGTACTACTCGAATGACGATAGACGTTTTTTACACATCCCCGACATCAGACACATGTGGCTTTTTCAAACACCAGTGACATGGTGTCATCTCTGTGTTGGGCACATCTGCTCACTTTTACATTGGTTTTAGTGTTCTTTCCACTGCACATTTATATGGAAAGTCTTGTGGGCCTTTGTTCTGTTCTGTGGGGGGTTTCTGTCCATTTGTTTGAAAGAGCTGTCAAACAAGGCCAGAGGGGCACATGATGGCTTGAACATCATCAGGATGGTTATTCTTAGTTCTGGTACATTGTCACTGTACATCATAGGAGAAAAAAAAGAACTCTGACACACACGTCATCTCTTTTCTTTCTTTCTTTTTTTTTGTTTTTTCTTTCCTTCCTGTTTCAAGTGTCCTTTAAGTAATTTAGTCTTGGATGCAAGGATGTGAAGTTTACAAAGAAAGCATCATTTTAAGCACATCCCAGTATGTTTAGTATTCTCAGAAAATTAGGATCTATTTTTGTTTCGTTTAAGGCAAATTCCAAGTTCACATACTCGCCTGAAAGTTTTACTGGTTAAACTGGAGCAACTACAGGGTTCGGTGCCTTGCTTGTTGGCATCTCAACTGTGGTTTTTGAGCGTACAGAGCATCTTACTCATTTTCCCCTGACAGTTTCCCAGCTGGTACAGGGATACAAACCAGAAACCCACTTGTCACAATGGTTTCTCTTTGCATCTCAAGAGCAGCTACAGATTAAGTGGCCCGGCTGAAGACATCTCAACAACTGGTTCTTTAAAGTATACACATAAACTGTGCAAACCCACAGCAAGTAGATGTGCTGTATATGTAAACCTAATTTGCATTGTAGCTGGCCTTAGGCTTGCATTGAAATAAACGTTTTAAGTTGTTTGAGGGGAATACATGTTAAAAAACAGTGTGAGAATCTTTAAATCCCATTTTCCATTTTTAATGAAGTGCCTTCTGATGGTATTAATGTCTGTCATGAAATTTGTTAGCCTTGTGCAGTCTTACCATTTATTTTGTACAAGAGCAATACTCAAAAATGGGGACAGAAAAGGTAAAAGACTCACCATTTACCTCAAAATAGAGAGCCTTATGAAATCTGCACTATGTGAAGTACTGTTTTAATGTCAGCTTTCTCTGCTCTTCCACGACTGTACCAAATTGTCTCTTCTAAAGTGTTGTATCTGGCCCATAAACTGCAAAAAGTTCCCAAGGCAAAATTAGCAGACTCTGTAATTGTCTACAGTAAGTGGCTGGGTGTGTGTATGTGTTTGTAAAATTGGAAAAGAGAAAAGGAGGAGATGGCAAAGGGAGAAAAGGGAAAGCTTATTAGACGGTGGGGGAAATTAAATCCTGCGTGGGTGTAGTTTTAGTGTGGGGTTGTTTGCTAATGTCTTATTCAAACAGTCATTTATTCATTCAGGCCTGTGATGTGCTTAGCTTTGTAATTCTGAACATCAATAGCTTAATATATGGGCAATTAGAAGACAAATTCTGGGTTAATCACTTTTTTTTTCTTCGCATAATGCAAGAGCAGCTCTGTTGGAATATTCTTGTGATTCACAGAGAGAGCTGGTTTTATCTTCAACTTCAATGGGATTCTTCTATCAACAGTTTCTTGGGAAAATGGGCACTTTTAGAGAGAATCACAATTTGAACCTGGAGGTGTCTCACAATGAGTCCCACCGCCTGAGGAAAGTGGTTCCTCATTTCATTGTTATGGGCAGTCCCAAACTCGTTTGCATTCATGTCAAAGGGTTGAATATTTACACTCACTAAACATTTTATTTGGTGCTTCTTGCTAGTACCTGGTTAGATTCCCCCTTTGCCCTTTGTTATTCATGGCATAGATTTGACAAGGTGCTGGAAACAGTCCTCGGAGATTTTGGTCCATAAGCACCACACTTTGCTGCAGATCCACGATGTGACTCTCTCATCTCACCACATGCCAAAGATGCTCTATTGACTGTGGAGATCATTTGAGTACACTGACATGTTCAAGATACCAGTTTAAGATTATCTGAGAGCTTTTTGACATGCTGCATTTTCCTACTAGAAGCAGCTATCAGGAGAGGGTAAATGGACTGGTTCTTATATAGTGCCTTTCTACTCTGTTTGAGGACTTAAAGAACATACAACATGCCTCATTGACTTAAAGCACTTTTTTTTTCTACACCTAAGTTTAGAAGGTGTATCTAACATTCACACACATTCAGGCTCTGAGAAACACACCAGGGAGCAGGATTCAGGACACTCTGGCAGCTGGAGCGGCTAGGGATCAAACCACCGACTTTCCGATTAGAACTTGACCTGCCCTACCTCCTGAGCTACAGCCACCCCACGATGGCTACACTTAAAGGGGTGGATATGGTTGAAATTCTATTCAGGTAGGCTTTTGTGTTTAAACGATACTTGTTTGGTCCTACAGGGCTCAAAGTGTAGCAACATATGTTGTGCACTCAGAGGTACTCTTCTGCATGCCTGGTTTGTAATAAGTGGTTATTTAGGTTAGTGTTGCTTGATGCAGTCTGGCCATTCTCCTCTGACAACAAGATCTTTTTTCCCAGACAATTTCACCACATCATCTTGACAAACTGATGGATACATTAAGACAGAGCACTTCACATCAAACAAGAGCTCTATTTCTTACTTGATACTGCCAATGAGACAGCAAAAAAGACCCAATATTTTAAGCAGGTAGCTGTAGCTGAAAGACTAGAAAAACATCATTTACTTCACTGTGTTTCTGCCCTGTTTGTGTTTATGCACTTCAGGTTCATCTGGAATTAAAGCGTTTAATTCAATAAACTGGAAGCTGGGCCATTAGGGGCCCCTACTAGATGCACAACTATGCTTTCGAACTTGCTTCCTGGTGGGTGAAAAATCAGCATTTTGTTGTTGGTGGAGGAGAGGGAAGCTGAGGGAGTGGTCATTGCACTTTTTACCCTTTAGTACGAGTTCTCTTATTTGGTGCTCATATTAGCAGGATAAAGTAAAAAAAAAAATCACAGCTGCAAAAATAAAACAGATTTCTGATCTTACACAGCTATGTTTAAGATTTGGAGAGGTTTGGGGAAACATTGGTTTCGGTTAAAATAACTACTTGGGTAAGGTTTGGGAAACATCTACAGTATGTTTAAGTAATTGAACTTTGTTAAGGTCAGGGGACCATTGTTGTCATGGTTACAAAAATAACCACATGGTTAAGGTTAGGGTACATAAATTAGGTTAAAATTTAGTCTGATATTTTGTTGACCCTTCCAACCACTTTGTGGCTGTGTAAAAACTATACTCTATTTCCTCTTTTCTTACAACCAAGAGTCACGAGTCCTGCAGCCATCCGACATCAGCATTTAAATTAGACTAATTTAGTAAAAGTGTATTGCCATTGTGTGACATTGTGGCTCTCAGGGCGAGGGCTTCTCTGTTGAAAGCTATTGCAAGGCCTTGATCGAGCCTTTTGATCATAGAAATGCAAAGCTGGAAGACTGAATACAGCCCACTGATTGTGTCCAGTACTTGTGTCACCCACTAGAGAGAAATGCCATTTTTCATTCATGACTTCAAATGGACCTGTTGTAACAACTGGTAAGGAGCATAACCACAGAGATGGTGGTAACCAGAGATGTTTTCTCAGTAATTCCCTTTGGATCTGGGTAAAACCATGTCTGACGTGTATGGGAAAAGCAGGCCGCTGCAGCAGTGAAAAGAGGAAACGGAAAGTGAGAGAGACAGAGATAATAACAAGGGTTGAGAGAAGAAAGCATAAACATCTCTACCTACAAAGCATTAAAGTGAAAGCGTAGATTACAAAGATCGGGGTTAGGATTAGTTCAAATAATGAAGTTCTGCTTTCTAACAGTCTACTTCTATTTCCATACATTGAGAGATTTTTTCATTATATTAGTTTTTCACCATCAGTATAAGATTTGACCTTCAGGCTTCAGAGTTTTCACCAGGATTTCTTTGTTCAGAGTGTAAGCAGTCTTCAAAAAAGCTTACACCAAATAAAGTCAATGTCTCGGTTCAATAAAAAAGATTGATATTTATTCATCTGCTTTTGGAGGTTTGGCCTGTTAGTCTGTTCTTTATATCACATCAAAGTCAATTTTCTTCAGTGTCTTTTGCAAGCCCATCAGCCACTGTTCCCTGTACGTTAAATATCTGTGCTCTTCTGTTAGTCATCCTTCCTATGACTGAGCCACGTCCCCATGTGTACCTCAGCCTGGTAATTCAGCCTCATTTCCAGTGTCGAGACTCCAGAAGGTCCTGTTCTTCTTCCTGCCATTGTTGGGGCTCCGTTGGCATCAGAGTCTAATCACCAAATAATTTAATACTGTCTGCTCCAGTAAATTATGTCCATTTCTTTCCAGTGACCTCTACTTATTTAAATAACATATATATATATCGGTTGGCAGCAGTTGCCAAGCCAGTCTGACTGAGACAGGCAAGCTACAGTACTTTCAAAAAATAATTCATCAGTTCTAATGAGTGCAAGACCTGTCAGTTCAGCATGAAGCGATTGCCTCAATTGCATTGAGAACTGCTACATTTAAAAGATTCAGCACATTTGTTCAGTTAAACAGTATTTGTTTTTGGCCTCCACCAATAACACACCATCCTGTTAATATTCAAGAAATATTCAAATAAATCATTTAAAAAAGAATATCAAATGCTAAAGACATGATAAGTACTTTTAAATATCTCAATAACATAACATTCATATTCAAAACAATAACTATTAAAAATGTATTGTAGTTGATTTATTGCAAAAAAAAAAAAGAAATAAAAATAAATGAAAACAAGATACCATATTTTCACGACCATAAGGCGCACTTAAAAGTCTTAGATTTTCTTCAAAAAGTACAGCGCGCCCTATAGCGCAGTGCGCCCTGTGTGTTGTAAGGAGGACGTAGTAGAGAACACCATGAGAATGCTAAAGGGTGAAGTGTGGGCGTTGATCGTATATACCGGACAATCGCACATACCTGTATAAAAGGACAGGTATGTGCATTATGTGGAACATCGTTGTTTTAACAACCCTGAAAATGGCAAAGAGACACGCTTATGAAGCACAGTTTAAACTGAAGGCCATCAGCTATGCGGAGGAACATGGAAATCGAGCAGCGGTGAGAGAATTTAAGATTAACGAATCGATGGTTCGCAAATGGAGGAAGCTAGAAAACAAGCAGGTCAAGAAAACGCAGCTGAGTTTCCACGGACATAAGGCGAGGTGGCCCGAGTTGGAGGAAAGACTCGAGCGGTGGATCATCGAGCAAAGAACGAGCGGGAGAAGCGTTTCGACGGTCACCATTCGGCTAAAAGCAGTTTCACTAGCTGAAGAGATGAACATTGAACATTTCCAAGGAGGTCCGTCTTGGTGCTTTCATTTTATGAAACGGTGCCATTTTTCCATCCGGACCAGGACTACGGTAGCGCAGCAACTTCCAGCGGATTATAAGGAAAAGCTGGCCATCTTCCGCTCCTACTGCAGCAAACACATCGGCGACAAAAACATCCAGCCCAGCCACATCACAAACATGGACGAGGTCCCGCTCACTTTTGACATCCCGGTGAGTCACACTGTGGAGAAGAAGGGGACCAGCACGGTAGCGATACGCACAACGGGGTATGAAAAGTCTTCTTTCACTGTTGTGCTTGGCTGCCATGCTAATGGACAGAAACTGCCGCCTATGGTGATTTTTAAGCGAAAGACTTTGCCTAAAGAGAAGTTTCCAGCAGGAATCATCATTAAGGCAAATGAAAAGGGCTGGATAGTAGTGATGTGCGGATCGATCCTGAAATATCGATTCCTCCGATACCAATCATTTATGTTCTAGAATCGATTCTCACATTAAAATATCGATATTTTAGTAATTTAGAGTAAATTTGTAGTTTATCATTAACAGGAACACAGTGGAAAGAAACTACAACATTCGGATTGCCTACATTCAAAGGAACTACTTCCTCTTCCGCCTTTCATAGTCATGTGCGAAATACGGCTGTATAAATGTCTCGCAGCCCCTTGGCGTGCGCACTCACAACAATGGCTGAGCGTAATTGTGCGGATGTATTTTACCTCCACAAACAGCTGAGCCGTGGTTTGCAATAAATGTGGCAAAAAAAGTGAGGTGTTGTGGCCATACTTGCCAACCTTGAGACCTCAGAATTAGGGAGACATTCAAAAGGGCTGTTTGGGCGGATAAATATATTTTACAGGGTTTATTTATCGGATAAAATACGTTAAATGTCACCGTTATTATTGGCCGGCCCGGAAACAGCGGGGGTGTCCAAATTCAGAGGCTGCTTCCACCTGAGGACCGGCCTTCGCGGTCTAAAGAAAGCCGGGTAGTACGTCACGAGCTCCCTCGGTGGAGTGAAACTCTGCCGTCTGCTCCTTGCTGTCTAAAATATAACCGGACACTGACGTAAACTCTTCTGTTTAATCAGTTTTCTGTTTGACGTTTATTCAGCTGTGTGAAAACCCCGGAGGAACCCTCCCGAGGGAATAATAAAGTTTAATTTAATCTAATCTAATAACTTTAATCTCAGCCAAACCGATTTACTCACGAACAAATAAAACACTGAAAAAGCCAAACAAGAACATTTTTAAGTTATCAAAGTGACTTGTACATCATGTTTAACCCGAGTGGTGAAAGACCGCGGGGGTTTGAAGACGATGTGTCGGTCGGCTCAGATATTTGAAGTTTACACAGCTACATTCTCACCTGAAAATATGTTAAAAGTTTTTTTGCGACCCAGAAAGAGAAATAAGAGTGATATTAAAACTAAGTCGCTGCCGTCATTGTTGGAAACTGGAATTGGCTGGGCCGCGCTATGAATTCTGCGATATGGTTTTTCAACTTTGTTGTCCGGGTGGAAAATCTGGAGAAAGGTGGGATTCTCCCGGAAAAATCGGGAGGGTTGGCATGTATGGTTGTGGCAACATCACTAACCTTGTCAAACACCTCAGAGTAAATCATATCACAAAATATGACGAGCGTATGTTGAGGCGAACTGAAGAGGAGGAGAGGGACAGGTGCTGCTAGGGTGAGAGTCTCTCACGGAGTCCTTTAGTCCTCCAGGCAGGCAAGGTGTTCAAATAGCACACAACTTTAGTTTTTTTATTTCTATATGATGAACTCTGCATTATTAAGTGATAAGAAGAAGGTATTCTGATGTCCTGTAATCATTATGACGCTATAATTTGAGATACAATAAATAAAATCCGTTTTGTACAAAGTATCGGTATCGGATCAGTATCGTCGATACCACCCTGAATATTACTTGGTATCGGATCGGAAAGGAAATCAGTGGTATCGCACATCACTACTGGATAGATGAGGAAATGATGAAAGAGTGGCTGAGGGAGGTGTATGTAAGGAGACCAGGTGGTTTTTTCCACGCATCACCATCGCTCTTAATCTGTGACTCTATGCGTGCCCATCTCACAGCCGATGTGAAAAAACTAGTGAAACAAATGAACTGTGAGCTTGCTGTCATTCCGGGAGGCCTGACAAAGGAACTCCAACCGCTGGACATCGGTGTGAACCGCCCGTTCAAAGTAAGGCTGCGAGCGGCCTGGGAGCGATGGATGACCGATGGAGACCACAGTTTCACCAAGAGTGGAAGGCAGCGCCGGGCGAGTTACGCCACAATTTGCCAATGGATTGTAGATGCTTGGGCTAACATGTCTGCTGGCACTGTTGTTCGAGCTTTCGCAAAAGCCGGCATCATTTCCGAGGAGCCGCACGGCACGGAAAGTGACTCTGACAGTGAAGAAAGTGAACTTGGCATGTTTGATGGAGATTTAGCGCAGCTGTTCAATTCAGACACAGAGGATGAGGACTTCGATTGGTTTGATTGATGATAAAAATGTGAGTACCAAACTTTGTTTTGCTCCTGCTTTATTTTTAAATACGCACACTTGTATGCTTGTGTGTTGTTGATGATGACGATTACTGGTAATAAAAATGTGAGTACCAAACTTTGTTTTGCTCCCGCTTTATTTTTAAATACGCATACGGTACTTGTATGCGCCCTATAATCCAGTGCGCCTTATGTGTGTGTTAAATACAGTAATGGCACACATAACTGAGACTGCGCCTTTTAGTACAGTGCGTCTTATGGTCGTGAAAATACGGTACTGTGCTCCAGTTACAGTGATACAGTGATCCAGACTCTTGTTAGGGAACAGTTTACCAGCTTCCCAACTGCTGTACTCTCAATGAACACAGTGTTGTTCAGTCTCTTGGTAATAATTGTAGTATTGTAGATGTAGTGCATATCACTCCAAACATGACCAAGACGCTCATCAGCAGTTCTTTGGAGACCTCCACAAAGTCACTCTGGAGGACTTTCACAGTCTGGTAATGAACTGGATCGCTGTCATGGATTACTATAATGAGGGCCGCTGCATCATCTCAGATCTGGGTCAACATACTCGTCCTGAATGAATGAGAGAGAGTGGTTACAAATTATATAAATATAAATTAAAATTATGTATATAAATTATGTTTGAAAGCTATGCATTATTTTAGTTACAACTCTATATTTTTGTAGTTGTTTTGAGAACAAACTACAAACCAAAGCTCTTCTACAGTGATATTTATTCATCCATACAAGTGTAAGGGTTAAAATTGGCTGTGTTAGCATGTTAGCTGTTAGCTTATTAACTGTTAGCTAATGAGACTGTTATGTATGAACCAAGAATTATTGTGTGCTATGCAAGCCATCGCCAGTAGGGGGCACCACGCCCAGTTATGTGTGTGTGTTACTTCTGTGTTATCCCAATAAAGAAGAAGTCAACTTGTAAACAAACTATTGTGTGTGCAGTCTGACGGCATAAGCTCTAATAGTGTATAGTTGGGTTGCGGTCACGTGGTTCTGATGACGTGCGGAGGCAGCGCGATTTTTGAGTGGAGGGCGGAAGTAAACATGGAGGACACTGTGGAGAGTCAGGAGAGCAGCTATTGTGCAACTTTAGACCCCGTTTCTCGGGAGAGATATAAACAGATAGTTAAAAAATATATCGGACGTGATCCGTATTCTTTGAAAATGTCCGAATACACCACAGAAGTAAAGGATTTGCCTACTATAGAGGCTGTGGATATCACCAACTACTTGGTCCTCCAGACTTCTTACTACACTAGGCAGCAAATGAAAGCTTTCAAGTCTGGAGGCGTACAATTTTTTTTGTCAGCGGGTGGGTCCACAACCTTGGAACAAAACGTCTCCGTGATGGATACAGTTTGGTGTTTGCAAGGGTGAGTGTTTGTTCTTATATTGCTTTATCTTAAACACGCTAACAGTTAGCGGTAGCGGCTTTAACGTCAACAAACATGCCACATCCTTAGGACTTCGTTAGAGTGACAGTTGTTTGTTTCAAGGTAAACCATTCTCAGCGGTCTAACGAGACACCTCTGAAGACTTGGGTAATTGCAAAGGAGGATGGAGAAGTGATTGCAGCTCATTGCAATTGTATGGCAGGGTTAGTAGCCTGTTCTCCACTGTCACTAGGCTCAAATCCGGGCTCTCAGCCGTCTGTTGCATATCCAAAATCGCCTCTGCACATCGATGCTGTTCTGCCTTAAGCTTCATTCTTTTCTCTCGTTTGAGAACTGATTCCGATCTGGGTTTTCGTTCGTAGCCGAGATTGACCGTCGGAGCCCAGTCCTCCGACTCTTCGTCATCCAAAGCACTTGGGCAGCCTATAGTCCCAATCAAGTCAATATTAGACTACTAACTTAAAAGCACTAAGTAAACGAGAATTTAACGACAACCTAATGCTAATAAGTTCGTTTGCAAACATAACATTACCTCTGACGAAGTGGTCGCTGCAGACACGGGCATTGGCAGACTCTGCTCCTCCCGACTGTAAACGTAAATTTAAAATCCATTTTTTCCTACGTTTTTCGGTTAGAATTTTCCATTTTTCTCCTCTTCGTTGGGCTATTTTTGGTACCCTAAAATACCGTTTATCAGTTTCTCTGGTCGACCTACTGGAGCATCCGTAAACACAACAGGACATAGGCATTTTGCGTACTGTCTGTCTGTGATTTTGCGCTTATCTTTTTCACTTCCGACCGCCAGTCAAATTTCGCGCTTTACGTCGACGTCACGTCTACGTCAAATGAAACCTAGCTATTGACACCACAGTGGGAATATAACATAAATTGGCGACGAGTTGTGACGTCTGGAAGACTTGGCCGTCTACTGAGCATGAACTGACTGCGTGGCCGAGTTTGGACGGAAAACGGACGATCGCGTGGTGAATTAGCATCGGAGCTAGCTGCTAGCTGCTTTTTCGCCAACGAGTCAGAAACGACAGTGTTGGCTCTGGACAGCGGATACATCATGGCTGGAATGATTGGGCAGATGGACCCCTTTGATGATGCTGGTGAGCAATGGGCGACGTATATTGAACGTTTTGAGCATTACATCCTTGCTAATGACATTCAGACATTCAGAAACAGGTCCCGGTGCTGCTGAGTGTGATGGGTCCCAAGACGTACGGTCTGCTGCGTAATCTAGTGGCGCCAAGCAAGCCTGGGACAATGCAGTATGACAATATTGTGGGTGTTTTGCAAGCTCATTTTGCTCCCAAACCGCTGGTAATAGCTGAAAGGTTCCGGTTCCACAAGAGGAATCAGGGGAAGAAGAAACGGTCGCACAGTATGTGGCGGTGCTGAAAAGACTGTCAGAACATTGCGAGTTTGGTGCGTATCTGGAAGATGCTCTACGAGACAGATTTGTGTGTGGATTAAAGTGTGAAACTGTGCAGAAGCGTCTTTTGACTGAAAAGGATCTCACGTTTCGCAAAGCAGTTGATTATGCTGTGTCGGCAAAGGACAAAAAGAGGAGAATTCATCATGTTGCTGCAGAGGAGAGTGAAAGTGAAGGAACCAGACCCGACACTGATAGTGAGTTGGAGCTGTATTCTTTGTCACGAATAGAGAAATATTCACGTATCTCCCTAATGCCTGTAGTTAACGGGAAGAAAATGGAGATGGAGCTGGATACAGGGGCTGCTGTGTCTTTGATTCCATGGGAACAATATAAAAGTATGCTGAGTCAGTTGCCGCTGCAACCCACTGACATCATGCTGAAAACGTACACTGGGGAGCCGCTGGCACCAGAAGGGGTCATCAAGGTGCAAGTTGAACTGAATAAGCAGCGCGCAACTCTACCCTTGTACGTGGTAAAGGTGGATGCTCCACCACTGTTTGGTAGGGAGTGGCTGAGAGTGATTAAGCTGAACTGGAAAGACTTAAAGATGGTCCATGCCAGAGAGCAAAGCGGAAATGACAATCTGGAGGCTGTGCTAAAGAAACACTCAGCCGTTTTCCCTAAGGAGCTGGGCACAATGAAAGGAATTAAAGCCAGATTGACTCTTAGGCCTGATAGTGTCCCCAAATTCTGTCCACCACGTAACGTGCCTTATGCTCTCTGCCCTCGGGTGGAGGCAGAACTGAAACGCCTGACTGAGCTTGGGGTGATCACACCAGTGGAGCATAGTGATTGGGCTACGCCCGTGGTCCCTGTCAACAAGAAGGATGGCTCAGTGAGACTCTGTGGTGATTTCAAGGTCACTCTTAATTCGCAGCTCTGTGTGGATAAGTACCCACTTCCACGCATTGAGGACCTGTTTGCTTCTCTAGCAGGAGGTCAGCATTTCAGTAAGCTAGACTTAGCAAATGCCTACCTACAGATGGAGGTAGAAGAGGAGTCTAAGAAGCTGCTGACTATTTCGACACAAAAGGGGCTGTTCCGTTTCAATTGCTTGCCTTTTGGAGTGGCGTCTTCACCTGCATTGTTTCAGAAGGCTATGGATCAAGTGCTTCTCGGCCTACCATACACCCATTGTTATCTGGATGACATCCTCATCAGTGGTCCAGATAAACAGACACACCTGAGAACCCTTAAGGCAGTTTTGGGCAGGCTGGAGGACTATGGCCTGCGTCTCAAACAGGAGAAGTGCCTGTTTTTCCAAGAATCGGTGGAATACCTGGGCCACATAATTGATGCGGCAGGGTTACACAAATCACCAGAAAAGGTGCGTGCCGTTATGGAAGCTCCAGCACCAGCTGATGTCAGCCAGTTACATTCTTTTCTGGGAATGCTCAACTATTATGGACGTTTCATACCTGATTTAGCTACAGTCCTGAAGCCGCTGAATGAGCTACTCAGTAAAGAGAAGAAATGGCAGTGGACATCAGCCTGCGAGTCAGCTTTCCAGAAAGCTAAAGAACGTCTGGCCTCACCAAAAATACTCACCCACTACAATCCTGAACTGCCTCTCCGTTTGGCATGTGACGCTTCACCATATGGCGTTGGAGCCGTGCTCTCACATGTCATGCCTGATGGCCAAGAACAGCCAATTACTTATGCTTCATGAACCCTCAGCAAAGCAGAACGAAACTATGCTCAGATCGAGAGGGAGGCATTGGCAATTGTTTTTGGAGTGCGCAAGTTTCACCAGTATCTCCATGGTAACAAGTTCACCTTGCTCACTGATCATCGCCCACTGACCTCAATTCTGAGTCCAGTAAAAGGTACACCATCAATGGCAGCTGCGCGAATGCAGCGTTGGGCGCTCCTTCTGTCAGCACATAATTACACCTTACAGTATCGGAAGGGGGCACATCACGCCAATGCTGACGGTCTGTCACGTTTACCACTGCCCCTTGCACAGAAAGAGAAACAGGGAGCGGTTGAGGTATTCTACGCATCTCAACTGGACACATTACCAGTCAGTGTCGCCGAGATCAGACGTGACACTTTGTCTGATGTCACTTTGTCTCGTGTGCTGGAAATGGTAACAACTGGACGTTTTCCAGCAACAAAAGACACAGATCAAGAGCTGTCACCCTATCTGATGCGCAGACATGAACTCACAATACAGCAGGGATGCCTTATGTGGGGCGTGAGGGTGGTTGTGCCACCTAAGCTGTGCTCTCATGTCCTGAAAGAGCTCCACACTGCACATCCAGGGATGGTGAGGATGAAGAGCTTAGCTCGCAGCTATGTTTGGTGGCCTGGCATTGATTCTCAAATTGAGCTTCAAGCTAAAGCCTGCCACTCTTGTCAGCGTGTGCAAAAAGAGCCTGGGTTAGCACCTTTACACCCTTGGCTGTGGCCTTCCTGTCCGTGGGAACGGATCCATGTGGATTTTGCGGGTCCATTTGAAAGTCACATGTACCTGGTGGTGGTAGATGCACATTCCAAGTGGCCTGAAGTGCATATTATGGATAGCACCACAGCTGGTAAAACCATACAAGTGCTACGGGGTCTCTTTAGTCGCCATGGCATTCCCCACGTCCTGGTGAGTGATAACGGACCGCAGTTCTGTTCTGAGGAATTCAGGGTGTTCCTGAAAGCTAATGGAGTCAAACACATCCGCTCCGCGCCGTACCATCCTGCCACTAATGGTTTGGCTGAGCGTTTTGTGCAGACATTCAAGCATGCACTGAAAGCTTCCAGGGGTACAGCACCTGTGCAACAACGCCTTGACACGTTCCTCTTGACATATCGCAACACTCCCCATGCAACAACTAGAGAAACACCAGCTATATTGTTCATTGGACGCAAGCTGCGCTCTCGACTGGATTTTTTTGAAGCCCAGTGTGGCCGGAGCAGTGCGTTGGTCACAAGATGCGCAACAACAATGCCGACAGCAACACTCCAGGGACAGACGGTTCACTGTTAGCGAGCCTGTCCTGGTGCGTGATTATAGGAAGGGAGAGGACAAGTGGACGCACGGTGTCGTACTGGAGAAGACTGGGCCAGTGTCATACAAGGTGAATGTGGGAGCCCAAGGAGTGTGGAAACGTCATGTGGATCAGATGCTGATACGACCTGAGTCAGTATCTCAGCAGGTCACAGTGGATCCTCCGACAAGCTCTCAGATGTCACCAGCCCACAGTGGTAGTGACACCATGCTTCACCCTTGTACAACTCTGCAGGAAGAGACTGTTGAACAAGTTATGGGGACCACCGTACCTCCAGAAACACCCCAGTCTCTTAAATCATCACCGACTGACTGTACACAGGTTACAGAGTCTGTAAGACGTTACCCAGTGAGAGTCACCAAGCCACCCGCTCGTTATCGTGATGGGTGAGCGTATTAAGTAGTTCAGTGAGAATGTTGGCGTTCAGAGACATTATTCTCAACTAAAAAGAAATTCATACAGAAAGCAACATTAGTTCCAGTTTTCATGAATGTTGTAATAAAAAATAAAAGGTGCTACTTTGGTTATGGGAAATGTTTCTGCGGGTGGTGCCACGGTCGCATAGCTTAGTGGGGAGGAGATGTTATGTATGAACCAAGAATTATTGTGTGCTATGCAAGCCATCGCCAGTAGGGGGCACCACGCCCAGTTATGTGTGTGTGTTACTTCTGTGTTATCCCAATAAAGAAGAAGTCAACTTGTAAACAAACTATTGTGTGTGCAGTCTGACTCGGCATAAGCTCTAATAGTGTATTGACACCACAGTGGGAATATAACAGAGACCACTGACATTTCAATGTCTTCAGTCCCATCCGTTCACATTTCAAAGTCAAACAACTAGAGACAAGTGGGCGGAGCTATTTATTTGACCGGAAATTACCTCACTAATGAAGTCTTTATCCGGTTGTTCAGTGATGACACGACGAATCCTACTTCCGGGCCTAAAGTAGTCTGCGTTTAATATGGCTTTTGTGTTGTTAACATGTTTAATGTTATGTATTTTCTTCTATTTGATCTCAAAAAGCTCCTAAAACAGTCAGTGATCACTGTTGATCTCCCTTGGCTTTTATTACCGCTAATCATTTATTTAAGCTCAGTTTTTAAAACCTTAGGATGCAACTACAGCCCAGCCCATGCAGCAGTGTATGAATGACTAACCTCGTATTATGGATGGATTATCTCAGTTGTTCTCCTGGCTGAAGTTTGGTCCTTTTACAGCATCCTGCCATGCGATTACATTTGTTCCTGACCACCAAGAACACTCACGTTAACTTTTATCGAGTGGAAAAAAAGTTAGCTTGTTTATATTATGCTAACATAGCTGTGTCGCTAGCGGTCACGTAGCACATCATTATATACCAGCTAGCCCAACTTCAGTAACCCTACAAACGTCACTGCTTTTTAGTTTTCTGTCTTCATTTATGCTGGAAGTGATAACAGAGCTGTACGTTTTAATTTGTTTCCAAAACCCCGCAGTCAGGACATGCTATATTGTATTTAGATAGAAGCTAGTGAGCTAACTCCCTGCTAACTTCTAACTCCGTTAAATGTCATAAATTCTGTTTTCATGGATGCCTGGATGTTAAACTCAATTGTTACACCTGGTAGAGCAGAACGCTGATCATTTTATTAAAGATGAAAGACTTTAGACAGATTTTCAACTCTCAGTAATGCCATAGTGATCGTTTGATATATGGACCTGCAGCGGAGTTTAGGTCCAGACACGGCTAGTGACGTCAAACTGAACAACCGGATTAGTAGAAAATAAACTTAAAAAAATAAATAACTACATAAACATCTAAATTAAGAGGTCATTTGACTGTTTTTAAAGCTTGCAGTTAATGCAGATTTTTTTTAAATGACCCAAGAAATTCATTGCAGTAAATTCATCACTTGTAAGTCAAATAGTTTTTTTAAATGTTTAAAATGTTTACGTAATGTTTGAAAAGAAATAAAAGCAAACAAAACAAACAAACAAAGAAAAAATCAAAAAAACAAAAATAAGTTGTTAAATTTGTCCAAATGCAAGAACCCGTGAGCAACTGAAAAAAGACCTTTTCCATTGTCTTTCCAGCTGTTATAACAGACTAAAGACATATCTTTTTTGTTTGGGATCAAACTGACCCCAGGAATCAAAACCTAAAGATGTCTGCCGTATAAAAGAGCAGTTACTTAATATCCAAAATAAGATAAGATAAGATAAGATAACCTTTATTAGTCCCACACGTGGGAAATTTGTTTTGTCACAGCAGGAAGTGGACAGTGCAAAAGTTATGAGGCAAAAATTAGAATACAATAAGAATAAATACAGTACACAACTGTACAGAATAGAATAAAATAAAATACTATATACAGTAGAATAAAATAAAATAAATATACAATAAGATAAAAATAGAATACAAATACAAATACTATATACAACTGAGTAAAAATACAACGATGACAGAAAGGATTATTGCATATGTATGGATGTGTGTGCTTGATCAGTTAAAGTCTTTATTATGGAGTCTGACAGCAGTGGGGAGGAAAGACCTGCGAAATCTCTCCGTCCCACACCGTGGGTGCCGCAGTCTCCCACTGAAGGAGCTGCTCAGTGCTGTCACAGTCTGCTGCATGGGGTGGGAGATATTGTCCATCAGGGATGACAGCTTAGCCGCCGTTCTCCTGTCACTCACCACCTCCACTAGGTCCAGAGGGCATCCTAGAACAGAATTAACTGAAGTTAATCAAAAATAACGTGTTGAACAAACTCAAATGGAAGAAAATGTTAGATGAACTTAAGATGACAGTTAAGTTTACATTACTTAAAATGCTCAAAAAGTAGTTTGAGAATTCAGGTTTAGTGTGTTTGTGTCTGAGATGTGTATAGATGGATATTAATAACACTAATAATAATGATGATGTAAGCAGATGAGGAAGAAAACTAATATATTAAGAATAATACATTTTGTATTTGTATAGACTTAGAGACTTAGAGAGCTTTTTATTGTCATTGTGCAGTTTCTTGCACAGCGAAATTGGGTAGCTGGACCACAAAGGTGCTAAAGTAAGAAGAAAAGAAACCAATATACAACGAAGGCGGAAATAAATAAATAATTAAATAAATAGAATAAAATAAAAAGCAGTGTATATGTATAGATATGTGAGTGGAACTATATACATGGTGTATGTGTAGGAAACATTGAAACAGACTGGGACCAAAATAATTGCACATGAGCCAAAAATATTGCACAGAACATGGAAAGACTGAGATATTGCACATAGATGATCAACAGCAGTGTCAGGGTGGATGTGTTGGGGAAGTCTTTACACACTTAGTTTGCATTAAGAGTTCTGATAGCCCACGGGAAGCAATTTTAGCAAATTTAGCAATTTTAAAACAAGAATCATTCAGAGATCACAAACCTCCACCAAGGCAGCTCACTCCATGGGCAGTATTTACCTGTACTGTGTTTTCTATATATTGTATATATATTCTTTCTTAATTGTTCAAAATAAGCTAATATTTTTTATTAAAACAATACATTTTTTTTGTTTAAATAGTTGACACATTTTTTATATTCTCTTGTGAATAAAATACAGATTTATACAAATTATGTATACAAATACATATTTTACACAGCATTACAATTTTGGAGGGAAATGGGGTTGAATTAATATAACAATATATTAATATAGCATGATAAATTAAATGTAAAATAAATTAGTTTATTTAAATAAACTGGTCGAATAGCTTTATCAACGTAGTATTTTGTTTGCCCATCCTGATGAAATCATCAGACCGGCAGCAGACATTATTCCATAAACAGATATGGTTCACAGAAATCTATTTTTAGCACACACACACACACACACACACACACACACACACACACACACACACACACACACACACACACACACACACACACAAATAGCTGAGCCTCCAACTTGTGTGCTTCTCTTCTCCCACCTCGGCTTTGGTGGCTCTGTGAGGCTCAGGTAATAACAATGTTACCATTTAGTCTAGTATCTGAAACCTTCCCAGTTATAAACATCGCTACACACATAATAGAACACATAAATTACGTACATACAGGACTATGAATAATAAAAAGTAAGCATTTCAGATATTACATTTGGTAGTTACATGATTATAGCATGTCTGCACTAATTGGCATAGTAATCCATCCTATAGTTGCTGTGATCTAGGGCTGCTAGAACAGCTGAAAAGTGCTCCTAACAAGAAGATCTTCCCCTATCATCATCGTGATGTTGCCAAAGACTCTTCATTCAATAACAATCTCTTTGACTTTGTGAGGTATGTTATTTTAAATATTTCCCCAACACGATTTTATCAGCAACATTTACATTTTCAGTTGCTGGGGTTCTATGTGTTATGTGTGGCAGCTGCTGCTCTGGTAATGTCATTAACAGTATGAAGTGAAGTAATTCTCCATTCTGCTCCCGTCACCATAAAATTGGAAACTATGGCGGAGAACAAAAAAAGCGTGAGAAATTGGGGGAAAAGCAGGAGGGAAGACAGAATAATAGGACTGGGGTAATGGATAGCCGTTGTTTTTCTTGTGCTTGTATGTGTGTGTGTGTGTCTGTGTGTGTGTGTGACATAGCGTGTATGTCAAACTGTGACAATGTTTGCTTGCACCATTTTCCTGACATTGTGGTGGATCTCTGAGATACTGCCAAAACTGACATGCCACATAGCAGATGTTTAAAACTTTGTTTTTGTAGTTTTTTTCTATACAAGTTTCGTTTTTGTTTTTTTAACTTACTTGGTGTTCTGTGTTAACCTGTGTGTCTTATGATGTTGTTCATTAATGTAGAACAGACTACGACAGAATTGCTTCCATTTGGTACAAAAGCACGACGGGCATGACTCGGGTAGAATTGTTGTTGCAATAGTTCCTGATGCTCATGAAGTTGTTGAAATCCACTCTCCCTCAGGATTGCAGGAAAATCTGCTACTGTGCATTAACAAGGGTTTCCCAGCAGTATCCATGTATTTGTCTGACTTTTATATAATTACTTTGTTTCATTGCAGTGTGCTATATATTAAAAAATAAATAAATACACAGCCAAGTCCAGTTGCTTTCTTTCCAAGCTCCTTTGACTCTCATGACCTGGATGAGTGAGAACCTACAGAGACACCATATACAGCTGTCTCTCTGGAAGAGTCCTGTAACAAAGTAGATATCTGTCCAGGCTGTACACCAGCTTTAACACATGTCAACTCCAGCGCTTTGGCAATCCAGGTTCAATAAGTGCTCTACATATGATGAACTAAATTGAATGAATACATATAATTCACACACACACACAACTCATATAATCACTGTCATACCACATACAGTGGGGCAAAAAAGTATTTAGTCAGCCACCGATTGTGCAAGTTCCCCCACTTAAAATGATGACAGAGGTCAGTAATTTGCACCAGAGGTACACTTCAACTGTGAGAGACAGAATGTGAAAAAAAAATCCATGAATTCACATGGTAGGATTTGTAAAGAATTTATTCGTAAATTAGGGTGGAAAATAAGTATTTGGTCACCTCAAACAAGGAAAATCTCTGGCTCTCTCTGTCCCCCACTCGTTACCTGTATGAATGGCACGTGTTTGAACTCATCATCTGTATAAAAGACACCTGTCCACAGCCTCAAACAGTCAGACTCCAAACTCCGCCATGGCCAAGACCAAAGAGCTTTCGAAGGACACCAGGAAAAGTATTGTAGACCTGCACCAGACTGCACCAGACTGAGCAAAGATCCCAGAACCACACGGGGGGACCTGGTGAATGACCTGCAGAGAGCTGGGACCAAAGTAACAAAGGTCACCATCAGTAACACACTACAACGGCAGGGAATCAAATCCCACAGTGCCAGACGTGTTCCGCTGCTGAAGCCAGTGCATGTCCAGGCCCATCTGAAGTTTGCCAGAGAGCACATGGATGATACAGCAGAGGATTGGGAGAATGTCATGTGGTCAGATGAAACCAAAGTAGAACTTTTTGGTATAAACTCAACTCGTCGTGTTTGGAGGAAGAAGAATACTGAGTTGCATCCCAAGAACACCATACCTACTGTGAAGCATGGGGGTGGAAACATCATGCTATGGGGCTGTTTTTCTGCCAAGGTCTGCAGGTCATTCACCAGGTCCCCCCGTGTGGTTCTGGGATCTTTGCTCAGTCTGGTGCAGTCTGGTGCAGGTCTACAATACTTTTCCTGGTGTCCTTCGAAAGCTCTTTGGTCTTGGCCATGGCGGAGTTTGGAGTCTGACTGTTTGAGGCTGTGGACAGGTGTCTTTTATACAGATGATGAGTTCAAACACGTGCCATTCATACAGGTAACGAGTGGGGGACAGAGAGAGCCAGAGATTTTCCTTGTTTGAGGTGACCAAATACTTATTTTCCACCCTAATTTACGAATAAATTCTTTACAAATCCTACCATGTGAATTCATGGATTTTTTTTTTCACATTCTGTCTCTCACAGTTGAAGTGTACCTCTGGTGCAAATTACTGACCTCTGTCATCATTTTAGGTGGGGGAACTTGCACAATCGGTAGCTGACTAAATACTTTTTTGCCCCACTGTACTGTCATTCGTACTGCTGTCCATGCACAATTCACAAGTTGCTCTTTTATTTATTTATTTATTTTAGATATATCTTGCACTAGTGCATATAGGTTTGACTCTTATTATGCTTTTCCTTAGAATATGTCCTTATGTCTTGTAGTTAAATCACTACTTAAAAAGCCATTGCTTGACCCAGATATCATAGCTAATTACAGGCCAATCTCAAACATTCTTGAAAGATTAAAACAGTTAACTAATCATCTGTAAAGGTTTATTTGAAGAGTTTCAGTCAGGTTTCAGAGATCATCACAGTACAGAAACAGCTTTAGTGAAGGTTACAAATGATCTTCTTGTGGCTCTGACAGTAGACTCATCGCTATGCGTGTCCTGCTAGCCCTCAGTGTAGCTTTTGACATTGTTGACCATATTTTATTACAGTGTTTAGAGCATGCTGTAGCTAATAAAGGTACTGTTCAAATCATATCTATCTAACAGACTCCAATTTGTTCAATTAAATGGAGTCCGCATCACATTCTAAGGTTAATTGTGGAGTTCCACAGGGTTCAGTGCTAGGACCAATTCTGCTTACATTGTAACACTCGCCAATGAAATGTCTCAAAGATAAAAGACCTGGATTACCTCTAACGTCCTGCTTCTAAATTCTGATAAAACTGAGGTTATTGTACTCTGCCTTAAAAATCCTAGTAATATGGAAACTAACCAAATGCTTACTCTGGATGGCATTACCTTGGCGTCCAGTAATACTGTGAGGAGTCTTTGAGCCATTTTTGATCATGATTTGTGTTTCAGTATACATATCACACAATATCTTTAAATTTGAAACATCAAAGTGATGCTGAAAAACTACTTTGTGCATTTATTACTTCTAGGCTGGACTACTTTAATTCATAGTTATATGACTCCCTCCAAGCCTTCGGTTGATCCAAAATGTTGCAGATGTTCTTTAGTCTCAGACTGCTGATTTACTTGTGGTTCCTACAGTATTTATTAGTAGAATGGGAGGCAGAGTCTGCAGCTTTCAGGTCTCTCTTCAGTGGAACCAGCTCCCAGTTTGGATTCTGGAGACAGACATGTCCTCTACTTTAAGATTAGGCTTAAAACTTTCCTTTTTGATAAAGCATTTAATTTAGGCTGTATCAGGTGATCCTGGTGTCACGGTTCTGGGTCCGTTGGACCCAGTATTTTGAGTTCATTATGTTTTGGTACTTTTGCATCATGGATTTTCCTTTATGTTTCTCTGGTACTTGGTGTTTCAGTTATCTTGGTGTTTTTCTATATTATGATTTATGATCTGATACTGTTGTGATTATGATTATCATTTAGTAGCCTGGCAGCCTATCCTTCGGCCCACTCGTCTGCTTCCTCCCCGCGGACGCCCAGGTCTCGCAGAAAACGCTCCAGCCGGTCCCGGGAGGATTACTACGAGCCTGCAAGCAATCAGCTCACGCCTGCACAAGCCTTTTACAAGATGTTAGGGATTATTATCGTGCCACCTGACTCACCCAGCATTTCCACATCACAGCAGGAGCAGCCACAGCAGAGTCCTCCCTCGTCACATTCCGCCAGCGCCGCTCCCTCTTCAACAGGGAGGCAGCGAACACGCAGCCAGCACTCACAGCTCCAGCAGGAGCCTGGGATTCAGCTCAAACAACCGCCTAGGGTGAGTGACAGAGTCTCCCTTCATTCGCCTTTTTTGTCAAGGGATAGACAGACTGTTTCCCTCAAAGCTGCGAACGCCAGCTACATGAACACTACAGCTCGTGTTTCTCCGGTTCGGGAAAATAAGAGTTTTCGTTTTAAGAATGACTATTTTCCCATTGGTTCAGAAGACTGTGCGCCTGATGTTTTTTCAGATCCAGGAGTTAAGACTGTTCCGTCTGGATCTGTTTATTCTGGAGCTATGTTTATTCAGTCAGCTGCCCGTCCGCTTTCAGCTCAGTCCCCTGCTCAGCAGCCGTCTGTAGCTCAGTCTCCAGTGTCCCCTGCTCGGCAGCCACCTGTAGCTCAGTCTCCAGTGTCACCTGCTCAGCAGCCACCTGTAGCTCAGTGTCCTGTGTTTCAAGCTCAGTTAGCCGCCCGGCCTCAAGCTCAGTTAGCCGCCCGGCCTCAAGCTCAGTTAGCCGCCCGGCCTCAAGCTCAGTTAGCCGCCCGGCCTCAAGCTCAGTCTCCAATTCCACCACCGTCGTCATCCCAACCATTGTTTCAGTCACCCTCAGTTCAGCCTCCTGTTCAGCAGCCACTAGCCCTGCACCCTGTGTCACTTGCTACCCCGGTACAACAAGCTCAGTCAAATCAATCTAAAAGGAACTGTGTTTCATCAGTTTGTTCTAAGCAGAGCAACAAACCTCATGATAATGTAATCATTCCTAAAAAGCTGGCCAGTTCAGAGACTGTGACGCGCTCCAGGGCCTCCCCAGAGGCTGAGTTTCAGCCCTCAGCCTACTCTGGACCCCTGGAGGCTAGGAACCCAGCTGAGGACTGCACCCGGCTGTCACTGCCTGAGCAGAGTCAATGCTCTGGGCGGCTGAAGTCTGCTATGTGTTTGCCAGAGGCCCGTGCGCCTGCTGGTTCTGATCTGTCCCTGCCAGAGGCCCGTGCGCCTGCTGGTCCTGTTCTGTCCCTGCCAGAGGCCCGTGCGCCTGCTGGTCCTGTTCTGTCCCTGCCAGAGGCCCGTGCGCCTGCTGGTTTTGTCCTGTGTGTTCCAGGGGCCCCTGTGCCCACTGGTCCTGAGACTGTTCTCGCTGGAGGGCCCGAGGAGCCCGTCCAGCCTCCTTCCTCGTCAGCTGGGGGGCCCGAGGAGCCCGTCCAGCCTCCTTCCTCGTCAGCTGGGGGGCCCGAGGAGCCCGTCCAGCCACCAGCTGCTCCACCAGCAGCCTCATCCACACTTGCAGCAGCAGTTTCATCCATGCCGCCGCCTGCTGCTCCACCAGCAGCCTCGTCCACGCTTGCAGCAGCAGTTTCATCCATGCCGCCGCCTGCTGCAGCGCCTCCGTCTCCAGCGCCTCCGTCTCCAGCTTCCACGCCAGCTGCAGCCTCCGTGTCTTCATCCACGCCAGCTGCAGCCTCCGTGTCTCCACCCATGCCGTCGCCTGGTCCGGCTCCGGCTTCAGCATCACCCACGCCTGGTCCGGCTCCGGCTTCAGCATCACCCACGCCTGGTCCGGCTTCGCCTTCAGCTTCGCCTGGTCCAGCTTCGGCTTCAGCTTCATTCGCTTCGCCGGGTCCAGCCTCCGCATCCGCTTCAGCGTCGTCTGGTCCAGCCTCCGCGTCCTCATCCTCGTCTGGTCCAGCTCCCGCGTCCTCATCCTCGTCTGGTCCAGCTCCCGCGTCCTCATCCTCGTCTGGTCCAGCTCCCGCATCACCAGCTTCGTTTGGCCCCGCCTCTGCATCAGCCTCACCTGGTTCAGCCTCCGCATTCGCTTCAGCGTCGCCTGGCCCAGCTTCGGCTTCAGCCTCTGCCTCATCTGATCCAACCTCCGCTTCGCCTGGGGCTGCAGGGGCCACGCAACCTTCGGGTCCCCTCCTACCACCTCCACATTGTCGGTCATCTGCCAGGCCGCTTGTTGGGCATCATCACCACCGTGGCCGCCCTCCGGACTTCTGTTGCCGCCACTGCCTTCCGCGTGGCCGGCCTCCAGGCTTGCATTCCCGCCGCCGTTGCCGTCCGCACGGTCGGCCCCCAGAACTGCTTCCTCGCCGCCGTTGCCATCCGCACGGTCGGCCCCCAGAACTGCTTCCTCGCCGCCGTTGCCGTCCGCACGGTCGGACCCCAGAACTGCTTCCTCGCCGCCGTTGCCGTCCGCACGGTCGGCCTCCAGAACTGTTTGCCCGCCGTCGCCATGTGCACGGTCGGCCTCCAGAACTGTTCGCACGTCGCCACCGTTGCCGTGTGCACGGTCGGCCCCCTGGACTTTTTGTAGACTCTTGGTGAGCTCTGGTTTCGTTTTGTTTTTGATATGCTTTCCTGCGTTTTTTGGACTCTGGTGCTCCTTGTTTTTTTTTTTTTTGCTTGGGCCTGTCCCTCCATCCTGGACCCCCTCCGCCCACCCTGGCCTGGTGCTTTGTTGTGCTTTTTTTGTTTGGGGCTGTCGGGAGTCAGCCCTTAGAGGGGGGGTACTGTCACGGTTCTGGGTCCGTTGGACCCAGTATTTTGAGTTCATTATGTTTTGGTACTTTTGCATCATGGATTTTCCTTTATGTTTCTCTGGTACTTGGTGTTTCAGTTATCTTGGTGTTTTTCTATATTATGATTTATGATCTGATACTGTTGTGATTATGATTATCATTTAGTAGCCTTTGGTCAGTGTCAAGTCTGTCTCTGTCTAGTCTGTGTCTTAGTAAAGTGTGTTTTGTTTCCTGTTTTACTTTGAAGGTTCTTGTTCCTGTCTGATGTTAGTATTTGCAGCTTTGTTCCCCCTGTCTCGTTAGCCCTGATCTCTCCCAGCTGTGTCTCCCTCCTGTTGCCGATTTCCCCGTTACTACCCTGTGTATATAAGCCCTGTGTTTTCCCATGCTCAGTGTCGCGTCGTACCATCAGTTTATGCCTGTGTGTTCTTGGTCTCAGTGTTCCGTCCTCACTTTATGTTTGTTTTCCTGCCAGCAATAAAGCTGAGGTTTTTTGAGTTACATTCCATTTTCCGAGTCCTGCATTTGGATCCTCATCTCTGCCTGCCCGCACACAGAGCCTTGACACCTGGATCCTCTCTTAGTTATTCTGCAGTCCTCTCAGTGTGTCCTGATCTGTTCTGTTTTCTCTCTTTTTTACACCTTTGTCGTCTGATGCACCCTTATTTCAGTCTTCATATTAAGTGTAAGTTTTCTTGTATCTATGCTTAACTATGTGTATTTTGCTCCCCCCCCCCCCCTATTTTCATTTGACGGATGCTTTCTCTAGTCTCTTGTTTTGAGTTTTGCTTCATGTCTCTGTCCTGATTGTCTGCACATGTATCTCATTCCCCCAGCTGTGCCTTATTGCTAATAAGCCTTCTGTGTTTATGCATAGTCCAGTACTCCCTGTGTCCTTTGTAATGGCATATGTTGTGCAACCATTGGCATGTGCTGCCCTGCTCCTGCACCCTTGCATTTTCTGGTATCACCTAATTCACTGGATTCTGGGTTTGTTTGTATCACAGAGCACGATAGCGGCTTTTTGTTTTTACATTTTTCATTCCGTGTTCTCCCTGCAGCATTCTGCATTTGGGTCCTCCACCTCCACATTACAATCCACACAGTACTGTGACAGCTACATTCTGGAAAAAGGTAGACTAGAGATGCCTACCAGATGATTCAGCCTTTTTTCATTTTGCATATATTGTTGTGTTATCATAGCTGCTGGTTTCTCACACATGCTCGAGGTGTTCTTTAGCATCAGTATCATGATTCACTGGGTTTATGGCAAAAGTGAAGCAGTCTGACTCCCAACTTGTGACATATGAAAGCTTGTGAAGGTTCATCAAATTTAAACGGACTGAGTGATCATGATTTTTCAACCTGCAAGGTTAATGTTGTAAAGCCTGAGTAATTTAACCCAAACCGCCATATTTTCCTAAATATCTTTTTTGCATTGAAGCTTTGCAGTGCAGATAGTGTTTTCTTTTTTCTATAGCTGTCTGTGGCTAAATTTTAAATACTTGTTATAATAAATTGGATTTTTTGGTTTATCATTTTAATGAAGTTCATTAGTCATTAGTTTCAGTCCCACCCTGTAGCCATGAAAGACATGCTTGAACACTATCCTCTTTTTCTTCTTTTTTTTCTAAGATTAATGTTTGCCCTTTTAGGCCGCACAAGATGAGAGCAAAAGTAACAAAACAGCACATTAAATGAATTATATTCTGGGTGGAAGTTGATCCAAAATATACTGCATTGTTGATTCATCTTCAAAGACGTCAGTTTGGAAAAGGTCACGGTAATTGAAAACCAAAGCGAATCAACCTTGAGTTTTTTGTTTTTTTTTCCTTATTCAGGTCCTCCCAAAATCCATTTAAACAATTTTAAATTGATGATGTCACTATTTTGACCACAGCAACAGCTTGATCTTCAGGGGTCATGCTGCCAACTCATACTTTAAAGAGAGTTTTGTGCTCAGTGAGAGGCACTTATATGAAAAGATTAAACCTTATTCCCTCAAGATCCCCAGCCTGAAAGATTGAAGTAGATTTCAAAGGGGTTGGTTGAAGGAATCACTTCCCTTTGGCCAGACTGGAAAAAATGAAAACCCGCATTACTTAATTGAGATGTCTGATCTCAGTTCAGGTGGTGGCTACTGCTGGGACCTTGTATCGAGTTAGCTGTAAACAGAACAGTTCAAACAGAGGGCTTAAAGAACCAGGCTTTTACAACCCAGCCGAGTACCTTGTTAAGATTTTTAAAAAAGTCATCCCACCTCTGAAATATTACTGTTACTCAGCCTTGAAATTTCACATTGTAATTTCTATTTGCTGAGCAGTATTTTGTGAAACTTCATCATTTGTGATACATACTCAAACTATCAAAGTTGAGCTTACGTGAGCTTACGTGATCCATCCAATTTCTGCTGTTTACCTGAGTTGAAACCTCCCTCTCTCTCTCATGTCCAGCTCATAACATCTCTTCATCTCGTCAGCATGCCGTGGGCCTGCCCTTGGGCCTCCACCTATACAGAACACTTGCCACAGGTCCATGAGGGGTCACGTTCAGATGCCCAAACCTCCTCAACTGGCTGTTAATGAGAATAAAATGGAAAAACATTAGTTTTAGTTTAAAACTAAAAACATATTTCAACATTTTAAAGAAGGGTAAAATATTTCTATATGTTTGTGGGAAAAATATTTTGGGTAAAATAAATAAATTAAACTTAGTTTTGGGGGATTTGAATTAAGGAACTACTGTCCTAATTCAGCCAGTGTCCGTATAACCCTGGTAACCCTGGCAGCTAACTTACAGTATTTACAGTTGGTAAATACTGTAAGTTAGTTTATGTTAAGAGACAGGAAGATCCTTTTAAATTCTGCTGTCCACCCAAAAAAAAAAATATTATGATGATGAAGGGTGTGGGTTTCAGGAAGGGTGGGTGGAGATGCAGAGGTTAATGTAGGCGTCAAGGCCATTCTCTTATGCTTAGACAGCAGAGCTTTTGATCTGCCTTTTTCAAAAGCAGCTGACTCATTTTTGAGGAAGTCGTGATAAAAATGCACAAGGAAACTAGGGCAAACAATAGCTTAATCGATGGAAGGGGCTCTGTGACTTTAACCCAATGTCAAAGGATGTAATTTAATTTAAAAGTTGGTTGTTTAAGCAAACAAAGAAAAAGACTTGAAGGTAAAAGTGACGTCAGCATAAGAAGATATTGTAAGAAAGAGAAGGAGTGATTAGTCATTAAAAAAATCTATACTAACAGAGTCAAGTTTGTGTGTATAGAATATGGGAAATCTTGCCATAAAATAATTGAATATTACCAACTGTCTTTACTCAAGGTGATGTCAAAGCAACACAGAGGCTAAAGAATTTTTGTTTCTTGTAGTACTGGTGCTGAAGAACAGCTCCACAATGTCCACTGGCCTCTAATATGACACACTTGGCTGGTCAGGTCCTTCTCATTGGTTTTGTTCTTGCTAGGTTGACATTATCACATAAAACTACAACTACTAGGTGTGCAAGTAGGAATTAGCTACGTCACAATCATATTTATGAATAATCAATAAGAATAAGACCTTCATACAGAGCCCAGCAAACCGAAAATAAGATCAGAACTGCAGCATAATTTACCAACTTGTGTAACGCTTATGTTGTTGGGTATTTTATCCTCAAGATGAATATAAAACTCTACTTTGGCCCAAACCGTAGCTACTTTTAGTTGGCTTAAAATGTTTTCACAAGCCTCTGGGCTGAAATCCAAGGAACCCCCCTGCCCCCTCCATTGCAACAGCGGTTTTATGAGTTTTTATAAAGCTCTATATGCTTTCATTTTCTTAATGGCTTGTATGCTAACAATGAGTTAATTGCATCAGTCTCTCTCCCACAATCCCTCAACTGTGCAAAGATATCTTACAGGAATCTCAAATCCACAACAGTCTGCAACAATCATGCCACAGTGTCAGTATGATGGATAACTGCGTAACATATTAGCTCAATTTTAAGATAAACCATGATATAATAAATCGCCTGAATCACAATACTCTGATCACCTCCTCTTTTCTATACAGTTGGTTTTTCACCACCCCCATAAAATCGTGCTTTCATTAACCTGGGGCCTCTATGCTAGCGAAGTCAACATCTGTCCAGCTTTCCACCTAGATTGCCAAAGAACAAAGGCTTTTCCATTACTACCCTGGGAAAGTGAACAATTATAGGCACCAGAAGTACACATAGTTGTGAAATTTCATAATGATACTTTGGACTATGAGAACTTTATTCAGTATATACACTGCATTAAAATTACTTGCTTTAAAAATGCGAGCTTTCACAATGCTGCTATAATCTTGGGCAAGTGCCCTTTTTTTTTTTCAAAAGAACAACTAAAAACAAAAAAACAACTCATTGGAATTACTGCCTTATCCCATTTGATTTTATTTTCCTGTCTTACTACAGGCAGTAGAATAAGAAGCCAGCAAGCTAAAGATGCACAAGGATTTCCATTTTGTTAAGGAGATTACACCAACGTCCTTATGACATCCCCTTAAGTGATATGTGACGTCACTGGTTTTATTATCAACGTTCCCTTTCTAATTATAGTGGTGTATTATCACGACTGTCATGTGTGATGTCCAAATGCTATGTCACATTAGCTACCTCTTAACTGAGCATAAATCCACACCATTCTTAAATTTGTTCACAGTGTTCATGTCTGGAGATAGATACATACGGTTACCACTCACTTTTCAACCTCTTCAGGATCCTAGTAACTCACCAGAAGAATCTAGAACTGATCAAGAGTGAAGATAGAAGAGGATATTATGTTGAAAACAACTTGGTTATAAGTTGTTAACCTCTTAAGCCCTAAGCCTAACTGATCTCCTGCCTTTTGCCCCCGTATCAGGGGGCGTTGGGGCTTAAGAGGTTATCTGGGACAAATTAGTGGCCGATTACATCTCGGGAAACCAAGAGAAACACATCAGGCCAAACACAGATATACAGGTTTGCAGTGGTTGTGCTTCTATATTCCTGAATAATGGGAAAACCCCCTCACACCATGAAACATCCTGAGGATTCCCTGCTAGCATTTACCTGCCCAGCACGTTGCTGCAGGGATCCATCCAATTTGGGAACTGGACCTGGTTTTAATGTGAGAAACTACTAAGCTGGATTCTTTTTTTTCCTCTTTTTCTTTTGCATTACGGGCTGGATATTGCAATTCTGTGACCAAAATAACTCAATAAACTTTTAGTGGGAAAGTTTAATACCTATGCAGCTCTTGTGTGGTCTTCTTTTCATGATAAAGGCCTCATTTTCCACCCATGCTCTGGAAAGTCAAGCTGTAGAGTAAATCAGCAGAGTTGCTTGGTCTTGCACAGAGGCACGAGTTCCTTCATATCCCTGCTCCTGAACAACTGCTCTGCTGGAAGATGTACTTAAATAGGTGGGGGGGGGTGGGGGGGGGGGGGGGGGTGAGCCTGATTTTGTCATTGTATGACAACAAGTCATGTATGGGTCATTTCCAAAATATGGCTGAAATTTGACTTTGCAATGTGCATTTGCAATGTGCACACGTCTGCAGAATTGTAGCAACTCAAAACATGTTTTTCTTGTTTTTCTATAAGCATCTCCAAGCAGGTGATAAAAAAAATAGTAGTAAACATTAAGTACATAAATAGATGTAATGATCTGCATCCCTCAAGAGCCATTAAAACAGTTTAAGACCCACTGCACAGTATGAGATTTTGATTAGAGGCGATGATTTATAGACGAAAGGCATGCCACCTCGATGTAGAGATTAGCCGTGTAACACTGTTTACTTTAACGCACAAACATGAAATATGTCAAACATGTCTTTACCCGCCTAGTGTAACGGCAGATGAGAGGAAGAGGTTGGAAAATGCCAGGTGAGGTCTCAGATGAATACAACACTCATCATCAACCACATTTTGGCGCCACCCGCACAGAAGACAAACTTGCTCTTTGTACTATTTGCCTGACAGGTATAATTATATTACAGCGCATTTATCTACCACAAAATAAATTGGTATACGGTATGATCACTGCAAGTTAATTTTTTTTTAGGGTTTTTTTTGCACAAGGTGGCCAAGAAATTGCCAGAGGAGATAAATGACTGCTAAAGGCATCTTTGTGTGGTCAAGAAAGTTTATCTGAGAAGCTTCTAAAACAAGGAAACCAAACAGAAACTTTACTTTTCTCAATTTCTTTGCGTTATACTTATATTTTCTTTCTTTTTCTTTTTTGTTTTGCTACTGTTGCACTGAGAGGGCAAATGCACTGCAACACTGCACAGCTGCAGACACGACCATAAGATGTAAAGGGTTGCAAAAGTGAAGGATTTATTTATGTTGTGAAGGAGAAAAAGCTGCAGGGTAATTTTCATTTTTACGGCATACTACATATACTGTATTTGCCTGTTTGCTATTAGTCATTTACTGTTAACTTACTTTGATCCTCATATCGCAGACCTTGAACCGAGGGTTTACACTATTCATGGAAGCTGAATGTGTGGTACATCTTAAAGAAGTAAACCTTTAATTTTTCCTGAGGCCACCTACAAATCGCTGTCGTTCCATCAGTGAGATCGTGTCAGTCATGTGAACTGTCAAGTCAAGTCAAGTCAAGTTTATTTATAAAGCACATTTAAAAACAACCAAGGCTGACCAAAGTGCTGTACAATAAAATACAAATATAAAATACAATAAAACACAAGTACATAAAACACCTCACTGATAAAACAAAAACAATAAGTTAAACCTTGCTAAAAGCCAATGAGAAGATGTGAGTTTTAAGAGCAGTTTTAAAAGTTCCTAGGCTTGTGGAGAATCTGATGTGAGGAGGTAAACTGTTCCACAGTCTGGGTGCAGCCACAGCAAAAGCCCTCTCTCCCCTAGTCTTTAATCTGTACCTGGGAACATCTAAAAGTATCAGGTCTGCTGACCTCAAAGATTTCAGTGCTGCAGGTAATATTGTTTATGTGCACAGAATAAAAGAACTAGCTATAAAACACAATAATGTAGATTTCTTGTCGATTTTTAGAAATAAATATTTTATTATTAAAATAAAAAATACACTCTGACACAATACTAGATGAGCTCACTCATCACACACTGTATCCATAGCAAGAAATGTTTGAGTCAAAGCAGAGTAAGATAAATACTGCAGCAGACATGTTCCTCGTGCATTCCGCCAATCAGCATGCATTTGTTTTGATTACCCTCAAATGAAACAAAAATAAATAAATAAATAAAATTGAATTAAAACCAGTCGCCATTCTATTTTAAACTGGTTCCTTTTCCATCTCTGAAGCTAACATCATGCATGTTAGCGTGTACGTTGATAGAGCAGCCTTCATTACTTCCTATTTTTTTTTTAGTAAAGCCTTTCATACCAAGTCTGAAGTTACCAAATGGGTTAGCACTGCTATGCCTGTGGTGGTGTTGATAAGCCTTACAATAAGACTAGCTTATCCATTCTTATTACACCCCTGTCCAAGTCAAATTCAATCCATATATTTATATAAGATCAAGCATTCGGCATAGTGAGAAATATTTAAAGTAATGCCAAGTAACGTTGACTTCAGATAAAGTGCCAGTATTGGTCTATCAGTCCTTGACATCATAACTACATAAGTATAAAAAGTTGCTCTTGCCTGCACTGTTACCATCAAATTACAGGAAAAGGTATTTTCCAGCCAATTCAAGTCAGCTAAATAGTTAAATTATGTTGAGCAAAATGTAATACTCTGGATTCATTGTCTCCTTTGCTTAATTTGCTTAATTCAGAGTGAACACTGTGAGCTAAATACACACAGATTTTCCCATCTAAGAATTCATGGCTAGACTCAGAGTTTTAGCTTTCTAGAAGCCACAGCACCTAGCTTTTTACATACCTGTACAACTGGCACTTACTGCAGATCCAAATGGGTCTTAGAGCAGAGCAGTACCTCTGCAGTGAGTAGACTATATCAGCAAGGTTTATTGAAGTCATCCAAGGACCAATGAGTTATTGCCATAATGACGTTTCTCTGTCCATCTCACCACAATTTACAATTTTCCTATTCACCCTAGAGTTTTGGTCAGAAACTTTTGTCAAAGCATTATGGGTATTAATCTGTGAAATGCGAAGGAGTGAGCAGAATGTGCTGATGCGCACAGTGATGTTCTGATTTGTGTTATTATCATTGTGCCTATCTGTCTGCTGATGTGCATTTGAATCTCATTATATATTTTAAACAACACTAAAAGCATCAAATTAAGGTTACTGCAACATTATTACCATAATATTATTATCATTATTATATTTTGTTACTTTAGATTGCATCACATCCTTAGCTGAATAAATTAAAGAGACTACCCACATTGTTTACACGTCAGAATAATGAAGTCTATGATTCATTTAGACTCACTAGATTTTTTTTTACTTGAAGGACGGTTACCTGAAGTGATGCCAACCAACAGTTGTTAAAAAAGATGAATCACCTAACATGAAGAAAGTTACACACATCCTCTTTGTCATCACAGGAAAACCTTCACCGGGAAGTGTGATTCATTAGGTTTAGTGTTCATTATCACGTATGTATACCAGTTTTACGCTGTTTAAAGTTTCCTTTAAAGACGATAGGAGGGTTTTAAAGACCTGTGATGTGAACAGCGATCAGGTTTACCTACTGTATAGATGAAAGGGACTGAGTCTGAAAGCTCTGCCATACCTTATCTTATATTTATCTAATGCAGTTTCTTCAGAAATATGAGAAAGTATTCAAAATTCTGGGGAGGCCAGTCATAACTGACAGTGTTGCGCTTTGTATTTCAATCCAGGTATGCTTTTACTGCATTGGCAATGTGTTGTGATCATTGTCATGCTAAACATGACGTTGTTGCCAATCACATGCTTGCCAGACGGCATTGCATTGCAGATCAAATCTGACAACGCTTTTCTGTCTTCATAATTCCATCAATTTTGGCAAGATCCCCAACAGCCAACCCGATACCATGGCAAAGCATGTGATAGACACGCATGCAGAAGTTGTATTAGTGGATGCAGAGGCTGCATTACCAGCAGAGGGAGATAGTAAAGTTAAAAACAAGAAGTCACTTGTGAACAAGAAAGGTATGTGGTACATTTCAGGGTCCTTAATCACCAGAAACAATTACGCTAGGCAGCTAATATGTATTTACATGTAAATGTGTTAATAATACCTGTTTAAACGGTGTCCCGTGATTATTTTCATGTTGGCATGGAATAAAATATCTCCCTCTGTTGGCACAGTAGCTTACTGCAACTTCTGTAAAAGTGTCCATAGTAGGCTGGCGTGCCTATTACACGTTTTGCTGTGATACTGGGTTGCAACAGACCCGGATGAAACGCATCAAACACCTCAAACCGGGGGAGAAGGTGACTCCATCCATTCGTTTTCTTGTACTTATCCAATATAGGTTCTGAATTGTATATATTGGATTATATATTATGAAACCCTAATTATACAACAGTAACTAAAAAATACACTGTGAATTGTGTTTAGCCAACAGGCCAAAGTACTCAAATACGTGCCTCCTTTATGATTTGTATAAAGTGGAACCATTTCCAGCACCTTTTTCACATACCCAGAGAGAGTGAACTTTTGCACAAAAAAACTAGGTTAGCCTCCTTGATCAAATTAGTTGCTGCATGATTAAATCACAATGTTCCACATTACTTAGACTCAACACAAAGAAAAATGCCAAAACCACACAGTCAAAGGGCAGGGTTTACATGACCTCTGATATGAGTAGCCATGGATATTCCCAGCACGTACCTCTTCGCAAATGAAAACAAGGGAAAGAATCCCAGCTCCTTTTATTTGATGGCCACTGGGCACTGGGTACAAAACAAGGCAACGTATAAACATGAATGCCAAAAAGGCGGAAAAAGGAGGTAGATGTGGAGAAAAATAGCCATTGATATGTCGCGCCAGACTGAGAAAAGTAGCATTGTTTGATCTTTTTGTTTGCAACAGCAGGGGTAGGCTTCCAGTGAGAACTGAGGCATATTACATGCTTTGCTTCAACCACTGAAAGAGCATAGAGAGGGCCAAAACTCAGCCTGAGTGACTCTCAAAGTCTTTGAAGACAAATAAAGCCACCTCATCGATCACTGATTCAAAAGCCTTTTTTCTTTCTTTTTTCTTTCTTTCTTTTCGCTCTTGGGAAGCTTTTGTTTATTGTAGGTTATTGTAGGTTACATCACTTCCTTGAAATAAAAAAACAGAACACAAACACTCAGATGGACTGGGTGTGACATACATTTTGCATTTTGATTTTAAGGTGGGCCATATCAACACAACACAGAAATATAAACAACCTAATATGAATTAGCTTACCCTGAGCACGGTGACTTAACCTTGGGAATCTGGAAATTTGTGTTAACTGTCCACTTGAACATAATGCAAATGGTTTAAAAAATATGAATGCATGGAATAAACGTGATCTGCAGAGCCTCCTTTCCAATTTAGAACTCAGACGCTCATAAATCTTATTAAAAAATTACCAAGCTTATCATTACCACGTCTTAATTTTATGACCGTGACTCGCTAAACATGTAAATCAAGCCTTCTTTTGTGTATTTTTAGCAACAAGGAAACAATTAAGTGTTCTGACAACATTAAAAATAGGCTCACTGTGGAAAGATACAAGGTTTAAGAAGGGGATTTTTACGAGTGTTTTAATGATGTGTTAAACAACGTAAATGATCCTATGATAATAGAGCCCAGATGAACTACTGCAGGAGCATGACAACATGTAGGTAGGGAATCAAAGGGCGAGTGTAATAACTGCAGTCCTATTCATTTCTGTTGCCATGGATATTCCATCGTCATCACTGAGTTAAGTATCTTTATGAATGAAGACACATTTGATCTTTGTAAACCACTTAGGCCGGATGCGATACAATCCTGCAAGGAGTTACTTTTGAAAGAATTCATGGCAAACTGTGGCATGTTACTAGAATTTATAGAATACTTGCTTTTGTAGCTTTTATGTTAAATTTTCATGGTTCAGGGTCACAAGACCCCATCTTATCTGAATCAAGCCTGGGACTGTGGATTTAGCCGCTGTCTTTCCGGTAAAGTCAGGATATCCAGATTGTTGATAATGGGAATGTGGTTTTATCATGGCAGATGGCCCCGCCCCTCCCTGAGCCTGATTCTGCCGGAGGTTTCTTCCTGTTAAAAGGGAGTTTTTCCTTCCCACTGTCACCAAAGTGCTTGCTCGTATGGCAGGTCATATGATTGTTGGGGGTTTTTTTGTATATATTATTGCAGGGTCTACCAACTGTTGTTGTGATTTTGGTGCTATATAAATAACATTGAATTGAATTGAATTGGTTCAAAACTTTAAGGTACACAGTGATCACTGTTTACAAGTGCAGGTATTTTTTAAATACCCATAAAAAAAGCAAATGTCTTGCTAGACAATCATCAGTGCTATTATACATTTGACAAATGGGGTTCCTTACTTGCTCTCCATGCTCTCTGTTTTGTGCACACAAGCAAAACTTGCTTAAATGTAACTGATTATTACCTTTTGCCTTGCATACACATTTTGCACATCTGTAAGAAGATATCTATTCGTAGAGATGATCATGATGTTTTTATCAATACTATTCTAACTCAGTAACACAACATTTTTGATTATGATGGCACCAAAAAAGAAAATTTACTACACAGTACTTTTAAGCCTACCTACCCTTTTCTGCATTGGTTGACTGCCTTAAAATAGAACTCACCATCTACCATTATGATGGATCAAATGATGCAAACATTATGTGCATTTGTGTGCTGACAAGTCCTTTCAGTAGGATTTGCATGCAGCGTGGGTGACACAGTTGTTGGCATATCAGCAGAGTGGTGGGTTTTCTTCAGTCCTTCATGGTAAAAGCATCTAAATACATGTTAATTTGCTGGTTTTATATAACTCCCTGAAAATTAAAACATTAAATCCTTACACATGATCCTCTCAAAAAGAAACTGAACTCAAGTCCAATTAATGTTTCTTATTTTTTAATTAAAAAATGGTGCAATTAAATGCATATGTTACCTGGCCTGGCCTCGGCTAAGAGACTCATATACACTTAGAACTCTCACATTAACTCTGTTGAACTGGACTGGTTCTTATGAATTCATTTGTTTGGTCATTAAAACAAAAGGCATACGTTCCCTGCTGCCAAGGATCACTTATCACTTTTAAATAGACAAAGTGGCACCTGAAATATACAATAAGCTGTATATATCAGATGTATATGGCTTAAACTCATTTGTTGTGTCTTTGCCTTCAGGGCCACCTCTCTAACTCTTTGTTGTTGACCTTGACTGGGCTATTCACTGTTAATTTCTTAAATCATGTTTTGGTAAACCCGAACCTCTAATCATTCATGCTCACTGCATCTTGTTCTTTTTTCATTCCCACCCTACTCCTCTGTTTCTATTTCCCCCTGCCTGTGGCTTCTCACCCTCGTTCCCCTCTTTAGTGTGACTGCACTTTTTGTGAGTGCTCCTCCCCCTCCCACATTTCCGCTGATGCAAGTTGTGGGAGAGCTCAGCCAAGGGTCACTGGTGTACTCTTGCTACCTCTGTCCCCATCCACCCCTTTTAACTTCATCTTTTGCCACAGCTGTCCTCAGAGATCTGAGCAATTCTATCCCTCTGTGACAAGCAGGGCCACTCACTATCAACCTGCTTGTCCAACATGAAATACATGTGACTCCTGATCATAATTAAAATGACACAAACACTCTTCCAATCGTTTGAAGTGTTCCCAAGGAATCACATCAAACACCCTCTTGGATATTAGAAACCTCTCTTTTCTATTTAAATTATGTCTGGCAGTTAAAGTGGGCCGGAACGATCCAGAACGGCGTTCCGGCACTTTCATTTACTGTTTAATAAATCTGATAGGTAGGTTTAAGCATATTACAATTGAATGACTTAATTTTCATGTGCCACAACCTGGCATTGCTTGCAGTGATGCTATAGTGATACTTGCTCAGTAACGAGCAATAATAACCTCTCAAGGCTAGCTTGTACCTTCAACATATCCGTTTTCCTTCTCATCCAGGTTATGCATTCATTGTGCAAACATAAAGATACAGTTGCAGTACTGAGGTGCAATCATGAACTTAATTTAATGAACTGAATTTCAAATGCAATTTTTCAAGTAGCTTAACAAATATTGCCAAACACAAAGTGTTTCTGTGAATTTTTTAGCAAAACGTCCCTTTAAATTAAATGTACAGTTTCTGTACCAGGAATACAAAAAAAGAAGAAGACAGATGTCAAAAATGAATAAATAAATAAGAGAAAACAGGAGAAAAAGATGAGAGACTATCTTCCGTGCTAAGGAGTGTCAGCAAGTGAAGAAGTTTATATGTACATTAACTTTCCAGTCAGTATTTAAATCAGAAATTAGAACAATACATTATATTTTTTAGCTGAATCATGTCTGCGCTCGCCCCAGGGCAGATGTGGCTACAATGTAGCTTGCCATCACCAGTGTGTGAATGTGTGTGTGAATGGGTGGATGACTGAATGTAGTGTAAAGCGCTTTGGGGTCCTTAGGGACTAAGTAAAGTGCTATACAAATACAGACAATTTACCATTTACCATTTATCTTGCAGAACAAATATTTTATGTTATACAACAAGCTGCATGAAAATAGCAGGCAGTTTAGTGTTAGCTACATAAATTTACAGTGATGCACTATGTTGGACTGGTTAGATGTAGGTACTGTTACTATCACAACTAAGTGAATTCTACCTTTTATACTGGCTTTATATTGTCTAGAGGGTTGAAATTAGCCATACAGATATTAAATCTGTTTTTATCTTATTGAATTTAATTGGCTAAATCCACACACACACAAAAAAGAATATAAATCTACTGGCACTCCCAAAACATTATTATGTGACTTATTTTTAAGTGCTTCTATTCTCCATGCTTCTCTGCTACACTTTAGTCCCCGATTATGTTCATGTTACAAATATTGCTTCATTTACTGCAAAATATCTAGCATGAATGTGGTGTCTGTGGTTATAAATTATATTTCCAAACAACAAGAACAACAAAAAAGTGAATATTAAAGTTTTAAACACCGCAAGTGTCCACAGGTGAACTGATATAAGCTTGTGTAATGACAAATATTTATGTATGTGAGAGGAAATGTGAATAAAGTCTTACAAAGATACTGCTTCAAGACTTGAAAGAAATACTGTTTGTCTCTGAAAATTGGGGTTTGACTTTGTCTGATCTGTTGCCAGATGGCTGGGGATCACCATATGAGTAAACAGAAGCACTACTGGAAAATCCAGACCATGAAGATATATTTTTCCAAGATGTACAATTTACCTGAGGCAGTCAAAGCTCTCCTAATACTGCAGTAATCAGCCAGCTGGTATATTAAATAAAATGTTTAGTGAAGAAGAGAAGAAAATAAAGTTTCCTTTCTTAAAAAAAACCAGTTTAAATGTTCCATTTCCATAATTGATGCTGATTGTCTAAAAGTCATGTGAATTGACACGTGACATATGCATTTGAATTTAACTGGTTGACTCCACATATGGGTTTTTAAAAATAAATATTTATGATAAAATGTTGAGTGATTCTAAAAAAGCTTCCATTCCCATCCCTGCAGCCGCTGAAAGCAACAGGACAAATATATTGATAATGTACAACTGTTCGCCTAATAACCTTCATCAAATTAAGTGCAGGTTGCTCCATTCAGTACTATACGCAATTATGACTCAGTATTCTGTTGTTTATGAGGGAGACGTCAGTGTTTAGGTGTTGTGTGCACAGCACACGCTGCTCTGCATCATTTTGGCATTAATATAATTTCTTTGAAAAATCTCTTTCCATGTGTTGAGCTGTTCCTTTCATGCGTCACTGTGAATACCAGATGAAGTCAGTGATGTCACTGACCACACCAACTCATTTATATTCTTGCATAAACAGGTCATCTTTAATCATTATTATCTGTTATACGTAGATACAGTACTATGTAAAAGTCTTGAGCCACCCTTCATTTCTTTGTTTTGCTTCCAAGGAGCCAGACTTTCTTGTCTGAACAATAGCTCTCCAGGTTTTCTGAAGTTTTTCTTTGGCCTTTTCACTCATTTTCAGATTGGCACTGTTTTTGAAGTTTTTAGTTTAGAATTAAATTCTGTTAGGGAAACACATGACCTGATCTACAGTAGATGGGAAGATTTTCGGTGGTATGGCTGCAAAGGGCTAAGTGGCAGAAAAATCCGATCTGGTGTTCGGTCCTAACAGCTGCTGAACAGCTGACCTAAACATTCAAAGTTATAAAGCTGTCATATCTATGACAGATACTTATGGGCAAGCCTTTGTAAGCATTTATAGGTGAAAAAGGGGGATTACAAATTGACTCCTGAACTGCATAGGTAACCAGTGTAGCAATGCCAGAATAGATGACTGGGTTCTTTTTACCAATTAGGAATCTGGAAGGAGCAATTTAACAGTAATGGACCTCCATTACCGTTAAAGTTGTGTCTTCCCCACTCCTATAAAGAATTACAGCAATACAGTCTAGATGCGATTAAAGCATGAATTACCTTCTCAGGATTATTGAAGGAAAGCAATTTTTTTAGCTAGCTTCACTAAATGAATGGGTTAAATTCAGAGAGGAATTTCCCCATGGGGATCAATAAAGTATACGTTAGCTAAATTTAGCTAAGAGTCTTAACTCAAGAAGCTAGCTTTGACACGTGTTTGAATCAAATCGAATTCCTGAGCACAATCAAAGATTATACCAAGGCTCTTTATATGAGGTTTACAGTATGAGACCAGAGATCGAGAAGATGAAGTAATATTTGTGATCTGATCTGCCTGGCACTGGCATAAAAAGACTGAATTTTAAGGAAATTCTTTGAAAGCCAAGTTTTAACCTTAGCTAAACAAAATTTTAAGAAATCAGTGTCTAGTTTCAGAGGTAAGTATAGGTAGGTGTCATCTATATATAAGTAATAGACACTTTGAATGTGGACCTGAGGGGCAGCTTGTATTGCAAAATCTGAATGAGGTCCAACATGGAACCTTGTGGAACACCGTCGGTCAAAGAAGCTGATTTAGAAGTATAGCCATCAACACCGACAGAAAAGGACCTGTTAATCAGATATGACTACCGACTTTAGCGTGGTACCATGGATACCAATATAATATTGGTGATGGGAAGTCCATATTTCATGATTCCCTGTGGCAAATGAATCAGCAAGATCCAAGTAATACAAGCAAGGAGGAATGACCACCATCAGCAATACACAAAAGATAATTTAGAAGTGCAGATACAATGTTATGATATCATTTAAATACAGGCTGAAGAATCTAACCAATGCAATTCAAACTAAAAAAAGACTGCAGTTGTTGGAAGATGAATTTCTGCAGAAATTTGACTAAAAAGTCAAATTGGTCTAAAAAGATTAAAAAGATTGGCCTAAAGTTAAACAGATCATTTGGGCCAAGACTGGATTTCTCTAAGAGGAAGTTGCATGTTTAAAATGTTGGGACAGATCCCTCAACTAAATTTGTAATTGCTAAAACCCAAATCCTAATAATGTTAAACCAAAAAAAACAGCCCATATGTGGTTTATGCCAGGCCTGTGGTGCTTTGTCAAATTCTTCATCTCATACAAAACCTGTGTTCAGGGACACAAAATAACATAGAGAAATTCATGTTGAGGAGCACAAATCAATAAATAAAAGTTTATATCACTAACTGCCACAAGTCTGGGTTGCAATATCATGTCATCCTAGCCTTAAATTATTGATTTGCAGTACTACACATGGAGAAGCAGTTCCTTTGACCCTTACTAGCAAGTGGAACAAAATGGAGCATTTGTTAACACCACCTACCTGTTATTCAAGATTTTCAGAGCTGCTGGGTTATAGTCATAAGTTCACTCCAGAGTACTTTTGCCTCCAGTCTACTTTGTTTGCCATGTATGTGTCAGCTGTTCCGAAAAAACAGCTATATAATGCAGTTCTAAAGAAACAAGATGTGACTGTGTGTGTGAGAAAGAGAGAGAGTGTTGTTGTGGGGTAATCAGTGTACCAGTTGTGCTGTAATGGTTTGCATCTGTTAGAAAGAGACTTCAAAAAATGTGCCCCCCAAAAATCATTCACTAATGTGAGCAACTGAGGCTTTACCTACATGCATTAAATTTGTGGTGTTTACATGATTTTTACATATGTGCATTTTTACTTTAAATTTTAATCAATCATTTCATAACATTATTTAGAAAGATATTATTGCATACGTAATATGGCAAGTGTGTGTGTGGTCAGCGGGCCCCGCTGTGATCTCCGTCTTTATTTTTGTGTCTGTGGAGATACACTTGTTTCAGCCATGATTTCTAACTGGCAGGAAATCAAAACGCTTTGATAACGTCTGTAATTGTTGCTTTAACACTGCAGAAGAGATTAGGGTATTTCAGTGTTGTTTTTGATAAGATTACAGTACGTGCTTTATCCCGCATCTCTTTCGGCTGAGCTGGCAAGTCTGAAAACAGGTTTGATGAGGAGTGCTTAGGGATGATTAAGAAAAAAACAGTCTGGTATAGATTGCTTAAAAACAACCCAAACACAGATGCACATACAGTCACATAATAAAAACTTCCATGCATATACTCACGTAGCAAATGACCACATATGGATGTACATGAAAGTCGTAAAAGACAAAGTCCTTTTTTGAAACTTAAGTTGTTTCCTCTGAAAAAAGGCAAAAAAAAAAGTTTTCAAGTTTATTTGTTGCAATGTATTAGCAGATACTTCATATTACAAGCACCTTACATTAAAAACAAATAAATCATCATACTTAATGTTCATCGTGTTTTTGAGCAACCCATTACACCTAGATATTTATGCCTGTCTCCATTAGCTTTTAGTGTCAGCATCATCTTCTGGAAGCAAAAGGATGTTTCGATTCATAATTCACGCCTCTGTACCTTCCAAAAATGCGGCTGCACGATCCAAAGTCATTAAACCAAACCTTGGTGGCAAAACCACAACTGTTAAACATCGCACTTCCCTGAGGAAAACTGTTTTTGCCCTTACATGATGAAGTACAGCATGACATCTGAGGACACACTCCAGGTTTCAGTCAACACACCGTAAAATTTTCTTTAGCTACATATCCGAGAGTGTTTCACGTGCAACTGCTTGAAAGGTGCAGTGCAGAGTACTGTGTGGGTCATTTGCATTTCGTCATAGTTAAAAATAGGTACTTAGGGGATCTGCAACTCTGCCTGCATACAGATAAGAACAATAGTTTGACTAGTTGGATGTCAACTCATGCAAAACCCATCAGTGAGGATAATTAGAATCATTGTTCTTTCCTTTACACGGCGATGGACTGCAGTAATCATTTCTGGCTGCTGTGCTCCGAAAATGTAGCGGTGGTCTGGCTCCATATACACAAAATTATATGTATGACTGCTTAAATTTCAAGCAGGAAATACAAATATTGCTGTTATTTTTGCTCATTTTTATAATATAGATATTTTGAAGTGCTTTTGTTCTAGTGTACATACTGGTACACTCCCATTTTTTGCAGTCGGGCGACAGCAGCTGATGACGTAGTAGGAGATTAATACTCAACAACAACGACCCGAAATGCACACTGACCCTTATCATGCAGAAACATGCACAACCTCTGCTTTCACACCCAACGTCACTCTGACAACACCCAACCGTTCCCGCTGTCAGTGCAAGGCATTGCAGAACTGATGGATGTCCTCCTGCACTAACATCTTTTTCTAAATCTATAACCAATCACTCTTGCAAAGTGGCGGTGTGACACTTTCAACGTGCTTTACATTGAGGCAGAAGTTGAACTGTCTCTGAGCAACTCCTCTTCGGGAGGTAAATACCATCTTATTGTCCCTCTCAAGGTGTATAAACAGAGCTAGATTGGCACCATGTCCATGTATTGTAATGTCCTGAAAGTAATTAATGGTGATGTGAGTAAAACAAAAGAAGTCCTGTCACAAAAAACAATGATATGTGGAAAACAAATTATTGGTCAAGGTAATATTTCCTAATTTTCATACAAAATATATTTGTGTATTGCTTTTAAAATGCTGATGCTAAAATGTGATTTAGCAATCTCTCCTATTACTGGCTGACCAAGCTCCTGGATGCTGCCCTTGCAGTCATTTACTTCAGCAGTCTCTTGGGAGGATCTCAGCATGGCAGTGCCTTGGATTTATACTGGCGACCTTGCTATTATTCATCCTTGCTCACTGCAGATAGGCAACCTTTTAAAGGTTAATTGCTCTGGCTAATTGCTCTCCCTCCCTTTTACTAAAAAGGGCGCACTCCTCGATGATGTCATTGCGAATGGCCGAACCCAAAATATCTCTGCGACTACTTTGGTGAAGGCTCCTCACTTCAGAAGGACACATCAGTTTTGCTGTGGGGAAGCACACTTTGGCAATGGCAGTATAAGTACAGGAAGCTCAAGCCAAAAATGATTTTCCAGCTTACTTTAGTCAATCTTCTTAAAAAGTTCTTGATGACATTTAAAATGGCCAGTGTCATAGCTCACTTTGTCAAAGGAAAAATAGTTATGTGTATGTGCGTGTATCATAATCAGCAAATCTGACAGTGAAAACCGTGAAGTGTAAGTATTCTGAATCCTTTTTAAAGTTAAATCCTATTCATCACTCAGCTACAGTTAATCAGCAATAGATGGCGTGGCCTTTGAGTTTTTGTTCCTCTTCAGTCCTTGCTTCTGTTATCCTTAAGTGTGTAGATGAAGAAAAGATTGTGTTCAGGGTGGTACGGCCGTTTGCTCTAAATTTAGAAAAAGTGTATTTAAAAGTAAAATTTTCCTTCTGCAATCAGCTGCAGAATTACGCCAAAAAATAGTTGTTGTTTGTATTGACACTGAAGTTTGTAATTTTTGATATTTCTTTCTGATATTTACTTAACTGTGTATGTGCTACTAATTTACACTCAACAAAAATATAAACGCAACACCTTTGTTACTGCTCCCATTCCCCATGGGATGGACGTAGAGACCTAAAATTCATTCCAGATACACAATATAACCATCCCTCCCAAACAGTGGTCACAAATCAGTCCAAATGTGTGGTAGTGGGCACATCTGCTATATTGAGATAATCCATCCAATCCATGCTTGACCGGCGTATACGACAGCGTGTACCAGTTCCCACGAATATCCAACAACCTCGCACAGCCATTGAAGTGGAGTGGACCAACATTCCACAGGCCACAATTGACAATCTGATAGACTCCATGCGACGATGTGTTGCACTGCATGAGGCAAATGGTGGTCACACCAGATACTGACCGGTTCTGGGTCCCCAGACCCCCAATAGCGCAAAAAACTGCACATTCCAGGGTGGCCTTTTGTTGTGGGCAGTCTGAGGTACACCTGTGCACTACTCATGATGTCAGATCAGCATCCTGATGTGGCACACCTGTGAGGTGGGATGGATTATCTCAATATAGCAGATGTGCCCACTACCACACATTTGGACTGATTTGTGACCACTGTTTGGGAGGGATGGTTATATTGTGTATCTGGAATTAATTTTAGGTCTCTACGTCCATCCCATGGGGAATGGGAGCAGTAACAAAGGTGTTGCGTTTATATTTTTGTTGAGTGTATATAACCTATGATTATCTGTGCTTCTTGAACTTTTCCTGGTTAAATGATCTTTTAAAAAGAAATGTAACAGATAAATAAATACATTTTGAATATGTGCTGACATTCCAAACTGTAAATGCCGATTCCAGCACTGTAGTCTAGCTTCATTCCTGTTTCCTAACTAAAACGTTTGACCTGGCAGTCACCCACTCATAATTCCCCAGCAATGCTTTAGAACAGCCCCTCCTGTCTATCTCCACTTTACATCCTGTGGGTAAAGAGCGAGAAAGCAAGGGAACAGTAGCCACAGGAAATAGATAAACGCTGGAGAGGTGGCCCCGTTGCACCCTTGTGCCTAAGTACGTCAGTGGTGCATCCTCTGTGAGCGCCTTGTCATTATAAAAACAGACACGTCATTTAAACGATGTAGAAAACGTGGCGCAGTAGTGTTGCTGGCTCGAAGAGGGTTCGCTGAGGCATCTTTTACTAACTTTCAGTTCTCACACAAGACAGGACAGTCTATCTAAAAAGAAAAAAGAGAACACAGGCAACATCAACAACTAAGTATTCTACAGTAACTTTATCTGCCAAAACATCTGCTCGTATAACTATGAAGTGATATGAGTCATCACAGCAAAAAGTTAAGTGAAAGTAAAATTAATAATAGAGTAAAAATGTAAATAACCGTCTGCTCAGCAAGAACCTTTCAGACAAAATAACAGAAAACGCCTTCTGATACTGAACTTGGCGTAGTTCGGAGAAACGTGTTATACAGGTACTTCAAAGCAAATGAGCATGCAGGATCCATTTATGATGGTCATAAAGAGGAATGATCATCTTAAGGATAATGTTACCTCCTCATACACCTTATAATGTTTATGACTCGGGCAGCTGTGCTTCTCCAGAGCAGGGCAGCAGGGTGGCGAGTACCTAAGAGTTCACTTTGTTTTCTGCCAATCCCATAAAGTGAGTCCATCCACAGCCTACAATTAATACGAAGGAAGTCACTGAAATTCCAAGGTCTGGTCAGAGAACTGCATATGCTTTATGTATTGTACTTCTGTGTCACTTGTAAAGTTATGGCCAGTCTGTTTTTGTCTCATGTTTCGGGTAATTATAATGTAGTCATAGCTTTATATAAGGTAAATATGCTTCTTGGAAACTCCAATTGCCTACATATTGTTTACATCAGGGTCACAAGGTCACGTTACACATACTTCATATTACCTCATATCAAACCATCTATAGACGAAACAACAATAAGGTTCAAAGCCGTGAATGACACAAAAATCAAGACATCTATTAGATGTGACATTGGCTTTACTGTTATATAAGCAGTCTCCGTGTTTTACCAGTGGGCCCTCCCAGCAAAATCAACATGATCAAACAGTAGAAAGAGGTCATGTGTACATGTTCCAAAACACTGTAGCATGCTGGCCTGCTGCTGTTTCCAAGCTCTTGGACATTTTATTGGGCAGGTAACTCTACAGAAACACATGATTATTAGGTTTAGTGGCTGTGAGGTGAGGAAAAGGTAATATTGCAACTGAAAACCTGTTGTGACCAAAAGTTAAGACCTGTGAGGTTTTTTCCCAGAGATTGCACTCTGAGAACAGGATGGGAATGGCAGCGATTGCCTATTATTGCTATAAATCCCCCAAAACACAGCATAGGAAATGATTTATGTGCATAAATCTGCCTACTGGGGAAAAGACGGTGTATCACGTTACTGTTTCTGTGTTTGTGCATCTGGGGTTCACGGGTGGTGCGTAACAGATCCTGGTGCACACACCTAAGGTTTTGCCTGCGTTGGCAGGGACATCATCGGATCATTTGTCCTGCGTGTAAGTAAATTAGTGAAAGCACCCTAATGTTTCGTGTTAAATATCTCTTCTTAATGCAACAGACTGTCGAGATATAATCCTTCCGACATCTGACAGGTGTTTGACATGAATAGACTTGGAAGTTGTGAATTGTACAGTAGTTACAGTAACAATATATATTAAAAACTACGAACTGACATTTAAAAGGGCTAAATATAATTCTTTTCTACAGCGGTTCATGTCATGTACTTCTCTTTGGAAAGAGAAAGCTCCTTTATTTCTGTCACGCCATTAATGTGAAATTTGAGGTGAACCTCGGATAGATGAGTTTTTAATGTTGTCATCCTTGATACGTTTAAAAGTAGTTCACACTAATTCTGTTTGCAGATAAGTATGATGCCCCTCAACTTCATTTTAATCAATATCCATTCCTTTAGTTGAGTTGTTCATTACCAGAGACTGGTTAGTGACTCTCTTTAAAAACTCTTTAACTATCAGTAAACCGGAAACAAAGATCACTTGCTTTCCAAGTAGCAGCAGTAAAACACAACTTTTACTTTAGATTGTCATAGCAACATCACTGACCCAGCCACTATTTAACATGACAAAAGGGTAAAGAAGTGTCTTTCCATCACCTACAGTACATGTACTGGCCGCAGGCTACCATTCTTTGCATGGGTTTAGAGGAAATCCAGGTCTTAAAGAATGTTTTGAAATTAGCAGGATTGCAGGATTAATGCGATTATCGTGTTTTAAAGGCAGGGACTTGCTGGGCTTATGAATATGCACTGATGTCAGATGATGAGGACAGGCACCCCTCTGACCCTCAAAACAGGACTTGGTACTTATAGAGCTTATAAAGTGCTCATAGAGCACTTTTCTTCCCAGCTGGGCACTCGAAGCACTACTTACTACAGCCACATTCACACACACATATTTATACAGGGCTTTATTCTAGACCTATAAGTGCTTTCTAACTATCACTCACACACTCAGGATCCACCGGATACATCGGGGAAATTTGCGTTCAGTATCTTGCCCAAGGACACTTAGGCATGTGGACTGGAAGAGCCAGGGATTAAACCAATCCTTGGCCTTTTAGCGCATGGCTCGACTCCTCCTGAGCCGCAGCTACTCAAGAGTTTCTCAGGCGTGAGTTCTGAACACACCCATCTACTTCTTGTATTTCTGAAGTTAACTGTCGGTGCAACAATGATAAGCCTGATTACCAAAAACAACGGACTGAGGTCAGAAATATAACACAGAGCTTCTTTTCCAGCATCAATGAACCCAAGGAACTAACCTCGAACTACAGGAGGAAAGGAGAGAGCTGGACTGCTAATACAAACCTGCAGCAAGCAACTGCAGGTTTGTCTGTGCTCATATCCCAGAGGAGCTCACCTGGGACAACCATGGGGTAAAACAAAAGCACACCTCTTTTACCTCAGACAGCTTTAGTGTTTGATATGAGGCCCACACTATACTCTAACAGTCATTTATTACAGTTACAACATTGAGTAGCCAAAGCTCAAGAATTTAACTTTCTTCTGCCTGTGGCCTATTGTGAGATGTAACAAAAAAGGAATCTTGAACCCTTTACAACAGGGTAATAGATTGCATCATCCTTAACAGGGCAATATTTATCCAGCAGGGTCTCCCTCTCAGCGAAAGGGATGATTATGATTAACCTGAAGTTAATGGCTGTAATTAAGTGATGAAAAGAACTAGGTGAGGTCATTATTCAGCTCCGATGGCGGAAGAAAGCCTCCCCATGACTAAGTGACACAGTATTTCTGCCCTTTTCTCCTTTGCTATCCTTCTTGCCCTCCGTGTCTTCAGTCCCAACAGCACTCTCCCTGCTACTCTGCATATTTAAGTGCCACACACAGGGAAACACAGAGTTGATATCAGATTGTGATTAAATATAAATCATCTAGAAGATTCGCTCGGACAAGTTTAAGTGCAAAAGACAGAAAAAGTACAAAGAAAAAATAAAATGAAGAATAAAAAGAGAAGCAAATGGTAAGATGCTCATTAGAATTTAGTGCATGTGTTGATAAAACAACGACTCTGTCACCTTAGAGATGTCACATCCATTAAATGTTATCATCGGTAAATCAGTTATTCTGTGAGGGCTTAGGTCATCTACTGTATAATGTGTTTAACAAATGCAGTACTGTGATTTATTTCAGTCACCGTGCGAGAATAAAAGTGGAGCAAAACTAATTATTATTCAACCTTACAGTGATAGCTGCTCACAGTTTCCTCCCTTGAGATCATCATCAAAAATATACAAACGGTAAAAAAAAGGGGGAAACAACAAAGTTGTTTCTTACTGTTGCTAACCAGAACCTACTAAAAAAATTATCTCATCTGTTTGTATCATCAGGCCAACCCTTGATTGTACATGATAGCAGTATGAGAGGAATACCAGTGATCACTGGTAGGGTCATTGCATCACATCCCATATTGGAAATATTCAGACAGTGTTTACAAATGAGAACATTTCTATTAAGCAAAGAGTGAGCTCACGAGCAACCGGTAGAAGGACTGAAATCAAAGGAAGGAATGCAAGTAAACAAGCTTGCAGTGTGTAGGAGCACCACATAAACATTATCGATCTGCGTAAGGATGTAGAATGACTTAACCTGTTTAGGGAGAAAGTGAAGCAATGCCTGGAATGTATTCACTACGCACAATCAAATAATCGAGCTCCTCTGTAATATCGTGGGTCTGTTCTTCTGTGCAAGCTTATAGCAATTCATTGACTCACGAGAAGCAAAGACAAAAGACATTTACGACATGAAATTACAACCCAGTGCCAAAGAGTTGGAAACCTTTTTTAAATGGAACAAAACAAAACAGAATGCAATGATTTTCTAAAGCTATAAAGCGTACTGTACGTATTCCTAAAATATCACAGAAAACATATCAAACATTTAACTGAGAAAATGTGCCATTTAAGGAAAAATGTTAGCTCACTTTGAATGATGAACACATCTCAAAAAAGTCAAGACAGGGCCGTGTTTACAACTGTGTAGCATCGCCTCGTCTTTTAACAATACTCCAAAAACATCTGGGGACAGAGGAGACCAGCTGCTGGACTTTTGTGAGGGGAAAACTTTTCCATTCTTGTCAGTTACGATAGATACAGAACACAGTTTAGCATTTGCTTGCTGAAATATGCAAGGCCTTTCCTGAAAAACAAAGACATCATCTGGATGGGAGCTTTTGTTGCTATAAAACTTATATATACATTTCAGCATTGATGGTGCCTCTGCAGATGTGCAAGCTTCCAATTCCATAGGCACTGATGCTCTCCCATACCATCAGAAATGCAGGACTTTAAGCTGAGCCATAACAACAAGCTGGATGCATCCTCCTCTTCAGTCTAGAGGATGTGGCATCCGTGTTTAAGAAAAAAAAAATCAATCTGTCTGACCGCAGAACAGCTTTCCAGCTGATCCAGCTTTCTGGGTCATGTTCCTATATTGTTTTTCTTTGAGCAGCAGAGCTTTAACATACATTTGTGGATGGCACGGTGAATTGTGTTCACAGACAGTCATTTCTGGATGTATTTGTGAGCCTATCCAATATTGATTTTCAGCCGTGTCCCACACAGAGATTTGTCTAGACTATATTCACCTTTTGCTGATATTTGGTGATAATTATGGTGTTTTAGATGATGAAATATTCAAAGTCTTACACTGAGGAATATTATTGTAAAATTATTGAACTTTTTTTTTAAAAGGTTGGTGAAACCTATCCGCCTCCGTAACACCCAATCGTGTTCCTGACCTGATCCAATTAACCTCCAGCTGTTTCTTTTTATTACCACCTTTACTTTTACAGTCTTTTGTTGCCCCTTGTCCCAACCTTTTTAAGACATGTTGCCAACAAATTCAACACGTCCTTATTTTTTTCTTGAATAGGTACATTTCTCAGTTTAAATATGTGACATGTTTTCCTTGTCCTATTTTGAGTAAAATATGGGTTTTTGAGATTTGCAATTCATTTGTGCTCTGTTTTTATTGACATTTTTCACAGCATCCCACCTTTTTTAGGTTATAAATGCCTGTAAATTTGACTAGCAGTGACTACTTGAAATAAAAGTTAGTGCTCCCGGCCTCATATCCCCCATTTTCATTCTTGTTATTGCCATCTCTCTCACCTTTTTGCATCATCCATTCAAAGCTTGCTAATATAAATATTTGACTAGGTCACAATTTCTTAACCATATAAGTCAGCTACCAGTGTCTCCTGACTCAAGTAGAAAATATAGGTCAGAATTTTTTTTAAAAACTGTCTCAGATATTGAATTTTACATATGATCTGGGAAACAATGAAAACCCTGCCTTTCCTGTCCGGAAAGGACGTCGTGTCAGCAAGATGGATTCAGACTTCAAAGTTTCCCAAGTGTGAGAAGAGGAAAAGAGGAAATGAAGAGATTTTTCAGGGCTGTTCTCCCATCTCAGATTATGTTACGAAGCACAAAGAGGCTGTAATGTAGTTTTTGCGACTCGATAACCGTCTGCCCTTTTTGATTCCAGAATAGGATAATGAACCACGGTCTGCTACTGTATGGCTACATCCACAATCCAAATACTAAGACAAAAAAAATAACATGTGACCTTCTTTTCCTGCCAATTTTTTTTAACTCTACTTCTAAAGTTGCAGTTTTTCAGCTAAGGAGTGTCAGTGTATCAACCCTGTCTAAGTTTGCATTACCTCACAGCAGAGGTGTTAAATTGCGACTACGACACCAACTCTGCTCAGTCGTGTGCGTGTGTGTGTTTTTCACCCTGGCACTGGCACACACACAAAAACCTCCAGTCCAATGACTTCACACAGCACTAATCACTCTGTGGCCTGCTGGTCTTTGATGTCTCATTAAGTCAACGGGAAACAAGTGGAACAGCGAGTACCAGAGAGGAGAGAAAAATAACATTTAGCCTTTGCACCAGGATCAGGAGAAAAAAGTTCAACACTGTACAGACCCTGGGAGCCCTCCGGTGCCTCACTTTCCACAGGACCACCTAAAACAGCAGCTCTACAAACCCAGAAATCTCTGAGAAAAATCACAGGTTTTCTTTAATAGACAACGCCCTTACCATGTGCTCATCAAGTTCAGCCTCTCTCTGAGCAGCGAAGGTTCACGGCATTTTGCTGCAGCCGAGCCCGGACCGTACGCACAAATATTCAGTCATATTCGATCATTGTTGTGCAGGGGATTTGCTCAGCCTGGGTCAATTGCCTTGCTTATTTACATTGCTCAGTGCGATGTGTGAAAATGACACTTGAATAAAGCAACGTTTCTTACATGTTACTTTAACAAGATAGTGCCATTATCTCATCCCTGCACTTCTTCTCTCTGCAAAATAGGACTGTATTTACACTGTGCAGATGGCTAATCTAATGCGGCTCTGCGCTCTCACCAAGCCAGCTCCAAGACTAACATTATGAAATGAGCGGCACAAATTACTATAAAAATAGAGGGCTGCTTTAAAATAAACCCAGTTGATTTTACATTCACTGAAATATTAGTTCATGTGAGCCCCCCCCCTCCACTTTTTTTCAACCACAGTCACTCTTTCTCCCTTTTCTCCACCTTTTCAGCAAAAAATCAAATATAAACAACTGACCAGAGTCCTTTTTTTTTTGGTCTGGTGAATGACTGAGGTAATGTTTCCTTTTCTCAAAAATATCAAACGCTGCTCAAAGTCCACGCCCTGGTGGATAATGTGCACAACCTGCCTCACATGCAGAGTATTGTAGTAATAACGTAAGCAACATTCAAGTCTGCAGATGTTACAAAGACAGAAGAAAACCGTGTATGCAGAATTACGTGACACAGAGCAACAACCGAATGAAGTTTCTGCTGCAGGTTTAGACTCTTTCTTGCCCTTTTGTGCATTTTCGTTTTCTCCACCCAGCTCTCGTGTCCTTTATGTAGGTTAAATGTTGAAAAAGTCAGAACCATTCTTATCACAAAGACCTCTTTTCTGCAAGCGTGCGTCCCGCATTTGGCCATTCTATGAGGATGATTGTGAAACCTAGGCACACACTGCCGTACTTCGATCAACAGCTATGTTGTTAATCTAAGTGGCCTGGAAATGCAGAAAACCCTGCTGAAAAGTGAACAAATAATCAAGTAATTTCACTTTTTAGTTAATTCCAAAATAAAAAAGAGACTTTTGGAGGATAGGAATATTTGAGGAGACAAAAACAGAACTAGCACACAATACCACCCTAAAGCTAAAACCTACAGCTACACAGAAAAAGAGTGTGAGATAAAGAAATATCATCAGTGAGCCACAAAAAGAAACCAAGGCTATTTTAGGATAAAGAGTACGTTCATTTAGGCCACCATTTTGACACTATGTTCAGCTAATCAAAATCAGGTATTTGAAAAGTTGAAAAACAAAATCAAATAAATTCATACTTTCCATTTTTGCCCTGCTGCAATGGATAAGAAAACCAGGGACCCAGACCATGACTAAAATGGAAGGGTATCAAATAACTGATCCATCTGCTTTACGAATGAAGCTTTGTGTGTTTGCATGTTGCTCAGCTACCAAAGTGCAGTGCCTACTACCTCTGAAAATGGTCATATTTTTGCGCAAAGAAAAAAAACCACTTTGCAGAGGTGCAGACACCACCGCCAACCCCCCCGGTCCCATTTGTTGTTCCGTCCCCTACTTCTTCTTGGTGGAAAATGTGCAAAAATAAATTTATGTGAACCGTTGAAATTATGGCTTTTGGACATCTTCTGGTTTTTTGACAAATGAAAGTGGTGGCGCCAAAGGAAATGGTGAAGGGAAGCAGGTTGTATTTCACTAAATGTCACTATTTTTGTGTAGTAACCTCAACATAACACTAACACAAATACACTTTCGGTGATGGAAATTTTAAACATGTAAAAGCTGTGGCTAAGATAACTTAATAATGGCCAAAGTCTGTGATAATTCAGTGATTTTTTTACCATTTTTTTGTGGTTATGTGGTCCTTTCACAATACTTATTGTTAATTTCCATTCATTTTACAATACTTATAAGCTGTTCAGTCCGGGCTAATTTTGCAATACACTGGCAGTTTAGGAAGTACACTACAGAAAGAAAAAAATAATGTGACTCTTCAAGATGGCACTGTATCGCTCATTACTCTGCACCTAGTGCACGTGACCTCCGCTGCAGCCAATCTGCCTGCCGCTACTGGGTTAGGTTGTTTTTGCAGATTTTGAATGTACTTGTGGATGAATCTATGGTACTAATGATGAGTCTAGATGTGCTATATTCGAACCGTTCCATAGATGTGTGATTAATAGTGTGGCTTACCACATCCCATTTTTTAACACCTGTGACTCGTTTAGTTGCCCTCTCTGCCCTCTGCTTGCCTGTTTAACTATCTGGTTATCTTTTTTCCTCTCTGTCTTAATCTATCTATTCTGGTCTGCCTCTGTCTTTAAAGTAATTGCCAGTTGCATGGGTCCAGACTCTGCTATGGTAACAGCCGGAATAAAGCCCAGTGTTAAAATCATTATGGCGCCATCCTGATGAGACTCTCAGTGTTGCTTCCACTCGGGAGGCATTCCAGGTGCACTGCCACTCCCTTGGAAATGTTTAATTATAGCTGAATCTCCGTATGTAATTCAATTTGCTCCTATGTCACATTTCCCAGAAGCTCCCTGCTTTGTCATGGCTGACTGGGAATCATACGTATGTGGTGAGTGGAGTCGTTCTCACACATCAGAATACGTTTACAAAGTAATAACATTTACATGGCACGTGTGCGCCTGCTTTTCATGTTCTGGCCAACTTTAATTATGGCTTAGGTGCTAGCTGATAGACTTCAATCTTGATCTCAGACAGGGGTTCGTTGATTGAGCAGGGTCGTGACCAGTAGGATGCCAAAAAGCTACTTCCCTGGCCAGGGATCGAACCACCAACCTTCCCATCAGCAGCTGACCTGCTCTACCTCCTGAGCTACAGCCACTCTAATGGGGACACCATAGCAGGAATTTTTGCCATTCCTACTCCAACCCAAAAGTTATTTGCGTCTCCTCCTGGGATCAACAAACCGCTGCAATATGGCGCTACTGACCAATAGAATGCAAGAAAGTGTACTAAAATAAGTGAAAAGAAATAAAAACAAACTTTAGGCTGCTTAAGTTGGCTGAAATTTTCATTTGTGTTAATCATCTGAATGGAGGACTCAAAGGTAGCTACATAGCTACGGCAATCTGAAAATTGACATGAAGAATAACCTCCATTGATACAAATTTTAATTTGGTTTTATACTCCTCGGCACAACTTTCAACCTTCTTGAAACGGTGATGATATTTGGAATCCACAATCGAGATTCTCTATACAACGTATGCACTGCTGCACCACAATCAACCCAGTCTCACCGCAGACTGGTTTTGACTACTAACCCTCACACCTGAAACATGACATGAAACCCGTTCCTGTGCATTTGCTCCAAAATAATAAGCGATACTTTCCGGTTACCGATTGCTCTCTAGCAGTTAACGGCTGATCTACAGGTCCCTGTCAAAGCTCACTCCAGTGGAATGCACACTCAGATTTGTCTGCCCATAAAGTGGGAGCTTATTACAACATATATTTACACATCATTTATGCAAGCCAAAGATGGGATGTAGAAAAATAAAAAAATACCATATTATTGTACTTAACTAGAAACACAAATATCTGTATTTTTTATTCTTATGCTTTCTACACAGGCTCATTACTTCACATTTTATGCATTTGAAGGACATTTTATTGCCAATCACTACGCGCCTTCAAACATCAAACAGATTTAAACCTAGATAGAAGGAACAGTAGAGCTTACTCATCATTTATAGTGCTGTACTCTGGGATTAAAGTGGGATTCAGGCAGTGGTGGAACCCAGGTTGCAAGCACAACATACGAACATCTGCACCAAAAACACCTGGTTCTGGTTCTGGCCCAATTCAATCCCAGTGTAGCAAACTGTAGTTATTTTGTAACTTCTATAAGTAAAGTTTGTCCATCTGCCTCCATCACTAGGTGTTAGGCTCTAGTCTAGTCTGCTTTCTCAGACTGTTTCCTACTAGGCTATGTAGCTTCACCAGTGTCTAATCACTGAATAGTTCATTACTCAAATTCTGGACTCCATTAAATTACAGAATGTTCAGTTCTTCAATGAAGCTTTTCTTACTTAAAAAGGGTCAGAAAGTACCCAGTGGGAAGAGATCAGGGTGGACAGTAGGGAAAAACATTGGACTTCACAGAAGAGAGCAGTTCTCTTCCCGGAGAAATTATTGGCTACATTTACATGGAACCTAATATTCCCGATATAATTAGTTTAAAAGGTCAAAGCCAAAATAAAAATACTCAATATAAATGACTCAGTCAGAATAAAAAGGCCCAAGCTGATTAAAAACTAATAGCAGTTTGAGCTTTTTCAAAAAAAAAAAGATTTAAAAAGTAAAAAAATTGTTGTGCTTCCTTCCTGCCTACGGCCTCTATCTTGATGTGAATGTGTGCAGGTTGTTCTTCACAAACAGGAGAGGTTATTACTGTCTCTTAAAAAGAATTTGAGAATTAAATGCCACAGTAATGCTGAACAGATGGTAGAGATGCAGTTTAACACTATTCCGATTATCTTCACTCAGAACATTTTTATTCAGAAATAAAAATGTGTGTCTACAACTACACGCAATGGTGTTCTTAATTCACCATAAAACTGTATTTATTCTTGTAGCCTTCGTGATGACTCTTGTGAAACATGAGAAAGGATGATGTTGTTAGGCATACTTTAATAAAACAATATATTTTTAATATAATTTAACTGTATTCATAAAGAACCTCTAAACAATCACGCTGAAATGAAAACTTGGGATTAAAAAAAATTATATTTGCCAAAAAAATTCATGAACAGTCTAATATAATTAACATTACAGGATCAAAATTTACAGAGAACTTTCACATATGTGTGGCCTTTTGCTTTAGTTGGCTTAAAGATGCATTAGGACTGGGGGGAATAACCAAAACTACAACAAAAAAGAGTAACGGAGAACAACCTCCAGAGACAGGAAACGTGTGAAACATGGCTGCTGTAATTGCATGTTTAGTGTTTAAGCTGGGGCTCTTTGTTGGTGCCCATCAATAGTTTTTTAGTAGTCCCACTTCTTTTACTGCTTGTGACCCTTCCAGACCTCCTGGCAACACGTAACCCTGCCCCGCATCGAGGGAGGGCATTACATCAGCCTAACTCTAGGCGAAGTTCAGTGTGGATATGTACGCTGAGTGAGGTTGACATCATGCTGGCCTTTCATCTGCCTGGTAGCAACATTGGCACAGCGTTCTTCCAACCGACTCCCCCCTCTCCTCATTCGTGTACTCCTCTCCCACCTGATTGCACTCTTCTGAGACTCGGAGGCTTCCATCTGTCAGCAATCATCTGCCCTTCAAACCAGGGACTGGGCTATTGTTCGCCAATGGGCCCCACCTGCCAGTAATCTTCCCTATAAGGCTTGTCCCGAATCAGGTCCACCATTTGTTTCCCCTTCGATGCTAATCACCTGTGTGTTGTGAAAGTCCCAGTTCCCAGTACATGTCAGGAGACACTGTGCCGCTGTTTTTCAGGGTGAGATCAAACAGCTTAATGATCTGGGACTGACTGAGCTGAACTGCCTCCAACTTGACCGACTGATCACAAAGATAGCTTCTAGACAGCAGAAATTGCAAAGTTGCAACCCTGTTTTTTATGTGTGCATTTTAGACACAGTAAAAGCTGACAGACTCCTGTTTTAATGTTTTTTTTTTTAAAATAAAATAACAGTAAATGTAGTCAACCATAAATTTTCATGCCCTCATATTATCAAGTGATTTTGTGAAAAGGAGCAATAATCACAGCTTTATCACAGTTCTGAGGTTTTATTGGGGAAATCTCTTAGCCCGCAGATGAATGCTGTTACACGGGTTTGAAATAAACCAAAGATTAACTGGAAATTTGAACTGTGTAACCGAGATTGTTATTTTCCAAGACACAAAACATTTGGCTCTCATGACAGGTGACGTTCCCGTAGGCAACACCAAAAAAAGTACCTGCAAGCGAGGTTTCGTCGTGAGACACTACATTAGGATCCAGCCACTCACAAACCGAAACTTTCTATTCAATGAGCTAATATCAAAATAATATTATATAAACTTAAATGTAGCTGCACTCACTTTACGAAAGCAAGCTTGAACTTCTTTTTTTTTCTTTTTTTTAAAGGAAAAGCTATTAATAAAGCAGTCAAATTACTGCGGTGTGTTTCACACAGAGAAAAATAATGCGGCATCCAAAGAAGCACTTTTCACTTCACCCTAAAACCCACAGGTATTTGGGTTGGCTATCACGCTAGGCTGTAGAGGCACCAGCAGAACCATGCTCTTAAGGGCTACGACATTAGACGATTGTTTTAAGCCTTAAACTACGCTGTTTCCAAAGGGGGAGGGGGGTATGAACATTTGAAATAAATAGGCATTTCTCATTGTTTGTCTTCGATTATGTAGTATGTGTTGTTGGTCAGGTTAGGCGGCCTAAAAACATGTACAGTTAACTCTTATCTTTGATTCCCAGATAATCTATTTTGAGGTGCATGCATCAACCTAGGTTTGTGGTCATGACTCAAGCCAAAGATGTTTTTATTCCATTTTGGAATAAATCACTCATTTTACAACTGCAAGCAGAAACGCCGAATAAAAATGTATAATTAACACACAATGCTCCTGATATGCATCTGTTTTTCTTTACCGGCTTTGCTCATTTCGCATACAAAGACATCGCTCTGCCCGCAAACCTTTAGGTAGAGTCCATAACTGAAGGTTTTCGCTTTCCCACAATTCACAATAAAAACCTACTTATTTATGTACTTTGATGAACACGGCCGGAGTGATTCCAAACAAGTAAATCCCCAAATAATGAGGAAAGTATATTCGTAAAACTCGCTAAGCATCTGGGAGCGGTTGTGTAGTATGAAGCATCATCAAGGAGTCTCTGGCATTATTCATCTACGTTGGAAACATGTTCTTTCCGATATCCAGAACAAAAACAAAACAAAACCAGTCTTTTGCCAGTACTACAGGCTCACTGGGAAACACCTCTATAAACAGATGCTCATGGAATTTAAAAGGAAACATACCCAGTAACTGTTTGAAGACCTGCCCAGGACTCCCTTTCCTTGGGCACCGTCACCTCACTGTTAAAAACCGTGACCAAAACGGTCACGGGGTTTTTACAGGTACAGAGGTTCTGATTTGGAAAGTGGCAAATGCCACAGCAAGGAAGGTGGATTTTGAGAGGAAATTAACCTTGATTGCATTCAAATGTTTTGGTTAATGAATTCTAACAGCTTAACGTGTGCTTGCCTCCTTCTTGGAGAAATTAAGCAGGCTGAAAATATCCATAATAAAGTGGTGTCTGAATTTAATCCAGCTCTATTAATGCCCTCTTACACAGAATAACATGTGTAGTTATACTAGATAATCCCAGAGACTGAATACATGTTAATCAGATCAGTGGATACGATCTATATAAAGTTGCGTCTGGGAATTGAGATACATGTCAAACCAGGGGTGCCAAACATAAGGCCCAGGGGCCAAAATAAACCTGACAAAGACTTCAGAGTGGCTCACTTGATTACTTTGGAATATATAAAGGAGGTATATAAAATATAAACACACCCAGCACGCCCCTGCGGGCGGATTATCCTTCAAGTTCGGGTCCTCTACCAGAGGCCTGGGAGCTTGAGGGTCCTGCGCAGTATCTTAGCTGTTCCCAGGACTGCGCTCTTCTGGACAGAGATCTCCGATGTTGTTCCCGGGATCTGCTGGAGCCACTCGCCCAGCTTGGGAGTCACCGCACCTAGTTCTCCGATTACCACGGGGACCACCGTTACCTTCACCCTCCACATCCTCTCGAGCTCTTCTCTGAGCCCTTGGTATTTCTCCAGCTTCTCGTGTTCCTTCTTCCTGATATTGCTGTCATTCGGAACCGCTACATCGATCACTACGGCCGTCTTCTTCTGTTTGTCTACCACCTCTATGTCCGGTTGGTTAGCCACCACCATTTTGTCCGTCTGTATCTGGAAGTCCCACAGGATGTTAGCTCGGTCATTCTCCACCACCCTTGGGGGCATCTCCCATTTTGACCTCGGGACTTCCAGGTTATACTCGGCACAGATGTTCCTGTACACTATGCCGGCCACTTGGTTATGGCGTTCCATGTATGCCTTGCCTGCTAGCATCTTGCACCCTGCTGTTATGTGCTGGATTGTCTCTGGGGCATCTTTACACAGCCTGCACCTGGGGTCTTGCCTGGTGTGATAGACCCCAGCCTCTGTGGATCTTGTACTCAGAGCTTGTTCTGTGCTGCCATGATTAGTGCCTCTGTGCTGTCTTTCAGTCCAGCTTTGTCCAGCCACTGGTAGGATTTCTGGATATCAGCCACCTCCTCTATCTGCCAGTGGTACATACCGTGCAGGGGCCTGTCCTTCCATGATGGTTCCTCGTCTCCCTCCTCTTTCTTGGGTTTCTGCTGCCTATTCACTGAGCACTCGGTCAGTTGGGGCCATCTTCCCAATGTATTCTTTGATGTTCGTTGTCTCATCCTGGACTGTGGTGCTGACACTCACCAGTCCTCGGCCCCCTTCCTTCCGCTTAGCGTACAGCCTCACCCTGCTGGACTTGGGGTGAAACCCTCCATGCATGGCAAGGAGCTTTCTTGTCTTTATGTCAGTGGCTTCTATCTCCTCCTTTGGCCAGCAGGATACCTGATCACGGGCAGGGCGTACGTGTTGATGGCCCGGATCTTGTTCTTACCATTCAGCTGACTCCTCAGGACTTGCCTGACCCTCTGCGGGTACTTGGTGGTTGCAGCTTTTCTAGCGGCCTCTTCATGGTTCCCATTCACCTGCGGGATCCCCAGGTACTTGTAACTGTCCTCTATGTCTGCAATGTTGCCTTCTGGTAGTTCTGGTATATATATATATATATATATGTATATAAGATTTTAGACTTAACTTCTTATGTTTCAAAGCTTTTCCTACTGACAAAAATCTCCACCAATCATATCACACCAAAGTGATTAAGTATTAGATAAACATTCAGGGTCGTGGTGGGCGCTGGAGCCTATCTCAGCAGGGTGAGAGGCAGGGTACACCCTGGACACTTCGCCAGTCTGTCGCAGGGCTAACACATAGAGACAGACAACCATTCGCACTCATATCCACTCCCGCATTCACACCTATGGACTATTTAGTGTTTCCAATTAACCTATCCCCACTAACTGCATGTTTTTGGACTGTGGGAGAAACCAGGAGTCCCTAGATAAATTTTATTTTGCTGTCCACAGTTAAAATAAATAATAAATTAATAAAAAGTGTTGGTGAATTATTACAGGAGAGTCTGGGCAAATCACTTAGAGAATCTTTTCTGTAATTTTATACATTTATTTGTTTGATCCGGCAGATTTCTTTCATTTGCTACAGCAGCATTTCACATAGAATCAAATTTAGAATAATCATATAGACAAACTGAAACACACTGTTCTTTTTTTCATATTAATTGGGATTAAACATGAATGTAAACATTGTAATACTAACAGAAAGGGGAGTTTCACTGGTTTGGCCGACTTAAGGTCAAAGTGGGATGTTCGTGTGTGTAAATTCAGTTTGACTTCCCTGTTTTAAACAGTATAGAAGGTCACAATAAATTAGATACACTAGAGACTCTTTTATTTAAGCAAATTTGTACCAGTTTTCTGTAAAATCAGTGGAATTTGACAATTATCAGACCCAGAATAGCACTCTTGAAGCAATAAACAATACCTTGCTCAAGAGCAACTCTCAAATAAGTGCTGATGGAAAGGAAAGACAATCCCATTCCTACCTTCAGATTTATTTATCAGGTGGTGTTCATTTAATTTACCATAGAGCCAGAAGATCCTAAATCTGTCCTTAACATGTACGACTGTGATTTCTGTAGAATATTTTAAAATGAAAAACAAAAAACCGTCAGTGAAACTCAAAGAAAATCTCTTTTTCCCATTTACAAAATACGGTGCTTCGCAGATGTAAAGAACTCAGCATGAGTTTAACCACTCATTGACGTATAAGAGAAATACATTTACATAAAAAAAAAAAAACTGTTTCAATAAGTCCAACACACTAAAATGGCACCTGCGTGCGTCATCCTAAGATGTGCTAATTCTCAGTCAACACTTTCTTTTAAGTAAGACATTGGCTATAACAATAGGCCCCACGGTTCCCAAGGAATTGGAGCGAGCAGATAACAAACACGTGCCTCTGAAAGATTTGTCCTCTCCTCCAGCGTGTTTTTTTAAATGGCTGGATAATGAGTGTGAGGGTGGATCAACTTATTCATTGGCTTTATCATGACTTACCATGCTGCAATCTTAAAGATACACTTATCAAGGGGTTTGAGAAACCAAACCCCTGTAACAGAGTGTCACTGTTGTAAAATAAAACAGCTCCCAAAATAGCAACACGTATTACAATTAGTTGCCAATAAGAAGCAAAAAAACTGGGAAAAAAAGCATGGCATTATAGTTAAGGTGTGCTTTCTCTGTTTTAAATGTTGTAATCGTCCAGTTCTTCATAAAGAAATAAGTTTTATGATGTAATGTTTAGAGATGGACCGATCCGATATTACGTATCGGTATCGGTCCGATACTGACCTAAATTACTGGATCGGATATCGGAGAAAAATAAAAAATGTAATCCGATCCATTAAATATCACGAAAGCACCTCACAAAACTTGCAACACGCCGTAACTCGCCTCAGAACGTCGGAGCAGTATGCATCACGTGATAGAGCAGCTGTGGCATGCGGGACCTGTCGGTGGTCTGGATAGCATTTGGAGCTTCGCTAGCAACCTGGCATTTCATCTCCGACAAAGTTATCCCCGAGAGAAGTAAAGCAAGTGTGTAAGTCCATCTCTGAATGTTTGTAAAGCATTCCCACGTTAAGCTTAACGAGCGACTGCCTCTCGCTCTCCGGCTGCTACTTCAATCGTGAAACTGCTAATGATCAGCTGATCGGCTTTTCTGTCGTGAGTCTCTCTTGTTTGTTTTTGGTCCACTTTGCGCCAGAAAGAGCAAACCAGCGGCTGAACAACAGCAGCACGTTTAAGCTTGATAAGCTGTTGTTACAATTTATTTAATATTACTTTCTACACCAGGATCTTTTTCTACGTAGCTGACGGCTGGTAACTGTGCAGGGGCGGATCTAGCAAAGTTTAGCCAGGGGGGCCGATAGGGCATTAACTGGGAAAAGGGGGCACAAAGACATACTTTTCTTTCTTATTCTCATTTAAAATGTCTAGCTTTTAATAAATAATTATCTGACACCCAAAGTTTTAATTTGATGTAAAATGAATAGAAGTCAATTACTGTATATAGTGACTATTAAGTCTAATATATACCCTAGTAAGCTATAGTACTTTTTCCTTTGGGAAGGTACCATCTGTGCAGTCTGCAATTTTGTTGAAGAAAGATGTTGAATCTATTTAATATTTCTTGAAAAATAATTGATTTCTGTGCATTTTTTTTCACACTGCATCAAATTAAGGTTGATTACGTTGATTAAGCATCATGAGGTGGAGCGTGAGGGGTGGTTCCCTATTTTTTATTTATTTATTTTTGTTGTTGCTGGGAGTTGGAACCCTATTAGTTAGGTTGCTTAATATTTACGCTAAGTACTCTTTAAAATACCAGAATAGGGAGGATGGTGTAGGTCTAAGTTTATTAGATTGATCAGTATTGCTGAACTATGAAATATTTTTTTTGTATACAGGTATAACAGAATAGCTTTAGTGTAGTTGTTGTTTTAAACTTGAGTATGAACTTGCAGACTTGCAAAATGCAGCAAGATATTTTAAAAAACAGTTTTGTTGATTAAAAAACACTATATCGGATTCATATCGGTATCGGCAGATATCCAAATTTATGATATCGGTATCGGTATCGGACATAAAAAAGTGGTATCGTGCCATCTCTAGTAATGTTGGCATATATTTTCACTTTTGATATTTTCTTGCCCTTTTTTCCCTTTTAACGTTGTGCTATTTATACAAGTTGAACTTGCTCAAGAGGTTTTTTCTTTCTTTCTTTTTACCACACAGCCTCCCTCCAGTCTCAGGTTTTTCCATGTGTTTTGCTTAAATTTCCGACACATTTTATGGTTATCCTTAATGACCTGATTATTTGTCTTCCCATATCAAAAACAGATTTCAGCCCACCAAATTCTTTCCCATGGAAGCCAAAGGTTGATTCCATTAAAACTCCTTCTAATCTCCGATGGGATATTTAAAAAAGAAAATGCTGGTATCAATTAAAAAGCACTACAGACTTCACACCAAGGGGAATGTGCTTTGATGCAGCAGCTTGTGGAGATCTTGTAACCGGCACAGGTTTTATGTTAAGATGTCACGCTCTCAGAGTGAAAGTGAACGTGCCATCTTTTTATTTTTTCTGGAAATTCAAAGCATTTAAGGATAAACTGTTTTGGTATGTAATGAAACATTTCACCATGCTGGAAGCAGCAGGATGCAACTGTGTGTGTGTGTGTGCGCGCTAGAAGTAACCAATAAAGAACCAAGCATTTCTGATATCCTCCATAAAAGACATCAATTAAAAGCATGATTCATTGTTTCCTCAGGGCCACTGTGGCCCATTAAAGACAAGGATGGTGTCACGGTCTGGAGGGCAGACCGTGGGGATGTGGGGAAAGGAGGACCCAAAACGCAGACTCTGCGATGCAAACAGTGCTCTTTATTTACAGTGGAAAGCTGTAAACACAATAACTCCCCGTTGCTCCCTCGAACCCCGTGTGCGTGCTTCCCTCCGACGTCTGTGCTCGTGCTCGTGCTCCCCGCTGTTGTGTTACTGCACACCCTGTGCGTGCTGCCCTTCTGGTCCCTCGTTTCACCTGCAGGACAATACAGAAGCAGCCGTTAAACACTGAACCCGCGCGCACACACACGATCCGCACTTCCTAATGCTACACACTGACTTGGAGTCTTAGCTTAATGATCCTGCGCCGGTGGGAGCTCCAACTCTCTCCTAAGTAGCTCCCCCGACGAGCCCTGATCACCAACAGGTGTGGCATGAACTTCAGGTGTGGCCAGTCCTTCCGCAGGGCCACACCCCTCAGGCCTGCAGGTGGCTGAGCTCCATCCTCCAGCCACACCCGCAGACATACACACCCATACCCTGCCTATACATATGAGTGGGACACAGACTAACACAGCACAGTGCAGAAAAACACACACATCACCAAAATAATAATAACAACAATATCAACGGGAGGTGAGTCAAAACTGCTCACGGACCCCGAGTCCTCCAGAGCTGGGTCCGTGACAGATGGAGACAAAAAGCCCTCCGCAGCTGGCAGGCAGCAAACCGATAAAACCGACATGGCAACAGAAGCCGATGTTTGAAAGCCACCAGTCGCGTAGCACCTCCAGCAGAGCTTCGCTGAAAGGTCAAAGATCAAAGTCTGCCAAGTTTTTTTCACATTATTCACTGCTGACAGGGAAATGAAGGAAATCCTAAACTGACTTTACCACAGGCATTCAGACTCAGAGATGGATAGGAGGTTATGTGAGTAGCCTGTGTTATTCCTACATGTGACTAACCAGCCTGTTTGATGAGTGAGTAGCTGCACAGCTTTGTGGCAGACAATTTAGAGGACCTGCTGCACATTACAGAGAGGTCCGTGACTCTGCTTAAGCAGCGTGTGTTCGACACTTGCCGTTAAGCATGGGAGGGAAACGCTAAGTGTTTCTGGTTCTGAGCAATTTGATTTCCATGCAAATTTCAGTCACTTGCATGCAAATCATGAGCACCCCCTTGAGTGAATTATAACAACTGTTCAAAGTGCAAACACAGTTAAACAGAAACCATTTGTGGGGGGAAATGGAATCCCCTGTTAAATGAACTAAACTGCTGACTCTATAATAAACAAATGGCAGGTAAGAGCCAAACATAACACGAAGGTGCTTGGAAAGGAGTGCAGCATTTACAACCAGAAGCTAGAGTCGTGTGTGTGCGTCTTTCTTTTTTTCTTTTCCCTTTTTCCATCTTGCATCTAAAGCAAGTGCCACTGGAACACGTAAATACAGAGCAGGGGAAGCTTCACAGATGTCACCAGATCTGGAGCTGCAGGAAGGAAGAGATATTTTTCAGCACCAAACATGGAACATGGGACCCTAAATGAGCAAAGTGTAGTTGGATATTTTAGAGGACTTTAGAGGTAATGCAAAGCAAAGTAATAGCAATCCTTCTAGAGTTTTCAGAATCTAAATGATGCCATCTTATCTGAAAAGGACTTGAAGAATAATAAAATAGATACAGAAAGTGAAATTTGGGGTTGAACAACATGAACCTGATAATTACACTCTACCTACACATGTCACCACATGTTAGTATACATGTCTAAAGGGTATGATACTTTAGATATTGTGGAGTTTAGATTAAGCAAATTATAGATTCAAAATTAAAGTAATCATAATTGCTCTAATATTGTTTCACTTGGAATAAGTTTTTTTTGTAACTGAAAGGAGCCGGTTGGTATCTGACCAGGATGCCTTCTGGGTGCCTCCCAAGTGAGGTTTTCCAGGACGAATGAATGAAATACATTCGATACGTGAATGGAATATATTGGCAGGTCTAATTTGATGACTACAGTTGATCGAGTAGCCGAACACAGTGGGTATCAAATGAAAGCCATTTGCATTGATCCAAATTGTAAAAAGAGCTCAAAAATTGTAAAAAAACAAAACAAAAAAACTTTATTTATTTTCAGACCAAGTGTTGGAAATGCACTGATGATCTGTAGCTCTGAAGGACTACACACTAAGAAGTGCAGTACATGAATGTGCTGAGCTACAGACTTACTTAATGTTGCCATTCAGCAGCTACTTACTATATAATTTGGAAATCCAAAAGCAGTTCTTCATATGAAAATGTCAGCAGTAAACCTGAACAATAATCTCTCACTCTCTGCTCACACACAAAATATCCTCTAAAAATTTTGCTAAGTCTAAAAAAAGGTTCAACGAGTCTGTACAAGCAAAAGAAAAGGCCTGTAAATTGATTGATAAACAATACATATAAAAATCTGATTTTAAACAATAGCTAAACATTTACTATAATATCAAATAAATACTGTTTTCAATAAATACTACTATCCTGAAAGCCTGCTTGCACTCACGAGGATAGCATCCACAGGGACACTACCTGAGGATAAAATAAAGGCAGATTGGAAGCCTGACGAGAAATTTCCTACTTCTGAGGCTGTATGGAACAAATTACTGCGTGCTGTAATGCCCACAGATCATGAAGATATTCTAAGACTCAATGGCTTAATGAGGTTCTTGGATCACACACACACGATGCAGAGAAGCATGACGGACTGACCAATCTGCATCTTCCCTTTGTAGTTCTGGTAACTCGACACAAAAAATGACAACACACACGACCCAGACACACATAAACAGACATACAAATGACAGAAACAGAGGCAGTCTGTTTAAAAATGAGTAATTACTGCTGTAGCCCATAAGAAGCTCTCTGTGAATCAGCACTAATTTTCCTATCAGCACTAATAATATGCCCAACAGTCTAGCCTCACTGAAGTTCTCCAGCAGTAAGTGGCTCAACATGCCTCCAATGGTTTGGTGTCTGAGGTCACATCCTTAAGGGAATTAAAGGCAGGCCCGTACACATTTAAATGCATTGATCTCACTTTGCCAACGGCAAGCTTACAGTGGTGTGGCAGAAAAGGCACACTGCTTCACAGTTTTCTTTTGTTTTTTGAGAAAGTGATCAGAAAAGTGTTTCGGGCCAGAGGTACAACATCTGCTGATGAAAGAAAGATGAAAGCACGTGCAAGATATGCCAGTATTAACTAGAATTAAAACCCGTCATCTGAAAGCAATACGATTTTTCAGTCATATGGAAGTTAGTTTCTAATGTCCTCTACCAAGTGAGCTATTGCTTTGGAGATGTTAACACCTGGCTACAAAACATTTTCCCTTTTTTGGTGTACACTAGACAATATTTTACGTACTTGATTATTTCCTTAGACTTTATTTCGGATGCACTGTTCCATGTTTTTTGTTTTAAGTCAAAGCCTGGAGTAATGGTCCTTGCAGGAAGTTCTATGGTGAAAAATTGGTTCGACCACCAAAGTCATTGACACTTCTCTCTGAACAGATTACCTGACTGTAAAGCACTCTTTAACTAAGTGGTGGTGATTCACCGCATTGCCACAGATTAATTAAAGTTACAAGGACTTTTGTGATTTCTTTTTATGTGGTTTAGGGATTTTTCTGAAACGTGACTGGATTCTACCACGTCATTCTCTACTTCCGCAAATTTCCTGTCCTCTCACGGCTGCATGTGCATTAGACACAAAGTAATTTGCATGAATTGCTATGTAATTAGGCCTATCTCTAATAAAGCTTCAGTAGGCGACAGCTGCGCTTCTTTCCAAAGCTACAAGCCGGCATATCCCTTGGAGACAATCGTTTTTCACGTCAGGTAATTAGAGCAATTGTAGAGCACATTGTACCTCGTTACCTGCATGTCATTTAACGTAATGTTATTAGTTACAAACAGTCTGTAAAGGGAGCTATAGCATCTCACTGAGCCTACAACTTCAGTGTTCAGGCCAACAAATGAGAGCATGCCAGCTGCTCAGCAGACTTTGGTGCTCATGGTTTACCTCTGTCAGACGTTTTGACTTATATATATTGTATAATTTCTAGAGATGGCACGATACCACTTTTTTATGTCCGATACCGATACCGATATCATAAATTTGGATATCTGCCGATACCGATATGAATCCGATATAGTGTTTTTTAATCAACAAAACTGTTTTTTAAAATATCTTGCTGCATTTTGCAAGTCTGCAAGTTCATACTCAAGTTTAAAACAACAACTACACTAAAGCTATTCTGTTATACCTGTATACAAAAAAAATATTTCATAGTTCAGCAATACTGATCAATCTAATAAACTTAGACCTACACCATCCTCCCTATTCTGGTATTTTAAAGAGTACTTAGCGTAAATATTAAGCAACCTAACTAATAGGGTTCCAACTCCCAGCAACAACAAACATAAATAAATAAAAAATAAGGAACCACCCCTCACGCGCCACCTCATGATGCTTAATCGACGTAATCAACCTTAATTTGATGCAGTGTGAAAAAAAATGCACAGAAATCAATTATTTTTCAAGAAATATTAAATAGATTCAACATCTTTCTTCAACAAAATTGCAGACTGCACAGATGGTACCTTCCCAAAGTAAAAAGTACTATAGCTTACTAGGGTATATATTAGACTTAATAGTCACTATATACAGTAATTGACTTCTATTCATTTTACATAAAATTAAAACTTTGGGTGTCAGATAATTATTTATTAAAAGCTAGACATTTTAAATGAGAATAAGAAAGAAAAGTATGTCTTTGTGCCCCCTTTTCCCTGTTCATGCCCTATCGGCCCCCCTGGCTAAACTTTGCTAGATCCGCCCCTGCACAGTTACCAGCGTCAGCTACGTAGAAAAAGATCCTGGAGTAGAAAGTAATATTAAATAAATTCTAACAACAGCTTATCAAGCTTAAACGTTCTGCTGTTGTTCAGCCGCTGGTTTCCTCTTTCTGGTGCAAAGTGGGCCAAAAACAAACAAGAGAGACGGACTCGCGACAGAAAAGCCGATCAGCTGATCATTTAAGCAGTTTCACGATTGAAGTAGCAGCCGGAGAGCGAGAGGCAGTCGCTTGTTAAGCTTAACGTGGGAATGCTTTACAAACATTCAGAGATGGACTTACACACTTGCTTTACTTCTCTCGGGGATAACTTTGTCGGAGATGAAATGCCAGGTTGCTAGCGAAGCTCCAAATGCTATCCAGACCACCAACAGGTCCGGCATGCCACAGCTGCTCTATCACGTGATGCATACTGCTCCGACTGCTAACGTTCTGAGGTGAGTTACGGCGTGTTGCAAGTTTTGCGAGGTGCTTTCGTGATAGTTAATGGATCGGATTACATTTTTTATTTTTCTCCGATATCCGATCCAGTAATTTAGGTCAGTATCGGACCGATACCGATACGTAATATCGGATCGGTCCATCTCTAATAATTTCATGCAGGCAGGCATTACAGAATAAAGATATGAACAAATGAATTGTCCACATCATTTGAATTGATGAAAGACAAGCCTGACGTAAGTCTTACAAGACTTGCCTGTAAGACTTACTCCAGGAAAGAGGTTATCTCCAGGTAAAATAGATGTGGATAGATGGAAAGGTGGGACTTCCACCCAAATCCAGCGTAGGTTGTAAACTCTGCTTAATTTACCAGTCACACATATGTACAACACTTAACTAAGACTACAAGATTAATGCCAGCCCATCAGGAGCTAAACTAGTATGTCACTTTGTGTGAGTGCTATACAAGCAGTACTGTGCGTGGCAACCAGAAAGGTGGAAGGTTTCCTCCTACCAGTGCTTTGCACTCCTTTTGTGGTATTTAGTATTTTGGTTTGCATTCTTCCCTCACCTCTGGCAGTCTTAACCAGATGGATTTTTAATTATTTATCACGTATTAATTTTAATGATTATGAATACGTGTGTGCACATACCCCTCCCCAACTATGACAGACGGAGGGCCAACCTCATCTCATACATGTGTCATAACCGATCTGTGATATTTACGAATCAATCTAGAGTTTAGATTGATTAGCACTTGTGAAAAATAGGTTGCATGTGCCATGTTTCCTTGCGATTCTGATGTGCATCGAGACTTTTAACCTGAACTAGTGCCTAAAACTGTCCAAGCATCCTAATTGTGCAGGTTTAAAACTAGATCCCTCACGGTGGTCCCTAGTGAGCAGCTCTATGAGGTCTAAATGTTGTTCAGTGAAGACTCGCAGCAGTCCTACCCTCCATTGAGCACAAATTGCCTGAAAAGTGCAGAGTCAGTAGCAAAACAAAAATAAAATCAGTCTTTTGAGCAAGCCAGCAGACGTCTCTCACACTTGCATAGATATCAGAGTGCACCACAAGTGAATTCGGATTGCTGCCAGCTCAGGACGGCTCTGTAAACTTATCATTTTGAGAGTGCTCGCAATCATCCTTAAATCTAAAGGGGTTTGCCATTACAGAGCCAGGAGGTCTTGTGACCATAATCTAGTGAGAAAAGACCCATGCCAGACTTCCCCCCTTTTTTTTATCAGTAGGGTAATTTACTGTGAACTCTTGGTACTTGAGCGATATGACTGGTCAACACACTCTAAAAAATGAGTAGAAAATCAAGAAAGATGGAAAGACGGTTCTTAGAAATGCAAATAAAATGAAGCTCCTGTGTTATGTGTGGAGAGCCTCTTCACTAGTAAATGAACCATCTTCAGAGAATATCATACAGTAGATTTTTTTTTGCTGAAAATGTAGAGGCACTTCTGGGTTGCTCTTAAAGGCAACTCACTGAATAATTCATTTTTACAGTGTATCCTCACTGCTTACAAGACTGAAAAAACAAAACAAAACAAAAAACAAAGAGGGTATGGAAGTAGTTATTGAGTGCTTTCCTTTTCATTTCCAAGTACCCTTTCACACTATCACAATAGTTTTGAAATGCTGTATCGTTAAGAGGTCAGGGGTTCAAGACTGCTCTGATATAGCCTGGCAACCTGTCTAGGGTGTAGCCCTCACCCTATAACAAATGGGATAGGCTTCAGTCCCTCTGTGACCCTGAGTTGAATAAGGGCTTAAGACAATGTATGGATGGGCACAAGAGTGTTTCCACTTCCCACTTCTTACTGTCATTTTATTTCTTATTAGGCTCATTCATCAGCAAAGATCAGAATATTTGCTTTTTCTTTGGTATCTTACATAAAAAAAAGACCCATTTGTTTCATCACACATAGTTCAGCTTTTATACAGTGGCTTGCAACAGTATTCGGCCCCCTTGAACTTTTCCACATTTTCTCACATTACAGCCACAAACATGAATCAATTTTATTGAAATTCCACGTGAAAGACCAACACAAAGTGGTGTACACGTGAGAAGTGGAACAAAAATCATACATGATTCCAAACATTTTTTACAAATAAATAACTGAAAAGTGGGGTGTGCATAATTATTCAGCCCCCTGAGTCAATACTTTGTGGAACCACCTTTTGCTGCAATTACAGCTGCCAGTCTTTTAGGGTATGTCTCTACCAGCTTTGCACATCTAGAGACTGAAATTCTTGCCCATTCTTCTTTGCAAAACAGCTCCAGCTCAGTCAGATTAGCTGGACAGCGTTTGTGAACAGCAGTTTTCAGATCTTGCCACAGATTCTCGATTTGGATTTAGATCTGGACTTTGACTGGGCCATTCTAACACATGGATATGTTTTGTTTTAAACCATTCCATTGTTGCCCTGGCTTTATGTTTAGGGTCGTTGTCCTGCTGGAAGGTGAACCTCCGCCCCAGTCTCAAGTCTTTTGCAGACTCCAAGAGGTTTTCTTCCAAGATTGCCCTGCATTTGGCTCCATCCATCTTCCCATCAACTCTGACCAGCTTCCCTGTCCCTGCTGAAGAGAAGCACCCCCAGAGCATGATGCTGCCACCACCATATTTGACAGTGGGGATGGTGTGTTCAGAGTGATGTGCAGTGTTAGTTTTCCACCATAGCGTTTTGCATTTTGGTCTCATCTGACCAGAGCACCTTCTTCCACATGTTTGCTGTGTCCCCCACGTGTTTGCTGTGTCCCCCACGTGTTTGCTGTGTCCCCCACATGTTTGCTGTGTCCCCCACATGGCTTGTGGCAAACTGCAAACGGGACTTCTTATGGTTTTCTGTTAACAATGGCTTTCTTCTTGCCACTCTTCCATAAAGGCCAACTTTGTGCAGTGCATGACTAATAGTTGTCCTATGGACAGATTCCCCCACCTGAGCTGTAGATCTCTGCAGCTCGTCCAGAGTCACCATGGGCCTCTTGGTTGCATTTCTGATCAGCGCTCTCCTTGTTCGGCCTGTGAGTTTAGGTGGACGGCCTTGTCTTGGTAGGTTTACAGTTGTGCCATACTCCTTCCATTTCTGAATGATGGTTTGAACAGTGCTCCGTGGGATGTTCAAGGCTTGGGAAATCTTTTTGTAGCCTAAGTCTGCTTTAAATTTCTCAATAACTTTATCCCTGACCTGTCTGGTGTGTTCTTTGGACTTCATGGTGTTGTTGCTCCCAATATTCTCTTAGACAACCTCTGAGGCCGTCACAGAGCAGCTGTATTTGTACTGACATTAGATTACACACAGGTGCACTCTATTTAGTCATTAGCACTCATCAGGCAATGTCTATGGGTAACTGACTGCACTCAGACCAAAGGGGGCTGAATAATTATGCACACTCCACTTTTCAGTTTTTTATTTGTAAAAAATGTTTGGATCCATGTATGATTTTCGTTCCACTTCTCACGTGTACACCACTTTGTGTTGGTCTTTCACGTGGAATTTCAATAAAATTGATTCATGTTTGTGGCTGTAATGTGAGAAAATGTGGAAAAGTTCAAGGGGGCCGAATACTTTTGCAAGCTACTGTATTTAATAGGATGGCTGTACTCTCATGACCTTTTTTTTTTAGCTACAGCTTTGCTGGGAACTTGCATTCCTTGCAAACTGTCTTTTGACAAACAAAGATTTTGAAAATGCTCATCTGTCTCTGTCGTCTTTGCTTTTTCGTCCATAACTCTTCTTTTGCCTGAATGACCCGTGACAGTCGTGCTGACGGTCTATTATAACTGTCTAATCATGACCAGCTGGCCCATAAATCAATCAGTAACTTGGGATTTATTAATTCCTTGTAATCCACTACTTGGTTTACCAACAGAAAGCCATTCTTAACACAATTCCTTTTTACAATGACTGTAGGGCTTTAAATCAAACAAAGCTGATCAGCAAGTTTACTAATTAATTGCACAGGAATTTCAGTTCCTTTTCAGCTGTATTTAACAGCAACTATAGTCAACAGCCAATGACCCATACCATGATTATTGGCGAGTACACCAACCACATTTTAGTAAACAATCTGCAACCCTATTCATCCATCCATCCATCCAGTTTGAGGTCACAGCAGGCTGAAGTCTATTCCAGCTTTCAAAGGTCTCCCTGGACAGGTTGCCAGTCTATCACATGGATAACACAGAGAGACAGACAACCATTGATGCTCACATTCACACTTTAAGCCAATTGAGAAGCTAACTGAGTTTGACAAGCATGTCTTTGGATTGTGGGAGGAAGGCAGAGATCCTGGAGTGAACAGGCAGCTCCATACAGAAAGGAGCCAGATAACCAGGTGGTTTATACCCAAGATCTTCTTCTATGTTAAGCACTGCACCACTGTTGCGCCTACAGTAATTCAACATGTATTTAAAAAAAAAGATAAAAAAGAGGGAAGAGGGTAAAGCATACCTCAACATCCTTTCATGATCATGGAAGGCAGGAAGAGCAGCAGCTCTCATGGAGGGGTCAAGTTCCGCCTTCTCATTAAACCGGTATAAGTGGTTTCACTGACAAGAATCTAAAGAAATGTCAACATGCAAATAACTTTCTATGAATCCACTTTAAAATCTAGCAGGACAGGGTGACCCGAGAAACGCAGTTTTCAGCACAATTTTAATAGATCCAGATAATGGGATTTCCATTCACTGCCATGAACGTAGACATAAAAATAGTGAGTTGTTGAGTTAGCTCACTTGGGCAGATTGTTTTGGAAACCCCGCTGAGATTTAACTTCCTTGTATCAGAACATATAACATGAATTGTTAATCTGGCATGTAAATTGCAGACACATCTTTCCTGTGTTTTCTCAGTTGTTTCGTGTTTTAAGTCACAGCAGACACGTTGGATGTGATCACAACGCAGGACTAGCTGGCTAAGACACATGGTGATGTTTGCAGCTGGTCCTCTAACTTGTAAAGTACGGTTGAAATGTAGCTATTACAGTAGTCAAACACTTGGAGCAAAAATGACCTCATGCTCTAATTTAAAGCCTATATAAATCAAATCAAATCAAATCAAATCACTTTTTTTTTTTTTTTTTTTTATTGTCACATCACATGTGCAGGCACACTGGCACAGCACATGCGAGTGAAATTCTTGTGTGCGAGCCCCACAAGCAACAGAGATGTGCAAACACAACAACACAAACGAGCAAAATACAAGAATGGCCAACCTGAAACTAATAAATATATGTACAATATATAATAGTGTATGCATTTCTGGATGTGTATACTAAATATTTTCCTACGTGTGTGTGTGTGTGTGTGTGTGTGTGTGTGTGTGTGTGTGTGTGTGTGTGTGTATACACATTTTTACAAATTAAATAGTAAAAAAATAAAATAAAATAATAATAATAATAATAATAATAATAAAATATATAAAATATACAGAGTTGAATATGTGCAAAACAAGTGGCATTTATATACAGTGTGGAGTGCATAATGTTGAAGTTCCAGTAGTGAAGCTGAGGTGTCTATGACGTGTTCAGCAGTCTGATGGCCTGATGGAAAAAGCTGTCTCTCAGTCTGCTGGTACGGGACCGGATGCTGCAGAACCTCCTTCCTGATGGAAGCAGTCTGAACAGTTTATGGCTGGGGTGACTGGAGTCCTTGATGATCCTCCCCGCTTTCCTCAGGCACCGCTTCCTGTAGATGTCTTGGAGGGAGGGAAGCTCACCTCCAATTATCCGTTCAGAGCACCGCACTACTCGCTGGAGAGCTTTGCAGTTGTAGGCGGTGCTGTTGCCATACCAGGTGGTGATGCATCCAGTGAGGATGCTCTCAATGGCACAGTGATAGAAGGTCCTGAGGATGCGGGGGCTCATGCCGAATCTTTTCAGTCTCCTGAGAAAGAAGAGGCGCTGCTGCGCCTTCTTCACTGTTTTGTTTGTGTGTACTGACCACGTAAGATCCTCAGCCAGGTGTACGCCAAGGAACCGGAAGCTGCTCACTCTCTCCACAGCAGCGCCGTTGATGGTGATGGGGGTGTGTACTTCTCTGCACCTCCGGAAGTCCACTATCAACTCCTTTGTCTTTGCGACGTTGAGGGTGAGATGGTTGTCTTGACACCAGTGGGTCAGGGCGCTGACCTCCTCCCTGTAAGCCGTCTCATCACCGTTGGTGATAAGACCCACCACTGTAGTGTCGTCCGCAAACTTCACAATGATGTTGGAGCTGTTAGTGGCTGTGCAGTCGTAGGTGTAGAGTGAGTACAGGAGAGGGCTCAGTACACACCCCTGTGGAGCACCAGTGTTCAGTGTGATGGGGGATGAGGTGATGCTGCCCAGTCTGACCACCTGGCGTCTGTCAGACAGGAAGCTAAGGATCCAGCTGCAGAGGGAGCTGCTCAGTCCTAGATCCTGCAGTTTCCTGTCCAGCTTCGAGGGAACGATGGTATTGAATGCTGAGCTGTAATCTACAAACAGCATTCTCACATACGTGTCTCTCTTCTCCAGGTGTGACAGGGCAGTGTGTAGTGTCAGGGCTATGGCATCATCAGTGGACCTGTTGTGGCGGTATGCAAACTGTAGAGGGTCCAGTGAGTCGGGTAGTGCAGAGCAGATGAAGTCCCTGACCAGCTTCTCGAAGCATTTGCTTACGATGGGGGTCAGGGCTACAGGTCGCCAGTCGTTCAATGAGGAGATGGTGGAGGATTTGGGTACAGGGACGATGGTGGCCATTTTGAAGCAGGCTGGGACTACAGACAGAGAAAGGGAAAGGTTGAAGATGTGCGTGAACACTCCAGCCAGCTGAGCCGCGCATGACTTGAGGACGCGGCCGGGAATCCCGTCCGGACCAGTAGCTTTGTAAATAAATGACTTGTTAATAATATAGCAGTTGTTTATACTGTGATGGAGCCAACAACATGGCTGGTTACACGGTGAGTCTGTGGACATCATTTCAGCTCATGTTTGATGATATTTGAGGTCATTCTGCCCTCACATCCTAAAGGTCCTCACAGTTGAGAGACTGGAATACCGGCCATCGTGCATACCACTGACAAGGCTGTGACAAAGTGTTTTTCAACCACACACTCTCACTCATGCTTCCTTTTCTAATGACTGTGGGTCACTGAAAGTTGTGGTTCTTTTAGTGCAAAGCTCCACTCAGGCTTAAAGTAAAAATAGCACTCCAACCTTTCTTCCAGTTTTGTGGGGAAGGAAGCAGACAGGATTCTCCTAATGGGAAGCACAGAGACTGTCGTCATGGGAGTACGAACAGGGAATTTGTGTCACAGTTCCCTTCCTGTTGGGCAGGCCAATAGCAGAACCTAAACCTCAAGATAAGAACTCCAAGCACCCTTAGCTCAACTTTACTGCTTCAGCCTAATGCAAAAACCATAGCACCTCACTAGCTGGAAATTAGCTTCCTTGTGGTGCCCGGGGCAACGAGCCATTTCTCGCCTACCCCTTGCATCAATAAATGACAGCAACGGAAGCTTCATGGGGAATTCCTGGAAGGGTCACCTCAGTCTGTTTTACATTACGGAAGTCTGTCATATTATAGCAGCTGACAACAGCTAAGGAAAGATGGGACAAATAAGAACGTGGGATTTCAAAACAAAGTGGGTCTACCCAAAGCCACATCTCCAGTGGTTCCATGGTGAGAGGGTTTGATTATCTCATAAGTTTATGTTTGCTGTAGGAGTACGCCACATCTTGAGCCGCACTAATGACTCATTAGTTACTCAGTAGATGACAGGAATGGTAACCATAAACAGAGGCGCGCTGTTTGGGTTGGGCTGGTGCGTCGTGTTCCCTCATCAATGCTTCTATAAGTGTACACAATCCTTATTTGAGTTATCAGTTTATACAACTTTGACAGTCTTTCATGTGTTGAACAATGAGGCTGACAATAGCTGAAGAATAGTCTGAAAAATGTCGTATCGTTAAAGCAAACTGCCGCACATGCACTGCAGAACATGTGAGCCAACGTCATAAATCATTAATCTCCCAGTGACAGCATTGTTTTCTTTGTAATATTGTAACTATTTTAGCATGCAGATGTTTACTAAACAGAGGGGATATGTCTTATAAAAACTACAGGTATAGTATCTCTCAATGTATTTTTTATGCACTCAGTGCTTGGTGCTCTGTGTGAAACTCCCTCTACACACTGGCTCATTCCCAGTGGAACACATTACATCAGTCAGGGCTAATCTTGATTTTGTATAACCGGGGTTAATTCCACTTAGAGTTTGTGATGTAAAGCTGAAATCTGGAATTGAGATTCCAATGAGAGTGTCAACCGTGAACAGAAGTCTCCAAGACTCAAGAATACAAACATAAAGAGCCAAAGCACATCCTCTCCCCAGCGGAAAGTCTGACCAGACACTCACTTTCGATTGGTTGCATAAAAGGCATTGAATCATGGTGCTTAATAAGTTGTACACTCATATACAAAGACTTATAGATACTGTAATCACTTTGGGTACTGACAGCAGTCAGTACCTTTAGCTATCCCTCATTTATGTTATTTTTTTCCTTCAAGAAGTCGGCCTTTCTTGTCATGTTTTTTTTATTGTTCTGCAGCAGTAATTCTCCAGACTTTCTGAAGCTCTTTCAGAGTTTGTATTTAGAGATTGGCTGCTTTTTTGCTCAATTTCAGTGTAGGTTTTACAGCTGACTGACTAATTGATAGCTTAGTGAAGAAACAATTTTAAATCTTTCTGCAGCCTTTCTGTTACTAGGAACCTTTTGCAACAACACATAATTTCTTCCCATTTTTTATTTTTTTTGTTGACTCTCTAAAAATACCAAAAACAGTTTACCAAGCATAAGACAGTTTCTTTTGCACCAAAAGCTCACCCTAATGAGATATTAGCCAAAACAGTTTGCAGCGTGTCCTTAAAACATTGGTGGAAACTTGAGGACAAGTGGAGGACAAAAAGAGTTGGAGGCTTAAAACACTAAACACGTACATACAGATGAACAGGCTCTTAAATTTGTGTCCTTAAGAAAGTGGAAAACGAAAATCCAGCAAAGACCTGATCCATCTGTTGTTCACTGAAATCACATCAGGGTGGCCATTCCTAAGGAAGGGAAACAGGGAGAAAAGGGTGATATATGCAAATTCACATAAGAACTGGACCGATAATCAGTGGCAATGCCATGGTCCAGGGTGTGTGGCTGGAATTTTCCATCAGGCTCCTGAGTCTTCCTGTCCTACAGCTTAAGCTCCATCTTGGAAATCACTCTGTGCCTCACCTGCCTGCCCTCCTGCCACCATCATCATCAGGAACCTCCAGACCTCAGGTCAGCCATCATTCTACACAATGTCCAGCTCACTCCAGATTCACGTTACCACTCTCTCATCGCTCACTCTCTCCACCTGCAAGTAAGAACAGTTATATAATACACTCCCCATCTTCAGAGCTCCACCTCCCTAACTCCAGTGTCCCCTCTCCACAGTGTGACTGCTTACCTGCCACGTTCCAGTCTGCATATCTGGCCCAATTCCCCCCTTTCTAGATCCACGTCCACCTAGCCACGTTAACTAGGCCTTGCCACATCAAATTCTATGTATTGTTGCCTTTGTCCTTGTCACGGTTTCAAGTTTGAGTTTAACAAATAAACAGTGTAAAATGTTCTTCTGTCTCTGTTCCAGGTTCCTGCGCTTCAGTCCAGTTTTTGGTACCGACCTTTCGGTCTTGTGACAGACAACAGGTATTTTGGGTGTCTACAGCCATCTGTAAAACACAATGTGGAGAGTCTGTGGGAATCCATTTCAGCCAGTGGTCTGGTGGATCTTGTCAAAATTGGTGGAATTATAAATGCTTAAAATTACCACCAGATGGAAAGCATCTGATTGGCAAGGTTCATTTTCAGGATGACAATGATCCCAAACACAATACCAGTGCAATAAAAGCATTTCTGGATACAAAAAAGAACTCAATCGAACAATATCAGTCACGGACTGGACAGGTCTCATCTTAAGAGAAAAGGTAAGACAAAGCAGACAACATCCAAAGAAGAGCTTTGAATGTCCTCCAGGAAGCCTGGAGAATTATTCCTGAAGACTACTTGTTTGAATAAATCGCTGTACCTAGTTCTCATTTATCAAGTAACATTTAAAGACAGGTGGGGTGGCACAAGAACTGTTTTGCACATTATTGTATGGAACTGGTCAAACTAGGTTGTGCATTTACTGCTGCAAATATAATGATTCGTGACTGATATTATATCAGATCAATTTTGGTAATCTAAAATAACAGTGACTAGATCTCATGCTAAAGATATAAATCAGCCAAATTGATGCGATAGATCAAAACCATAGTTAAGTGATTGTTTTAAAACAACAGATTCATTTTATAGCCCTAAACAGTTCATCACATCGCACCAAAACCAACTATCTAAAGTTAGATTATGGCTCTGAACACAATGAAACACCAAAAAGCAGGGAGTCTGAATAAAGTTTTAAGTGGCTGGTTGCTCAGTCCGGCCTGCCATGTGTGTTTTAATACAAAGCTCTGAGGTCAAGAACAGCACACCTGGGACACAGCACACACACTGCTAGAGGAAGTGGTCGTATGCCAAAGAAAGCAATAGAAATTTCCAGCCTATTCCTATAACCTGCTGCGATCCTACCCTTTTCAAATCCTTTGGTTTTCAACAAAATGAAAATAATTTCCCTAATTTCACACTGAATTAAAAATTTGTACAGCATGTATGAGGTTTTATCACCCCTGCATATTACTTAATAGTGCAGTGCATGGTCATGTTCACTCTTTGCCTTTATATATGACAAAGACAATAGAAAACGTCAGTTAATACAACATGGTATGCACAGAAAAAATCCATTAATACTTAACCTGTGTTTGTTGAAGTCAACAGATGGATGCAGGTGCAGTTTAGCCTTTTAGCCATAAACTCATTTAACTTTCCTGCTCTATATTATGCTCCCTACACCCTTCATCTGATGGATTTAGATTTTTTTTTTTTTTTAAGAGGAGTAAATCAACTTTGGATTTCTGTGGTGTTTTTGAATAATTGTGGGAACATTCATGTGCATCTAATAACATGCAGCATCTGATGTCTTAAAACAGAGGTCTCTCAGCACACCGCGGTTGCTTGTTATATAACTTTTCAAAAATATTGTTTAAGTAAAGTCATCTCAAAAGGCAGAAACACTACGTAGCATCTGCTGTTTAGATCAAATAATATGTATCGTAATGATGTGATTTGCAAACCCTCCATTTCATTGCTTTTCCGATGCTCTGTGTCAAGCCACAGAAGGAGAAAGGGCTCCAAGTGAACATTGGCTATTATGGTGCATTTGCAGGGAGGGGAAGAAAGCATTTTGTCTCCTTGGCTTATCTCATAAAGTCAAAAATCACTACAGGCAGGTTTGTTAAAGCTACCCCCCATTCCATTAAAATACCTCATCTCTCATACAGATCCTATTGTCAGTAGTCCAGTTTGTTATTCCAGTGCCCGTGCCACTTTCCACACACATATATCTATTACAATGCAAACCCAGGTTAAACTCCAACCCCAAGTGTCCAATAAAATTACTATTCATATTTTTATAGCCTATCCAGCACATCGCTTTTAATGACAAATGTTTTATTTTATGGTCTGTTTGAAGTCCAGAGCCAGCAAAACTGTTATGTTCATGCAACAGATTTGTACATGCAACCCCCCCACATCACATCACAACCCCCTCACTCCCCTACATGCAGGGTTTTGCCAGTTCAACAGCACCAGGCTTTATTTCTTCATAGAAAATTCTGTAATGGAGAAAGTGTTGATATGGATTTACTTCTTCTCAAATGTGGTTCGTGTACATGACAGTCTGTATGACTATTTATGTGGTTTGACTTGTAAACATGCGGCCAAGCCCCAAAATGAAACAATATGTATACTGCACAAGGGTGGCGGTTTGGTTTGAGACAGTTAAACAGTCATCTGGAGTGAAGGACCAGTTGTACCTACAGTCCTGCAGGTGCTGCAGAACTCAGAGCACAGTCCAAGGTTTATTTTGATAGGGTTAAAACTCTTGAATGGAGACCCCAGACCAACAAAACCACCAGGGAAAATGTGACGCAGAGGTTGTCACTGTTGCATACTGCGAGCTTATGAACTTGGGTTTACTTCAGCGCTCTTATATGTTTTTAACGTTTCTCTGTAAGATGCAAAGACTTGTTGGATCTCTTGATAAGACACCCTGATTTCTGTGTGTTTAAGTCAAATGCTAAAACAGTTAAATACAAAGACATTTTGCATCTATTGGTGAGCCAAAGAAGGGTTATTGCTCTCTGAATTAATATGACTCATATCGCAAGTGCTTTACTCAGAGAAGCTTATCTAAAGATGCAAAAACTTTAGTGAAGCAAACTGGGAAGGAGTGAGAAAAGGGGTTATTCCTTTGGGTGGGGGTTATCAGGGAGGCCCCTGGTCTCCACCTACTCAACATTGTTAATGTTCCTGATGTGTAAGGATTTGGTGGAGTTTTTCCTGTCCTCTATCTTTCAAGAAAGGAAGCTGATTTGTTCTTACTCAGGCATTACTCAGGCCGTGATAAAGAGCCTCCATGCACCCAAAATATCAAACGGCCTTGGTTCATTGGTAGCTGAATTCTAGATGAGGGTCAGCACTGTGCAACTGTGCTGCTCCTAGGTCAAAAAATAGAGTTGATGTCTGAAGCTAAATGGAAATCAAATGACTTAAAATATATGACCTTACCAGATAAGAGTCATCAAACACAGGTATCGTTCTGAAACAAAACAATCATATCCTTGAAAGGAATGATTATGATACAATATCTAGCAAGAGAGTTTACCGTACAGGAAAATGCTCATGCTGACATTTCCCTCCATTATAATGCTGCATTTAGGATCTAACAGGAACACAGCCCGTGCCCTTTGTTTTCGGAAATGAAATCCTTAATACAACCAACAGTAAGAACACACCCTCTTATCTTAGATTCAAATGTTTACCTTGTCACTTTTCCGGAGGATTTGCAACCGCAGTGCAATTTCCTCTCGGTCATTTGTGAGGTGGCAGACAAACAACTGTCATCATTATTTTCTACACAACGTGCAGCAGCTCTTCAATTTGTCATGGTCCTGGGTCGAGCGACCCAGTGTTTGAGTTTTATGTATCTTTTGTATTCATTTATGCCCTAGTTTAGTTCATCTAGTTTATTTTGAGGTTGCTGTTTAGTCCTTTGTTTCTTAGTGTTTGTCATCTCCTGTACGCAGTCTCCCTGGTTCGTGTGTCTACCTGTCATGCGTCATATCTGTGTGGTTATGTTCAGTTCTAGGTTCTAGGTTCTTTATTATTTGTCACATGCATAGTTATACAAGTATAACACACAGTGAAATGTAGCCTGACACGCTCCTCGACATGTGCAAAAATTGGGGGGGGGTGTAGAGGAAGAACATTATGCTACTTTTTGCACCAGCTTTGAACCCTGCGGCTTTTAGTCAGGTGCGGCTTTTCTATGGATTTTCCATGATTTTTGTGATATCGTAAGACGATTTGTTTTGTTTGTTCCGCACTACGTTGCCTGGCGGAAGGATCGGGGTTCAAGAGTGGTATGTTAGTCACATGTCCGTCCGCCAGGCAACGTAGTGCCGTACGAAGTAGCGCGAAAAACAAACTTCAAAGTAGCGCTACGCATTCAGCGGGAGGCGTGGATGACGAGCGGCGATAAACTTGCGAAAAGCAAGTTATGCCCAACTCCACCGGTGGATTCTGACAGCGTGGAAAAGTGCGAAAACATCCACGATCACCAACGGATTTTGAAGGGCTGGACTGCTGCATGATGGAGAGGAGGACACCGCCACGGCCCTTCTGAGGGTGTTCGACTCTGACACTGACAACGAGGATTTCTTTGGTTTTGAAAGTGACAACGAAGGAGAGAAGCGGAGAGTGGATGACGAAGCCATCCTGAGCCTGTTCGTTTCCGACATTGGAGAAGAGGACTTTGGTGGTTTTAGAGCGCAGGAAGAAGAGAAAGATGGTGAATGACTGACTTTTCTTCTTGTTAAAGCCGTGTCACTGCACCTGAGCCTAAAAGGTAGTCCGAATCTATTTTTCTGGTGTGCTGTAGGTTACTGTTATGTACTACATGTGCAAATATGTACCCATAACTTGTTTTTCAAAATATTAATAAAAGGGGTGTGTCTCCAAACAGCCATCTCTTTCCTGACAATTCCCTTTGTGCATATTCTCTTACATATGATGAGTCAACATTGAAACACCTGCGGCTTTTAGTCAGGTGCGGCTAATGTATGTACAAAACAGGATTTTCCCCTGATTTTAGCTTGTGCGGCTAATATTCAGGTGCGCTTTGTAGTCCGGGAAATACGGTACACTGGGTGAATGTGCAGTAGTAGCAGCAAGCAGGTGAATTCTGTACATTAATATGAATAGATATCTGACTATTTTACAGGATGGACAATATAAACATATTTAAAATTAAAGGAATTGAAATGTACATTGTTCCTTGGTTTAGTGTCTGGAAGAGTCCTGTCTCAGTCAATTATAGATGATGTGAGAGGGCGGGTGTGTGTGTTTAGGGCACGGATGGCTTGGGGATAGAAGCTCCTCTTGAGTCTCTCTGTCCTTGCCCGGAAGATGCGGAACCTTCTACCAGATTGCAGAAGTTGGAACAGTTTGTTGCCAGGATGGGACGGGTCCTTCAGTATCTGCGCTGCTCTAGTCCGGCATCTCCTGGTGTAGGTGTCCTGAAGCGGGGGGAGAGCAATCCTGCAGCAGCGTTCTGCTGTACGGATCACTCTCTGGAGAGCTTTTTGGTCCTTCACACAGCTGTTCCCGAACCACGATGTCATGTTCTGTGTGAGGATGCTCTCCACAGCGCCTGTATAGAAAATCCTGAGGATCTTTGGAGAGACCCTGAACTTCCTCAGTTGTCGTAGGTGATACAGGCGCTGCCTAGCCTTTTTGGTCTGGGCCTGAATGTGGGCAGCCCATGTCAGGTCTGAGGAGATGTGGACACCAAGATACTTGAAGGACTGCACCCTCTCCACTGGAGCTCCATTGATGATAATGGGCTTGTAGTCTCTGTGCTGACCCCTTCTGAAGTCCACCACCAGCTCCTTGGTCTTCAGTTCAGGTCACGTCTAATCTCCATGTTTCCTGTTTTACTTTGGAAGTCTGTGTCTAATGTCAGTGTTTGTAGTTTCACTTTCCCTGTCCTGTCATTAGGTTCATGCGTATCAGCTGTTCCCCCCTCATGTGTTTCCACTTCCCTTGATCATCCCTCATGTGTATTTAGTCTGTGTGTTTCATTCAGTCTGTGTCGCGTCGTTTGTGTTCCCACCCTCCATGTCCTCACGGCCAGTCTTTACAGTCATCGTCATGGTTTTCTGAGTCTTCATAGCTTATCAGTATCTGCTTTCCAGTTTAGTTTAAGTTCAGTTTAGTCATGGTATTTCTGCTTTGTGTGAGACCTGTCATCAGCCATAATAAAGGCTCGCTTTCAGTTTAAGTTTACTCCGGTCTAATAATAATAATAATAGATTGCATTTATATAGCGCTTTTCAGGGCCATCAAAGCGCTTCACAATTCCACTATTCATTCACTCTCACATTCATACACTGGTGGAGGCAGCTATAGTTGTAGCCACAGCTGCCCTGGGGCAGACTGACAGAAGCGAGGCTGCCATATTGCGCCATCGGCCCCTCACCAGTAGGCGAAGTGTCTTGCCCAAGGACACAACGACCAAGACTGTCTGAGCCGGGGCTCGAACCGGCAACCTTCCGGTTACAAGACGAACTGCCAACTCTTTGAGCCACGATCGCCCCAAGTCTACTCTCTTGTGTTCGCACCTGGGTCCACCACACACACCACCGCACGGTCTGTCTCCTCAGATCGTGACACAATTGAGTACTATTATTTGGTTACACAATTTAGGATGACTAATTGTGTGCATGTCATGTCTCACAGCTTAGAAACAAGTAGCAATTGTTGTCTTAAGGCCAAGAAAGATGCCAACCGGATTTATTTTACCAAGTGGATCATCATGGCCTTGCCATATTGGTCCATTTGATTGACCTTTATTATAATTATGAATTTATTTTATTTTCAGTTGCTACAAACGGGACAGACATGACTGGGGGATAGGACAGGGAGAAAGAATGAAAGAAAGAGAGGGAGAGAAAGAAAACCAAAGGGGAGAAGAGACGGTGAGAGGGGAGGGAAGAAAGAAAAAACAAACAAACAAACAAACAAACAAAACACCTGGATCACCTGTATGGAGAAAAAAAAACAGAAGAGAAAACAATTCTGATGGCTAAAGATCCAAACGGGACACAAAAAAAAAAAAAAAAGAAAAGAAACAAGTAGCAATGTTCTTTAACAAGTTTAACCAGCTTTATGTATATCAAGTGTTTACAGTATTTGATCATTCGTGTGTCTTCAAATTTCTGCCTTTGTGGTTATTTTCCATTCAACATGCAGTTGTTCTGTATCAATATGCTTTGACCTACCAATATATCTGTAATTTCGTTCCATTAGTGCATTAATTAAATCATGAAAACTGATTTTTGACATTTGAGTTGACTGGATAATTATTATTTCACATTGAGGTGTGATGCCGTTGTGACAACTGCCATCAAATGGTAAAATAAAAATAGTAAAGGCACCGTGTGGATAGTGAGCTTTTATAATCAATCATCTGTTTCAAAAATCAGGCTGTTTATTGTATACATATTTAATCCTGTATACTTTTTACCCAATAAAAGCAGCAGATTTATAAGATTGTAGTGACCTGCTATAATGTAAGATTTGAAGGTGGTTGCACTAAAAAGAGACAGAAGGCTGAACTGGAGGTGACAGAGCTGAAGATGTTAAGATTTTCATTGGGAGAGACCAAAATAAACAGGATTATGAATGAGTACGTCAGCAGGACAGCTCAGGTTAAGCCGTTTACAGACAAAGGATGAGGTGGTTTAGACTTGAAATTGAGCTCATTCTTGATCTGATCCAATACCGATACCTTGACTATGGGTTGCTGCTGATACTTCGAACCAATCTATTACCAGTGTTAAACTAATAATCTGTATCCCTCACTCAAAGGAAGAGCCTGAGAAGCATTCTCACATCAAGCTGGACTGAAGTAGCTTTCCCATTAGGAAAGTGAAAGTACACAAGTGTCGCCAAGTGTTTTGACTCATGTCAGCTCATTTTGACCACAGTTTACACTTCAGTAAAACACTTTTGCACAACTGCACAACACTGTGACAAAAACAACAACAACGTGCACATAGAAGTTGTTGGTGTAGCTGCATGAAATACCCCCATACCGCTGCATTATTACAACTAGCTGCTGTGGCATGATGACCATGAATTAACAAATTATCACTGATATCCAATTGAATTCAGGATCCGTTTTAAAGTCCTTTTATTGGCTTTTAAATCTCTAAATGGTCTGGCACCTGTTTATTTGTCTGATTTTTTGAAGCCCCACGTCCCCACTCGTTCCCTTCGGTCAGCTGAGTAGTTGCTGCTTTCGGTCCCAAAGTCACAGCTGAAACTTAGAGGAGACCGAGCGTTCTCTGTTGCCGCGCCGATGCTTTGGAATAACCTTCCTCTCCATATTAGACAGGCTACATCAGTGCCAGTTTTTAAGTCTTTATTAAAAACCTATTTTTATTCCCTGGCTTTTAACTCTGTGGGTAACTGACATTTTTATTTTATTTTATTTTATTTATTTATTTATTTATTTATTTATTTTTTCATTTTTTTATTGTTTTTTAACTTTATTGCTATGTCTGGTTTTATTACCATGTGCATATTAGTATTGTACAGCACTTTGGTCTACCAGGTGTGTTTTTAAAGTGCTATATAAATAAATAAATGATGATGATGATGATATCCAATCCAGTGATTTGGGTCAGTATCGGACCGATATGTGAGCCAAAACATCCCTAGTTTGGAGAGTTTGGGTTGGTGAGACAGAGGAGGATGGATAGGGTGAGATAGAGCCAGATGATCCTTAGTGCAAACCCTAGAGAGCAGCCAAAACAAAAAAGACGACTCACGACACACTACATTTAAAATTAAAGAGACAATTAACTAAAACAATGTTTCCCAGAGGTTGCTGTATTTGACTCATTTAACTTAATCCAAACAATCATAAGAATATTATATGGAATTAAATAATTTAAGGAGATAGCACAAAATAGCATTTTGTGCTGATCTAAAGTTGTTGTGAACTCCTATCCAGACAAACCTTGCTCAGTGCACTCACACATATATGCCACTCATGCAAGAATCACTACAGCCACGGTATATTTTGTGTGCGTGTGAGTGGGGGGTGAACACGAGTGTAATTGCAGGTTAGCACAGAGCCCTGAGTATGCCGCTGCCGCAGCTGCATAAGATCAGATACATGGAAACCCAAGCTGATACAAAACAGAAACGTCTTAACAGAACAACAAACAGCGGTGGTGGGTGTAAGTTGAGGGCGCCTATTCATGAGTGGAGAGCAACTCCAAATGGATCCACACGACCAAGTTTGAAGAAAAGTTGATCTTCAGCCAGTATGCTACAGAATTTGTGTTTTGTCCTGTACAGGGGGATTGTTACAGCATGCTAGTAGCAAAACAAAAGATCCATCTTGATTTGAGGCTTTGACGAGATGAGGATGAGAAATGGTGACAGGCTGACAAAACGTTGTTTTCTTTGCCTGAAGGTGTGCAGCATGTCGCCATTTAGACCAGCTTGATTTGATTTTCATTTGGAATTAGCCGTTAAGAGGAAGAAAGTTGTGCTTTCATTGGAATCATAGCTCATTGTAGACGCATTTGTCATTCAGGCTTCATCTATAAGACATGTGGCAATTACAAGCAATCAGGGCTCTGGTTAATCAGATGAAAGGCTCCACTGTTTATCATTAAATGCAGGGTATTCAATAATACTTTGTCACCATGGTTATTGTTTGATTAGAAAAGATCAGGGCTAGGGTAAAATGAGTCATTAAGATAGACACAGTTAGAGTTCGGGACATTGTGGTTCTGTAAAAAAAAATCTTTTTCTCTACTCCTGACCATCATTCCACATTTTTCAGGTTTACAGTTCTAAACGTGTTTTATTTTAACCCAAATTTAGACAAGTTACACATAAAGTGGGTCTGTGAAAGACTTTGAAATACCTATACTTAACAAACAAACCTATACTCTATCCATATATTAGTTAAGCAAACCATTACAAATGCAAAAAGTGGAAAACCACATGTGTAATACTTGCACCGGGTAGAAAGGAACCCCATTATTCCAGTGCTGTCACAGCAGATGCTTTGGGCTACATCTACACTAAACCAGATAAATTTGAAAACGGCGTATACGTCTGAAAACGCTCCACGTCCACACGATTGTTTTCATTTGTTTTCACAGAGTTGTTCATCCACATTGAAATGGCCGAAAATGCTTACGTTCCAGTATTGCACAAGACGATTCGACCTGCCTCATTTCTGTCTGCCATTTATTTACTTTCCGGCTCTTTGAAACGTCGTGGCAAAATGTCAAGGACAAAAAAACGCGTTTTTTAAATGGACTGACAATGAGGTGGAGTTGTTGCTGCGAGTAACACAAAAGTGCAAAGCTGCAAAAGCAAGTGAGCGTTAAAGAATTTGAAGAAAAGCTATCTGGAGCATGTACAGGCTGATATTAATCTTTAATAGGACTGTCAAAATCGAGCGCAAACAAAACAACTGACCTCTGTTTTCAACCTGCTCCACTCTCAGCATCCTTTTTCGTCACACCGCGAAGGACTGAGACAGGTAACTGAAAAGACAGGAAAAAGTAATGAAGAACAACTTTTACGAAATCTGCACGCCACAGTGTAGATCATGACATATATGAGTGTGAAACCATTAGATTAGAGCTTAAAGCGCATGAATATTGCTATACAATTGCTATTTCATTACGTGGTTGTGGATACAGCCATCTTACAGACCTTCATCAGCATTTCTTTTAAATCAGCCAAACGTTGTAGCTCTGGAATCAACCTTTGACATGCCAGATGGTGCACAGGAAGTGACGTTCATGTTTCTGAACATCAGCAGTGTTTTTTGTTTGAAAATGACAGAAGAAAATGGGAAGTTCTGTAGGACCAAAGCTCTGGAGTGCTATAGCCACCTATAGAATGGCATCAACAGAGTCCAAGGAAAATACATTACAGCACAGGCCACAATATTTGACTGGCAGGTGAACTCTGGTAAGTGCTGAGCCGGACTGCTACAGCAATGAATAGTTCACACCAAAGGTGCTGCCAGAACGTCAGAAATAATGATCTTGGGGTTTATCGCTTGAACTTTAAACCAGCTGAGCATAAAGAGATTGCCAAAAGGAAGTGTATTTCTAACAGGATTTTGAATCATCACTGCTACCATAACCATGCGCTCATGAAAGCAGAGTTTAACTCCACAGTTTAGGTTTACACACATATGGTAGCATTTAAGCTCATACCAGTCGGGGTAGCCTCTTGTGGCTAGAACTTGTGGTAGTCACACCAGTTTCACTGAAGTCATAATGCCAAGTATGGTTAGTGTCACTGCAAATGATTTGAACCTAACGGAGCCATCTCTTTGCAGAACGAGCGCTGAAGCCATCTGGTAAGCTGTATGGTTATGTGCTGGATGATGGTGAAGTCGGATTAGTCTAATATAATTGTCTGAGTAACAGTTTCCAAAGATGTTGAGCGCAGTTTGATGAGCTTTTTCCTGCTGTCGATATTCCTGTCTAAAGGCTGTGGTTCACCGAGGAGGGTGGGCCCCGAGAGTTCGATTTCTTTGCGACAGGCACTGAGTCAAGTGAAGTGATGCAGACTGGTGTATTCATCCAAGAGTGCGGTGGCTAACTACGTGATGATTTGCAGAGGCACACTAACATTTCCTTTCCTAATAGTCCCTTCTCAAATAAGACATTTATAGACTTTCTTTTCCAATAAGTTTTAAACCATTTTCAAAATAAAAATACCCATCCGCAGTGTTTCTAAAGACCCATAAAGTGGTAGAAAAGACCATCCACTCCCACATTTCATATGGAGTAGAAAAGTGATGGCCATACACTGTGATGTGAAAGATTTCACCAGTGTAAGAATCTGTGTAAATACAAGTTGAAAAGGCATCTAAAACAGAGAAACATCCGTAGCTTTTGTGGTTCTCACAGAAATAAAACTTTTTTTATTTGCTCCAATCAACGTCAAAAGATAAAAGTTTGTTGAACCTCTATATACACAAATCAAGTTAACCTGCACAGAGCCATTTCTAGTAAACACAGCTTTGCTTTTGTGGGTCACATGCACATATAAAGTTTGGGAATCACAACCATAAACTGCAGAAAAACAATGATATCACACATATGTGATATCACACAAACATGAGGGGCTTTTGTGAAGACCTGACGGTGTTTTACAAACTTTTCACCATGATGGTGAAATGTTTCACCCCAAAAAATCCAAAGTTGTGCAAGAAGTGTGGATGAGCCTTGATGACCGCAATTAAAACCGTCTGGGATGGCAAATTTTTTACAAGCTGGTTCCACACTTTTCAGTGCTGGTGTTTCTGAAATGTGGCCTGATATCAGTGAGTACGTCTAGTACATGCAGTGGCAATTGCTTATTGTTTCAGGAGGTGGTTTGACTAATTGGATGACTACCATTTCTATGTACTATAACCAATGGTGACACCTTAGAAACTCAAAATTGCCTAAAATTAACAAACTACCAGAATGTAGAATGTATCTTATAAACAGATGATGTCACTCTCATTAAAGACAACCAGATTTACAGTAATCCTTTTTAAAACAGCAGGGGCCCAGAGTCAGGGTGCTTAACTAAAGGCCACATTAACACCAACGGTAAAGACTTCCTGGCAGTGTTGTTAGTTTCAATAAGACACACCTCGCAAATTCTTAAAGAAAAAAGGAATGGAAAGAGCAAAACAGAATTAAAGGTAATTAAACTCAACAGACAACAACACAAATGGCCGCAAGGGAAGTGGCTTGCTTTGAACGTGGAGTTTTGTTTGTACTTGGTTATTATTTTGTTATATACATTGTTTTTCTCTCCGTGAACCTCCTTTCCTCTCTCTCTCTCTGACAGAGGCACACAGTCTAGCTATAGCTTGTTTTTTGCTTTGACTGTTTTTAATCTTTCTACCAAGCTCTTGCTCATACGGACTCACTAGATTTCTCCCAGTAATTATTGTCACGAGGCACCATAGGATGAGTGTTGTTGTAAATAAATGTGAATGAAATCGAGAGTTGTCATGTTTCTTGAATCTGAGGCCCTTGCCTCAAACCTCCAAATGCTCTCAGCTGCTAAACACAAAGTTTGTTTTGATGCCGTGTAGTGTTAATAGTTGACTCATGTGCCGACGTCTCAGCTGCAAAAAATGCTGCAGAGCCCTCGAACTCCCATTGGTTTAATTTTGTTTGTGTGGAAAGTCTTGGTGTCTCAAATTTCCACTTTCACATTCAAAGAACAAATGAGAAAATTTGTTCCAATATTAGATGGGCCCCATCTGAACTCTTTTATCGTCTTCTGCTTTTCATTCACACTTACGCTTGACTAAAAATGAAAAAGTCAGATAATGTGCTTGAGCATTGTTTAAGGATACAGTGCTACTTTCAAGGTCTCTTTTTGTTTTTTATTGTAAAGATATACAAGAATATGGATATAGTTACAAAAGTTACAAATGTTTCTCCACCCAAGAGAAGCACCTTATTTAGAAGATGGAGGAGTCGGTAAAATTCCATTAACTGTTTTGGTTAAGATGGGTGAGATTAATATAATGACTCTTCTTTGGCAAAAACATATTGGAAACAAAAGAGTGCCATCAGTGCACATGGACTTGTCGGCTTGAGCTGATTCGATTTTGGTCGCACCAAATGCAAAAATCAGTAAAACCGTTATATTACCCAGAACTTTCTATGGATTGTCTTCAAACTTCACAACAATGCACGAGGCCTTGGTGGGCATGAACACCTGAGTCAGCTGAGTGTTTTTTATTCACCACCACTATTTGCGCCCAAGGTCAAAGTTGAGCTTGAAAAAAAGATTTAAGAAACTGTATTGAGTAATCTATGAAAGGTCATGGGCATTTTTCCAGGACGACGCCCTATGTCACAATGAAGTTTTGCATAATCACACTACATGAATATATCTTAAAATGTCAAGTTTTTACAGCTTATAGAAGCCAAAGTTTTAGTATGGGAGGTCCTAGGTCAAAGGTCATGGACACACGAATTAGGTAAAAGCTTTTTTTATGTTGACATCAGCATAAAACGCCAAAGCTTTAATGCTCTTGTTTGTAATTTTATAGTTAATATTTCTCTTTGTTTTCAGATGACAAAGTGTAAATAAACTTATTAAAGTCTCATTTCTTTGTCATTCATTTGTTTTATTTTCAAAGCGACCACATGTCCATCATCTCGTGCTTTCATAAATTCAAGTGTACCATCTTTTTCATTTGTTTGTTGCCAATAAATGAATAATTCGGTCATTTCATCTTCCACAGCAAGTTTTTTTCTCTTTTTTCTTTTTTCTCTTTACTAATGCCCTTCAAAATGGGTGTTGATGAAGAATAGTCCAGAAACCCATTATCACTCTTAATTTGACAAAGCCTTTTATTCATTCCTATACTGCAGAAGCCTTTTGGGTGTTTCTCCCAACTCGAGGCACCACTATTGGGTTTCAAGCCCTTTATTTAGTTCAAATCAACATCCACACCCAGAACAAATGGTCTACCTCAGATGACTTTGAAAACAGATTACACAGGATGAGCCTCGGACTCCAACCGTGTCGCCTATAATCTTTGATAACGCTCCAAGTAGCCTCTTCATATCGTACGTAACAGCAGATCAAAAGTTTTCTTTTCATTTAGCTTTTCTTTTTTTCTTCTTTTTTTGCTGTAGGTCTCCTGTCCAGTCATCTTAGCAAATGAAATGAAAATAGAAATATAAAATGTATTAATGTGGTACTACAGGGGGGTTTACAATCGAGATTTTAAGTGAATACAAGACATATGACCTCTAATTTTTAGAAGAGCTAGTAATATCAAATGCATGAGTTAGCTAGTTAATTAGAGGCTCGGGTTTTTTGTTAAGCATTTCTCTCTAGATGCCAGTGCACTTCTTTGGCTTACACACTTTGTGTAGACTTAACTTTATATTAAAAGGCTTGTATTGTGTACTTGTATCTGAACAATGGTGATTGTGCAAAAGTGTGCCGCTCCAAGGGGCTGTCAGTCAGACACAGAGAGAGAAGAGGAGGAACGCGGAGGAGGTGAAGAATCACCCTCAGGGAGGATACAGCGCGGCAGGAGACAACATGGTAAAGGCAGCAGGAACACTCCAAAAACGTGGTCGACTGCCAGGAGAAGTTTAGCGGCTCTCGGCTGACACAGCACTTTACTGTTACGGCCACACAAGCACACAAGCTCTCTCTGGTTGCGGCTTACACGGCTTTGCACTGAAATAGGCTCTTCCAGCCTTGTGCCTGTGCACTGCGCACACACATCAAGATCAGATGCAGTCAGACTTGAGACTATCCTTAAAAAAACCAATATGTGCGCACTTGAACTGTCTAAATAGAGCTTGTCAGGTACTATGCAAACAGCCAGTGTTAGACAGACAACACAAAAACCCTTATATGAATGTGTTGCATTCATATAAACATCCTCTTCCTTCTTAAGAGTCCATATATTGGATTGCAATTACCTGCCACACAAGTTCAAGCATATATGTATATGGCTCAACTCACTATGATTCTTTTGGTTTGTTTCAAAGTGTCATACCTTATACTAATACCTTGTATGTCATTTCTTCTGAGAGACATAAAAGGTTTAAGCAAAAACAACAGCTTAGATAGCCTAAGTCGACATTCAACAGGCCAACCCCATGAAATGGTTTATGAGTTGCCAGGGTATGGTTGGATGGAAATTGCATGTATAGTATGAATTGTTTGTAGACTGTGATTGATTGATGATCTGGCAACTTTGGTAACAAAACTTTGATTAAGAAAGCAAAGAAAACTTAGGAATGGATAAAGATTACTGAAGAGTTCAAGGAGAAGTAGCAAAAGAAGAAGGGACCAGAAGATAACCTTAAATTACATCATTTCCTTAGGGATTATTAAAGTATTTTGATTCTGATTTTGATTAAAATTGATCAAAAACTGTAGAGTTGGCACATATGCAGGTTATCACAATGATTTATTTTTGTTTTTTCATATATAATGCAGTGAGTGACATCTGGAACACGTGGAGCTAGAAGCTGTCTGCTGATTCTGTGATTAGCATGTTGACCCCAGCAACTCCTGTTAGCATTGTCCTATCACAGCAAGAGCGCTTTGGTCTTTTTCCTGCACTGGATTTCCTCCCACAGTCCAAAAACATGCATGCTAGCTTACCTGGTGATTCAGCAGGTGTGGAGCCAAGTGTGCAGTTTCTTTGTTAGTCTTTTGAAGGACTGTTGACGTGTCCATAGTGTACCCTGCCTTTTGCCCAATGGCAGGTGGGATCACTTCCAGCACCCTTGCCACCCAAAGATAGTTAAGTGATTATGAAAATGAATGGATGGAGTGATTACAGACACTTAACGCACTCAAATTTTGTAGAGTTGTTTTAAGACAACTCTAAAGTAAATACTAGCTTTCCAAGTAATTTATCACCAATCTGACAATGCTGACAAGAGTTTTAAATGAGCCGTCAAAAATACATTCGACGTTTCCTAATACATTTTCCCTGGCTGCCTGAAGATCATATTTTCATTACCTTTTTTCAAATCATAATTGCAACATTAATAGCTTAAGGGTGAAAGCCCCTGCTTCTTAGCAGGAGCTTTCAGAGGATTTGGATGACTACACAGAAATTGTCAGTTTTTAAGCTCTGACTACAAAAGTTCAAAAGAATCACTTTTACCAAAGACCAGCATCGACAACATCAAAACATACAGCACTGTGCAAAAGTCTTAAACCACCTTTGATTTCTTTATGTTAGAAAATAGTTGTAGTGATTTATTGAAATGTGCAAACGTAGATGGAAATACACTATGTAAGGCAAAAACAGTTTGTGCAATTAGCTTGAGATTCACTATTTGGTTTGACTACCTTTATCCTTCTACAAGCTTTAATGCAAGCTCCTGTCAATTCTTTAATCGGTCCTCAGAAATAGTTCCACAGGCTTCTTCTCTCCAGGACATTCAAAGCTCTTCATTGGATGTTGGCTGCTTTTACTTCACTTCTCTCCCTCTCGAGATTTTCCCACACTGCTTTAATAATACTGAGGTCCGGGCACTGGGGAGGCCAATCCATGACGGTGTTTAATTGTATGTTTTTCTATCCAGGTGTGATTTTACTGCACTGGCAGTGGGTTTATGATCACTATGATTCTGAAAAATGAAGTTGCTAATCAAAGACTTTCCAGGTGATATTGCATGGTGGCTCAAAATCTGATGGCATGTTCTGTGTTCATAAGTCTATTAATTTTGACAAACAATGACACTGCACTGTGTTTTAGACATTCACTGTTGTATCTCTCCCGACCTTTGACATGGCTATTGATGATGATTTGCTTTTTCAATTCAGTCCTTGTGTAATTTGGCATACCTCAGCCTGTTTCCCTTAATTAAGAATGGCTTCTTGACATATTTCTACTGAGAGCATTTTTAATGAGGTTGCAGTGAACAATGCATGAATTGACAGAAAGAGCCCAAAGAATCTCTCAGGTTCTGTATCAAGTCTTTGCTGAATTTGTTAATTTGTTACAATTTCTTACAGACATGACTTTCACATGCTGTTCATCTACTGTGCATAGTTTTTTTTACACCCGCCACTTTTTTCTTTTTTCCTCCACTTGTCGAGTTTCCTCCATTTGTTTTAAGATCACTGTACATTACACACAGTGCTGACATGCACTGAGTTTTTCCCTAGTAGATCTTTGGGAATCACCTCGTTGGTGCCAAAAAAACAATTTAATACCTGCCAAAATCTGTTATCTGTTCATGTATTTAACTGAAGAAAAGCAAACAAATTATGTGTTTTGGAAGTGGGTGCTAATAACAAAATGCCTAAAAATTTAATTTAAAATTTGTTCTTTGCCAAGTTGTCTAATATGTGTGCACTGGTTTAACCCTCGAGTTAGAAAATTAGATGAATGTTAAGTAGCTTAAAAGACCATTTTTTAAAAAGCCCTTTCTCTGGTAAATAGTTGAGGACTGGACTGAAAATGAGTGAAAAAGCAGCGAATGTCCAAAGAAAAAAAGAGCAAGAGAGTCTGGTTCCTTGGAAACAGAATATAAAGAAATGAGAGGTGGCTCAAGACTTTTTCACAGTACTTCATTAGTTACTTCATATTTATTTTTGATGGAAATTGTCCACAGTGGCAAGTTAGTGTATAGAGGACGAATAGAAGTGTCCTACTAGCCTATAACTTTAGAGTTCACGTAACCAAAGTTGCTGCAGACTAACCTCATTCTAAAGTGAACTCAGTCAAAGGTGATATGGTTTTCTTGCCAGTGAGGTAACGTAAGCTAATATTAGCTTGGAGAGACAAAGGAGAAATACTGTCACATAACTGGCTGATTACATGCCAAAGAAACCTGACTTCCACAGTGCTTAGAACTACCATCCGGTGATGTACTGTTTTAGGAAAGTCTACTTCCAGTGCTCCCTGCCAGCTGCTGGTACAGGGACAATAATTTTAGGGAAAGTGTCTCACAAATGTGAGGGCAGCTTCAGGTCATATCAAGAAAAGAGGTCTTGCTTTTACAATCACACATTCAGCATCGACTAAAATGTTTCCCTTCCGCTCCACTAGTATAATACTTATTTGCAGAACCTAATAATAATGATTCAGGGCGACAGGGTGATCTTGTGGTTACAGTGACCCGCACATCATGTAAAGGACAAGGGTTCAATTGCACTAACAGCTGTACATCCTGGCCGAAAGCCCTCTGGTAAGATGGTGAAACTGCTCACTCAGTCACTGAAAGTCACTCTTAATATGACTGCTTGACACATGCTAGCGTGTCCTGAATTAAGTGTGGGCTTTTTAGCATTCTTACAGAAAATCTAAAATGTTGGTCCCTAAAGAAACATTGGGAATCACAGAGCTAAAAGAAATGCTGATAGAATTTATCACAACGCATTTGTTCACTAGTTGTAAATAGCACATCTCATTAGTGAGAATGGTACATTTTATACAATTGCTTACCGGTAGTTAAGAAGTAGGTGAAGGGTGATGTGAAAGAAACTGGGATGGAGGGTGATGATGTCTCGGTGATAGGCCACACAGCTGAAGGTCGCAGTGGAGCATAATGAAACCAGACATGGTCTTGCCTGACATTTAATGTAAATGCTTTCACCTTTGTTTCTGAATAAGATGATGAATCCAATTAAAATCAGTATAATCAAACAATCACTTCTGGCTAGAATTGCAGTGTAGTTTACAATGTACCAAATAATGAAAAGAAAGTCCTGGAGCTACTTTGCAGATGTTAGGATTCATGCTCGAGCCATAAAGTTTTATTTTTACGACGATAAGTAGGATGTCCAAGTGGTCTGGCTGTTCTAATCTCCTGCAAGGCGCATGGTATGTAACTGCGGATGGGTATGTGTCTTGTCTAGTTATTAGTTCTGATAAAATGCTATGTGATAAATAACGTATCTCTAATATTATATCCTGTGTTTGTTGTCATTTACCCCTATGACATCTATAGGCTCCAGCTCCCTGCAACCCTGAACTGAAGAGAATGAATGGGTGAATTGTTATGTGATGTTTCCTGGTCAAAGCGTCTTCTGCTTTAGATGAGGCTCTTTCTAACATGTCACAGTGATTCACCCTTCTGTGTTCATTTTAGGTTCTTCTTCATAAGCAAGTTAACAGATATTTTATATACAGCCTGTCATTTTAACAAAATATTCTGTGCCCTCTGGCCAAGAGTTTGTGATCTTTACCTTTTCACCATTAATCCAAATACAGGAGCAACATATGTTGCGAGGGATCGTGTCAGAAATTCTTGTTTTCTTGTATTTTCTTTGTCTCTGTTGCTCAGGAACAATCAGTGTTACAGCAAATATTTAAGCCTCATTTTACCGGTGCTAATTAGCGATAGCTTTGTAGCTAACTACAAGGTAACAGATAGTTATCTGGACACTAGGCCAGCTTCATTAACCTTACAAACATCACGGGTATTTAGTTCTCTGTCTCTGTATATCAAAAGCTAAAGAAGTGCTGCATGTTTTTTGTTTCTTTATTTTTTTTCTTAAAAATAAATACAGTCAGTACAGTCAGTATTTGTCCCCTTTCAGATTTGTTAATTTTCACATATTTGTCACACAAATGTTTCAGGTGTTTCAGTTCATCAAACAAATGTATTTTATTTCGTTTTCAAATAATGAATGAAGAACTAATGTGAAAAAATAATTACCCCCTTGTTTTTTGGAAAGCTGAGTTCCCTTTCACTGACCACACTGGGGGCAATTTGGATAGGTTTTTTTCCTTAATGAATTAAATCATAATTTAAAAACTGCAATTTGTAATGACCCAAGTTATCTCTGTCTAATATTAAAATTTGTTTGATGATCTGAAACACAAGGAGGCAAATACTTTTTTTATTATTGTTTATTTTTTTATAACTTAACATCACTTAAAAAAATTTTTTTTAACTGTCATCATTATAAAGATGTCTGTAAACCCAAGGTATCCTAACAAAATAACTGATTTGCTTGTACCTTTGCTGAGCAATGTCTGTAGAATTTGTTTTTTATTTACATTTTTACATTTCCCATGTTTTATTTCCATGTGCCAATTCATGCAAAACAAAACACAAAGAAAATTAAAAGCCAGGAAGAACTTGATCAGCTTAAACTGTTCTCAAATCACAGTAATTTCTTTAAAGCAACAATGTAACAAATCAGGCCGATGTGTAACATTCTGAAAGAATTAAATATAAGACACCATTTTGAGCCTTTAAATTATTTTAAAGCTTTAAAATTGTGTCTTATTTTAAAACTTTAAAAGAATTTTACCATTAAAATGTTTATGAATTGCTTAATGAGAGTGATATAAGAGCAGCATCCCAGGAGATTTTGAAAGACTGTTTGATTGAAGTAATACCTTAAGAAAGGCATGTACGAGCAGATATACTGACTCAGCTATAGCAAAATAAACAGAGATCATATCTGTTTTTACTTCCAAGCGATTTCTGCAAGTCAGAATATGCAGGAACCTAGATTGGCAGATGTTGCGCAACAAGGTAATCATTACTGTACTGATCTTACACATCAAAAGCCAAGCAAAGAGTGGGGAATAGATTTTTTTTAAGATGCAAGATTGATATCTACCTGTTATCATCGCGCCAGCAAAATGCCACATTTTAATTTCAAGGCCTAGGGGTCCTGCAAAGGAGAAAAAAAATTATATATAAAAAGTAATGATAACAAGAGTGGAGTCTGGAAGCAGTTCAAAGGATGCTGGCACTTTTTTAGTGTGTTATTTAAAGCAAACAATAAGTTAGTGTTCATATGCCCACAGAAGAGTTTACGTGAGGCTAAAAGTAACCAACAATAGCCACAGTCAAAAGCTGGTAATTAGTTATAGCATGTTAGCTACTGTTTACATATTTAAACTGTTTGGATAGCAAGTGCCTGTGTTATTAGGAGAGAAAACCATTGTATGTTTTTGGTACAGTGACGAAAGCTTTGAAGTGGGTAAATGCTGTATTGCCAGTATTTGCTGAAACACACACACATATGACTAAGTACCATTGCACCTTGAACACACAATCATGTACTGTATTTATAAGCAACACCAAAACATGGGAACTGCTCATGAAAGAAGAAGCATGATGTATAAGTTGGCCGATAACAAATGTCAACTTTTGGAACTCCACCCACTGATTGATTTGTGCGTTTTGATTATCTGTTTGGTGTTTTATTAACAAATCCTTCAGATTAGCTGGTAATGAAACAAAGATGAATCACGAAAGGAATGAAAAGGAAATGTGGACGGGAAATGTGAGGTGGGCCAACGCCCTTCAGGACTTTATGGTCATTACTAGTCCCTAATTTGATTCTGCCTTACGGAACAATCAGGACCAGGCTTGACTCTAAGGATGGCGGCTAAGGCCTAGCCAAAGCAAAAGGTCGTCTGCATAGCAACAGGGAGACCGTGCAAAAACAAGCTCACCCAGACCCCTCACAGACCAGCTGACACATCGAGAGGAAAGAGATGTAAAAATTATTCTCCAGTTTCTTGAACAGATCAGACAATAAAGGGGTCTATATAAAAATACAGTATGTTAATCTTCTAGCGTTAACAGCTCTAACTTGTTAGAACATGATGGAAACCAAACTAAGCAAAATCATGAGACACAGTGTCTTTGAGAGAGATGGCAAAGAACTGATGCTCACTGTGGCAAAGCCTGAGAGATGTTGCAGATTTCTGCCACAGTAGAGATGGGAGAAACGACACATCAGTGCAACTTCATGACATTTAAAAGAGCTATGAAATATGTTATGCTGACAATGTTTCTCATCAGTACCCTGGCCAGTTTAACAGCTTTTCCATGAAAATGGTTTTGCAGTATACCCTAGCTGCTGGAGGTGCAGGGATTGAGTGTGGGCAAAGCACCATAAACTGCTAAACTCGGGATCCCAGTATGGTGATAAACCTTGGTGTGCTTCACTCCTTCCTACCGTAAAAGCCTGGTTAGGGTGTCACACCCAGCCACACAAAGACGGTGCTCTGCCCCTTCTCAAGCAATTATAGTACCTCCATTCAGACAAACCTTTTTTTTTTATCGTATATTATACTACTGGTGTTTTTGACAGTGCTTGCAAAAGTATCTTTAACCAAAGATAGCTTGTATATGGCAGAGTTCAGATTCCTTTTACTTTTTCATAAATACCTCATACAGCATAAAGTTTGATCATCTTTAAGATATTTTCAGACCTGATATGATTGCACTTGAGGGCAATTACACTGATTTGATTTAACAGAAAATTGTGGTCAGAAGTTTGTCTACACTCAACATGGGCATGAGTGTATCACCATAATTTGGGGCTTTTAATGGTTTCTTTTGAACTGTTCTTTTTCCAGGGTGAAGTGATTGTACGGCCATCTAGTAATGACTTTAAAAAGCAAGAACTGTGTGCACAAGTTTGACACAAAGTCAAAAGTATATATACAGACTCACATTTATACACATACTCCCACTAATATTTGATTAAATCCCCCTTAGCAAGTTGCACCTCAACCTTGTAATAGCAATCGACAAGCTTCTAGCATAATTCTATTGTCGTTCATCTGTAGCGAGTGTAAGCTGTTCCACCGCTGTGTCCCTCAGCTGTTGTCCATGTTCTGGAGGCGGCCGTGAAATTTGCAAAGCAACTGATATGAATCAATGAGAATGTAAAGCTCACTTCTGACTAATGGATGCAATGCTGGGGTGAGTTGTTGAGGATATCCTGAACTTTGTTGTCGGTAAGGGCTGCTGTTTCTGTCACTGTTAGCTGCTGTTAGCCTCTGTTAGCTGCTGATTTTGCTGTTGTTAGCTGGCTTTAGTGCAACTTTCTTTGAAGAGAATCTAACATTTAATAAACATTTGATAAACTCTCACACGATATGAGAATGTGATCAACCTGTTTATCATGGGGAAAGTAATGCGTTTTTTTAGGACACTCAAGCCCAATGTTCCCTCTAATTTTTCATGTGTCTGAGCGAACGCACAAACTCCCTGAGCGGTCCCTTGGACCACTGTGAGCAACAGCAGACATGTGCACTGTCGTCACGCCAGCATCGAATCCATCCAAGTTACACGGGTTTATTAAAATAAGCAAATTACAGCATTTACATTTATGTTAGACCACCTTTAATTAACTGCTTTAGCCCACTTACAATGAAAATTAAAAACAAAAATCCTGTTCATGACCTGTGTAGTATGTTAGCACTATTGGAAGTAAAAAATAACTTGAACTCCAATTTTGAAAACACAACTTTCTTTTTTTTTGTTATGAAGCTCTGACTTGTATTATGATATGAGTCTGTGGTCTGGGAGAGAGTCCTGTAACTCTCTGTCTGCAAAATACAGTATATAATGACCAATGTTGGACATTTAATTATATAGTTACTTCTTCAAAAAAGTAACTGAGTTATGCAAACAACAAAATTTTTTGCAGCTGTTTACCTAAAAATGCAGCCAAGGTGTTTGTTTGTTTTAAATAAACATTTGAAACTATTTACAGAACAATCAGGTGTTCTCCATGAAATTTGATGCCACACAAATTATTTGTGCCACTCCAAAAAATTATTTCTGTCCACTATGAGATAAAGGAGAACAACAGCCTGATACCTGCAGGCCTGACAACACAAGATGTATCACTCCTGTAACACCTGTAACATTCAGCAGTCGCCTCATTGTTCTGACACACACAACAAAACTATTGACTACACTACACACTAACTACACAAGATTTGCGCTAAATGTCGCAAATCTCTCACATCTCAAAACACCGCCGTCACTCCTAAAACTTCCTCCACCCTAAACAACTAAATGCCATGTTGCCATATCATTTTTTGATTGGTCCGCATGGTCAATTTTTCAACCAATAGGAAAGGGTGGGGTTTTTTTGGTTTTGGTTTTGCTCACAGGCGGAGAGTGAGCGTTTTCCTTATAAAACGCCGTTTTTACCGTTTCTTCAGGAAGAAAACCAAACATTGCATATATTGTTATCATAACTCTGGTTTTACGTGGCCTATCAACAAAATTGAAAAAACTGGCATAAAGTCCACACTTTTTCCGTCAATTGTTCCGTCTGTTCTGCTCACATCTCCAATGGTTGTACACATTGCCATTGACGTGGCTTCACTCCACAGCCGCTTTGCTAGCTAAAACACCGGTGTTGGCACATAAGGACGCTGTCATAGCCTGTCAGCGTCGTTGATTATCTGTGCGCAGAGACCGTGCCAGCAGTGCGCAATTGCGCACGCGTGCAGCTTAGAGGGAACATTGCTCAAGCCTAACATTAGCTGGCATAACGTTAGCTTGTAACCAGCTGTTGCTGTTGTTTAGCTCATTCATTGTCAGCTGTCTGAAAACAAGAAGGCCACATGTCTAATCTGCTGAAAATAAGCAAGTGGGACAATATTTGGAATATATATAAGCATTTCTATCCACATTTTCATATAACAGAGCCCTGACCTCTGTTCAGGAGATACTTTGCCTGTAAAAATTCGTTTAACTACTGTTGAATTGAGAAAGAAACTTTATAAATTAACAATATGAATTCAGTGACCTTCAAATGCCTTTGCTTCTGGATCAGCTATTAATTTACCTCAAGGCAGAATTAAATGCCAAAACCTCAGTTTAGTAAAGTCGACCGTGTTGTTTTTCGGTCACTGAAATAAGTCATTTTTTTTCTGGTGCTATGCAACATTAAATATGTTATAACTTTACTTGCAAGTGCTTTGATTCTACTTATTGATTTTGGGGATTTAATTATAATTCTTGGGATTTTTAACATATATAGTGCTTATGGCTAATCTGGATATGGAAAAACTGATGATTCAGTTCCAGTCAGACATAATGTTCAAAACTGTTCAAAAGGGTCTCCAAAGGTCACGGCGCAACTCACTCATGGCCAGTATAGTACGTGACCAGGGGTTGAGAGAAGATTGTTTAACACTGTTTGACGGCAGTCTGAGTATGCCTTTAATGTGGCAGGTCAGACACCCTTTCCCAGCTCTTGGGTTACTGTCTTCCTATCCGCTCTCATTTTAGGCTCAGCTATAGAGTACTGGATGAAAAAGATCTTTATTGAATTAGCTTCTGACTGTAAAGTTAACTGCCGTCAGACTAGGAACTTTTTCTCAGGTCTTTGGCCAACAGCTTTCTCTTGATGGATAAGGATCGCAGACCTCACTGCCTTCTCTTTTCAGCAGTATACACTCATTCAAGGGTCGGTCATGTAATTAAATAAAATATACAAGATCAAACAAGATTATATCTAGCAGGTCATACATATGCACTTTAAATGAACAGTGAGGCAAAGCAAGTTTATAAGCCAGATCCAGACTCCTAAACACACTGAATGTGTTGCGTTCACCAAGGCATTCACACTTACTCTTCCAAAGAACACAGAAGTCACTCTAGATGCAAATCAGACACATACTGTAAATATAAAGAGCCTGTATTTTGATCTACATTATATTTCTCATTATAGACTTGTGTGGCCTCTGCGCACGTCTATCTAACTTGACGTCAGAGATCACCAACTGAATAGACGACACATGAAAGGTAGGAGCAAAGGTTATTTTGAAAACCCCACTGCCAGACTGGCTTTGGTTTGTCTGACTTGGGCTGGACCTCACATGGTCACCACGTCACTTGTCAAATGTTTCATCTGGTTTGAAATTGGTCTGGTGTGCAAGTGGCTATAACAGCTCCAAGCTGCAGTTAGACTTGTAAATGCAGGTTTCAGTGAAAAGCAAAGCCATAATGGCACCTCATTTCCAGTCAGCCAGAACATTCTCTCACTTTTCCAGCTGAGTTTTTCACTGGAATCTGGCAATCTAGGTTAACATGGAAAGAAGTTCAGTGGTATGATCGATGAAAAGCAAAAACAAGCTCTTTGGCTTTTGACATATTTGTACAGAGAACATATATCTGAGAACTGAGGACTTACAAGAAATATGTAATTTTTTACAGCATATAACAAGGAAAATCCATACTGATAAATCTCTGCGAAACCCATGAAATCCAGCTGTATCAGGGGCTACCGCAAGGTAATCTATGCTAATGCCCGTTTTATCTGCAGGTCTTAAGTAAATGCTTTTCACTCAGTTTGTGGATACTGATCAGCACACCCAAGTTATACATCAGCAATCCACATACTTGATCCCTTCAGCTTTTTTAAGATTCCATCATACACAAGTGTTGTTCTCTGCAGTAGCAGCCACAAAGCTTAGGTTATTGTTTAAGGATATGTATGCCAAAATGGCCACCGATAGGTAATTAAACCAGCTGCCAGATTCTGGACCATTAAAGCAAAAACCGGCTGAAATTAGTGAAAACACTGTCTGAGCTTCTTACGTCAAACTAGGATTGACGTAAGACTTTCAGTATTTAATTTTTTAATAAATACTGTAAAAGAGCAAATTACTAGTTTTCGAAGTTCATTTTGCAAATTGAAATAATTACAGCGTCGTTTTGGGCCAAGTTTACGCAGAAGCCTTTAACATCTCAGCAAATGCATTATTAATAATAGGACTGGCACAATAATCAAATATAAATGCTAATATTTTCTGTAGATTTCCCTTTAGACACTAATGAGGTTATTCTACTGTTGCCCTAGCATTTTTAAAACAGAGGACAAAATGGTTTGTGAAAGCTTTTATGGAGTCTGATAGGCTTTTATACTCATTTTCTTATTTTATTCAACCTTTATTTATATAGGATTTATTTTTCCCATTGACACCTGTTCATTGACCTATGGCTTTGAAAATGGCCATTAAGTAATTTCTGCACATACATCTGGACATTATGGATGAGAATTAGGGCCGCTGAAAAAAAAGTACTTTGGAGGTATGACATTTCTGTTCAGGATTCTGGGAGCAAAAGTTTGAATTCTGACTTTAATAAAGTAAGACTTCAAACTTTATTCTTACATTAGTTTATGAGCATACCTGTCATTCTATTATCCTGTGAAATCACTGGGAAATTGTGCAGTTTGAGTCTTTTTTTTCCTTTTTTTTTTTTTTGCCTGTCCCATTTGGTTCTTTAGCCGTCAGAATTGTTGTCTGAAGACCAACAAGGATACCCAATGGATTTACTTTGCCAAATGGATCATCGTGGCATTGCCATATTGGTCCATTTGATCGACCTTTGTTTTTATTATTTATTATATTTTATTTTCAGATGATACAGACAGGACAGACATGAGTGAGGGATAGGAAAGGGAGAAAGAAAGAGGAAGGAAAAGAAAAACAGAAGGGGAGAGGGACAGTGAGAAAGGGGGGGAGAAAGAAAGAAAAAAATCTCCTGGATCACCTGTTGAGAGAAGAAGAATAGAAAACAAGCAAAAAAAACCAAAGCAACATACTAGACACAACACCATTGCATTAATCTAGCTAAGTGTAAACAGCAGTAAATACTAAATATTCAATGTTGTTGTGCAGCACGCAGGACAGACAGCGCACAATGTGCTTTGAAGTAGCAGCCAAGAAAGGTGTAATTTAAGTCTACGAGCAGTGAACACCCGTGTGCATACCTGTGTGGATCAGCGCGCTTGTATTCAAATGGTTTCCACATGTAATGGTCTGCAAGAGGATGTAGCGAGCCATAGCCCCGTCCCCCAGGGCATGAAGCAGGCATGGAGGAGATCCAGGCCCCAGACATCCAGAGGCCTCAGAGTGCGAGAGCCCAAGGAGGACCACCGGAGGGGCATCCGTGCCACCCTCATGGGAAGGGCTGAGGATCCCCAGATGAGGCGTCACCCAATAGCCACCAAGCAGAAGCTAGAGGGGGCTGCACCGGCGTGCCCACCGGCTCTGCCGGCAGCCAGCTGTGCCAGAGTGAACCGAGCCGCAGGCCCAGAGGCCGGAGGCCCGAGGGCCCCCCGCACCCCGGAGGAGGCCTGACCGAGCAACAGGCGCCAGGCCCCGCCAGGTAGCCACCGGGAGTGAGCTGGTACATACCTGAGTGCCCAGCCCCGGACACCAAGAACCACCAATGCACCGACCCCTGAGGGCATCAGTCACCGGCAGGGAGTGTGGTGAGGTGGAGTCTAAGACCCGACCTGACATATAGACACAGACAAACAGGCACACACAGACACAAACATGCGTTCCCACCCTCATGCACACATATACAAACACTCAGCACTCACCCAACGTAAGGATTGACATAAATGGACATGTACACACAATCACACTCCCCAAACATACTCTATACCCCGGGTCCAGGTACCCTCGCCCCCAGAGGGGGAAACAGAACCCAGACCCAAGAGATGTTACCCTTCCCCCCGGGGTGGAGGCAAGCAGACCGTCCCAGGCTCCGCAGCAGCAGGGAGGCCAATCGGACAGCCAACATCTCCTCCCAGCCCCCCGCCCTGATGGCTAGCAGAGAACGGGGGTGTGTGAAGACCCCATACCTCCCTCCTCCCGCTCATGTGTAGTGTTGCTGTGTGTTGTTCTAAAGTGCATTTAAAACAAGGGAGAGCATGGTGCTGCTGCCAGAGAGCAGCAGGTGTTAGCACGGCCCTTCCCGAGAACCCTCAATGTCTACATGGATTTAAAATTGAGAGGTGGGCACCGGCGCCAGAGGTTGGTTTGAGAACACAGACCGTCCACTGGACGCCGTTAACGTGCCCACCCTCAAGGCCCTATATATATGTGTGTGTTATGAGAGTGTAAGTAATGTGGATGTCTAAGTTGTGAGATAAAATTGAGGCACAGGTGGCCAGAAGGGGACAGAGGGGGGGGAATGTCTCCCCTGCACCCTGGTGACACACCCGCACCCCAAGGCCCTACCTGTGTGGGTGAGTGTGGTGGAGCGGGAAGAGGGAGGTAGCCGGGGATGGGGAGGAAAAGGAGGAAGGGGAGGATGCCCCTCCCTAGGGCCAGCTCCCCCGCTGACCCCAGTAGACACCCCCGTCCTCTGGTACCCACCAAGGCAAGGGAGCCCAGGTCCATCCAGACCGGGGCCTACGGTAGCACTGCCAAGCCCCACAAGACCCAGGGCAGCCCACCCTACCCCACCGCAGAGGAAACTGTACCCACCCCAACATTCAATCATCTCCCAGAGTTTGAGAGTCTTTGACAAATCATTTAAAGTGGTAAAAAACATCCTCTAGATGTCGTAAAATGTTTTTCCAAGCCTTTGAATTTCCTTTGTGGTTATCCCGAAACACATTCCTTGTTGTTTTTCAAGTAGAGTAAAGTAGTGATCTCACGTGAAGCTTCTGCAGATGTGGATTTTTAATTTAGCTGATGTTTGGTGACATCACCCCAGGGATGTGTTATGGCCTTTTAGAATAATTTATATATTTATTTTGTTGTTTGTTTTTTAGTTGTACGTGAGTTCAACATTTTTTTGGTCCTTTTTTTGTCATCAAGTGAGCAGTGTTGAACAATCAGTCCAAAGTTTATATTACTGATGGATATTTTAAAGATTCCCTTTCTTTAATTCCACTAAAATCATCAAGGTAGGTAGCACACAGATGGACCCAACACATTAGTGCACAAAAACAAATAATGGCTTGTAAATTGGATTTTTGTTAACAAAGCACTGGATTTTGTGGTTGATGTTTCACCTGGACATTTTATTTTGAAAGTTTAGACAATCAGTATTCTGGGATGTTTCCAGAAGTGTGTAGCGCTTACTAATGGTGTAAGCAGCAGTTATCTTGCTTATGCAACATAATGATGCTAATGTGTGTACGCTGCTTGCACCCTTTCGTTTGTATTAAGCTGCAGCCCTTCAATAAGGTGGCCTCTCTTTGTCCTGTGACAGCTTCGATAGGTTCCAGCCCCACCTGTGACCCTGATAAGCAGTTCTGAAAATGAATGGATGGTGTGGTGCAGCTGAGCACTGCAGCAACATGTTCCGTTGGGTTAAGAAAAAAAAAACGGCTGTTAAAAACCACATTCCTCATGACTCACTATAAGTTTTAAAAGCAATCACTAATAAATGAGATATTGGGGAAATATTGGTCTCGAATAAAAAAAATTCATTAGGGAAACAGTGTTTTTGTGCAGTGGCATTTGTCTGGCAATAGGCAAGTCCATTTACAGTCAAGCAAAAAAATTGTAACGTCGAGCCAAGATTATATATCTGTTTTAAAATGCCCTGTTTCCATGTGGTTTTGTCGCAGCTTGTGCAACCCAAACCCCAAACACGTATTTTTCCACATGGTTTGAAAAAGTGACACACCAGAGCTTTGAAATAACATGTCCGCCACCAAGTATGTGTGGTAATGCTGTGAACACTGGAATAAATGCTTCTCCAACAGCCTGTATATTATTCACTTTTATGGTTTTAATGGTAATAGTAACCTTGGCAATGGCATTAATAATAATAAGGGGATTATAAAACGTGAATAATTAATGAATTATGATTGTAGCCACTTATAACACGATGTCATGAGCATTTACATCTTTCCACACTGAAATCATTGGCTCAGTATCTGGCCATGTTAGCAATTTGTGCATGTCCATTTACAGACTTTTCAACGGCTAAACACAAACCCAGTAAATTAAAACCCAGACAGCATCTTTTGTGGTCCAGAAAACAAAAATCTGGGTAAGAATAGCTTTTGACCTAAGAGCATTTTCATATGTTCTGTCTTCTTGCCTCCAGATTGGAATGTTTTTCTGACTGAGGCAATATGCCATGAGAGCAAAAAATTACACACAGTATTTTTGGCACACAACATAAATATACAAATAGTAGGCCAAATGGCTGGCAGCGTCATTCTGTTACAAGAACTGCACTATTTCTGCATTTAAACCTTCACAAGGAACTTGACCTGTGTCTCTTAGGAATGCTTGGAATTGAGCGAAAATCTAAATTATAATGCCACGGTGGCTCCCCTGTGATATCACGAGATGCTAAATCTGAATCTGAAGTGACTGAAATTTTTTTCCCCTATTAGTCACCTCAATGTCTGCTCAAAACACATCAGTATATTTTGGTTATGGAATTGCAATAAAGTAAAAGCACAAGTGCATGCTTTGGAATAGGCAATAAAACTCTATTGTTCATATGACTGTATTCCACTTGTGGTTTCTTTATGCCTTGTGTTTGGCTTCATGCATGAACAGCAGTACACAATATGATGGAGGGCTTCCACCATTCTCAGGAAAACTCATCTCACATGCTGTGACACCTGCATTAGCTTACAAAAAGTTTGTCTTTGGTTGGGACATATAATGTGCATGTTGATGTGACTGCTAAGGGTGCATTTTTACATTTTTATTTAGGTTATAAGTTTTCCACAAAAATATCAGGACTAAAAAAATATTCCATGCAGCAAATTCACCTGATCCAGCCGGAAATATAAGTTTTATCAAACAAAAGAGTTTCAAGTGTAAGTACAGAGTGGCTCTGTCTGCTGGACCCAAACTGGAAGTTGGTTCCAAAGCACAGAGGTCTAACAGCTGATGTCACCACCTTCCACTGCACTTTTCAAAAGTAAAGCCCTTTTACTCAGAAAGCAACCTGATCACCTGCATGCCACGCCGCATGATGGAGTATTTTGCATATTAGTATATAAATTATAAATTGAGTATATAAATTAACACACTTTTGATCATTACAGATGGGCATTTTTACTCTAATGATTTGAGAAACTGGATTTCTGATTTGATGAGCTATAGGCTATAGTCACTTTACACTTTACTTGTACTAAAGTACAAAAATTTACTTTTTTCACAGTATTAAGATATTTATGATGATGCACTAGTGAGTTTTCTCCACAGTAAAACAAGTGTTAACATTTTTGAAATTAGTACCTACCCCTATAATATCAAAAACATCGAGACAGGAGACCCTACCTCCTCTAAAACTAGTTCATTCCAAAACATGTGTGTTTACACAGTCATCATACGCATTTTGTGTACATTAGTCAAGTAGCCCTGTGTTGCCAATAAAGGCAAGTGTGTTTGTTGGCACATGCAAAAGGCTTCAGAGCACTTGTGTAAAAAGCATTAAAATTCCACACGCAATAAAACCTTTATTTATAGGACCATAACAGCCTTGTAGTTTGTCTTACATAAACCCAGAGGAGGAATCAAGACACTCAACCCTCCCATAGACACTCAGTGCAACGGCTACTGCAACACATGGTCTCTCCATACGTTTGCATAGCTTCCTGGTGCAAGTAAGTTAGGCTGCTTCATTTTCATTCAGCCACATCAAAGCTTAAAAAATTACTGAAAATTGAGCGGATAAGAGTTTGTGGGAAAGGCAGGGAGAAAAAGGGGGAAGTACAAAAGGACATAGCAAAATAGGTGCTCTCAGTAACCCATGTGATGTCATTGGGAAAAGTGTGTAACATTGTTAAACTGTACAAAAAAAGGCAAACTTGTGACACAACACTTGCGACATGAAGAAAGAATGTGTCATACACTTGTTAAAATTCAAAATAAAGGGATTAGCAATCAGTGAAAAATGTTTTGCAAAACCCAAAGATGTCATCATGGACACAAGGTCAGCAGAGTTCAGCTGCACCATATTGCTGTTGTAAAAGCGGATTAGTAAAATAGCTTTCCATGCAATTGAACATCTTTACTGCAGTTACCTTGGAGTGTGAGTGGCCTTTTTAGCAGCAGTAGCTGCTAAAAACATATTTTACATCACATATGCAATGTGATGTGATGCACCTGTGTTGATTATTTTCAGCTTAAATTATTTTTTGCACTAAAGAGTAACATGTTTCAATATAAATGCCATCAACACTGAAAAAAACAAAAACAAAAAAAAACAGCAATAAAAGTTCAGATGTAACAGTATGACTCATGTCAGACAAGTACATCCTGTTGATGATTTAAAAAGCCTTCTTTATTTCAACATTTTTTTATATGAAAGGAACAACCTTCAACTATTTTAGTTAGTTTTTGGACTACATGAGTACAAATGTTGTGATGACAAATTTCATCTACATTTTTTTCTGTTACTCTCACTAACTTATTCTATTCAACATGGACCAGCAGTAAAACAACTTTTGGGCAGGGTGCAAGGGGTGACCTGTGATGACACGGGTTTTCCTGATACAGCAGGATCTGGCAGTGGCCTCCAGGGGTGGTGTTAATAACCCTCTACACAGCCTTCCTGTTCTCAGGTGTGGCCCCTGCCTACCAAACACCCAGGCAGTAGGTGGGTGCCCAGAAACCTGAAGGTGGAGAAAGATTCCAACCGTTCTCCGTTTATAATAAGAGGGGAGTGGACCGATGTGTGCCTCCTGAAGTCCATTATGGGCTCTTTTGTTTTAAGGATGTTCAGCTTTAGGTTATTTTTTGAGTCACAGGTGTGCAGGGCATTCAGTGGGCTGAGAACACAGGCCTGTGGGGATCCAGTGCTGGAGAGAGGTAGGGCCAAGTTGGGCTGATTGAGGCAAAATTAAGAGCTATTTATCATCACCACAGCTTACCTTACTCCGGCAGATTTTATTACTGTCATTTCAGAAAGTAAATATAATGTCAAAACTAAGAACACCCTGTAATTTTAATAACTTGTAGAACCACCTTCAGCAACAATAACTTAAGGAACAGAAGTTTTCTGTATGTCTTTATCAGCCTTTTATGTTTTTGTGGAAGTGTTTTTGTGTCACTCTTCTTTACAACATTACATTAGTTCATTTAGGTTTTTTTGGGATTCATTTATGCACAGGTCTCTTAAGGTCTCGCCGCAGCATCTCAATCAGGTTGAGATCTGGATTTTGACTATGGCAAAGTCCAAACCTCAACCTGATTCCTTTCTTTTTGAGCCATTCTGTTGTAGATTTGCTGCTGTGCTTGGGATCATTGTCCTGTTCCAAACCCCAATTTGGCCCAAGCCTTAGCTGTCAAACAGATGGCATCACTTTTGATTAGAACACTTTGGTATACAGAAGAGCTCGACTCTAATGACTCCAAGGTGCCCAACTCCCACAGTTGGGCACCCCTTCACCACCATGCTTGACAGTTGGTATAAGGTTTTTGTGTTGATATGCTGTGAGCTGCCAAGTGTGATGCTGTGCATTATGGTCAGACATCTGCACTTTGGTCTCATCTGTCCAAAAGACATTGTTCCTGAAGTCTTGTGGTTTGTTCAGATGCAACTTTGCAAACCTAAGCTGTGCTGGCATGTGCCTTTTAGAGAGAAGAAGTTTTCTCCCATCAGCTCTTCCAAACTTGTCTCTACTCTTTTTCTAATTGTACTATCGTCTACACAGTCCGATATTTAGCCCTTGTTTTTTAATTTTTATTTATTTTAATTTTTTGCACTGCTCCGACTTCAGAGTCCAATAAAAACTTTCATTATATTTTTCTTTTTATAGCTTTATATAGCCAAAACAAGTCCATTACTTTCATTTCAAGCAATTAAGAGAACTTCTGCATGTAGTGACAGTGATGAGTCTAGTAAGTTTGTTAGACTGAAGGAAAATGTGACATTGTAATGTTTGTGTCCTGTCTTTGAAGAGAAGCAAAGTCTGGATGCATGTTGCTCTGTTATTACATCATATATCACAGGCCAGTCATCTTGTTCATCTGTTCAGTTTATCAACATCTCTGTTTTATGAGTTTATAGGGCAAAACCATATACTTTATATGCTTTATCAGAGTAATGTTGTCTAATTATACACACAGTATTTTATTTAGCCTTCAAAGTCATAATCTTTAACACACACCATAAGTGATTATTATTATTAACGATCATTTTTTATGGTGTGCAACCAAAAAGAAAGCAGAGTATTGGTTGAAACATGGACACCTAATGATGACACTGCAGCTGGCTGCCATCCAAACATCGTTTTTGCTGCACGATTCAATGCAAATCCAACACACGTTCTGATTGACATTTTTTGGCAGGTATGCCAGCACTGCTACAATAAATATGACATATGTTCTGCAAAAAAATGCAGGCATACACTTTCCATATGCCAAATCTGCTCTAAAAAGCCTTTATAGGACTTTCAAATGCTGGCGATCTGCTGATTAATGACTTAGTTTTACAGTATAGTATTGATCCAGTAACATGTGACTTTGAGGGGTATTCGCTTTTCGGCATAGCAAATACTGCCACTCTGTGTTCCAAAACAGATGGTGCTGCCTGAGATTTCTGCTCCACTATGTGGGGCCTCGACTGCTCCAGAAACACTCCACACTGCAAAAAGTATCTTCTTTTTTTTTTTACAAGGGTTTTTGTATTGTCTCAAAATGTGCGCATATTCTTTAAATTGGTCAATTATTCTCAGTGAGGTGACTTTTTAATTTAAACTTCCCTTGACAACATGCCGTTTAAGTGTTTTAGTGATTGATTGCAACTTATTTTAAAACATTTTTAGATCATCATTGTTCTAACTGCATATCACCAATTAATAGTGACAGTTCTATGTATATCTTAAAGCAGGTCACACGGCATATGTAACCAACCGTGGGTGAGCTTACGAGTGTTAGGCAACTATACATCAATGTCAGGCTGTTTGCAGTATCAAAAACGCTTCTTTAAAGTTGAACTTTCTTGGTTTACACTGTTTGAAACATGTGTGGTCAAACTTTAAGATTTAACAAGAAACTACTCTCTCAACCCTGGAAGTGAAGCAACTCATGCATGTGTCACACTTCTACAGAAGGGTTACTCTCTTACAGAGTTCCTTTTTAAAAAATCCTGAGCATCAGAAACTTTTCTTGGACACTTCCAAGGTGTTTCCACCAAGGTGTTTCCACCATATTCCCAGCCCCTATAGCCATCTCCTTTATTCAGTTCTGGCAAACCAGTCATTACTGGTTGACATAAAACAGGTGCAGCAGTGCTGGACACTAAATTAAAAACTCTGGTTTTCTGCCAAAAGTAGACAAACCTGGTGCAAATTGCTTAAATACAACTACATTCATTTATATGTTAAAAAAAAGAATCCCCAGCTGCAGATTAAAGCTAAATTTGTTACACACTTTAGTGCTACAGTAGTTTTTTCCGGTAAGACTTACTTGTAACACTTTAAAAATGAAAAAGCATTCATTTATAGATATGATGTATAGAAGTATATAGCTTGAGAGTGCTCTTTGTTGATTGGCATTCTCTAAACCAGTAAGAGGGGTTGAAAGGCTGCGAGCCATAAAGGCTTTTTCTTACACTAGATTTTATACCGACACCCATTCAACTGTTCTTCTCTGGACTTGTGGTAAAGTAACATAGTCTGTATGAAAACCCATCGTCACTCATTGGTTGGAGTCAGCAGCTAATGCCAATTTTTAAGCCTAAAGTAAGTATAAACATATTGACTTCTGTATAGTTTCACTCATTTGTGCAGAGTCACCCTCCTCCTGGTTTATAGAAGTATCGCTGGTTAAATATCCTGCATATTGACGGCACTCTGCAGACTCACAGGCTAAAATTTAAGAAAGCAGCAGCTTTTCTTAGTGACATACCAACTTTGATTCAAGAATAACAGTATAAATTATTTCTGGACACTGGTGTGGTAATCATTGCTTAGGGTTCATGTCTGTGCCTCCTTTCTGAGTTGGGGGTGACTGTCTGAACAGTCCCACACATCCAGTGTGTGTTGGAGTAGCCACAGTAGTTCTGAGATTCTTCTCTGTAAGTGGACTACCTGATCTAAAGACAGAAAACAAACTGTAAGATACCGCCATGAAACACAAAACCATCTAATTAAAAGGTTTATGGGGAATTGCCATTTACATCCAGACACATGACATGACTTATAATGAGTGTCTCTGTTTTTTTATGAATCAGCATGAACCGTCTGAGGTTTTTTCGGTGTGAATCCCCCTTAGCTGATGTCATGCTCTGATGTAAATAACGTCGAGCAAATGACTTAATGGGGTTGTTTAATAATTCCATCTCTGTATGTTTGCATTCCTCTGTATAATAATAATAATAATAATAATAATAATAATAAGTTTTACCCTTTAAAAAAATAAATGAAAAACACGGGGCTTGAGTGGCGCAGTAACACATCAAATTATTTCTGGTAAAATTCCGCTTTGTGCCTTCCAAAAAAGTGATTAGATGAAGAAAATCACATTTGAATTTCTGGAAGGTATCTAAAAAATGACCTAATTCCTTTAATTCCAGCAGCAGACTCTGAATTTTCGCTTAAAGAAAACAGGATATGTCATCCACGCGCAGCATATTGTATGTCTTTTTAAGATGTTCCGCAGCACAGACGGTTGGCATCCTAGAATTCATTTCACTGCCAAAGTCGCTCTTCAGCTCTTGACGCGCAGCCTTTGAAACCACCTTTGGTTTCAGCTGTTGCATCTCAGCCAGAGGTCTAAAAGCTTAAAGTCTGTGCCTTTTGATAGCTTATAGCCTATATCATTTTCTCTAACACAGCGATGACCGGAGCTTGTGTCATTTGCATTTAATTAATCCCTGGCATGACGTGCTTAGAGGCAGGTACAAAAAACAGTGAATAGGCGAGGAAGGAGAACCATTACGCAGGTTTTCATGACATCACCATGGGCTGGCTATAAAGCGGCGAGGATTAATACACAGAGTTAGAGAAGCACTTGAGGAGCTTTGGAGTAAAAAACGGACTCTCCTTGTGTTTAGAAGCTGATTGGCTGAAGCTAACGTCCTTCGATCTGAACTGCAGCGCAGAGGAATCCCCGAACAACTGCTAGACTTGTCAAAATGAACTTGTCATACTTTGTAGCGTGTGGACTTATGGTCACCTTACTTTCAGTGAGGATGGGGGCAAAACCTTTAACTCAAGCGCAGCAGAAGGTAAGAAAAAGTCACTTGTATTGTTATTACTGACCAGGAGAACCTTTTGATTGGTTTGGACTGAAGCTGCTGGAAGCTGAATACTGAAGAAGCAGCAGCAGCAGTTCTGTGGCACAGGTCCTCCAGGACAGTAGCTTTGCGCATCATATTTCACAATTTGGTTCTTGTTAAGCTGTTGGGGAAAATCTCTCTTTTTCCACACTCAGAGTGTAACACCCCTGTCCACTTGCACTTTATTTACAAACAGACGGCATGTTCAGTGACATGCAACCAAAACAGCCGGTGAAAGTTTGTTTCCGAGCATCCCTGTGATATTTTTAGACTTTAAATCGCCCATATGCGATTTTTTTAAATGAAACCACATATGGGGAAAACATTAAAATTCTTAGTTTACAATAACTCTGAAAAGCTATTATACTGACTATCAACATCATTTTTGGAATTTTATGTATTTATTACTTGTACTCAAAATAAGATTTACCAAACCAAAACAAAATTGTGCGTAAAATCGCAATTACGCATAGAATTGAATAAAGCTGACCCTTTAAAACAATACTCGTTTGAAATAATGTTGTAATTATTTTCTAAGCTCAGTAAAATTTGGAGTGTTGGAGGTCTTCGTTACAGTCTACTTTACGAACAGATAAGTAAGCTACAGGCACCTGTTTTAAGTTTGTTTATTTTTTGTCTTCACTTTGAGAGCGAGGTGTCAGAGTCGGTAACTTAATAAAACAGAAGTACTGCACTCTTCTTCAGGGGTTTCCTTCGAGGTTTGAACCTCATGACTGGAGCCTCTCGTGGATCTTTTCCAAAGTTGTTTTTGGTTAGATGATACAAGTTAATGGATTCTTGAGTGCCGTGCTGTGAGAAAAATGCCAACGCGTCCCCCCGGCCATTACGTTTGTGAAAGCGTTAGAATATATGCCAAGCTGAGGTTTACCTCAAACATTTAGCATATAATGACTACTCTGTTGAAACGGGCACAAACCATAGATTTCACTTTCATCAAAAGCATTTGTCTTTGCACAATTTATTTGCCTGAGGGAGAGATTGTTTATTTATTTTCTTATCTTTCAGTCTCTTAGAAGTTTGCTGGGCGAGGAGCTGACGGAGTTTCTGGAGTCGGAGGAGAGAGAGAGACGGCTCGACGCTGTGCGCACTCGGATACGGTTACTGCGCGATTTACGGGTGGACACCCGGGCCAGAGGCATGTGGGCTCGTCTCCTCAACGATCAACCCCAAAACAGGAAACACAAATCGGGAAGCAAGAAGGCTGGCTCCTCGTCACGGAGTGGCTGCTTCGGACACAAGATGGACAGGATAGGCACCATCAGCGGCATGGGATGCTAGGGTTGGAGCAGCGCTGCAATGAATGGTGAGTGGTCGCTCATATCAGTCCCACTTTAACATTATGCAACATTAACTGTAGCAGCAAACAGTGACATGTAAACAGAGCCCAAAAGCAACAGGGTGAAATGAAATGAAAGAATGAATGCTGAAAGATAAAAGGGAGACAAATTACAATCAGGGATTTTAAAAAAGAATGGCCTAGTTAATTAAATGGACATAATAATCAATTTTTTAATATTGTATTTATTATAATTTCCTGTTGGTATTCCTCGCAGTTAAATGATGATTTTACAGGATTATCTGTCATATACATAAGACACATGTATTTATGCAGCATTGCATGGTTCAGCTATGGAAAATATTGTGGTTCACTACTGCCTTTGACTTAGAAATATTCAATCTAGGGAAATAATCAAGCCTAAACCTTCTAGCATTAGAATCAGAATCAGAATCAGAAAGGGTTTTATTGCCAAATGTTGAGCGGGTTTACAACATTAGGAAATTGCTGCGGTGCTTCAGTGCAAACATACTGTTATAAATACTGTTATAAATTAAGCTTAAATAGACATGAAAATAAAAATGAGAATAAGAATTAAAAGTGCTAAGTAGATAGATATTACCTCCTAGAACAGGATAGTCTTAGTCATCAGTTTAAGTGGATAGCCCGCTTAAGCTGATGTATGGGAAAGAAACCAGTGAGCATTTAGGAAGTCCACTCTTGTATCTGTGCACATCATTATGAATGATCCCATCTGCTTCTATAACACAAGAACAATATATCACATTTAAGAAAAAGGGCAGGGAGATATCGAGGACGGAAGTGGGGTTGCAGAGACACATTCACACACATATTTGGTTGTCAAGATGTTTCTTGGAAACACATTTGTTTCACTAAGTGTTTTTAACATAAACTGAAAAGGGGGCTGTGTGGGTTGATTAAGTACTGGAGAATCTAAGTGACACACGATTAGTCCTGAGGCTTCACACCTTTTTTCGATTTTATGGTAAACTCTGACATCCCTATGGGGGAGTGTTAGTGACTAACAATGGGTGAGTGTGTTTTTCATTGGTTAACACCATACGGGTGAGTTAATCTAAAGTAAAGTGGTTAGATGAGAAGTGAGTTAATGAGTAAAGAACCAACAAGTAAATTTGGAGATTCCCTGACTGATACATGTATTACGTTAACAAAAGATCGAATAAATGAACATGTGTTTATGAGGCTGACCTTGAAAGACTCTGTCTAACCTTTTGCTTTTGTTTTCCTCTCTTTTTCTAGATCTCTGGACGACGTGTTTGTTTGGATGACAAAAGTTGAGTTTGTTCTTACCAGAAGGGGAAAATAAAGAAAAACTCATCATGATTGTTCTATGGTACGAAAGTCACCATGACCAGCATAAACAAAGACTTGGATGACAATACTACAAAATCCTAATATAGACATATATATACAATAAATATGCAGGTATATATACATATATACAGTACATATATGTATAACATACAACATGGTCAACAGATACAAACACAGATGGGTAGTACAACATGGCGGACAATGGTGTAAAAAAAACTACATACCGCAAAGCTGTATATTGTTGCTGCTGCTGCTGTACATTCATGTACTTCATCGTTCCCTGCATAAATGTATTTATGTTTAAAATCTATTTATATGTTTATAAAAAAAAAGAGATATTTATAAATATGGATTTTTATTTATGTAACATTTTGGAAATGGATGCAAACTGTAGGTCAGTTCTGTTTGTTGCCTTTTTTCCCCATTTGTCTCAAATAGTTGTAAATGTTTTCGAAAACGATAAAACAGACATTCCATGTGCACTTACATCTTTGATCTGTGCGTCTTTGTGTGTTCCGTGAAACTAGTCAATTCTAGTTTGTGAGCATTTTCTGCCTGGCTTCTGGAGGTTTTGTCAGAAGAGAAACAAAGACTGCCCTGCTGTTAGATGGAGCGCCATTCATTTTTATTCAGTTCAATTCAGTTTCATTTCTATGGCACCAATTCACATAAAACAGTGACCTCGAAGCGGTTTATGTTGTAAAGACCCTACAATATTAGAAAGAAAAGAAAAACCAAGCAATCATTTGACCCCCTTTGAGCAAGCTCTTGTTGATGGTGGGAAGAAAAAACTCCCTTTTAATAGGAAGAACCCTTCACAACCAGGCTCATGAGGGGCAGCCATCTGCTGTAGCCGGTTGGGTTGGTGTTACAAAAGGCACACTTTGGTACAGAGAGCCAAAGTTTAACATTTACTAAAGATTTTATCCTGCTTGGATATTGAAAAAATGTTTCAAACATTAGCAAATATCTGAAACTCTGTGTTATCAGATAACATATTTATATGAAACAATAAAGATTTGTTGGGTGCTGCATCTATACTCCTGCATTCAACCTGGCATGATTGTACCCACACCGTCGAAAGCTCTTGCACAAATTTGCTGCACAAATAGAAGAAAACACTGAAAACTTAAATTTTGACTTAGAGCGATCTTTAGAATTCAGGCAATAACGCTGTAATCCCCAAATAACCCATCATGTTGACCACTAATTAAAAAGATGATAGGAAGCCACTTCCTCCTAATGTTCCTCTAATTCTTCCACACATTACATCCGGTTACCAGTTGGTAAATTTAAATATTATTTAAAATAAGCAGTAAAATCACCTTATAATTATCCATCCATCCATTCTCTTATGCTTCTCCAATTCATCATAGGGAGGAAGGAACAGGATACATCCTGCACAGACAGCCAAACTGTTGCAGGAATAACATACTTTAACATTATATAAAGATGATATATAAGCAAAATGGCTTTTTTATCTCGTAGTTTCCAAACTAAAAGGCTTAAAACAAGACAACAAGCATATAGAGAAAAGCCCATATATGTGCGATATTAAAAAGGAAAACAAACACACCCAGATTATAATAATGAAGCATAAAAAAGACAACAAATTGTGCTCAGTTGTGAAACCGTAAAAAGGTCCATTGCTCAAAGGTTTCATGGTGTAATTACACTAAAGGGGGTGAGAGCCACAAAAATACAGAGAGAACACTTTACAAGCTAATGAATACAGTGAAGTCAATGTAAAAGTCTTTTCAAAGATTTCCTTTCCAATACCGTGAAACATGATATTTATGGTGTGATTGTTGTGAATGTGTGCATCTGACTTTGAGGTTGCTACTGATTTGCAAACTGGAGAGATGCACAGCTGACAGAAGCAAACTGAGAGTACTCGTTTACTGTGAAAACACATTTACAATCATAAATTAGATGTGTTTGTCTCTTTTTTGTGAACCTATATTATTGACTGTAGGAAGGTCATACTCATAGTAATAGAACTTTAAACACACACACATACAAAACAGGCCTTGAGGTGGCCGGTGCTATAGAACTAAAGCCGAATTAAAGTCAATAATTAATTCACTGAAAAGAAAAGAACGTAATATCCAGTACTTGTTCAGAACAGCCTGCCTACCTAGCTGTTACACTACACACTAAGTGTAAACGCTACTCTGGAAAACACAAAGGCAACATGCCCACCTCATGTACCTGGTGTTCAAGAAACATGAGTCACATAAGTCTAAAAAAAAATAAAGGATAAAATAATAAAATGAAAGTAGTGTTTGGGGATCGTTATAACACCTTTTGCACCCACCAACAACAAAATAGAACATACACTGAACAACAGCAAGAAATATATCCACACTGCTGTGTTAAATCCAGTGTGTTCAGTGGCAGAGCTTCCAGTTAATAAAAGCTTTCATCAAAGGCCAGCATATAGCCGTACACGGTCACATTGCCATGTGAATTTGTTTACTAGTTTCAATGTTGTTATATTTGATCTTTAACCATTCTAAAATACAGCCACTGAATTAGACACACGTGTTCAGCTGCACGATTAAGCAATTAATTTAATGGTCCAATGACATGACAACAACTCAGTGCATTCAAGCATGTAGATATGTTAAAGATGTTCTGCTGAAATTCAAAGTGAGCATCAGAATGAGGAAGAAAGGGGGTTTAAGTGACTTTGAATGAGACATGGCTGCCGGTGCCAGACAGGTCTGAGTATTTCAGACACTGTTGATCTGCTGGGGTTATCCCACAACACCATTTCTAGGGTTTAAAGAGAAGTTTCTAAAAACAAAAACAAAAAAACAAACATCCAGTGAGCAGCTCTCTAGATGAAAATGTCTTCTTGATGACAAGGGTCAAAGCAGAATTGGAGACTGTTTTGAGCTGACAGGAAGGCAAGAGTACCTCCAATAAACATTTGTTACAACTAGGGTATGCAGAAGAGTATGCACAACATGTTGAACTTTGAAGAAGATGTGCTGCAGCAGCAGAAGACCGCAAAAGCTGCCACTCTTGTCAGCTAAGAACAGGAAACTGAGGCTATAGTTCACACGGGCTCAACAAAAATGGACGACAGCAGACTGAAAAAATGTAAACTGGTCTGATCGGTCATCATTTGGATGTGAGGATCAAAATCTGGCATGCAAGCATGCATCCATCCTGCTTTGTATCAGTGATTCAGCTTGCTGCAATGGTGAGAGGGATATTTTCTTGGAACACTTTGGGCCCCTTGTGTCCACCTGTGTATTGTTGCTGACCATGTGCATTCCTTTATGACCATCTTCTGAAGGTTGCTTCCAAGAGGATAACGAGTCACAAAGCTCAGATCACCCAAATCTGTTTTTCTCAACATGAGTTCATCGTATTGAGATAGTCTGTGCATTCACCAAATCTCAGCCCAGTAGAACACATTTGGGATGTGATGGATTGGAAAATTCACATCATGGATGTGATGCTGACAAGCTGCAACAACTGTGTGACGCTATCATGTGTGACGCTTTTAGTACCATATCACCCCATTAGGGCTCTTTGCTCTCAGACTGCTGGTTTACTTGTTGTTCCTAGAGTATTTAAAAGTAGAATGGGAGGCAGAGCCTTCAGCTTTCAGGCCCTTCTTCAGCTTCCAATTTGGATTTGGAAGACAGACATTATCTCTGCTTTTAAGATTAGGCTTCAAACTTTCTTTTTGATAAAGCATATCAGGTGGATCAGGTGACCCTGAATCCTCCCTTAGTTATGCTGCAATAGGTGTAGGCTGCCGGGGGATTCCCATGATGCACTGAGTGTTTCTTTTTCAGTCACCTTTTTCACTCACTGTGTTTAAACACATCTTTCTATTCAATTATTATTAATCTCTGGCTCTTTTCTACATCATGTCTTTGTCCTGTCTTCATCCATTTACCTTCAACCGGTCGCAGCAGATTGCACCCCTCCTTGAGCCTGGTTCTACTGGAGGTTTCTTCCTGATAAAAGGGAGTTTTTCCTTCCCACTGTTGCCAAAGCACTTGCTCATAAGGGGTCATATGATTGTTGCTGAAAGACAGCAGTGAATAATTGAACAAGAGACAGAGTGACAGGAGGGTTTTTGCAAAGAGGCACACCTATTCATTCTGCAAATTCAGCATAGACACTGCTGTGTAGTTGTATGTACCTTTGTTATTTCAATGTGGCAATTTCAGTAGCTCTTTTTCTTTTGTAGTTGTTGTTGTTGTTTTTTGTGGGGTTTTTTTTACACAAAACAGTTTTTTCAGTTATACTGATATGCTTTAAAACCACCAACAGTGGGACGACTGTAATAATTAAACACAGTCAACTACAGTTGTGATCACAAGTCCAGAATGTCACAGCAAGACTAAGAAAAGGGGCAAAAGTTGGACAGAATGCAACATTTTGTACAGGTAGACAGGTAGAACAATGGCTACTCTGTGAGCTTTCTGACTACAAAAGATATTGAAGTTCAAGAGAATGGTTAGATTATCATTATTATCATTATTATTACAAAGAAGAAGGGACCAATAAAGTTACATTATCTTTCTCAAATCAAAGGTAGTTGTAATTCACTGAGACTAGTCCGTAAGACCGAGTGATGTTAAATGCAATGCTGCCTCTGTGTGGTGTTGAGGGTTAATTACTCAAATGTGCTCTTCATGTTGCCCTGGGAATCAGCTGGTTGGCTCCAGGATTCAATTGTGCAACAGAAAAACAATGTATGAATATTTATATTTAAAATTATCTACAATGTAAAAGTAACTTAATGGCAATTAAAAAGAGGTTCCTTCACTGAGGGAAAAAAAAGCCTAAATATTATTATTATCATTTTAAATGCACGCATCTACCAAAAAGGCAACAAATATCTATTGCTTACATCCTTCCTGTGTGTAGTCATCCTTGCAAAGGCAAACTCCGAGCATGGAAAAACCTTATGTAGAGGGGGTTTTTTTAAGTTTTATTTTAATGTATACAGTTACATGAAAAACATGTACTAAAACTGGACTGAACTACTATGTATACCCCACGTTGAAGTATTTAGATTATACTATACTATACTAGTTGGGAACTATCGCTGTTTAATAGTGTAGCGTGTACCTCGTGGTGGACTACACGTGGTTGATCGTTTGGCAACCGTGCCGAACCACGTGGCCATGTAAACAGCTGCATGGGATATGTGACAATAAGCTGTATATGGTTTCTGTAGCGTTAAGTCCGGGAAATTGCAGAAAATAGTTTTCTTTAAGATTTTAACTGTAAACATCTATAACTATACGTATATTAAAAACTAAACCATGATAATAATAATAATGATATAATAGCAATGTAATTAATACATGTTCATATTAAATACAGACTGTCATAACATTGACTTTAAAGGTTAAACACGGTAGATTTGACAGTGCTGCCTCGTGTTTTTGTCATGTATTTAGTGATATAGTGAGACGAGAATAGTTATACAGTATTTCCTTAGAGTAGTAAAATTCAATGTTTCCTGTATGTGGGGTGAGGCGCGGGCACGACGCAAATACATTAGCTTGTGATTGGTAGAGATAGTCATGTGGGCGGGTCGGCGAGAGCGCGCGAAGAAGGGGAGTACCGAGCGCGTCTTCGTCGTCTCTGTCTTTCCTGTCCAATGTCCCATCGAGTAGGCAGGTCCACGTGCATACATTAGCTATTCTTTTTTAAATTCATCTTCAGACGTCCAGCTTCTCGTGTTTTATTGAAACACACAACAGCACAATGGTGAAGTTAGCAAAGGTAAGATTACGTCATTCTATTTTAAAAAATAGTGCGTGCGTTTGTAATAGAAAGAAGGCTTGTGTTTACGCACGAGGCCTTTAAGCAGAAGTTGGTGCGTTTGTTAAAAAAAAAAAGGGGGTGAATTCGCGGAAAAAGAAAATGTCCGCTCAGGTAAAGCAGCGATTGTCGCCTTTTTTCTTTTTTTTTTTTTAAATGAATCAACATGGTGGTGGTGTTGCCGCATTTACTACGCCTTTTTCGTTTGCGATCAGCCATGTTTGTGCCTCGCTTTTGGCTCTCTGGCCTGCTAAGCTAAACCGCTGCTTAGTGTGGATTTCGTGCGCGCTCTCGATTTAAGTATGGCGTATAGAAAGACTAAAACAAAATCAATTTATGGCCAGCCTGCCAACCTGTACCAACATTTGTTAGAAAACTGTTGTAAAAACCGAAAATTTGAGCACGCGGCTAGCTTAACCACTAGCATTAGCGCATTCATACCCGGACTTGATTCTAATTTACTTCATTTTGTGGAAATATTGGTAGTTCTCGGTGTGAAGTTTAAATTGCCCCACTTAAAAACTTTGTCACGTAACGGACTTTCTAGATAACTGTTCGGCATATATTTTTATATATATATAAATATAATTTTTTAATGCTTGTCAGCAAATGGTAAAATTACCCAGCATGCTAGCTGACCGACCTCTAGAGCTCCACGTGGGTTCTGTGCCTGCTCTGAGTGACACACGAGGCAAGCAACCAAAACCGAGAAACCCCATCGGCGCGCACAGTTATCATTTGAGTGGCTTATTTTAAACTCACGTAACCGTTTGCCGTTGATGATTTAATTATTGAACAAGCGGCACGGCTCTCCTGTTTTATATTTTAACCGTGGAATTCCACGTGGCCTAAAGCCCCCTCATGTTTGCGGACATGCTGCAGCGGGTGCCATGATTGTTAGACCCTCTTCTTTACCGGAATCTATGCTTGGCTACTTGTAGGGCTCCATTATTGTTGGGTTTTAAAAACATTGGTAATAACAATTTTTGCATTCCGGGATTTCTTTTGAAGGCAGCAAATAAGCAAGCAGCTCAGAAGAAAAAAGCCCCTCCACCCCCTAAAGAAGTTGAGGAGGAATCCAGCGAAGAGGACAGCAGTGATGAGGAAGAAGAGGTACAAAGACGTTGTCTCAAGTATTTTATGGCTAAAATGTGGTATTAAGTGTTTTTTATTATTATTATAATTTTTTTTTAAAAACTGCAGGCTCCTCCACCTAAAGCGGTGAAGAAAGCCACACCAGCCAAAGGCACCAAAGTTGGAAATGGCACTCCTGCCAAAAAAGCAGAAAGTGAAGATGATGATTCTGGTAAGTAATAAAGGTCCAAAATGAAACTACTTGAATGATACTCATATCTCACGTATCTCACATAACCAGTATGTAGGTGAAATTTAGTCTGGACTTTAATATATAGAGATTGACCTACTTTGTTTGTTTTGATGTTTAAGGATCATCCAGATGTTAGAAAGTGAGTCCCTCTAACGTTATTAAATGCATCAGGCATCGCTCAGTTAAGAAAAACGTTGTTTTTGACATTTAGTTACAACAGTGAAACAGATGGTCTTTAGAAAGAAAACCTTCAGTTATGAAAACTGCTGTTTCCACTCAACTGGTGAATGTGTCGTGTTGTCTAAATTCATAATATACATTCTTGATCTAAACAAGATAAAATCTTAAAATGAGCATAATATTGTCTAAGACGATTTTGCTATTTATTATATATAGACGAATCAGAGGAGGAGGAGGCCCCCCCACCAAAGAAGACACCTGCAAAAGCAACTCCGGCTAAAAAAGCACCAGCCAAGGCAGCTGCTGCAAAAGCAGAGGAGTCAGATGATGATGATGAGGAGGAGGATGGTATGGCTTTTGGTATTGTGTGACTGATAGTAATTACTGTTGTACTGTGTTTTTAATAAAACTGTCAATGGCTTCATTTTAATCTGATCCAAGTATTTGTGCTAACAGTCTGGTGATGTAATGCATCACAAAACATCCTCCATTTCTTGGCATGCATGTGGTTGTTTAGTACTCATGTGTGTAATGTACGGAGGAAAAACAAAGACAGCGCTATGTCTTCGGTACCGGTGTGTATTTTGCTGTCTGCCGGTCCTATCCTCAATCGCTGTTACAACCTAATGCCCTTTTTTGAACTCTAAAGAGGTTTTGTTGAAAATTTCTGCAATGAAATGAACAAACTCGTTTTTTTTTTCTTGTCTAGATGAATCTGAAGAAGAGGCCCCACCACCCAAGAAGGCAGCTAAGCCTGCAGCAAAGCCCCCATTAAAGGCTCAGCCTGCAAAGGAGTCCTCTGATGATGATGATGATGACGAGTCAGAAGAGGAAGCCCCTCCCCCCAAGAAGGCTACTCCAGCAAAGCCTGCAGCCAAGGCTGCAAAGGCTCAGCCTGCTAAAGAAGAGTCATCTGAAGAAGACGATGATGAAGACGATGATGATGATGGTAAGACTGATCCTCACATTTTTTTGTTTTTAACAGGAGCCATTGAAATAGTTAACATTGTATGATGATCAACAAGGGACTTAATACTGATCACGTATGATGTCACCTTTTGAACTATCTGACACACAGTAATACTCGTTTTCAATGCACTTGAATTCGGCCACAGTTACTGTGAGATTTACGTCTTCGGCTTTGATTCTGCTTTTTAGACTCTGAAGAGGAAATGGACACTACTCCTGCTCCAGCAGCCACCAAGGCAAAGAAAGCAGGCATGGTTAAAGCCAAGGAAGAGTCTGAAGATGATGAGGAGGATGACGAAGATGATGACGATGAGGAGGACGACGATGAGGAGGAAGAAGGAGGTAAGTTTGGGAGTTTAAAAAAATAAATAAATAAAAATTAAGTGAAAGTGTTATTCTCCCAGTTCTTATAAAGTCACTCAAAAGTGATCACCACCCTATAATAAAGATGTGTGTGTGCTGTAAGATGGCTTATGTACTGTACTTTGTTGATGATGTGTACAATGAAGACTCACTGCCCCACTCACTTTCTCTTTTTGTCGTCATTCTCCTTTCTGACTAGAACCCACAGCTGCGAAGAGGAAGGCTGAGAGCAAAAAGGACACTCCACCTGCCAAGAAAGCAAAGTCAGAAGGACAGGGTAAGAATAAATATATTCTGCCTGTTTTAATAAGCTTTCTTTACGTTTATCAACAAGAGGCTTAATGCTAATCCCAAAATGTCAACATAAATATCAATAATGCATTTTTACACCAAAAGTAATTGAAGTGTTTTCCCTGTTTGCCAGTGTTTTCTCTGTTTGTTGGAAACTTGAACTCAAGCAAAGATTTTGATGAGATCAAAGCTTCACTGAGGAAATTCTTCTCCAAGAACGGCCTTGAGATCACAGACGTCCGGTTAGGAGGAAACAAGTAAGAATTACATTTAAAACAAATCATAGTTAATCCCTTCTGGTTGGCTTATTCTTGCCTATCAAAATGCACTCGTTGGGTATAAGTGATTGATTTTGAGTGTATCACAAATATCAGATGTGTTTGACTGGTTCTGTTTGTATCACCATGTAGTTGAGATTAACATCTGAAGACAGTTTGGCCATAGCCGGTTGATAGAAACAAGTTAATGGTTTACTTGGCTTGTTAATATTTAACAGTTAACAAGTTAAATTTATGGTAAAATATTAAAGTATCCTGTCATTGTAACTGGCATGACAGCGCCCTTGTTTTATTTGTAAAGTTAAAAAAAGAAGCTGGTCTGTGACACTTAAATTCATTGAAGGTGGCATGTCTGATGTTGCTTGCATTTTTAACTCTACAGGAAATTTGGCTATGTGGACTTTGCATCTGAGGAGGACCTGCAGAAGGGCCTGGAGCTCAATGGTAAAAAGGTCATGGGCCAGGAAGTGAAACTGGAAAAGGCCCGCAGCAAAGAAGGCTCGCAAGACACCAAAAAAGGTAATGGATGTCATGAATTGAAACATTTCTTTGTGGATGGAAAATAATTTTGTTCCTGTACTCGCTGACACTGACATATGGCCCACAGAGAAGGACGCACGGACACTGTTTGTGAAGAACCTTCCCTTCTCCGCAACGGCAGATGACCTGAAAGAGATCTTTAAAGACGCAGTAGAAATCCGGGTGCCTCCTGGCCAGAATACTTCAAACAAAGGGTAAGAACAAGCTAGGTTGTAAATTTTTTCAGCATAGTAAACAGTTGAAGTTATGGGCAGTAGTTGTAGAACATGAACTGCTGATTAAGTTTCATCATTATCACTCAGTTCCTTTTTTTTAAGAGTATGTTCCATGTTTTTGTTTTGTTTTTTACAGTATTGCTTACGTAGAGTTCAAAACTGAGGCTGATGCAGAGAGAACGATGGAGGAGACCCAGGGCTCTGAAGTACAGGGGAGATCCATCATCATTGACTACACTGGAGAGAAGAGCCACATGGGAGCCAGAGCATCAGGTAAGCTTGAGATATTTTGTAGAACTGTGAGACAAGCTACTTGTAACAAGCAGTTCCAATAATTTCAATTATTAGAATGCATAAGTATCTATACTCTTAATGAAAGTGTCTGTGTTTGTATGGCCAATGCCAGTTCTGCAAATGTACTGATCTATAGTGAACATAACATAAGACAGCTGAAGAATGTTTCATCTTTTCTTTTTGTAGCATCTGAAGCGGCCAGCAAGACCCTGGTCGTGAACAATCTCTCCTTCAACGCAACAGAGGAAGTGCTGCAGTCCACATTTGAGAAAGCTGTTTCTATTAGGATTCCACAGAGAGATGGCAGACCCAAAGGGTGAGTGTCTGTGTGGCCACGGGTAACCCCAACGAGGGCTTTCAATCTTTCAAATGTAGTCATGGTGTGTAAAACACCTGCGCCTTCTCTTGAGCTCCTGTAAATCTTCCTCGTGATAGTACTTGGAGTCGCACGAGAAGTAGAGCCAGTGCACAGTTAGAACAGGCCTGCCCACCTACATGGGTGTTGCCTATGTCTGCTGTGCAACAATTACAGTAAACTTTCTAAAATGACAAAATGAAAACATTTTAACCCTAATAGCCCTCAGCGAGACATTCAGATGAAGCATTTCAAAACAGATGTTGACTCTTTTTCTATCGTTGTTCTTCTCTCCTTAGTTTTGCTTTTCTGGAGTTTGAGAGCACAGATGATGCTAAAGATGCTCTAGAAAATTTCAACAACACAGAAATTGAAGGCCGATCAATCCGACTGGAGTACAGCCAGAGCAGAGATTGGAACAGGGGAAACTCAGGTAGGTCATGAAACCAATCGGTTGTCTTTTTAGTTGAGACTCTTCCAGCTGTGATGAAATCTTTATCTCCTGAAACTCTGTGAAGATTCAAAGATAGTCAAGTCCTGAGCTGATCTTTCCTTGAATTTTAATTTGTTGAATTGTTTAGATTTGCCCAGATGGGTATTATTTTGCTTATTTACATGATGCCATCTTCTCTACCAGGTCCAACTAAAACCCTGTTTGTCAAGGGTCTCTCTGAGGACACAACAGAAGAGACCCTCAAGGATGCCTTTGAGGGTGCTGTAGCAGCCAGGATAGTGACAGACAGAGATACAGGGTCATCAAAGGGGTAAGTTTGAACAGGTGCAAACACTCCTTCTCCAGCACTTCTCTTGAGCACCGCTCTGTCTAACAATGACAGTGTACGGTTTCGTATGAGAAGGAGAGCAAAGTCACAGTTAAACAGGCAGCTGCCTTAGTGGCAGTTGCCCATGTCTGATGTGAAACAGACTCGATGTGGTTTGAATTGGATGACTTTGCTCAGATGAGTTATTTAAAAACCAATACTTCACCCGACAAAGTAAAATAGTTTAATTCATGGCACTGCATTAGAATTACATTTATTTATTAGAATCATTTTCCATTATCTCGTCCCCTAACCTGTCTGGCTCTATAGCTTCGGCTTTGTGGACTTCAGCAATGAGGATGACTGCAAAGCAGCTAAGGAGGCAATGGAGGATGGCGAGATTGACGGCAGCAAGGTGACTCTGGACTACGCCAAGCCCAAGGGTGAAGGTGGCTTCCGTGGAGGCCGAGGTGGCGGCGGCGGCGGCTTCGGCGGTCGAGGTGGCGGCAGAGGAGGCCGTGGTGGCTTTGGCGGTTTTGGTGGTCGTGGTGGCGGTGGAAGAGGACGAGGAGGACCTCGTGGAGGTGGACGCGGACGCGGTGGTTTCGGAGGTAAGGGATTAAACTCCTAAACCTGTGGCTACAATGGTCATCTTTTAACTGACTTGCAGCTTTAAGCTGGTAGATTTTTACATTTGTTGTTCCAAGAGTTAACTGAAACAGAGCGATGTCTAAGTGTGCCTCTTTATCTTTGTTTTGTAAAATAGCTAAACATGCTGCCTTGTAGATTAAGTTGCCCGTCTTTCTTGTTTCAGGTGGAAGAGGTGGCGGTGGCTTTGGAGGCAAACCCCAGGGGAAGAAAATAAAGTTTGATGACTAAAGTCTTAGTCTATTTTACTTTTTGAAAGGACTCTGGTTGCATCAGTTTTCAGAGCTTTTGGACATTCCACAAAGCGTCATTGGTATATATTTAACTGTTAATGGGCATTTTAGCCCTTTATTTAGACCCCTCAGACCTTCCATCCCCCTTCTGTGCCAGAATGGTACTCCTGACCTTTTCAGCTTAATCAAGACGTGAATACTGAATGTCCTAAATGCAAACCTGCACCTCACGCCCCTGAAGCACACTTGCTTTTCTGGAGGAATAAAATGGAATAGATCAGGTTCGCTGTGAAAAATGTTTGGTTTTGTCAGATACATTGTGTAAATTTAAACCGTTTGTATGATTTCGTTTTACCTTTTGTAAAAAGAAATACACTTGTATCCATATGTTTTGTTCTTATTTTGTCACTTAGTTTACTTTAGAAGCTAATTTTTACTGTAATGTGCAAAGCATATTTTGATAAGAGTTGAGTCCTTCCTCATGAGTTGGATGTTGAGAATGACAAATGTTCACATTTTTGCTTGTTTTGTGGGATGCTGTCGATGTCTGAGTTGCAAATGAAAGACCTCTAATCTATGTAACATAAAATATTTGTAGTGCATTGACTAATTTTTTTTTTTTTTTTCCCCCCATCTGACGATTTTCAGACGATTAAAACCTTGTATGTGGTGATTTTTAAATGACTCTTGCAATAATTTGTCTTCAAAGTCATGTCCTTTAGACAGGGTCCACTTTCACTAGTGCTGATCAGTTTCTCTGTCAATGGGATATGTGCAGACTTAAAGTTGTCTCTAATTAAACCACTACTCAAAAAAAACATCAGTTCCAGCTAAAGTTATCAAACTATTTACCAGTCTTCCTCTAATTTCAAAGGTTTGTGAAAAACTAACATAGTTTGAGAAGGAAATGATCTCGTTGATGTTTCAGTCAGGGTTTACTGACAGAAACAGACCATAGCACAGAAACCGTACTGGTGAAGGTTATAAATATCTTCTGGCCTCTGAAAGTGCACTGTGTACTTGTTCTGTTGCACCTCAGAGCAGTGTTGGATAATATTAATCACAATAGTCTACTACAGAGATCCTGTTAGTATTAAAAGATGCACTCCTGTGGTTGTGGTCACATATCTGATAGACAGTTGTGTATTTAAATTGGGAGTAATCTTATTTAACATAAGTTGGTCACAGTGTTCTGTGCTAGTATCAGTTCTATTGACATTATACATGCTTTTCTTTTATAAGGTAATATTAGAAAACTGCATATAGTTTGATTGCTGTGCGGATGATACTTTTATAGTTTTATGTATCCATGAAGTGAACTAAAGGCTTATCTGAAAGGCCTGAATCACCCATAAGTTCACAAGAAATTGAGGTTATTGTAATCAGCCCTAGAAATCGTAGAAACAGTTTCTAATTAGAATTACTGAATGCATGCATCATTATAAACAGGCTGTTCTGAAAGTGCTGAAATCCCAAGATGAGAAAGAGATCCTATTTCTTCAATGTTGGTTTCTTTTTATTGGCCCCTCATAATATGGAAATATCATAATCAAGCAATTCAGGCTCAGACTGCTGGTTTACTTGTGGGCCTCCTTGTGGAAGAATCTCCAAGTTTGTATTCAGGAAACAAACCTTTCTGCTTTAAAGATTAGTACATCAATGCAGATGGCTGTCCGTCCCCAAGCCTGCTTCTACTCCAGGTTTCCTCCTATTACAAGGAATTTTTCCTTCCCACCATTGCAAATTGCTCGCTCATAGAGGCTTGCTCCATTATTGGTATTCTCTCCAAAACCTTAATGCGAATTGACGCTATTCACAATTTGTTACATTATTTTGGATGTTTGTGATCTGTAGGCCAGCAGTTTTTTTTTATTTCTTGTTTAACTATGAAATTTCATAAACCTAAAACCTCTGGAATGTATGTATGGTGTTCATATTGAATATACAGAATAAGAAAGATCTGAATAGAAAAATGGGGTTTGTTGTGAGAGGATCTGGAGGACTGCGGAGCTAAGAGCCCTGACATCATGGCGTCAGGACAATAATCTGCCTCTTAACATGAGCAAGAACAAGGATCCAGGACCTCTACTGACAGCGCTGTAGGAGGAAGGCCCCACAGATCCTCTCTTATCCCACCCACCACAGCCATACACCTCTCACACTCCTTCCATCAGGTAGGAGGTGCAGGAGCATCCAGACTCGCAGCAGCAGATTCAGGGACAGTTTCTACCCACAATCTATCAGTTCTACTGAACTACTGAAATATTAGACAGTTGGTGCAATCACTGCACACACTGTACATGTAAATACATTACCTCTGCACTACAGCCACCACAGTATTTTTAGTAATTTGTATTTATATATTTCTTTATGTTACGTATGTGTAATCAGTTTGTTTTTTTGTTTTTTTTTGTTGTTTTTTTTTAAGGGGCTTTGACCTAAGAATTTCATTGCTGGTAGTGACGTGCCATTGTTACCTGTATATAACTAATTAAACTTGGACTTGATTTGATTGAGCTTTATCCCAAGAAGCTATAGCCTACGCATGATGACACAGTGTCACTAGATTATCCTCTCAGCTCTTAAAAGTCATTCAGGCTCCAAAGCAAAGTTTGCTAATCGTCATGAAAGTTAAGCGTTAAAGATTTCATCTCATAAAAGCAGATTTGTTTAAACAGGATTTCTTTCATTAATAATACAACACAACAGAGCATACAAACTGAACACACTGGGGCCAAGTTACTTAATAAATGTTTGTCTCCTAATGACCTGCGAGTATGAACTCTGCTGCTTTAAGCACGGAGCAAGGGAATTAAAACGTGGATACCTGTCCCTCAGGATACAAAAACTCTTATTGTTATCTTTACACACTTGATACCTGTGAAAAATGTATCGAAAGACTTGAACTGTGACATTCTTTCAAATTAAATCAAATACACCTGTGGCTGTGGCAACCTCCCTTCTGAATCAGGGAGCAGCCAAAGGTAGCTCTAAAAGTCAATAAAATGCTTGTTGGGAACACCATCCATCCATCCATCCATCATCCGCTTTGTCCGGGGCCGGGTCGCGGGGGCAGCAGCCTAAGCAAAGAGGCCCAGACCTCCCTCTCCCCAGCCACCTCCTCCAGCTTATCCGGGGGAACACCAAGGCGTTCCCAGGCCAGCCGAGAGATATAATCTCTCCAGCGTGTCCTGGGTCTGCCCCGGGGCCTCCTCCCGGTGGGACATGCCTGGAACACCTCACCCAGGAGGCGCCCAGGGGGCATCCTTGTCAGATGCCCGAACCACCTCAGCTGGCTCCTTTCGATGTGGAGCAGCAGCTACTCTACTCTGAGCCCCTCCCGGATAGCCGAACTTCTCACCCTATCTCTAAGGGAGAGGCCAGCCACCCTTCGGAGGAAGCTCATTTCTGCCGCTTGTATCCGCGATCTCGTTCTTTCGGTCACTACCCACAGCTCGTGGCCATAGGTGAGGGTAGGGACGTAGATCGACCAGTAAATTGAGAGCTTCGCTTTTACACTCAGCTCCCTCTTCACCACGACGGACCGGTGCAGCGTCCGCATTACTGCAGCTGCAGCCCCAATCCGTCTGTCGATCTCCGGCTCCCTTCTCCCATCACTCGCGAACAAGACCCCGAGATACTTGAACTCCTCCACTTGGGGCAGGAACTCATCCCCGACCCGGAGTGGGCACTCCACCCTTTTCCGGCTGAGAACCATGGCCTCAGATTTGGAGGTGCTGATCCTCATTCCCGCTGCTTCACACTCGGCTGCGAACCGTTCCAGTGCGAGCTGGAGGCCCTCACCCGATGGAGCCAACAGAACCACATCATCTGCAAAAATCAGAGATGAGATTCTGAGGCCACCAAAGCGAAAGCCCTCCGCCACTTGGCTGCGCCTAGAAATCCTGTCCATAAAAATTATGAACAGAACCGGAGACAAAGGGCAGCCCTGGCGGAGCCCATCACCCACCGGGAACAAGTCCGACTTATTGCCGGCAATGCGAACCAAGCTCTTGCAACGGTTGTATAGGGATCGAATGGCCCGTAGCAATGGGCCAGACACCCCATATTCCCGCAACACCTCCCACAGGACACCCCGAGGGACACGGTCGAATGCCTTCTCCAAGTCCACAAAACACATGTAGACTGGTTGGGCAAACTCCCATGCACCCTCAAGTATCCTGGAGAGGATAAAGAGCTTTGTTGGGAACACTTGCGGTTTATTTTACCACATACAAAGTGGACAACAAGCACTATGGGAATAGCAGGCTCTGATATTAAAATAAAACACCATAAAAAGATTCCAAAGATTAGACAAGAAGGGGATTATTTTGTCTGAGGATCACGAGTGCTTTGAATACATGTTGAGATACTGCTGTACTAAATAAGTCAACCACATGGTGCCGCTAGAGGGCAAGCCGACTGAAACTGAGGCGCAAATAAGCCTGAGAGATTTGCACTCAGTACGAATCAACTCGTCTTAACACGCTTTACCACAGATGTAATGGATGTCTGATAGAAAGCAGTTCTTTATGCAGATTGCCAAAATCATAAAATACAGCAGCCAGCTTCGAAACTGACCCAGGGGTTAGGCACAAAAAGTGATTGCTTGTATTCAAACAGTGATACAGTTAGCCTATGTCAAACAAATCTCATGAATGATGTTAAACCACTTTGAGCAAACAACACAAACAGCATTCCTGTCACAAGCCAGAAGCTGCAGTCAGAGTTTAGCAAAGTGACTCCTGTGTATGCTTTATTTATCTAAAAGGCAAAAGGTGTGAGTGACATTAAAAATGTATTTTTGTTAAGGGCAGAAGAGGTTCTAACACATATAATATAATCGTTCTATTTTCTCTCTCCCCATCATCTTGTGTATCTTCAATGATCAATTATCACATAAAGGCAAAAATGCTAAAAAAAAAAAAGTCATCTTAAGAAGCAAAAAAGTTATGTAATCCAGGCAAGTAGGTGACAAAAACTATCAGCAAACAGCACTTCTATAAAGGACGGGCTGTTACTGTAACTCTGATCTCTGATTGTTCACATGTAAGAGGACTCGGTGCGACCTGACTCGGAGTTCCTGTGGCAGGCGTGTCTTTTGTCAGTGACACCAGCAGACAGGAGACAGCGCCATGCTGCCATCAGATGGCTCTCCCAGCTGAACAGGGATCTTTGTTCCTGTAGGTTCCTGGGCAGGAGGCACTGATGATGGCACCACTGAATACCTCCATTGAGAGGTTTGTTGTACCACCCCCAACCCCTCCCTGCCTTCAACACTGACAGAGGTCACGCTAGCGTTTCTCTGTGGCCTTGTGACGGTCGTCTGCAGTGACTGCCGTGCTTTCTTTTCTGTTTCAGGACTCTGTTGAAAGCTTATGTGGACAGACAAGAAGACACATAAATAAACACTGAGTGTTATCTCATCTGATAATCAGCTAATCTAAATAATCTCACTCTAGTTCTCTTCACTTATGTACAGCACTTACGTACAGCACAGATAATGATTGTAAAGATTGTGGGGGTTTTTGTATGCCACTTTATCCATCCAAAACACATATTTTTGAAAGAAAAGGTGCAAGCTTTATTAACTTTATTGTTTTTGTATAGTGTTTTTTGTCTTAATGTCTATAGTAGTTATCTCAAATATTAGGCCCAGGGACCAGAATCGGCCAGGCAAAGGCTTCAATCTGGCCCACCGGAAGGCTTTGGGAAATGTGAAGGAGTGAATAGAATTTGAACTTTAAATTACATTTTCATAAGTTGGACAGCTTTTTCTATTGACAAACACCTCCCCAACTGCCATTCATACTACACCAAAAAGTTAAGAAATACAGGAGGATTACAAGCCAAATCCTAGCCTACCCCAATCCTAACCCAGTATCAATAGTGTTCCACAGTACTACCCTACAAACATCTATGACTTTTTCACTACAATAGTATCATTTTTACATTTCCTGGATGCTTGTAATACTGAAAAAAAATGTGCTTGGTTTTTCATTTGTGGGTATTACGATGACTCTGTAAAGTTTTACTGCTGCTTTTACACACTGGGATCACCTCCGGTGTCATGTCTTACAGGAAAAATGTAAAAAGTCTCTGTAACAGGGTTTATAGGGCACTACTGTGGAACAATAATAGTGACACTGACTGATCAGCACCATGATATCTGTATCTGCTCTCATGCCTGAGTGCAAACAGTTTCTGTGTGTGCCAAGGATACATCAGTTTACATATCTGACTCACTGGTATGCTGGATAGCAGTTTCGATTAATAAACACTGGGATACTGTTACATAGCAGTGTGATTTTCTGCCTTGGGCCAGTGACAAACAAATATGCAGTTTATTTCCAACTTCTCAGCCTGTAGACGGCTCTTAATCTAAGTCTATGCAAAGACATTCCCATCTTTTGTTATGTCAGTGCTGCTGCTGTAAAGGTCTTTGAAGAAAATAGAGGGTTGGTGTGAAGGTTTGCATCCCTGTCCACCTCACCCATTGGCCACGCTGACATCAAAAGCTTCCTCCAATTAGTGTTAGCAAATATTCGGCTCCTGGTCTACAGGCTGGTTGGGAAACTGGCTGTGGACTGACCATACAGCACTAGTTTCCCACACAGTGATAACAGTCACCGTGGTGAGAAATTCACTTTAGATTAAAGTAAATGTCGGCCAGTAGTTGATAAGCCTGTGTTTTCTTTTCTTGTCACTTTGGTTGGGAAAATCTCGGAATGTGTGTTGGAAGTTCAGCAGAGCGTACTGGGTTTCATGAATGTTTACTTCCTTTAGCATTCCTCTCAGTGTAGAGGTTACAAAGGTAGTGAAGTAAGAACTGGTTGCTCTGCTGTGGCTGTTTTACTTGCTTGGGTGCTTGGGTTTGGGACGGCTTAACAGCTGAAAAATAGGAACACAATTAAGGCAGAGGAGATACCTTTGACTCTCACCATTTCCATTGTACATTGCAGTACAGTCACTATTTACTGACCTCTGTGTAAACTAGTTGTCACTCCCTGTTCGCTATATGCAGTGTGGAAAATTAAAACTCAGCTATTGCTCAGTCCTATTGTCAGCTCATACTCAATAAAACACACCGATAGAGCAAATTCACAATGGGGAGATTTCGGTTCCGATCCTTTGTGGGTTTGACTTCCGATCACTCTGTTTAACAAAGGGGAAAGAGATAAAACTTAAGCTATGGTTTTTGTGCCGGTGAGTGTGTCCTGGTGAAATACAATACAGAGAAGGCAAATTCCATTTCTGCATGGCTTCTGTTGTCCTGAAAGAGATTGTGGAAAACAAGGGGGTATTTGTTTCCTTTTGCGATGCCCTCGTTATCTTTTTGTGAGATAGGTTCACTGCGGTGTGACACGTGACAGAAAAAGTGGGAAATGCCACAAGTAGCCAGCGCATTTCTGAAGACAAATACAAAAGAGGAAAAAGGGGCACAAAGTTCAGTGAAAACCTGAAGTGTTTGTAGTTTTTTGAGATCCTTTCCACCTTCTGTCAAAGATAGATCCTTTGGGGGTTGCATCAGGAAAAGCATCCTGCGTAGGAATCTGCCAAATCAGATAGGCAGGGTGTTACCTGCAGTGGCACACCCGTGTCATCAAGGGAGCAGCTAAAAGTCGTTTTTTAACAGGCTATAATCCAACCTGCTGGATTATACAACACACATATTACGCTAGTAGAAATGGATTGGGATTCATGTAGGTTTTTTTAGTCTAACTTACTACTTCAAGAGCTTTGAGCTTTGGCACAGAATACTATATATTTTATGCCATTTTTAAGCACTTTATCTTTCACACATTTATTAATTTTTATTGAGCATATCTTTGGATCGGCCCTTAATCCCAACTTCCCTCCCAAGCGAGAATTCTCTACTGTAGGCACATTGAACGTCTATCTGTTAAAGTATACCACAATTCCTTGGTTTTTACTTCCACGTAGTTTCTTTGGGAAGATCAATCCACTGTTGTTGGATTTATCTTATTTTCAGACATTTGATGTAGATAAAGTCAAACACAGTGTCAATTGTCATGATATTTATTTACAGATGGCATTCTCTGTACATGACGATTTTTACGTATATTTACATTATGCAGACACAACCACCACCAACCACAATCAGTCATTTACATTCCTTTATCGTCCGTTGCCTTAAGTTAAAAGTAAAAGGCAAGCCCCCCCTTTTCTCGGGAGACGATTAAATTAACATGTCATAATGGTCGTACCAGCAAGAATTTAAGTTCACAGTGTCATTGTAAACCCCTCAACCAAATTCACGTCAAGTATATCAGCACATTCAAATCAAAAGAAAACATGTATGTAACAAGTCGTTTTCCCCCCCAGATAGTTAGCATATATGTAAAAGAACTCCAGATCAAGTCAGCGAGTGTAGGGAATTCAACAGTACAGACAGTATCAATCTTACTTTAGGAGCAGGTACTGCATAGGAAGGAATTGACATGATATAGTGACCAAACGTGATCAAAGACAAAAGAGTTTTTGTCCAAATCATTGAGGTAGAGAGAGTTGTTTGTTTCTCTGCATGACATCCTTGTCCACATGAATGCAATGTGCAACACTTTGAAGACTGCTAGCATAACTGCAGGCTGTACCCTGGCTGCTAGGGCGTCCCACTAATACTAGCTGCCTCTATATTTTTGATATTCACCCAAGAAAACATGATTTCCCACGATTAATCCAAAATAAGACATAATATATAAAATAAAAGGCATTTGGGATTTTGTTCACCACCACAATTAATTGTTTTCACATTAGTGGGTTCAGTGTGATTTGGTGATGTTGTGATTCATGACACAGAACCCAAGACTTGGGTTCTGTGTCGGGACAATTCTAGATCATGTCGGAAGGATAAAGAGGAATAAGTCTCTGTCATTATTTTTTTTTTAAAAAGACACAAGAGAATAAAATACCCACCAACTTAATGACAACTTAATCAACTTAGTATGCCCATTGATTTAGCAGCACAGTTTGGTTTTCTCTGAATCTGTGTGCCGACGGGGGTTGGTCCTTAAAAATGCCAACGTAAGCACACAATTCTAATTGAACTTAAAAAAATAATAAAAAATAAAATAAGCTCTGTATAATTTACTTTTGATAATCCTCTTCAAGAAATTGCACAACTGCTCACAAACAGAAAATTCAAATATTGTCCTGGTTTCACTCCACATACAGCTTCTGATAAACTATACCAGGAAGTTTGGCTCCTGCCTTACAGTGCGATGCACTTCCTCATAGCAGTCACCGAGGCAAGGCTGAGCTCGCTCGGTGCCGCTGTTCACCCGGTGTTCTCGCCAAGCTATAGGAGCTCCACCTTTTGTGAACAGACTAGTTCGCTGTTGACCAGATTCCACATGTGCTGGAGGTCCGACGGGAGCAGCTTGTGCACCACAATCATGTTCTTAAAAAAACAAGGTTCTCGGTTCAACTTGCTGTTCTTGTTTTTCACCAAGCCAAACGTCTTAAAGGCGTTGTGTTTGACAGGCGTGACCTGAAGTACCTCCAGGCACATGCCCAAGAAGACATCGTCGATGGGGTAAAGCTCCAGCGTGTCTGCGGCCCAGTGAAGCCTACTCACGAGACTTCCATCCATTAGAAAACCGCCTCCACCTGCGTATGGAGGGTAGTGCGTCTTGTTATACAAAGCCTGGGGGATGTGATATTTGTTGTCCTTTTTACGAATAGGCTTCGCTTTGAAAATCACATCCCCAACAAACAGGTTCTTTCTGTGTCTGCTGTTTTCCAGGTATTCAAAAATATTTTTCACGCTGACAAAGACGTCATCATCCCCCTTGAAGACATATTGCACGTTGTAGCAGTAAGTATGGAACCACTTGAGGAAATGGGTCTCCTTGAGAGTCAGGTTGAAGAAGCTATCTAAGAAGTCCCACTGAAGAATATCGTTGTAAATCTGGTCTTCATACTCCACAAGTTTCTGATGATTTGCCCTTTCTGCCTCATTGGAGGACTTACCAAGAAGAAAGAGGGTCTTTATCCTTTTGCCGTCCACCACCTGCTCTCTGCCCCATGTTTTTCGGATGACCTCCCTGCGGTCATACTGAGTGGCCACTGATTTAATCACCATCAGCAGATACACCTCCCCTGTGCACTTCTCAGGGTGGTTGAGGGTCATGGGGAAATATCTGCAATGCCGATAAAGCAAAAACTGCTTGAAACTGTCCTCGAGGTTCTTGAACCACTCGTGTTTAGAAAAGTTGACATTGGCGCTACAGTTGGAACTCTTTACATCCCAAGTTGTGGGCCTGCCGTCCTCAGGGATTCTGGGCTTCTCTGTGGTGGTTGGAGCTTTTGGCTTTGACTGGTAGCTGCCAGACTTCCAGAAACTTTTTATCTGCAGGTATGAGTCAGCTCCAGATCCTGCTTCCTGAGCAGCATCCAAACGAGCGTGCCTCTCCAGCTCGAAGCTGATGCTCCCTCTCTGGACGGCCAATGCAACCACGGCTAGGAGAAACATGACACTCACCCTCTTGTACACTCTCCAACGATCTCTGCTATTCTTCCTGGGGGAAGATAAAAATCATGGGATTCCAGTTAGACACGGCAACATTATACCTTGTAATAGAGGGAAAGTTGATTATATAAACATTGTTAGTGAAAGGCATATGTGTGCAGTGTATACAAAGATTACCTCCAGGTCTTTATATCAAACAATGAGAGCTTATTTATTTATTTTTGCAGAGATTTGTGTATTGCAAAGTGACAAATGTTCATTTAGGATTAATTATTTAAAGAAAATTTAAGAAAAAAACACATAAGGGCGAAAATCATCAAAACTATAACACAACACCCTCGGAGGGTACCTACATAACAAACATGTTGCTGTATAGACAGAGAAAAGACATACGGATTGTCAGCATACCCACACGTCTCCAGAGATTCATTTGTAGTTTTGTGTATGGCCTAAAATGTAGTTGGGAAAGTCCTATGACACCTGGACAATTTTCACTTGAAACGTCATTTATAGATTACACAACCTATAGAGCCTTCACTATTACCATGTTTCTAGAGAAAAAAAACGCCCACCATAGATATATAACTTTCTATAGAAGAATAGTCATGAAATACGACTTATTTAACCAGCATCTGTGCTGTCTGTGGATTTTAAAAACATGGATTGTACTTCAGATTTTCTTCTATGCCAGGCTATATGGCTCTTTATTGCATTCATGATCAATAAGACACTCCTCTGTTCCTGCATGGGCCCCTCTACTTCTGAAGATCACTATCTCCCCCCATCCCCATCCTCAAACAAAGTCCCTCCTGAAGCCACACAGTGGACATACAGCTACAAGTTACAGACAGGTGTATTTGTTCTCAACAACATCAGTAATAATAATAACAATAATAATGTGGTTAAGTCCTTAAAACTCTATAAGAGATCGATTCATTTTGCTTCTCACTAAATATTGTGGTTTTTCTTTGTTTGGTTATTTCAAAAGCTAATTCTCAACGTTCAATTGTTGCTTTCTCCTTGTCTTTTCCTTTTTCTTTCTTTTTTCTTTTTTACTTATCTGACAAGCCTACTTTCTAATAGACTTTAAAGATACAGAAAATCAGTTGAAATAAGTGAAAAAGAGGTTACGGTCAGATCAGACGAAAAAAAAAAAGAGGATAAACTATCCGTAATTAAATCTTTTAATAAAATACGCCACTTACATTTTTCCTTGTGCGTCAGATTCTTTGTGATGATGTGCCGGCGATGATCGATTAGTTTTGAGTGTTTTTGTTGTTGTTGTTTTTTTTAAAGGTAGAATGACTTTGCTTTATGTAATTTCCGCTTCTTGGAAAAAAGCTAAATATTCCTTTCCATCGAAACAGTCTTAAAGCATCAAGCGTCCCGTTTAAGAGAGAGTTTAAAGGTTTTCAGGGACTGTGGTGCGAATGTGCGCTGTATGGTCTGCGCCTCGGAGAGTGCGCTCAGGCGCAGAGATCCGCCTTTAAAAGCTCAGCCGCCGTTACGTAGCCTAGACTACACACACAACAGTTAATGAATGAACAGAGAGGGATGCATAGTGTCCACGACAGGCCAATTAATCATCAGCCGACTACCCTTAAACCTGCGACAAAGCAAATATTGAACTTCTTGTCATTTTATTTACTTACGTAGACGTATGTCGTCTGTATGAGGCGGATGAAGAGTGGAAAGGTGGCTTGTCCTGATCACATATCTGTGAGGGTATGGAGAGAAGGCAGAGGAGTTTTTCACCAATATTCAACAAAATTGTGGATTCCTGAGGAATGGAGAAGAAGCCTGTGGGCGACTTTCAAGAGCAAGGATCATGTACAGAGCTGTAGTCGACTACAGGGGGATGAAACTTATGATCCATGCCATCACGTTATGGGAAAGGGTTGCTAAAGCTAGGATAAGAAGAGAGGTGATCATCAGTGAGGAGCAATATGGCTATAAGCTGAGAAAGAGGTCCACAGATGCAATGTTGGCTTTGAGAATGTGGATGTAGAAGCATAAATAAGTCAAGAGGAGCTGCATGGTGTCTTTGTGGCGCTATGGAAAGCATGCGATAGGGAAATGTGGTATCTGGAGAAAGTCTGGAGAGGTAGATGTATGCACTGGAGAGAAGAGGAATGACATGGCGACAGAGAGATAGCAGCAAGACTAAAAGAGAGGGTAGCAATGCTATGATGAATGCTTTTGAGGAATCGTGTGAGGGTTTATATTGTCCCTTTCCTGATCACTCACAACTCACAACAGTAGAAACGAGTACATCAGAGGGACAGCTCAGGTTGAGAGGCTTGGAGACAAAATTAGGCTGGCGGTTGGACATGGATATGTTGAATATGGAGCTGTCAGGCAGGAAGAAAAGAGGAAGACCACAGAGACAGTTATGGAGGAGGAAGGAAGACCCATATCTTTTGTAACAAGAAAGATTTATCCAACTAAACTGTATATATAGTTTGGATTATTTATCTAAAGAAACATAAAGTGGTAGCTCGCGCTTTGCTCTCCTCTGCATTTTCATATTCCACTTGTTTGTACCTCATGCCCTATAAAGACCGCGGCGTGCTATAGCAACATAAGCCCTCTATACAGAATAGTAACCATTAACTTTGTCAGATAAATGCAGTAGATTGAAGTCAAGTACAATACATAAGTCCCATGAAATGTCACACAGCTGAAAGAAGAAAGAATTCCTTTGTTTTTTTAAGGCAGGTATTTGAATATAATTGTTGGAACCAGTGTTTTTGTTAACATCCGGTGTAAGTCCTGTAGAAATGTTTGCAAATAAGAATCAATCAGCGATATTACATTACAGGAAGTCTTCCTCATTTCTCCTCATTTTTACAGTCTTTTGAACAGCCAGAGAACTCAGTTGTTAAGGTCCAACCTCCACTTGCGTTAATCTAATGAAACTCCCAAGATATCAGTTATCAGACTATTATTAAGTAAATCTGACACTAAGCCCCATTAGTTTAGGTTCAGTGTGTTTTTTTTTTACTGATATTCTTGTTCTTTTCTATGGCTGTAGCCACTACAGAAGAAAAAAGCAAGTGATACACTCTGTCCTCAGTATTTTTGCATTGTGATGTGGCCGAAAGCAGCTGGTTATCCCAAATTATTTATTCTAAACTGTGAATTACTGTTAATAATTGATTAGATATCCCACACGTTTGAACTTTTACCTTTTAAGTAAGCGTTTCTTTACTTGCCGTATGATTAAATCTGATTTACTCTCCAAAAAAAACAACCCTCTCACTTCTTAGTGTACATCTCTTTTCTGTGGGATAGTGTGGATGGGATTTTTTTGTATAAGCAGAAAAGGCTTTTTTTTAAGCATTCCCACTTTAAAATCGATTATTTCAGGTGTATACTAAATCTTTGGCCTGTCACATTATTCTCTAGGAAGGGCAAAATAAATAACAGAGCAACAATGATTTGCTAAAGTATTGTAATATTGCTTTATGGTTGTCCACTGATGTCAGAGGAGGTGCTGGGGTCAATGAGGCAATGCAGAGCAAACTACACAGTTTTTTTTAATCAGGTCTGTGGCCATTGACAGCCATTGTATGACAAAGAATTCCTTTTTCTTTTGACATCGCATACAAGGGATGCCTTTGATCCATTCTCAAGGAAGGTTTGTTTTTTGGATAAAAGCATAACTTTAATGTGAGTCACAAATCTTACTTACTCTGAAACAAAGGGAAAAATCCCAAATCAATCATTACAATGGGTGAACGCAATATCACGATGGTGAGGGCATGTACGATACTGGGGTTTGTGCAATATAATTGATGTGTTTCCGTTATTGTTATCTATACTGTCCTCTGTGTCCACTCTCCTTGTCATTGTTTGTTCTAGTATAATGTGATCACTGTTTTTGTCCTTGTCACGTGACCTGTAAATAGTGTCTCTGTATGTTTTTACTAACTTGTGTTTAACACCAACCTGCCAGAGGGTCTGCAGATGGAAATTAGCCCAAGGCTATAATCTGGCATATTTACATTTGTTAAAATGTTCATTAATATGTATTGCCCCTCTTTCTAAAAAAATAAATAAATAAATGTTTAATCAATAGATTAAATTAAATTAAATTAAATAGTGGCTGAAACTCTTGCTTGCAGAGCTGCCTTAACCAAAGCTGCTCTTAACCCTCGCTGTGGCAAACCGTGTGTTTCCGCCTCCTCGTTTTCTGGAGAAAGAACAACAAAATGTCTGTCTGCGCTTCAAAACAGGAATTTTTTAATACGAGCACAGCTGCGATCCAAAACCTCTCCTTCCTCTGCTTTTCTCCCCATTTCCTGAATCCAACCAGTCATCCTTCTCGGGGCCATGTGCATCCTGTTGCCTGCTGGCTGTTTTTTTTCCGTTTTGATTTTTTTTTCAGCCCCCCCCCCCCCCCCTATCTTATGTGGATTTAGTCTGTAGCAGTTCTGCAGACGAGTGAGTTGGATATGGACATCACAGTACCTGATCTTTTCCCCTGGCCACTTCGCTGACAACATAAGGACTGTCAGCTGAAGAATGAAAATAGAAGAATCAAATCTGCAATGCATATATATATATATTTTTTTATTTCAATCGTGGATCACATCATAGAGTTATGGATCCACAGAAAGTTATCAAAGAACTCTAACACGATCCCTTTTCATATCTGTCCCTCACGTCGACAACCACCAACGACGGTATCAAAAATCTTTGCCGACTCCTTTATGACTTCAGTCTAATTCTGCTTATGGAGGAATTAGAGAGTTGAGCTGAAAGGCCTGAGAAGTTGAGTGGATGAGAAAAGGATATTCTTAATACAAAATAAAGGAAAAAAAAAACTGCCAGTACTTTTTAGGGTTTGGGGAAGAAGTTTAACACCTGAGGGACTTTGGTCGTTACTTTGTCAACTAACTAACACCAGTGAACATGCTTAGGAAAATATGTCTTCTTCCTCTTAAATACAACTCCAAGCTCCTCGGTCACCATGAAAGAATTTACTGCTGGACAAGAAAAAGGTATCCTAAGGAGATTGTTTCTTTTCTTTCCTTCTTTTTTGCACTCAAGTCATCACTTGAGGACCTTTCTCTCTAAGAAAGGATAGAACAAAGGAGGTGTCACCAAGCCATGTTATAAATGACACTTTCAGCCATGGCTACAAGTAAACACCGGGCTCCCCTTTAGCCAACCAGACTTCATTAGGCTCAGTAAACACTAAAATAAGGTCAGATTCGTCTCACTCTACGGTTTTTTCCATGCTTTGCTGATTTTGCTGACAAAAGTTTCCACTAATACCATATTAGTGCTGATGCACTTCCTGTTTTGGTTAAAATACATGACTCATTTAAACCTCCGGAAGCGTACCAAAGAGAAAGCTGACTGAATGATATTAATTATATACTTGGCGTGATTTCTTTTAAACTGCTGTTTTCAAGGTGAAAGATTGAGCTGAGCCTATAGCTTTACCCCACCTCGACTCTGCCTCGCTGTAATCTTAGCGTGATGGGTTTATTACTCTAGCCAAACTGTGAAAAAACACTCAGTGGTAGTTTTCAGCTGGTATGAGTCACTAATCCCGTGCCTACCTCCTTCTTGATAAAGACACTCCGTAAACTCAAGACCCTCTCAATGGTAGGCCAGCACCTCGAGCTGCCTCTTATCTGGCATTGGTGTTTGTAAATGGGTAAATGAGTAAACCATTGAAAAAGATTTGTCGAAAGGTTAAGAAGGTGAAATTTTTTTGTGTGTCAAATACTGTTTGCAATCTTAAAAAATAGACCCTCATGCACAAATCCAGAAATGCTAAAGTCACCAATAGACAGGTCTTTCTGGGTGACTGCAGATATCAGAGAGTGAGATTTAAAGCGTCCTTGAAAACCTGCAGCAGGGATTTGATCCTGTGTATACACAATAACAAAAGTTTAACTGGTTTCACAGGAATTTCCCAAAGGTTAAACATGTCACAAAAAGGAGGAATTCATTTTTTAGTCTGTTTGATTCACACTTTGTCCTTTGGACATTACAATGTTTGGTATGAATGTTTCTGTTAATATCTCATCTCTTCCAATCCTGTGTCAAATAAATCGAATACAACAAGAACAGAGAGCTTCATGTCTTTAGCAGAGCAGCTGCGGGGCTCGACTTCACGCATGTGTTCAAAGGAATGGTCTGTGAAGGTTCTCAGTCATCCAGGTCATCGTAGTTCAAAGGAATGGGACAGGAGGAAGCAGGAGGTGGGGGAGACACTGGGATGCAGTCCCTTCTTGGCTGGCGTCACTCCTTTATCAGCAGTGCACATGGCTCCCTGCTGATAAACACAACTAAAGAGGGTGCCGGTGATCCTGATGACATATAGGGCCGTTTAGAAGCAGAAGTGGGACTTTTTGAGCACAAATTTAAAAAAACAACAACTTTGTCTATATATATATATATATATATATGTTTTTTTTTAAAGTACACTATTCATTATTATGACTGAACCTGTTGTGAACAACCTTAGCTGTTAGTCCCCCCCCCCCCCCTTTTTTTTTTAAATCCATGCTTTTGTTATGATAAGGAGCAGCAGCTTCCACTCTGTTGCAATTGCAGCTGGTCGGTTCCAGCAGGAGTGAAGCTTTCGGGGTTACACCTGGCAGCGACAGTGCGTCAGTCTGTCATGTGCGGTCCATTTCCTTGCATTGTGCTCCCCCTCGCTGGCAGCATTCGCAGCTGAATCGGTCAACTCTCAGGAGACAGCATGGAAGGGGTGTAAGGAATTCCCATCCAAATCTATCTTTCAACAGCCTTTATATTCCAGAGGTGGACTGACCATCTGTGTTATTAAATAAAGTCCTGCCAATATCTTGACAAAAGTGGACTTCATTCTGTGTTATTTGTCATGTACTCTAGTAAGTTGTGTAGCTCAGGGGCAGGAATGACATGTTCCCTAGAGGGCAAGGACCCATCCCATTGTACCGTTTTCCCATACTTCTTCCCTGTGCTGTCGTCACAACAGTGTATGACAACAATAACGCCATCAGTCAATACTTCACTTAAGCAACAGAACACTGTCTGGCAGGAATGACTCACAAGAGCTCTTACAGTCACATGTTTGATATAAATGACTGCCAATAACAGCAGCCCGATGGGAAGCAATTTCCCCATATGCCTCCCCTTAACCCTCAACCAGTCATGGTAGATCTCTGGAGGTTTCTTCCTGTTAAAAGGGTTTTTTTCCTTCCCACTGTCACCAAGTGCTTGCTCATAGGGGGTCTGTCTCATTGTTGGGGTTTCTCTCTATTACTGTAGCATCTTTACCTTACACTATAAAGCACATTGAGGTGACTGCTGCTGTGAGCTGATGCTGTTTAAATAAACTGAACTGAATTTAAAGCAATGGAGAAAAAAATGGCAAGTAAAAGAAGCACTGGAGTGATTTTGCAAACTGCTGACTCATCACACATTTATTTATAACTGCTTGAAAGAATATTAACAGTAAAAATGCACTGCAACAGAAATGTCTCACCATAAATACACATAACCACACAGGCAAACGGTGCAAATAGACAAGCAACTAAAGCTGAATTTACGACATTAACACAAATTCAAGTTGTTTTTTCCCCCCTCAATTATAGTGTACATGCTACCTGTGTGTTGAAAGTAAAAAGTTCTGGATATCATTTAAAAACATGCACAGTCATACTAGGGCTCTAGCTCTTTCTTGTACAATCTTTTTTCGCATCTGCGAAACAGGAGCTGCCACAAAGAGCTATGCATTTGTGGCAATGTTTTACATTTGAAATACAGCTCGTATAATAATTTATTCATGTGGACAGACATCTTCCACCATAGTTAAAAATCAATACAGCACATTGTGAAATTCACGACGATTATTGATTTACAAATTCGAGATGAGAACTTTCAGTACCGGCTCTTGTACTGCTCTTTGCAATCGCGTTTAAGAGATAAAAATGTCTCTGCTGTAATTTTTAAGCTCCAATCCTCCTCCCTCTCACAGCCCTGGCTGTGTTTGATCTAAAATCTTGAGCTCATGTCCGAAATGATGAAAGTTATCCACAAAAAGAGGCATCTTGGGCAATCCCCACTCAAGTAATGAACATGCCAAGTAAGCAAGTAGGATTGAGTGAGAGCAAGAGAGAGGAGCGTTATCATATTCTGCCCCAACTCAGAGCGATACTAGACTTCGGAGTTAAAACACCTGAATCTTGTTACAAATAAATTCTGCCGTAGTTGGAGGGTGTCGCACACATTTTGTATCACCTTGAGTAGAAACTGCAGAAACTCAGGGCCAACAGAGACTGTCAGGTGCCCAGAGTCGCATGACTGTGGGTTGTGTTTATTGTCTAACGTCATATCAGGTTACAGAAGTAGTCTGCGCTGAAGCCGAAGGGCGAAAAGAGAGAAAAAACAAAACCCTAAATGCAGAACCACAATCATAGACATTGTTCCACCCAGTCCTGCTCCTCCTCTTGCCACTAAGCCTCGACCGTCTCTGTTTGACCCTGATCGTAACCTGGTTGGATGATGTTACAGGAAGCCCGATGCTCCTGGGAAGATAGTGCTACCTCGTGGTGACAGCTCCCTCCTCACCTCCTCTTTGATTGCCTGCCTGAAGACAGAGGGAGAGGGGAAGGAAGAGAGGTTGATAGGTTGATGAAAGGGGGTAAGAGGGAGAGAAAGCGGAGGACAATCAGACTTAATTCATCAATAAAATGAGAACAAAATTAAGTTGCTTTGTCACCAATGTATACAAAACGTAGTTGTTAAGCTCCTGTCACTGTGTAAGAAATAGCATATTTAAATGAAAGATTTAATCCAGACCTATTTAAAAAATAAAAAGGACAGTGCTGCTTCTTCAGCTTCTCTGGTTCTCAATTGGCTAGGACATTTTCCAAACACGTAACCGAGGTTATTATGGTTAACTAAAAATAAACACTTTATTTGAGTTAACCAAAATGAAAGGGACACAGTGGACGTTTTAGTTGTTAGTTTAATATCATTTTGTTACAACTTGCCTGATGAGGCTTTGATGGACACACTTACTGAGACTCAAAGACTGTGAGTCAACTGCTTTCAAAACGTTCAAGGTTTTTATTGTATTATCTACTGTGATTGCTCTAAATATTTCCTCTGACACCTGCCGGTCATACAACAGTAATTAAAAAGACTAAAACCAATAAAAACTGAACTGAAATGGACAAACCGGCTCTGGAAACCAACTGAAACTAAAGTGAATTAAAAATAAAAATCCCAAACTAAGCAAAAATAAAAACTTATTAGAAATCATAAAATTGTAAGAACTCTGCTCTTAACATTATGGCTCAGCAGAAACTCCTATCCTTGTCTCTACTTGCTAAGTGGGTGGCCTGTTAAGCCACACAAACATCTTTTCTTTACCCAAGGGAGCCTTTCACTCAGTCACAGCAGATATGTATGCTAGAAAAAACAAAACAAACAAAAAAGCCATTAGCCTGAGGGGAATCTTGCTCAAATGTGTGCTTGTTATTACACAGATCACTGAACCACCCCCCCCCCCCCGACAATAGCTTGAAACATGCCAAAAAGCTTACTATACAATACAGGTTATTTTATATAGCATGTCTGTTTGCTTATTGCCCTTCAAGATGAGATGTGATTAAGTGACAAACATCTGATATTCGCCAGACCTCAGAAGTACAACACACTCACAGAAGGATGCGGTGGCTTTGAGTAGCTAATAGGTGCCATTACAAACTTCGTGGTAAGGGCACCCATCGGAAGAGCCGGAGGTAATCGCTCATGAAATGCAATTAGGATGCATGAGAGCATGGAGAGATGTTATCGGCCAACTAAGAGCACCAGATCATCTCTGCGCTGACTCCAGTTCTGTGTGTAAGACATGAAGTTGACAGCAAATAAAAATGGACCCAATATCAGGCCTGACAGTGCAGTGCCTCCAATAAAAGCTAACTCAATTAGATTTTCCCAGTTTTCATTTTCCCAATAAGTGCTTACTGTGTTTTTTGTTTATAGCCATTGTTACGTTCTGCATGATAAGCCGACTTATGATTCAGACTACTTTGTGTCGCTGGCCATAACGGGAAAAACATTAATGCAGATTTATAAGGAAAGTCTTAAAAAAGGGGCATATTTTATTATATAGAGACTTCTGGCAGAGACTGGTAAGAAATGAAAGAGTGGCAAGTGAATATCCTTAGTGGAACTGAAGCAAAAGTTGCTGGGAACCAGTGCAACATTTTTACAGTTAATTTCCTTTAGCCATTGTGTTGCTGTTGTCTTGGTAAGTAAGTACGGCATGAAAAACTGGATTTTCAGGCCTGGGAACACCCACACACCCAGGAGTTTCCTGACATGCATGGTTGTGTTGATATATGAAATGTAAAACTGATGTTACACAAATATTTGGTGATTGTGTGGCAGAGATTTAATCAAGCAGTAAATAATTCACAATGCTCTACATGTTTGGTTGTGTGGGGTGCTACAACTCCATGACAGTCACCGGTTAATGCTTTCATCATTTATATAAGGCACAAATAACGTGTTTTTTACGAATAATTATTTCGAACAAATACTTTAAAAAATATTTGTATTCGGAAACAAGGAAAAACTTTAAATCAAAAAGCTGAGTTTCCTTATGAGACCGCAGAACATGACCGGATGAGTGAGTGACGTGTCGAAGAGGTGAGTGACACAGGCTGCTCCACACAGCAACAGAGACGGCTCTGCTGAGCCAAAAAACAGTGAACTGCATCAGGATTTTGTTGAATCGATTTTTTTGCACCTCCAAATCTGAGGCCATGGTTCTCAGCCGGAAAAGGGTGGAGTGCCCACTCCGGGTCGGGGATGAGTTCCTGCTCCAAGTGGAGGAGTTCAAGTATCTCGGGTTCTTGTTCGCGAGTGATGGGAGAAGGGAGCCGGAGATCGACAGACGGATTGGTGCTGCAGCCGCAGTGATGCGGACGCTGCACCGGTCCGTTGTGGTGAAGAGGGAGCCGAGTGTAAAAGCGAAGCTCTCAATTTACCGGTCGATCTACGTCCCTACCCTCACCTATGGCCACGAGCTGTGGGTAGTGACCGAAAGAACGAGATCGCAGATACAAGCAGCGGAAATGAGCTTCCTCCGAAGGGTGGCTGGCCTCTCCCTTAGAGATAGATGGTGAGAAGTTCAGCCATCCGGGAGGGGCTCAGAGTAGAGCCGCTGCTGCTCCACATTGAAGGGAGCCAGCCGAGGTGGTTCGGGCATCTGACAAGGATGCCTCCTGGGTGCCTCCTGGGTGAGGTGTTCCGGGCATGTCCCAGGGCAGACCCAGGACACGCTGGAGAGATTATATCTCTCGGCTGCCCTGGGAACACCTTGGTGTTCCTCCGGCTAAGCTGGAGGAGGTGACTGGGGAGAGGGAGGTCTGGGCTTCTCTGCTTAGGCTGCTGCCCCCGCGACCCAGCCCCGATAAAGCAGAAGAAGATGGATGGATGGATGGATTTTTTTTGTACCTTAACTGAGTTCCAGAGGCAGTATATAACTTTTGTGAAGATCGTTAAAAGGTTAAAACAATCCTTGTGTAGTTGTCACTTATTAACGTAGCTGAAACTCCCCACATGGATTTGCGGAACCGAATAAAAGAGTATTGCTGCTGCTGAGCCATCTGGCAATAACATAAATAACATAACAGCCAATGGCTCTTATGTTATTTTCTTTTCAATGACGTTCCTTGTGACATGTTTATTGCTGGATTTATGGTAAAACATCAACTAATATTGCATATCCATAATTATTATAATGTATATAATTAAAGAATACTTACACTATAACGTTTGTTAGAAGTGTAACGCAAAAAAAATGGATTTTTACGCTTATTTTGAATTTTACTCGAATAAAAATACAAATACTTTTCCCTCCTCAACAAATACAAATACAGATACAAATTCCGGCTGCTTTGCACATCTCCAAGTACTGTTTTCCATCATAAACTGAAAATGCATGCTCAATAAGACTCAAATAAGTAGTGTTGTGCTGATATACTGGTCGATATCAGCCATCTGCAAGTATACTGGTATTGATATTTATAACAGCCGATAAGTAAACATTTTAGTAATAAAGAGAAGACAGGAACACCATTCAACCATGCTGTAAGTATTGATGTTGGGAATTTGTTTCAGATTGCACTGCAGGGTTAGGACTGCAGATTGGCTAACAAAAACTGACCGATTCTTTTTGTCAGCTTATCTTACTAAGGGTGGAAAATAAGTACAGATAATAAATGTTAGGGAAATATGGTTATGATTCCTGTGTTTGCAAGAAAAAAAAAATCTGGGCTGATATGTCAGATTTTTTAATCGCCACATATCTGTATCGGTTTTAAAAATGCAATATACTATTGCTTAAAGTGCATCTACAGCAACTCTTTTCTGAGAGTCACTGAACATTCAAATCAGTGCTGGCCACCATCTAGAGTGGTTGGCAGAGTAGATGAAGTAACCAGATGGGGCCAAAATCTGCCAGACTGGTGTTGATTTCCCGCTCTTAGCATACGCTTACTTCCATTCCCGCCTCCTCCTGTGGAGCTGGCAGAGACAGGCCGGCTGCTCTGCTGCGGCTCAGACTGTGAGAACTGGGGAGCCAGGGCCAGGCCTCTACCCCGGTGAGCACTGTTCTGGTTGGTTGCTGTGTCAGGTGAACGGGGAATCTTGGGCTTACTTGCAATTGCAGGGATATAATCATTTCTGCTGACAGGGACAAAAACAAAAAAGAATATAATCTGTTTTTGGTAAAAAAAAAAAAAAAAGAAAGAAAGAAAGAAAGAAAGAAAGAAAGAAAGAAAGAAAGCATTAACAACAATCTGCCAATTAAATGAGTCACTATAAATACCATGATAATCATACAAAGAAGGATAAAACAGAAAAAACCCCTGAAACTGGTAGGATGGGAATATTTAACAGTTAAGTTAGGAACGTGATCTGTAAGACTGTGCAAAAGTCTTGCAACCCCTCATTTCTGTATATTTTGCAAGGAAAATGGGAGATAGGCACAGCAATAAAGTCACACATGGCATGACAGAGTTTTTCTCTGTCATACTTTATATGTATGAATATTACAACAGGGCACGTTCTGACTGGACATGCATCAGTAAATCCTCATTAGTGTTAACTTTCCTGTTTTCCCTTTCTCTAAAGCCTAAACACACGTAGGGTCACGGTGGTTTCCATAAAAATAAGAAAAGTTTTTAATAATTGAGGAGCAATTATTAATTTTTAGGTCTATTTGGACAACAGACAAGACAATCGTTTAGTCATTTTTAGACAATCAGTGTTAAACACTAATATAACATTAGAACATATTTAAAATGCCTTCCTTCCATTCAAATTAGACATTTTCTTTTTTTTTTATACCTAATTTTCTTTGTGCACCTTCTTTATGGTGTCTGAGAAACAGGGTCACGAGTGAATAAATGTCTTCAGCGTCCAGTCACAACCTCCTCTAATGTTCTTATCAGGAAAGAGCTAAGCGACCTACATCCTGTTGAGCAAGCTCACACTTATCAAATGGATCGATTTCATTCTGGTTTCTGTTCAGGGTAGTCACATTGGCTCCAATATCTCTGATAAAATCTGGTATAACTAAGCGTTACTGTCACGGTCCTGGATCGGTGACCCAGTGTTTTGAGTTTCTTGTGCCTAATCATGACAGTTACAGTGTATTGTATTCCCGTAAAAATGGGTGGAGGTGCTATCCTTGCATGTTGAGCTCTGTTCAGAAGCAAAATGAAATGGGTACACATTTTACATAACTTTTCATCAGTCCCTAAAATTCTTTTTAACAAGTCTCGAGTCTGAGTCCCGATTTCTGACAAAGTGTGAGTGGAAGACAGCCTGACTCTCCAGCAGGTGTTACTCTGTCTTAGGGAATCAGTTCATTAGTCTAAAAACAATTGCAAACACACACATCTGCTCTTTTGGCATTTGCCAAACCACCGTGTTGCTAAGATTCTCTTCAGCTCAATATGAATGGCCATTTCATCTCACTATAAAAGTCTTGCTTTCCAAACTGGGGTGAAACGAGGCTACCGAAGTCAGACTCAACCAGGCTGTATTGTAGAGGTGTTTTACGTTCCTGGGGGGTGAGGTGTGGGGGAGGCGAGGGACTACTGAAGCAGTTTCCTGGGACTCATTATTGTGGGTGGGTTTCAGGAGTCAAGTTCCTCTGGGATTTAAAGGAGAAGAGAAGTAGGGGAGGTTCGATTGAATGGGTCTCTTTGTGGGCACTGCTCGTTTAAACGCATGTCACAGTCTCACAGACCAGCTTGGCAGTGCTGAGTCACCTATCGTGTTCAGCAACATTCTTGCCAAATCTTTACACACACACACACACACACACACACACTCTTACAGGAATCTCTGCAGTTATGTGGTGGTTGTTTTTTGTGCTCATTCCTTAACAGCATCAGATCAGGTCTGGTTCTAGTTCTCAGGAAAAATTAAGCCAAGAATATTTTAACATGTTATTGTTGGCTCAATAACTTTTTTTTAAATGTAAATTTAGTTTGTATATATTTAGTACATATATAGTATATATTTCTCTATAAATACAGAGAGTGTGAAGTGCCCAAATGTTTGCTTTTTGAGTGATTTTTTTTTGTTATGTTGAAACTGCAAAAGTTTAAAAGTTTTGTTTTTTTTTTAATCATCTTGTTATCTGTTATTTTATTGGCTGCTCTTTCTGTCATTTTCAATCGATCAATCAAAGAGAATAAAAAGTAAAATATTAAAAATAGGATTTTAGCAGCACAAACATCATCTGCAGAGAGCTAACAGCTTTTTGGGAAAAATCAGTGTAAACAAATCTGATAGAGTGAAAATCCAAAGTGAAACTGTTCATATTTCCATCGATATGTGCAGAGGAGGTCAGAAGAAAGGAACAACAGTGAACATCTTCTGCTTGGCTGCGCCATGGTTTGGGGTTCATCCAGCTGTGTTGGATGATCTTATTAAAACAGATGGAATTATGAACTCAGAAAAGCACAGTCAGATTTTACCATCTAGAAAGCATCCGATTAGCAACAGCTTCATTTTTTAGCATGACAATAATAATAAAAACACTGCCAAAATGTTAAAAGCACATCTGGATAGAAAAAACACATAACAGAAATGAATATTAAGTCATGGATTGGCCTCCTCAGAGATCGAAACTCAACATTAATGAAGCAGTCTGGGATTATCCCGAGAAGAGCTTTGAAATGTCCTTTCGGATGCTTGGACAACTATTCCTGAAGTCTGCTTAGAGCGATTACAAAAAGGAGAGTTCACTCTCAGTTGAAGAAGAAAGATGGTCTGTTTTTGCCTTTCATACTGTATTTCCATGTATGATTGCACTAGAAAAAAAATGAGTCTAAACAGTTTTTATAGTCTCTCTGTGACTGTTTACATTCAAACTCTGATCAAAAACCTCAACCTGATTAACTTTGACTGTCGTTAAACTGTTGCCTTTTTATTCAAAGAACTGCAGTAAAATTCAACACAAACAGCCATGTTATACATAAAATATGAACATGAGCGCGCTCAGTTTACATTTGTGTGTCAGTATACCTGGCAGAGTGTCCGTTGTGGTCCTCCTGGGAACATCCTTTTCTGGCTCTACCTTCATACTGCCTGTCCAATTCTGACTCCTGGGACAACTGCCCACACTCTGAGTCTGAGTGGGAATAAATTAAGAGTGTCAAAAGACCAATTTTAGAATCAACCAAAATGTCAGACCTTCAAATGGAAACAAAGGTCATAACTTTAAAAAACTAAAAAAAAAGTAGATGGACAGCTGAACACTATCAAACACACAAGCACACTTGATACCATCAAACTAAGGTCATTAGCCTTCTGGTGCCCACCCACCGATCTGAGCCATGGTCTGAGTAACTCTCATCACTCCGGCCACTCACACACATACTCAGACTGAGCACTTTGCAATCTGTCCTCTAATGTGTGCCTCCCTCCTGTTTTGTATATACTCCTCTTGTCTACTATTCATTCCTGCTGTCGTACTATTTATATTTGTATTTCAAGCACCCACAGTTTCACTGTACATGTACAGTGACAATAAAAGGCTATTCTATTCTATTCTATCCTATTCTATTCTGCTAAGTCTTTATCCCTTATGGTTTGTGAGGAAGTTGCAGGAACTTCATTCTCTGGAACTATCTTTTGTTGCTTGTGGACACTGGGCACCACATCAAATACATCTAACACACCAAATAAAAAGCAGCAGGTAGAAGGGAAATTAAAGATTTTTCCACAAAAATGCACAGAGCTTCTACTAAGTGTGAGTAATCTGAGCGCAAACATCTGATTTACAGCCACGGCTGTTAGACACGGTCAAAGAGTTATTATTTTACTCTTTTGAAATTCTACCGCTACTCCTAAATTACATCTGAAACTCTGAAAGTTGAGTCACCCACCGATGCTTTGGCGTAGGGAGTCTGTGGTGCTCGGCCGACTGCCGGAGCGTGTAGGAGGTCGTGAGTTGTATCGAGAGTGTGGCAGGCTTCCTTCCCCGCTCTTCTGTCTGTATTCTGTGTCTCTGCTGGTCTCGCCTCCCCGACTGGCGGGTCGATAATCACTACACATAACACGAACACAATCTCACATTAAGAACTTCCATGAGGATGTTGGTGTAAGCAAGATGGCTTTTAACTTGAAAAAACAATTTATTTTGATGATTCCACTGACTTTCATCAGTGCTAGTTCTCCATATTTGTACAGCTCTCTAACAGTTAATTATTTAAACTGTTAAATACAAGGTTAGGCCTGTTTCTCTAGGTTGGTGCTCAGAACAAGGAAATTACCTTGTCAAGACCAAACAAGATGCTTTACAGCAATGGTATGCAGGCACTCCAGTTCTAGTCTACTGCAGCTGACTCATCTCTTCAAAGTTTACGCTTTGCAAAGAAAAACATCAAAATACATTTGAAACATTTTTGTATTTTCAGAGTTTTAGCGGCAAGAGGAACGTCGTTATCTATGTATCCTAAACAAATGGTGGCACAATTATCTACACAAGCTACAGATTAGTCAGCTCATAAAATCTATGGACTACTGTGAAGTGATCAGCCTTTAAAGAAATGAGGCCTGAAGACCGGTATCTGAGATCTAAGGACCAATGTTTATGGTGGTTTGTAAATCACTTAAAGAGAGGCTGCCGCTGCACAGTTTCTCATGTCTTACACATTTTATGGTCCCACAGACACCACAAAGAACTGTTTTAGCTTAAGAGTGAACTTCAGTTTGGATCTTATGACACCGTTTGGTAATTTAACTTACCCCACGCCGATATTACGATGAGAACTAGGGGTGACTGGCCGCTGTAGCGGCTCATCAGCAGCTGGCTGTGGTAGAGGGGTTGGCTTCCTTTTCACTTTTGTCATGTTGGTCATGATCTACACAGCCACACACACAATAAAACAGTAACATACCAAACAAATTTCCATCATGGAAAAAAGTGTTAACAGGGAAAAGAGAGATTACACGTAACTTTTTCTCACTGTAAACCTGACTGTGTTCTGTCCGGCGTATTGGCCGGTCATGAACTCATAGCCACATAAAACAGATCCCTAAAAAACTAACAGGCCAGCACCTGAGATATCAAAAGCCATCACCACAAAGAGGCAGCGATGTGTGCGGTACCTTATCTAATCATGAGGTAAAATATATTTCATGCTAGCATTTATGAACTAAATAGCCAAATAATTACAATTCTGTGAATGCACAGACCTATGCACCGTCTAAAGTTCAGTGCACGCTGTGATAATGTCATATCCTGTTATTGGTGCAATAAACAAAATTTACAAGCTACTTTGCAACTTGCCCGTAATACATTCAAATTCAAATTTTATTTGTCACGTACACAGTCATACACAGTACGATATGTAGTGAAATGCTTGGACAACTGCTCGTGACCTAAAGAGAACAAAAAAGGAAAAGGCTATGAATAAGATAGGAAATAAATATGAAAAATTAAAAAGGGTAAATTTAACTAGGAAGGAATAAAATATAAATTAAGGTTAAAAATGAAATAACTGTACAACACAAATTAGAATGAAGGGTAAATTTAACTGGGAAGAATAAGATAAAGATAAATATATAAATTAAAGTTGAAAATAAAATAACTTAAAGTTGAAATTATATTATTCTTGATTAGTGTCAAAATTTGAACTCTGCGTCTTCTTAGCTACAAACAATATGTTTATGGTGAAAATGTGTGTTTTGCTCTTACTCCCAGGTACTCAGTGGTGAGCAGGCTTTCCCCAGACAGTTCCCTGTGCTGTGGCTGAAGAACTTCCTCTTTATCAATGTCGATCTCCATTAAATCTTCCTGTCACAATGCAAAGACAATAAATCACTTGAGAAAGAATTTGTGTGCAGTGTCAAAAATGCATATTGTCCGCACATGCACTTAATTTATGTTTAAGCATTAAGCAGCATTATATAAAACACCCACAGGGTTGCTGCAGGTCGATTTTTACCGGGTTACATTGGCAAAGCGTAACTTCCTCAGACTGACTAAAAATTAACTCTCACCCATTAAGTTTTAATTTTAAAAATTAATACAATGCTTGGTACCATTCCACAAGGCTCTGACAAGGGACCAGTGTATTCTGTAGTTTTGAGACTGCCACTCAGAAACAGGTATGTACAGTACGTATCAGTTCACCATTGTGGGCAGGGAAACGGATAGCAGCTATAAAAAAAAACAAAAAATATAAACAAAAAAACACCTAATTCGAGATTACAGGGCAAGGGCACTCACACTCAAGGAACTCTCATGGGAACAGGAAGAGAATGGAATATGTGCTTATACACACACACCCCAGGAAACTCCTGTAATTCATTTACATTTTAACTTTTTAAGTCCATCATTCCCCCTCATACTTTATTTTCTTTGTTTAGTTCTTTTGATATGAGCCAGTTATTTATGGTTCAGTGGTTTTGTTGAATTAATTTGTAAACAGGCATTTAATATGATGATGGAAAACACCAGCACATTGATGTTTATCAGGCGGCCTTACGTCATTGTCATCCTCTTCCTCCTCATCATCAGACTCTGGTCCTTCCTCTTCAGCTGGGGGGGGGGAGGATTAAAAAGCCAGCAGATTTTCCAAAATTATACTTCATAAAAAAACTATAGTTTCAAATGATAACTAATGTTATGAAAACTGGGGATCTGAAACAGGAAATGTAAGATATCAAGTTTCATATTTACATATTTTGTTTTTCCTGCATTGCTTGAGTCGCTTACTTTTGGACTACCAGTTTATCATCTACGTGTTTAACAGTAAATTTCACTAACCTGAGTTTAGCTGTTTAATGATGAATTCAATCTGTCTGTTAAGGTTTGGGTTCTCCTCTTTGATGTAGCAGCGGAGAATCTCTTCAACGCTCTTCACACATGAGGGAAAGACACACAAAACATTCAAAAAATTTGTATGCAAGTATAAAATTACAGTATATATATATATATATATATATATATATATATATATATATATATATATATATATATATATATATATATATATATATATAACAATATTTGGCCAAAGCATATTTGGCCAAGGCATGTGAAAGATGAACATACCTAGGTGACACTGTGATGTCACTCGTTGCTTTCTGAAAACTAATTTAAAAACACTGAGATTGCATCCGTGTCCATTTTGGCCTTTTATAATTGGTTCTGATGAAAAAAAATGGCTAACTAATTAGCTAAAATTTGTTAGTCAATACACTAGATAATCCTCATTTTTGAAATGATAAAACGATTAAGGTTGATTAAGGTGTGCTGACCCAGGGTTCCCCACTTTAAAAGAAAGTATGTTTTAAAGGTCTCGCTGATCGCATTGACTTCAGTTTGCAGACCTGGAAGCTGCGTCCATCTTTTATACTTTTTGTGATTGCAACTCCACATTTTAACTACACTTCCATTTACAACTTTCTCTGCCTATTAAATGAACACCTGTTCTTTACCGAGGAAAGTGAAGAGGAAGAGACATGCAAACTGCAAAATGCAAACTGCTATCTCACCATCTCTCTTGCTTCCTGTCGCACAGAGGGAATGCACAGGATGCTGTAAAGAGCTCCATTCACATATGGCCAAATCTGAAAGTGACACAGACAAACACAACCTCTATCTCTATGGTCTCAAATACAGCAATTAGAGATGTGTGCCCACAAAGAGGAACTAATGTTTGTGCTGTGGATAAGCTTTTTTTTTTTTTTTTTTAACAACCTGACCGCTAACATAAGTAAAATCAATGAACTCTGTGCTTTCTATGTTTTATTGATGTTCCTGCAGTCATGGCTCACTCATGCCAAGACTGCAAGACATTTCAAGGGACATAATTACACAGTGTAACATAACAGTAGAGAGACTGTTAATTTATGAATGTTGGCGGTTTTAGTTTATGATATGCTAGCAACTCGTGTCATTTTCTATCCTTTAATGGCATTAATTCTGCACTTTCCACCTATTGCATGCAGTACACACTGTTTGTTGTGTAGCCTGTATCAGTTTCAACCACGAGAAATCTGTTTTGCTTGCACACTGCAACCACTGTGCATGCAACTTCTGTGCTGTGTGTTGGTAGATGTGTATATCACCTCGTGGTTCTCATGTCCAAGGAGATCAGTCAAAACTTTTAGCACATGCTTGGCGTTTTCTGCACACTTCCTTTTTCCTGTAAAAAGACAACCATCCAGCACACAAATTTAGCAACGCTTTTTCTGTGTGCAATATGATGGGACTCTTATTTGATTTAATACATATAAATCCGGTTAATGACTTCCCAGTACTTATCCGTGTAAGACAATACAATTACTGATAAATCAAATGTGGGACAGTATTTCATTGTGGCATTCTACATTGAACAGAAGTACAGCATATAATAAAAACATGTTTTGGGAAAAAAGAAAAGGAAAGAGGGAGCGTCTGAAAGCGATACATCCTAGATATGACGTAAATGGAAGACAAATAATTGTAAAAACAAGAGTGCAGTGAAAACATGTATTCAGAAGGACCGAAAAGCTAAACGTTTGCTTTCAATGCAAACTTAGGCAATAATTAACCTTAGTGTATCAGCAAAAAAAAGAAAAAAGAAAAGAAAGAAAGAACAGGAACAAACCTAGACCTTGACTCGTTGTGGCGTGAAACAAGGTCGTTCTGATTTTCATGATAGCATGGACTATTAATAAGCTCTATGAATGAACGTTATAGTATAACCCATGGTGTGTTTGAGAAGACTTATTTGACTTGGAAATTATTCACGGACAGTGAAAAAAAACAAAGACACAAAAAAGCACACAGAAAATCAACACCAGTCTTAAAGTAAATATAGCATAGTAGCATAGCGTAGTAAATAAAATAAAGCCAATTATTGTTTAACATGGATGAAAGACAATAAGGAAATTGTAAGCCTGGGTCAAAAGTCAACTGATCAGAAAAAGGTTTCCTACAGTAAGGCTTAAAAAGAAATGTGTTTATTCTTTAATGCCCTGTAAAAGCCTTGAGCCAGCTCTCCCTCTCACCTTCCTTTATTTGTTTATCACATTTTTGCTTCCACAGAGTGAGATTGTTATTTTATTTACTTTATAGTAAGGTATAAAGACCAGTCTTTATACCTTGCGATTTTTTGATTTGTTGGTGAAGCCACTTAAACACTGACCTATGAACCATTCACGCATAAAGACAACTTGGCAACTGTAAATTCTACTTTGAGGGATTTAGTTATTAGCATAATTTGTTCCTATTTCTTCAGTTCAGTCTTTAGTTGGTTACTGATGTCATTCACAAACAGTACCCATTTCCCATTTTCTTGGCAAAATAAAAATATATTTGCCAATGGCCAGAGCTGCCTCTCAGCCTCCTAGCAGACACACCTATCAATTTCAAAATCCTACATCTCCATGTTCTCAAGTTATCACGTTCACAAGATTTTTACAGAACGTGATGCGGTCACTGAAAGTGGAACTTGTTGATACATCGGATTTTTAGTAAGTGCATCTGTGGTATCAGTTTGAAGCTCCTACGTCACCTCATTCTTGTGTTATCGCATTCACAAACGCCGGTGTCCATGCCGCCCGTCTGGTGTTCGCATTATTGAGCTACATTTATGTTCTGCATGTTTTTATGTTTACCCTTTGTTCGCAAACACAGGTTCATAAGCAAAGCTGCAGAATACTCCAGGTTGTAGTCACTGAGGCAGTCTGAGTCCTGGAGCTCATCCACTAGCCAGCCAATCAGATCATCTGCAATCATGGCTGTCTGCTGACTCCTCCTAACAGGCGAGACATGATGTAAGGTCAAATATTCATGCTTGTCAAAAGGACAAAAATTGTGACATATTCATTTAAAAAACATTAATCAAGATAAGAAAGGATTTAGAAAACCCTAGTAATTTTAAAAACTACCTGAGGCTGAGTTTCTGCAGAGCCACAAGGACATTTTCGCGAGTAAGAGATTCTTTTTCTTCCTTTCTGAGTGTTTCTGTCAGATGTTTCAGAAGAATGGGGATTTGGGAGAGGTAAACACGACCTGTAATAAATATCAAAGGAACATCTTGAAAGCATTCACAGCCATTCTAAAGTCTCCTTTTTACAAAATGCTGTCTACAGTTACTGTTTAGCTTTGTGGAGCATCATTAATAGTTTTTCTTCAAAACGGAAAGCCAGTAAGGTCAAACCATCAGGAATCAACTTACAAAGTAAATGATGATGCCTAATGAGCTCTAATGGCAGCTTTAAACTTACCCTCTGCAAGGGAAGCAAATGCATTGATGAGACGAGCCATGTATTGACGGACAATCTCGTTTGTTGATCTCATTAAATGAAGCACAGTTTTCTAAGGAAACAAACAAATGTAGGGCAAGTTGTGCACTGTGAGTTTTTCCACTCACCATTTTTTGAAGAGTGAAATTTCTTAGAGACAAGGACTATGAATTTAAACATAAAACACAATGTAACTTATTTGAGAAGTAGCATCTTTTTAAATGTGTCCTTCCTTAATGTTCATTTTTGCAACACTTTAAAATGAAAGGCATCATATTTATGTACGCTGACCAACACCTCAGTTAAATGCAGAGTCTTCCAGCGTTGCTATAGAATTTAATTTTATTTATATAGCACTAAATCTCAACAACAGTCACCTTAAATGATTGCAGAGTCACTTAGATATACCTAGAAAACCTTGAAACATACACAGGAGTACAAAGATTGAAAGCATTTATGAAAGGGTTATTCACTCTAAAGAGATTGTATTCAGCATAGCACCTGAAGCTAAAGGCTAGGTGAAAAGAAAATGACGAGAGAAAAGAAAAAAAAGAACAAAGTGTGTCAAAAGTCTTTCACGAGGGTAAAGTTTGGGACACAATCTGAGCTTCTCAGAGGAAAGTGCTTATTCTGAGACTGGGAACCATTTCTAAATGACTCACCATTGGGTTCAAATGATCTCTTAATATAAAATAATTACTAAATATTTGATAATGTTAAGATCATAAACAATGATTTTCTTCCTCTAAATTTAAATATATGACCTACAGAGCTAAACAAATTGACAGATTAGACAGTCTAGAATAAAAACAAGAAGACTGTGATATTTTAGAAATCTGTCAAAAAATGTGTTTACAAGTTTGATTGCCTTTTCCCTATCCTCCAGCTTTGTCATGAAAGTCACCTTGTAAGGATAACATAACCTTTTTGGGAGCGAGTTATGTTCTAAGTGTTGGTTTAAAATTGTCTGGAAGCACCACATTTCTACGATTCTTTTATTTACGGCGTGTTTTTCAATTTGCACGTTCACAAGTTAATTAACAGGCCCTCTGAATGAATTTTGTAGTGTTAACATGCATGATAGTGAAGCTATAACCCCACCTCTTTAGTACTGTAGCACTCCAGAAGATCATTGCTGATGTAAGCCTGAAGCACAGTATCTCTCTGTTCACCAGGGAGTGAGCGGGTGAGTCTCTAAAAAGACATTAGAAACAGATCCAACAATCAGCACTCAAAAGTCTAGTCCAAGTAAATATAAGTGCCACTCTTCTTTTGTCCAGGTTCACAAACTGCCCAAGTTTCTGGACGCCCCAAATTAAAACTGTACTTAACGCATTCTACTCTCTGAGGATGAAGATGGATAAATACACTGATCTTAAGTTATAAGCGAGTGTTGGAGCCAAACAAAGTCACAAGGAAGGCTGATGATCAGATAAATACGAGACATCTTATCACTAAGGAGAAGGCTGGAGATAATAAACAGAATACTCTCACCCATCGCATTGCCTGAAGTAGCAGAGACTGAAGTCTCTCTGAGCCTTCGATGAGGTCTTTCTTAAGCTTCTCATAGTCTAACGAGGGCAACATTGGCACATCCTTTGGTCTCCTGGTGATTTAAAGAGAAACGAGATAGCAGCCTTGTTTTATTTGGGTTTAATGAAACTGTATGATTGGTACAAAAATGATTTCTTCCAAACGAAGACTTACTGTGGTGCAATGGACGCTCGTAGCATAGAGGAAGCCTACAAGAGAAGGCAGAGGAAAAAAAACAGAGATAATGAGAAGAAAAAAAGGAGGATCTTTAATGCAGGGTATTTTTTTACAATCTGACTTTATTTATCACTTTAAAGTGTGCAAAACATACCACATGCAACATTAACCATATGTTACTCTTACCATCTGGTCCATCCAATCTAAGATAATCAAGTTAGCTAATGTGTAAATATGTCATTAGTAGTTTTTAAGACATGCATACATCATCATGCGTGTGGTACATGCTGAGTACTGGGACATACAGTATTACAGTGTTTGGCAATATTATCTATGCAGTAAGAGGCCAAGAAACAGTACCAGAAAGGGTAGGCTAATACTTCTGCATTTGTCACACATTAGTCCATCTGTGGTTTTTTTTAGATGGCTCCAGAGTGTAGCAACTGACATCTAACAAGTGAAAGACCCCCACTTTGACCCAGGAGAAGAAACAAAAACTTGATCACCGAGGTGTTGTTGTTGTGTGTAAAGTAAGGTGAAACTGACTATTAAAGTTTTTACTCTGAGGGTATTTTGAAAACCCCTGAAATCAAATCTAAGGAGGAGGAGGAGGAGAACACTGATCCGTGTAAACGGAGGTATCGCCTTGCCTGGCACACTAAAACAAACAAAGAAAAAGAACAGAACAGTGATACCTGGCTTCTTTCCCAAGTTCCTTTCCCCCTAAACATTTGGTGCCCATGTACGCATGATAATATGTTGTTCTGGGACATTTGACACTGGCGCACCAAGCAACCAGAAGGTCATATTTAAAGCGACAATCAAATATGCTGCTTAGTAAGAAGAGAACCATAAAGCTAAACAAAGGTACTTCTGACAACAGCAGACGGCTGACTGTTGTCAGGGCAGGGATAGCTCAGTAGGTAGAGTGGTGGCCCCATGATCGGAAGGTCGGGGGTTCGATTCCCCTGAACAACTACCCTGAGGTACCCCTGAGCAAGGTACCGTCCCTACACACTGCTCCCCGGGCGCCCAGTGGCTGCCCACTGCTTCACTGAGTGAATGGGTTAAATGCAGAGAGGGATTTTCCCCACGGGGACCAATAAAGTACACTTTCTTTCTTTCTGACAGAACAGAAATCCAGGTTTCTGCAAAGACAAAGATGGAGGTGTTCAGTCAATCCCACCAAAGAGCCAATTATATGTTGAACCTGAAATCTAGTGTTTGCATTGAAGCGCATACAAGCTAAATTTTAAAACGACTAATTTCGACTGTGTGGTGGCAGGAAAGTCAACTACAGGGTGGGCCATTTATATGGATACACCGTAATAAAATGGGAATGGTTGGTGATGTTAATGTCCTGTTTGTGGCACATTAGTATATGTGAGGGGCAATTGTCTATGGTGTGAAGATACGAGATGTGCAGCACCTGAAACTACGGATACTGGATGCCTGTGCTGACATTTCTTCTGCGGTGTTGCTATCAGTGTGTGAAGAGTGGGAGAGGGTTGCATTGACAATCCAACACAATGGGCAGAACATTGAACACATTTTATAAGTGGTCAGAAACTTGTAAATAACTCATGAAAGAATAAAGTTACGTTGAATCCAAGCACACCATTGTTTTTCTTGTGACATTACCAATAAGTTTTATGTGTCACATGACCCTCTTCCTATTGGAAAAATAAAAGATCTAAGATGGCCGACTTCTAAATGGCCACCATGGTCACCACCCATCTTGAGGAGTTTGCCCCCTCAAATATACTGATGTGCCACAAACAGGACTTTAATATCACCAACCATTCCCATGTTATTATGGTGTATCCATATAAATGGCCCACCCTGTATATTTAAACCAACAATGTAAGCTGCGACCCTAAACTGAATTAGCACAGTTTTTAGATGTTCTTTTTTGATCCTTGAAAATAAAAATGACTCTCTCCCCCTTCATTTAGTCATTCAACCTGCCCAAATAACTGGCTGGAGTCTTTACCAAGATAGCTGCAGAATGGGGAGACTTGCTTGCAGCAAGACTTTATGTCCAAGTTTTATCTAAATTTTGAGTCCTGATTAGTTTTTATATTCTTTGAATAAAAGTGAAATGCTTTTTATGTTTTTTCATCTTTTCAATCTGTTTTTACACTGTGGTTACAACCAAAATCATGGACTGTTGATGCTATTGTCTAACTACAAGGCTTTATGCCTTGGTCCAAACAGCAATAAAAGAAAGATTGATAATGTACAAAGACAAAGACTCTGATACTGAGGATAAATTATGGCCTTGCACTCACTTACATTAAACTAGCAAGCCTAAATGAGAAAAAATACTATCCTCAAAAATAATTTATGAAGCTAAGCAGGTATGTTGACCTGCTTAGCTTTAAACTGCTACGTAACAGTGGTTTAAAGTAAAGTTTACTAGCTATGGCTGCTCATTTTTTAATGTTTAACTATACCTAAAAACAGCAAATTTGATATGTTGACCCTGGGTGCCTGTTTTTAAGGTTGTTAAGAATCCTACATGAAGTGTTCTTGTTGCTGCCTTTCAAATAGCTGTAATATAACCTGTCCTGTTTGAGAACCCGAGCATGCGAGTAATTCTTTTAAATCAAAACACCCTGTGATGGCCATTCTTGTTCTGTCATTTTATATGGCTATAATCTAAAAAACAAAACAAAAAATAACAATAAGCATAAGAGAAGAAAAATGAAACTGAGAGATAAGTTGAGAGCTAAAGGCTAAAATGAGAGTTGAGGAACAATGACTGTCATCGTCCTTACTGCAAATAAAGCCAAACATACGTTTAAACTGGGACAATCTAGCGGGAATGCACATATAGTCAGGAGGGTGTGATGAAGAAATATGTTAGGAGGTCATGAAGGACATAAAGACAACAACAGGAGGGAAAAGGGAGACACCGAGGCAGAAGCTAGATGAGAACTGGGGACCTGAGCAATAAGAAAATGTAAAGATGAAAATATATGAAACTTACATAGCCATCATCATAGGGACTCATAGAGTAATATCCCTTTGGGGACAAAAGCATCACACAAGCAAAAAAAAAAAAAAAAAACCACACACACAAAACACAGAAAAAAATGTTGTTCAGTTCAAATAGAAAGAAACAAGATTTCACAAGCCAGAGGTCAAAACCACAATGAAGGCCGCTAACAGCAAGCATGATTGTCAAGCTGTGGACAGTTTTTTAGGTCGGTTGGGAGCCTTTTGATTATCGGTGGCACAAAAGAGGCAGAAAAAGAGGCTTAATAACAGCAGCAAGGATTTAAGATTTAATGTAACTCTGACCCATCTCGACACCTTTAAATGTCGTCTTTATGGGAGAAACACAGTTACATTTCCAAGGCAGATGATTACGTAAATGTCTGTGACTGCTTATTGGAAATTTGTGTTGTGTACACTTGACTTTCCAACAATGACTGTATTGATTCAACTCCAGGATCCAGGAAGCACTCATTCTAGGATGCACACAACAGAATGACTAGACAGCTTACATAAAAGGAACAAAGATGTCTTTTTGTACATAATGTAAACACTCCTTAAGTGCACTTTTCCCCGATTGTGGCTCTTATCTCCTCACCGTCTGCTATGCATACTCTATGCGTCAATAAAATCACATTAAGTTGGGGCCAGGTGTTGTTGTTACTATTCTGAGGCGTGAAGAAGAGGGAAGGAATAGAGCTAAGACTGTGTGCTGCAACTCACAGTGCCTGGCCTGGTGAAGTCTGTGCTCTGCATCACACTCTGTCTCATCTGGCTGCTGAACAGGCGAACACACACATTCTGCAGGTACTCTGGGGAGATCTGCAAAAACAAGGCACGTTCCCCTGAGCTTTAAAATACTGTTTGTGCGAGAAGAGCAGGGTACTACAAGTGTATTCTAGTTTTCCAAATATTAAAATCTTTTCATATATATTTTCAATCCATTTTGCGCATCAAAAGATTTCTTGTTGGCGCTCGCATGCACACCACTGGACTTTGAATATGCAAATTTGGGGGTTTTTGTCCTGTGTGCACACATTCTTTTCTAACTTGTGCCACACTTATGGACTCCGTATCTGTTGCATGTCTGACAGAATGTGTGCTTGTTTGTCCCACAATTAGCCTGCCCTACCATCTTTCCGCTGACTGTGGCCTCCAATGAGTCGACCAACTCAGCAGTGATTCCAATCAGGTTATGGTAGTCAGCTTGCATCTTGTTGAACTTCCGTACGTAGCTGGTGATGCGGCGATCTGATTCAGCCAGCTGGAGCTGTAACTGCTGCGTGGCCTCTGTGCATTCACCCAAACAAACAGAAAAAGACGGAGACTGCAGAAACCAACACTGGCTTACATGCATTAGGTGAAAATGCCTGTTATCCTTTCAGATGTCAAGAAATTCATTTAAAAATTAAACAATATTCTGAAATGCCATTTTTAATCAACCTCTCCAACACCAATCTCATCATTGACTTTTCTACTAACCTTTATCAATATTTAACATAACGTTTTTTATCCATTAGTGAGAGTTCTGTAAGTGTTATTACGTAAATAATACTTTCCACATTATACAAATGAATCAAGCAAAAAACCCTTGGCAAACAGATGTATAATGGGTGACGCTGATATGACTTCTTTATCTGTAGTATTAGTTGACCACTACTGATTAATGAGCAGGTGTGGCCGTGAGCCTTTGTTCCCTTTGAGATTATGAAAAGTTGAAAGAAAGAAAACTGAATAACTGGCAATAAGAAACAGCTGTTGGGGTGAAGAACTGCAAACTGCAATGCACGAAAAGGTAGACTCTGTGATGGGGTAATTACCTTTAGTACTCCTTCCACCCTCCTTCTGCATGAAGCTGGTTAAAGATCACATACTTAGAGACAAATCAAACATTTCTCCTGTATTTATTCCCTTGTTAATGGTTTCATCAGGAATTACATACAAATGAAATAATTAGTAAAAGGACTGCAGATGGAACTAATTAATATCTGAAGCCTCAGTTATGCTTTCTCTGTCGGTTTGAGTCCAAGTCACGCAAATTTCATCATGAGATGCTGAGCGTGGTCCACGCGGACATCTGTTTTCCTGAAAGCAGCACAGACTTTACATTACAACATACCAGATGTGCATGCACCCCAGGTAGCAGACAACAAACAACGACAATTGGTTGTGTTCCTACTTTCACTTAAGTACCCTATAAATGTCATGTAAGCACATGTAAATGTTATTAATTGGCTGAGCCAAAAAACACTGATGCTCAAATGTTCCCACTTTTGGTAACCGTGTTAATTTTGTATACACTAGAAACATTTTTTTTCAGCCCATAGCTTTTTATTTTACAAAGCTTTGAAAGTTGGCTAGTTTAGTTTCACAAATATGTACTGAGCAAAGTCTATGTGGTGGGTTTCCAGTATCCCAATAATTCCATTACCTTTGCCTGCCCTTCTACTCTGAGGAGGTTAGGATAACTTTGTTTCTTTCTGTGCATTAGCTAACTTGATAAAATCTAAAACCCCAGTTGGGGACAATGGTTGTCATGACGGTTGTTATCAACTTTCTCTTTTAGGCTGGGTTTTGTGTTTCCGACTGTGCTCTCAAAAAAGTTCACAGGTTGAATTACTGGAACTTTACAGTAAGTAGTAAGTAAGTAAAATTTTGGCAATTCCAGAATATTTTTTAATCGAAACTGACTTTTAATTCAACATAACTCACTATCCCGTCAATCTCTCTTCGTGGTACGTCTCTCAGGTTGTCACATGATCAAACATGTTACAAGAGACTGGTTGTTAAAGAATTCCTTATTCACCTACAGAACATATATGTATTCTACATTTAAATGTGCAGTCCAGCTAAAGAAGGCAAGTTTTTTTGCTCCTCAGTGGGTTTATTTTCTACACATCATACCTTGCCTTCAACGAAATTGCTAGATTTTTACTGTTTGCTAAGTTTTATAAGTTTCACTGAAGGCTGTTAAACTACCTAACCTAGTAATCTGTTAATGTAAAAAGCTGGAATTGAGAATTTAATTGACAAAAGTTACGTTTTACTTGACAACCGTTTACCTGTCACGTGGGTTTGTGCAATGAATGAAAATATGAATTGTGTTAATTTTCTATTAGTTTCAGATTTGTCGCTAATGCCATCTCACTGAAATCAAAACAAGACAGACAAATCCATTTGTACATCTGTACTCTGATGGTTTTCCCAGCAACGGCTCATTAGTGAGGCACAGTAGAAGGATACATATAAAGTCATCAGCCTTGGGCTGTTAGATGGCTTAAGTATCACTGACAGGAACTGCTCCAGCTTATCTCTCAATTTTGGCATCCAGGAATCCTAAAAACATGAAACAGAAGTTAAATATGAAGTATGGTGATGTTCATTCTCACAGTGTGACTTAGTAACTGTACTAGATGGTTAAAAGCAAGGTAATATTCTATAAGTGTAATACCTGGAACAGTTCTTTGAAAGAAGGGTGGACAGTGGGGTTGGGAACAAAAGGCAAAGCGTAGTAAGGCAGAAACTCTGTGGTCTGGCTCAGAGCTCCTCCTCGAGTTTCCAGGTACTGCCTGAAGAAGGAAACCCTCTCTTCAAACTCAGCACGGTCCTTGAGGTAGATTTGAGATGTCCATCAAAAACAATTCATGAACAAAATTTAAAAAAATAAATAACTAAATCAGGTAAGCTTAAGGCTGGGGTGTCCAAACTCGGTCCATTTTTAATTGGCCCGCAAGTAATTTTATAAATAGAATAGAATATGGCCCGCACTTCTTGAGTGTATTGCACTTCTTAGTTTTAACACCAGGGGGAGCTGCTGTTGATCAAGGCAGTTGCTCCACCAAAAAGGCAAATCACAGAAAAACTTATCCCCAAGTTACTAAACATGGCAGAACCAAAGAAGCAAAAGGTAGAAAGTGAGTGCAGAAAATTTCAGACACGGTGGGAGAGTGAATATTTCTTCAAAGAATTCAAGGGGAAGTATGTCTGTTTGATCTGCACTGAAACTGTGGCAGTTATGAAAGAGTATAATGTACGACGTCATTATGAAACCAAACATCAGGCCTATGCATCTTACACTGGTGCTGAGCGAGAGCAGAAATTAAAGCAAATGGTAGCTATGCTGCAGGGACAGCAACAGTATTTTTTTGCGTGCTCAAATTGTCCAGGAAAAGGCTCCAATAGCCAGCTATGAGGTCGCCCAAGACATGGCAAGCCTTTTTCAGATGGAGACCTCATAAAACACGGCCTCGTTAAAGTCACCGAAATAATGTAGGCCTATCCGGAAAAAGTGCAGAACTTCAACAACGTCAGCATGTCCAGAAATACAGTTGTGCGACAAATTGAAGACTCGTCAGCCAACATTAAACTGCAACTGTCTGATAAAGCTGTGCTTTTGATTTTTACACCGATGCCACAGACACCGCACAGCTGCTAATTTTTTTGCGGGGAGTGGACGAGAGCACGAGCGCTTTATGTGAGTAAAAATATATTCCACAGTACCCGTGTGTTAATAAGCATGCATGTGTAGGTACACATGCTTCAAATATCAATAATGCGCATCAATTATGTCACTACCCTGCTTTTGCGCACCACTTTCTTTATATGCACAGCGCACGCAGACGTAGTCAGCTGATCTCATCTGATGCAGATTTGCTCCTTGATCAAGTGACATTTGTCTGGATTTTTGCCAGGAGTGGCGTACGATCAGCACTGCAGCTGGATGGCCCGATTTACATACCCAGCGCAGCTGATACTCACCAGAATAATTTACTAAAATTATATGGACTCCTGTTATTAAGTCCAGTCCATCGTCCATCGTTTCAAACGGACGTTAATAGATGTTTTGCTAAGCCTAATAACTTAAATAATAAACTTGAAATGTACCCGTCCCATTTTCCCCTTTATTGTTTTTTCTCTGGACTGTAAATCTTCTGTCTAAGAAGAAATCTGAGGCTGCTGTTCTGAGAATGAGCTACCAAAGCTTTTTCTGAATAAATCAATAAACATCAATTTATGGAAAGCTGTGATGAAGGCAGTTTTGTCTTTAATTATATTCAACAATATAACACATTTGACCACTTTTAAGTGATTTTTCTAACTTTAATACAGTAAAGTTAAGGTTATATACCTAATTTCTAGTAAGTGGCCCAGCCCCTCCTATATTTTTATGTATGTGGCCCTCAGTGAAAAAAGTTTGGACACCCCTGGCTTAAGGGGTCACTTAAGAAGACGCAATACATCTTCAATTATGATTGCATGTTTTGCTAAAAGAAGCATAAGGTTTTTTACAAATCTGTATAAATAAATGAACTCAAACTCCAATTGACTCACAAAATTGTTGCCACAGAAGGGCGAAAATAAGACTCTGGCGCAGCTTAGTGGACATATGAAAAATAGCACATAATGAAATAAGTATTAACAGACACATACACTTGTAAATACACATGTAAATACATACATGTCCTACAGGGTGCCTCCTCAGTGGGTAGATTGTAAAGTGGATGTAAAGGTAGAACTCCAGTCCCTGGGCCTCAGCATCAGTGTCTTTAACTCTGTGGGGAATATTCTCTGTCCACAGTTCAAAGAACACCCTGTGGTCTCCATCATCAAATGAGCTGAGAAGGTCTTTCTACAAAAGTCACATTTTTTGTGGTTTATCACACAGTAATAATTGAGTCTCAATGTACATGACTATTACAGATCTTTACAATTAATACAGACAAATACATCAATTTGAACTTTGCTTTGAGGTTGCAATATTTACATGTTAATTAGCATTTTCTAATCAAATAGTCTTTTGCACTTTTTACCATCACTCCTCCATGAAAAATCAAAATGTACCTGAATTACACGTGTCTTTGAGTCTTTGAGAGTATTCCCTCGAGGCTTTGAGAGGAGTCTGCCTTTGCTTTTGCACTCCTTCTCAAAACTGTGAAGAGTTTCTTCAAATTCTTCAAATTTGAGGTACTACAAAGAAACGAACAAAAAAATACAAATAAACACACGTGACATACCACCTCAATCAGAGCAGAATGTAAGTATGCTTTCAATCATCTATGCATAATTTATTGTAGAAACGCTATATATGAAAGTTGTGCATTGCGATTACTTCATTTCTATTAATGCTCACTGCGATTTGCATATGGCAGTTTACAGAAGAAACGTGCTACCTCCTTAATCATCCCAAGAAGATCGGTTTCATTTGCCGAGATGTCCCCCATATTGGCTGCCTCCTTGGAACTCATGTGAGTACCGAAAAGCTTTAAAATATCCGGCAGCAAAGAGTCCCACTTTCATTCAATAACGTTTTCGCTCCGAGTTAGTATTTTGCGGTCTGTTTGAATTGGACAGCACAATGGTTTGAGCAACTAACACACACACACACACACACACACAGAAAGAGAAAAACATCAACAAAGATACAACTGATGGCGATTTTACTTTATAATCTAAAATTCAAGCACATTTGCCTTAAAAGTGAATTATTTTCATCACAGTAAGACATCAGAGACAGCGTCAAGATGTCACAAGCTAGCTAATAAGCTAACTCATCAATTAACGTTATGCGACATAAAGAGAGCGCATTAACATCATTACCTCGTTCGTATATCAGGTACTTGGTGAATACATTTCATTGACACTTCCGAGGCGCTCACGCATAGAACCGTCCATTTTTGTGAGGATTTGTGGTCTTCAGTTGCAACTTATATTAGTTAGATAGCCATTAGCTAGCAACAGTACACAGACAGGACGCTAAAAAACACCTAGCAACCGAATAGACTGGAAAGTAGAGGCAAATGTCGTAAAGATTGCCGAAAGGATGCTATTTGGTTCTTACGTATTCTTTGCAGATTATTGTGATTTTCTTTTGCTCTTTTTAACTTTATAACAACAATAAGGTATCTCATGAGACCATTTATTTTTTAAACTAGCTGGAAAACCTATATATTTGTTTCGAATATTAACGTAGAGAAAGAGCAGATAGGCAGGTATTTTTTTTTATTATACGTTTTTTTTTGTCTGTGGCTGAAAAAATTCGTCTATCTGTCTTTATCTAATTTCGTTATATATTTACGTTTATATTCTGTCTTTCCGTATTTCAAACCGGAAGCACTTTCTATGTCAAAGGTTGAGCACATTGTTCCTGCGCGGTACAGTCTGTTTGGGATAATAATGAATGAAATTTTGACTAACTAAGACATCTAGCGCAAAATTAAATACTCCCCGTCGCAGAGTGAAAACCCAAGTGAGCGCGACGCCATTGAACTTACAGTATAATATCAAAACTTGAGGTACGTTTTTGGAATCGTTTGGCCAATATGCTAAGGCTAGCAATTAGCATGAATGAGAGATGCTAAAGTTGAAAAAGCTTTGCCAAGACCTTAATACTTTCGCTAACTGATTCGGCAACAACGGGTGTTAGATTACTGTTAAATGGTCAAAAACAAAAGCACGAATTATTAAGGTTTGAAGTTTTTTTTTTTTACGTTGTGATACACAGTTGTTTCATTAATGTATGATTAGTGGTTAAGATTTTTCAGCTGCAGTTGTGCACAGAATAGACGGGGGGAAACAATAAGACAAGCAAACACAAGTTTCTGTGAATTTCAGTGAAGTGTGTTTCTTGTACTGGCAGGGTGTGTTTTAAGTTTCAGTAATGGTTTCAGTCTAATAAAAGTGGCTTCATTTTGTGTTTTTGTCTTTATTTTCCCTTATTTTTACAGACTGACAGACTCGGAGAGGGATGGCTGGAATTCTTTTTGAGGATATTTTTGATGTAAAAGATATCGATCCAGATGGCAAGAAGTTTGACAGAGGTGTGTGAAATATTATCATTAAAAAGTGAAATTATAACACCAACCAACAGATAATTGCATGTTTGATCTCTAATTTGATCTCGATATAGATAAAGTTTAATTTATAACCCAAGTGCAGTTCTTCTTAGTGAAAGGGATCTGATATTAAGTATTAAACCTTTCAAGTATCCAAACACACAACTTCTGGCCAATCATGAACCAGTCTAACTTTGATTATCAACAAGAGGCATTATTTTAGTTATTGTTGATCTTCGTTAACACCATTTAATTAAAAAAACAAACAAACAATAAATTATCTAATAGAAACTCTTCAACTGTTAATCTGCAGTATCTCGTCTGCATTGTGAAAGTGAATCGTTCAAGATGGACCTCATCTTGGATGTGAACATTCAGATCTATCCTGTTGATCTTGGTAAGAAAAAACATTCTTTTTTTGTCCCTGTGTGTCTTTGTGTTTTTGTTTTGTTTTGTTTTAAATTGGAAGTCATTTGTTAGTTAATATGTATCAAATACAATGGTGTAAACCGGTCCTATATACAGCATAATTATAGCAAATGACTATGTCAGCTATTTAGAATATTTTATCAGAATAAACTGGCACTCTTCAAAAGTAAAGATTATACTGTAATACATAAAAAAATATGATTGCTCGTTAATGTATCCCCTGACTCCCTCAATATTTGACTTGTTCACGTGCAGGTGAGTCGTGTAATAGCTGTATAATAACATTTACTCAACCCAAAGGAACCCAGCTCTATGAGTAAAAAGCCTTGAAGAACCATGTGTCAGAATTGTATCTGTAACCCAAAGTGTCCAAATGCACAATATGATAAAGCTAGTTTGTTGTAATATATCTCTTTCATTAAGGTGACAAGTTTAGACTGGTAATTGCCAGCACGTTATATGAAGATGGAACACCAGACGATGGAGAGTACAATCCTCAGGATGACAGACCGTCTAGGTAAGACAGCTGCTTCCAATTTAAAGTTGTAATTTGTGGAACTTTAGCAAAAAGAAAATTGCTGTTTTATTGGCATATTTAACAATAATAACATTGTTAATACTTCTTACGCTTTTAATTTACAAAATGACTTTCACACTCATTCCACTTTGTTTAAATTTCCAGAGCAGACCAGTTTGATTATGTGATGTATGGGAAAGTTTACAAGATTGAGGGCGATGAAACTTCAACAGAAGCTGCCACACGTCTGTAAGTGAAGTGCTTAGTTTTCTCAAAATGACTATATGTCATATATTTACTGAAATTAATAATCCGCTGGAACAAAACTGTGTTTCTAACAGAGAAGATGACCTTTCTGTGAAACTATTTATGGAAATGAGATCACATTTGAATCTGCCTGTGTGATAACTTTTCCAGACTCTGCCGTTGGTTTGTGCTATTCCAATTTCTTGTGTGTTTTTCTTGTTTCAGCTCTGCTTATGTGTCTTATGGAGGCCTCCTCATGAGGCTACAGGGAGATGCCAACAATCTTCACGGCTTTGAAGTGGACTCTAGGGTCTACCTGCTCATGAAGAAGCTGGCCTTCTAAAACAAACCTGTGGTCACCCACCCATGGTTCACCAGTCAACCTTAAATTTATATGGAGCATCTACAAGGAGGCTGTCGGAAACTTTTTTATTTTGATGATTCTCATTCCTCCATCAGGATGGACTAAAGACTAAACACTGTGGCACATAAGAACTGCTACCGACTCCACCTGCAGACAAACTGTAAATAAAGACTTCTTTTATACACATTGGCATGTTTATTCTTCCTTATATCTTAGCAACTGCTCTCAAACAAACATTTAATTATCCTTGTACTCTGCAAGAAGGGTGAGTCTAACATTATTACACAGGCATCATGTGTGCTGCTATAATTAGGATGGAAGATGGTTCTATAAAGAAACAGTGCTAATTGAATAAAGTAGTTCAGAACGGTGAACTTTCAGGTTTGTAATTACAGTTCCAATAAATCTGTTTGCAGTTTTTGGCTCCATTTATTCCTCCTGCAGACCCCAAATGGGCCATTTATCCTCAGCCTACTCACAACCGCAACAATGCATGTTAGCTGATGTCATTCTGACTCTGCACATGAGGCAACAAGGGATCCACAACCACAAGCAAAACCTTAAGCATGTGTAAAAGCAGCAACACACATGATTAATGCCCAAAGATTAAATCTCTCCCTAAAAGGAAGATTTAGCAACAAACATGAGGTAATCCTACCTCATGTGTGGGACTTCACAGTGTGATGGGAAATGTTCTACATGCCAACAAACTAAAATGTGAACACACGAGAGACAGAAAATTTAATCAAGTGTACACAGGCAGCTTTTTGTATGGAAAGCGGGTTTTTTCTTCTAATGGAAGTCACAAGATGGGGAACATTTTTGTCTGACTCAGACTAGAGTTTAGTGATGCAATAAAGGAACGATGTAACTTCTCTGAGGTCTTCCGCTTTTCCTCCTGCTTGGTATCTCCATTTTCAACATCCTTTGTCCAACAAATCCACTATTCCTCATCATCATCCCTTGTCTCTCCAACTTTATCTCCAAAACACTTGACGTGAGCTCTCCCTCTGATACACTCATTTTCTAGCTTGTCCACTTTCTATGAAAATTTTAGCATTTCCAGCTCCAGGTTTAGGGTTTTTAGTTTAGTCTTACTGTCCAAATTATACATCATAGCAGGTCTCACTCTCGTCTTATAAACCTTCTTTTTCACCCTTGCTGCTAACCTCCTGTCACAAATCACCCCTGACACTCATCTCCACCCACTTCACCCTGCCTATGCTCTCTCCTACTCCTAAACTGCATTAATCAGCATGATTGAATCCACACTCATTAGCGAATATCCAGATTCAGTCCAAGGGGTTCAAAAGGTTTTATTTTTTTGCAATAGTGACGCTTGTCTAATAAAGCACGTATAAACAAGAAGTGCAGTTCTTTGTATCAGATCGATACCAAAATTTGCAGTATCGCACAGCACTACCATCGTGTATCTTGTTAAATGGTCTTGCAACAGAAAGAAGAAGAAAAAAAACCCTTATACTCCAATGTGTGCGTATATTATTCAATCTATGAAAGCAGTTGAAGTTTCAGCGGTTGCGACTGTCAATGTGCGGGCAACCGGAAGTTGTGTAGGATGGCTTTAAACTGCGCGCTGCTGTGATTGGTTGTTTCCCCTCTGCCTCGCTTTTGGCAGTTTGAGGGCGAGTGTTTAGTAAGCTACGGCTAGCATCAATCATTGCGGAGCATTTACCCGGCTGGTTTAATTACAGACATTTTATATATGCATGGACTGGACTCGTGTTTTCACGACGAAAACACGAGTTTTCCATACGATATGAGATAACGCGTAGTGATAAGTGATATTAGCCTTGCAAACGCTGTTCAGGTAGTGGGAACAGTGTGCTCTTGAAGCATTCTGCAGCTGTTCTCTGTAATTGGAAGCACTGCTCTCGGGATTATGTCGGCTGTGTTTGGTAGGGAGACGAGAAGGGACATGTATGTTTAAAGTCTTACAGAGAGAAGAATTCAGCAGTGAGGCGTAATGGATAGCAGACGGGAAAAGAAGCTGACATATATCACCATTGGACTTATTTTTCTTCTCAGCGGGGTGGAATATGGTAAGACTTGTTATTGGGGTAAACATGGGTAGATGACAATGACAAAGAAATTGTAACAAGTACAACAAAACTGTTCTATAAAGATATTTTAAGTGGACAAAATGGACTGTTTTAATTATAACGCTGTGGCACAACACCGGTGCAATGACGCATGAGTATAAAGAGTAAAAAAGATTTTTAAAAATAGGTCATTTCTTTATTTTATATATATCCCCTTCATATCATGTTTACTATAGTCTATTTAACAATATGCAAATATAATAAACATTAAAAAGAAAAAACATCGGAAATAATTCATTTCACATAATCATTTTCAATGAAGGTCATCTCTACAGTGCATTTAAAGCGCATTTGTGATAACATAAATGTTTATAAGTATCCCAATATATAAGATGTATATGTATTGCATAGAATATATAAAAATCTAATTATTATAAGAGGTGGAGATGATGATAATAATAATAATATGTTACATTGTGTTTATTTACCGCATTGGCATTTAACAAACAAAAAAATCTGTTCTGTGTTACACACTGCATTATAAGTACCATAAGCTTAACCGGTTATAAAGACACACACAGAAAACTGTAAAAGAATAGATTATAAATCCAGGCTTCAATCAATACAATTGTGAGCTTTAAATGAAGTGAAATTAAGTACAAATTTAAGGTTTGTTTCAATTTTATGATTCTGTAACAGCAAATTGTTTTCACTATTTGCTGGTGACGAGTGTAAATCAGAAAATAGGAAATTCAGCATCCACAGATGCAAGATTGAGGTAGAATTGGGAAAACTCAAAGGTAAGGCGATAATACCAGTGTAAATCTTTATGTGGTGTAAAAATATTGCGATATCATTGCATCACCGTACATTTATGTTCCCTTGTGTGCGCAGTAATGAGAGAACCCCAGGCTGATCTGTGAGTAAGATCAACGTGTGTCAGCCTCCATTGATGAGTTAGTTCCTAAAAATTGAACTACTTGAACAATCTCCAACAAAGCACAGGACTTAGCAAAATGTGTAAGAAAACTGTTCCTGTGGAAATAATAACTGTGTTTCACCTGATAAGACCATAGCACAGAACCATTGAGTACAACCAGGCTAAGCGTGGGAGGACCTGTGACCCAAATGTATATAAGTGACTCAGTCCACCATGATTGGAGCGCTTGATAGCACCCCACGTGACAGTGAAAACAAACAAGGAAATTAGTGATTAAAGGAAAATCTCAGGTAGAAAAGATTTTTGTTTTACTTTGCAACAATATTGGGCAACTCCCAAAGAGTTACAAGGTTAAGTTAACCTAAAATCTTAAGCAGTTATTTTACACTTGGACTTCAAATTTTCAAGGGAAACACTAGCTAGGTTTGCTTGATCACAGGAAACTGAACAGTACTTAAAACACAGTTGGTTCATCTTTTAACATGAGTGGTTTTACTTGTAGTTGAATTAATGTTTTAGATCTAAGAGTGCAGATTTCCAGTACAACCCACCTGTGTTTATTTAAGAGTGAGTAATGTAAAATAGGGTCATCTACACTACAGTTTGACACTGTATATTCAACTGCACGTCTTCTTCCCCTCACCCCCAACTGGTCTCGGCACCTTGCCACCCCTCCCTAAGGCTGATGCTTCTGGAGAAATCTTCTTGTTAAAAGGAAGTTTTTATGCTTGCTCATACAGGGTCACCTGATTTTAAGGGTTTTCCATTATGTATTATTACTGCAATATAAAGTGTATTGAGTTGACTGTTTTGTTTTTTAAATTTCGTGCTATATAAAGAAAAATCAAACTGAATTTAACTGGTTGGACATCACTGTCTTTATGCAAACATTGCTTAAGCCATTATCACAACTCGGTAACAGTCACTTTAAAAATACAGTCAAAAGAACAACTGACAACAGACATGAATGCAGGTGTGCCTTGTGAAACCATTGCATAATCCAAATGTGTTTAAAAATGTCCGCCTTTAAGACGTGTATACATAAGAACAGGTTAGGAGCAATGTGGCAACCACAAATCAAAGTCAATGAACTTAACTAAACTCTTGCAAAAAGGGTAAATTAACGCATAGCTGATGTGAAATAACTGCCATGTAGAGTAAATAATTCTCAAATTTGGGACAAATAATTAAAGCAACTACACCAATGTGAGCAAAGAATGCCACTAACTAACCGGATGAGTAGTTGTGAAGAGCCTGGAAAACCGACCAGCCAACCAGGTATCAGCTATAAAGCATTGTGCATCAAGCAAATCGCTTTACACAATTAGGTCAATACGTTTTTGGTCTCTGCTCCACTGTAGTGGATTTTAAATCAAACATTCATGATGTGACTGAAGTGCATACTTTAATTCAAGGGTTTTACCAAAATAATTCATTAACCTTTTAAGAATTACAGCCATGTTTAGTCATCTGTTTTCAAAGGCTAATGATTAATTGAGAAGAGAAACATTATTTTTAACATCACGTAATCATACATATATTTGAATGAAAATGCTTCCTGGAGTGTAGAAACCATACACATCACAAAACGCTGTGTTTCCTTCCTCAAGATGCTCTGACAGGCCTTGTTGTGGATCTTTCTACCTCCAGTTTTGTACAACCATGCTCTGTTGGGGTGAGATCAGATGACTGACTTGGCCACTGAGGAATATGGCATTTCTTTCCCTTCAGAAGCTCTTGGTTTGGTATTGCAGTATGCTTTGTTTCACTATCCATTTGCACTGTCAGCCGCTGTCCAATCAGTTTTGCGACATTTTGCTGAATGTGCTACTGCTACTTCTATCAGCAGTCACATCATCAGTAAGCACGACTGACCTAGTTCCACATGCTATAATATTGCCTCCACCATGATTTACAGATAATGTCATATGCTTTGGACCTTGAGCTCTTTCTCTCCTTCTCCATCTTTTTTCTTCCCATGATTCTATTACAAGTTAGAAGACATTTTTTTCAGAAATGTGTAGGCCCCTTTAAATGTTTTCTGGTAAAGTCTAATCTGACCTTCTTGTTTTTGAACATAACCACTGGTTTGTTGTACATTTGTATTTGTATTAACAATCAGAAAGTGTCTCTTGATTGTAGACTTTAACAAACACCGACCTACCTCCCCTTCTGTGGTCTTTCAGGCCTTTTTGGTGTTTTTTGAGCTAATCAATTCATTCATTCTTTTAAAGAATGAACCAGATTTTTATTTTATCAGCTTAGTTTGTCCTGATGTAACGAGGGTACAGGCCTCACCTGGCCGTGAAACTGCTTATCAGTCAATCAGTTTCTATTTACCTTTTTGCATCTAAAAATGGTACATTAGGTACATAAATTGGCTGTAATTGTTAAAAAGTTAATTCAGTGGGTTTTTTTTAATACCTTGAACTAAATTAAGTCTGTACTTCAATCAAATCTTGTTTATTTGACTCCACTGTGGTGCTCTATAGAGGCTGTTTATAGACAAGGTCAATGAAAAAGAGAGATTATTGAATTATCTACAGATACAGAGGTTTTGCTCTTTCCTAATGAGCAATATATAAATATACAAATAAATGATAAATTCCTAAAGTTTATGAAAAAGAAACATTCAGTTTTGGAGCTTTTAGTTTTGTCACTTCCACACACAGTTGTCTGTCAGGGCCATATCCCTGAACGACAAAAATTTGAGTAGTAATTTTCTCTGGAATTCTCAGAGAGCGTGCTTTATTGTGTGCCATCTGACCCAGTAATTGAATTTTGGATTACATTTGGTCAGCATTATCCTTTGCCTGTGTGATAAATAAAGCTGTAAGCAATAACAGCGTGCTGTATCCATCTTTTGTCTTTTAGTTTTCAGACTGTGATGAATCGAATATGTATGATTTCTTAATAGTAAAATAAAAAACAAACTCTCTTCTCTATCCACAGCTGTAATTTTGCCCACAATATGGCGTTTCTTGCAGACTCTGGATGCAGCACCTTACTTTCTGGGATTGGTCCTGTCAGCATTCAGTCTGAGTGGCCTACTGTCTGGACCACTGTTTGGCCACTGGTCCGACAGAACCCGATCAACAAAGAAGATCATATTGTTTGCCAACATCTTTGAGATAGTTGGTGAGTCCACAGGTCTTGCATATTTTCTAACACTCAGCAATCCTTCAAATAGGATTCACGTTTGAACCCCAGTTATACTGGGTACTTCTTTTGTACAAGAAACCAAACATATTTTTTTTATTCAAATCTTATGACAATTGTTTAAGTCGATTCCATATTTACTTTTTATCTTTTTTTACAGGTAATTTTATGTACTTGATGGGATACTCAAAGTGGCTTCTGCTGTCAAGCAGACTGGTAGCAGGTGAGTCTATAATAAGTAAACGTAGAACTGAGAATCATTTTGTGGATTTAATGACTACAAATATGTTAGTCATACTGAAAAGCATGTTAGTTTAGAACAGTTTAAAAAACTTGATTATAAAAGTTTCAGACTGAAAGTACTTCAGTGATTAGAAAATACTGGGATACATTATTTACTGCAAAATATAGTCCCTGCCTTTGTGATAGTTTCCATTGACACTCATAAATCCTTAACTTGTAGGTCACTAATAGTGTTTCAAAGTTCAACCTGCGATCGGTTTACAAGCTACTTTAAATTGAGTCTTAAGGTATGTTTGGTGAAATATACTGCTGAGTTTGCAGCAACTGAGTGTGTTATGAACTGGATATGAGACATTGTTAAGACTTTGTCGAGGTTGGACATAATAGTTGCATAACTGCTGTCACTTTGTTGGAGTAATCTGGAGAAATTTCAAGAATGCCAACTGTTTCCTTCTTGTCTAAATAGTTCATGTTCACAGTTCTTATTTGGAGCTGTGTTTTGGGTCATTGTTCCATTGTTGGAGGAAATTGGCTCCATGTGGCTCCAATAAATGAACATTCAATGGCACGGCTTGTACTGCAAAAAGTGATAGCATTCCTTTATCCCATACAAATCCCTCACTTAACATCACCAAGACATTCGTGGGAGTCACTTAATAGAGCTGTTAAGATAAGATGAAGACGTGTAAGGTGTCTGTTTGTCAGAGTAGAAACTTGTTGTCTGGTTTATCGTTTTTTGCTGTTTTATCTTCATTTCTTGCAGTTCCTCAAAGCCTTCAAAAAAAATTTTCTTGGCCAGTTTGAGGCTGAAACACCCAAAGTTCTGATTACTCAATAAGCCAAATACATTTCACCTGTCCCAACAGAAGTGAAAAAAACAAAACATTTTTTTCAATTAATTATGCTTTTAACATTTAAAACTTGCAACTGTTAACACAATATGCCATCTGTGACCATTTAGGATAACTGAATGCCATCTTAAATAAAAAACACGTGTTTTTCTTTGTTGTTTCTAAATCACTCCTGTCACTTGACTGTTAGTGAAACATGATATCTTTTTTCCCACTTTACAAAAAACAGTTTTACCTGGAAAAGAGAAGCCAAAGTTGATGTTTTTGGTTTTTAGTTGGTTTGTTTGTTTCCCAGGCATCGGTGCAGGCGTTAGCTCGTCTATCTTTGGCTTCTTAACCAGAAGCACGGCCCCAGAGGACCGTGCCACTGTATTTGCTGCTTTCATGGCATGTCGGCAGGCTGGACTTGTGATTGGTCAGTGCTTGTTTGCTTTCTTGCGACAAATATTAAAGATTGTTTAGTTATTATAAATCTTAATGGTTTTAGGTGGATAATGTTCATGTAGTATCCTTTGTTTAACACAGGTCCAGCATTTAACATCTTTCTGAGGTTGTGTGATTTCCACCTGGGTCCTTTTGTAATCAATAAATACACTGCACCCGGGGTAAGATTTATAACATGTCAGTATGCATTATAATAAGGTGTTTTACATTTTTTATGCATTTCTTTGCGGCCATCTGTGGAGAGCAGTGATCTTGTTCATCCATCCCTTGCAGCTGTTTATGTGTCTGCTGTGGATTCTCCTTCAATTCGTGGTTGTTTTCCTGACTGTGGACCTACCACCCGTTGAGAAAAGGAAAGCCAGGGATAGTATGATGCGAAAGAACCAAGAGGAAGAGAATGAGAAAAGCCTTGTGGAAGACGTAGAAGAGAGCGATGAAGAGGGAAAGCCCCTAATAGTGTCTCAGGAGCTGATGGGGTCCTACGGCTCTGTCGTGGCTTCCAGTCCACCCAGGAACACTACGCTGAATCCGAATCCTTCACCTCATTCTCCTGTTTCACCAGCAGAGTCTTCAGGTGTCTTTAAGAATTTCAGCATATCTCGAGGTCAGTGATTCACATGATTATTGCTGGGTGCCTTGCCTGTTTGTTCATCTCTTCTTCTATCCTCTTCTTAAACAGATTGGATTGCCTTCTTGCTACAAAGCGTCTTAGTTTTATGAGCCTTGGAATGTGCAAAATATATCTCTTACAAGTGAAGTAGCACAGTTTGTTTGTTGTTGTTGTTTCTGAACTTCCTGGTTATGAAATAGATTTTTGTCCCCTTTCTTTCTGACTTTGCTGTTGACCAATGTCTCTTTCCAGTGTTTTCATGTTTTGTCTACATGTTTCGGTTTCTTTGTATCAGAGTTCCTGAGAGAAGAGGTGATTGTGCTGCTGGCTGCCCAGTTTGTCACCTTTTTCAATCAGACAGCCCTGGAGGTGCAGATTGAAACTCTCATACAAATTAAATGATCTGTTTTCAGTATATCATTTCTTGATTTTTTTTTTAAATCATTTTAAACCCTGTGAGAGCATACAAACTAAGTTTTATCTTGCCAACAAACATAATGAGACTAAAGGATTTAACGGGCTGTGTCCTCAGACCATGGTGACCCCTCTGACGCAGAAATATTTCAGCTTTGGGGAGCTGGAGAACAGCGTGATGTACTTTCTTGGTGGTGTAGTGGTGATTGCCGGCTTCCTGTTTGTGCGCTGGCTGAGCCGCCATGTGACGGAACGGGTGATCCTCGCCATTGGTCTGTGCATGTGCAACATCTCCTGTATCTGGTGCCTCATCTTCTTGGCTAAGCCGCTAGGTTAGACTCAACTTGAAATTATAATTTTTTTTGATTGTTTTTTTGCTTTAGCATCTAACTCTCATGAATGCTGTTCATCTGGACGGAGCATTTTCACATATAGAACTAGGTCCTTGATCTCTCACTGAGACACAGTCAAAGTAATGCTTTCTTTTTACACATATGTAATATTTAATCCTTAAAAAAGCTTTCCTGAAATCCATCTTCGAAATGTGTCATATATATTATTCACCTTTTTCCTTCCTTTGGCGTTTTGTGTTTTCTCTAGGTGGCTTTGCATGGCAGCTGACAGAGTTCATCATTGGGGTATTTCTGCAGATTTTGGGTTTGCCGTTTGTGTCTGTTGCGCAGGTTTCTCTGTTTTCCAAAATTACAGCTGAGAAAACACAAGGTGAGAAACTGCACCATCTACTGGACAAGCAAAGGCATGACAGGGTTCTGGGGTCGTTTCGAGGGAAAAAATTAGTATATCAGTGAAACTGACTGCACATTTTAAGGCCTTATAATAACCATAGAAGTAAGCCCTTTGATGTGTTTTGTGCTGTGTGGGGCATTTTACAGGTTTCAGTCAGGGAATACGTCGTTCAGTGGGGGGTCTAGCCACCATTCTGGGCCCACTATGGGCTGGAGGCCTTACCGAGAACATGTATGTCATGATGGGGATGATGACTGTACTGCTGGTCCTGCTAACGGTAAGCAACAATTACAATGACAAAACCATAAGGCATCCTGTCAGAGGTTAAGTGTAAACGGACCTTTGTTGGCTGAGAGGAATCATATTTATATCGAGGGCATAACCTGAAAAAATAAAATGAAAACTCATTTGCAGTATTTTTGCTTTTGAAATTTTCTTTATACAGTGTAAATAGTACATTTGGGTAGATTTAGGTTATGTACTTCTCTTCTTTTCCTACATAAAATATTACAAATAAAAATAATACATAATACGCATTTGTGCTTTTGTATTGCTTTATTTTGCCTAAATACTTCTCTCTACTTTTCATTTGTTAGGAATGAATATTGCTACCTACTTGAGAACATAATGATTAATCACCACATTCCCTTTTTACGCAAACCTTTGTTCTTGCACTAATGTGTATAAAATAAACCAGTTTCTAAAATTGGGACTCACAAAGTGTGCAAATGTGCATTTCTGTTTTATGTCAAAAAGTGATGTTTCTCATCAGTGAGTATCTGTTTAGAACAAATAAAAACCTAAAAATAGGTTTTATGTTAAGAAAAGGAGATGCATGTTGACATGTCTAGCCAGCAGCAACTGGCTAGACAAGCAAGCAAGCACAACAATATCCTTTTAATGAAGTACAGGCTCACTTGTTATGAAACCCAAATGTTTAGAAGCAAACAAGACAAAACAAGGCAAAAACAACCAAATTTACTCCATCAGTTCTTCACAGACCTTTCTTTCATTATTTTCTCTGTAAAAAAAAACAACAAAAAACGTGGAGCTCTACCTCCCTGACACATCCGATGTAGTTTCTCAGTTATCACAGCATCAAATGTTCAGTTCTTAAAAATATTTAAACTTTTACAGATACTACCAAATGAACCCGAATGAAACATTCCCGCTTCAAATCACGTCTGTAAAACTCCAGACGTGTCTGTGTCCAATTCAGGACACAGACACTATCTCTACTTTTAAGATTAGGCTTCAAACTTTCCTTTTTGATAAAGAATATAGTTAGGGCTGGATCAGGTGACCCTGAACCCTCCCTTAGTTATGCTGCAATATGCTGCTGGGGGATTCCCATGATGCATTGAGTATTTCTTCTTCTGTCACCTTTCTCACTCACTATGTGTTAATCAACCTCTGTGCATTAAATCATACTTGTGATTAATCTCTGGCTCTCCTCCACAGCATGTCTTCTATCCTGTCTTCCTTCTCTTATCCCAACCGGTCTCAGCACCTCCCTGAGCCTGGTTCTGCTGGAGGTTTCTTCCTGTTAAAAGGGAGTTTTTCCTTCCCACTGTCGCCAAAGTGCTTGCTCATAGGGGGTCATATGATTGTTGGGTTTTTCTCTGTATGTATTATTGTAGGGTCTTTAACTTACAATGTAAAGCGCCTTGAGGCGACTGTTGTGATTTGGCACTGTATAAATAAAATTGAATTGAACTGAATATTGAACTCAGCTTAGCAACTGCTAAATGATAATGACACGTGTAGCGTTGGACCGGTTAAGCATAGACAGGACACGGACGTAATGACAGCACTACTTTATTTTCGAATGTGATTACACTGTGGTTTTTGTTTTCACTGGGACACAGACACTCCCCCTCTGCCTGTCACTGACAACATATAAAGAGACATAATCACACTCACATCCCAACACACCTGTTCACCCCACCCCTGCGCCGCCCCGGGAGCTCACTGCGTCACCCCTCCTCTGCACCCGGCCAGAGACCACACCCACGCCACAACACCAACTAACAGACAATCTTTCTCTTTCTCTCAGTCACCTTCCACTTCAACATGAGAATAAACGTTTCTTTAACAAACGTTTTTTGTCCATTGCAGATGATGCTGGTCTACTCATACAGCCGACTGGTGGAACCTGCTGCACAGGAGCAAATGGACAATTCGGAAAACTTTAATTAGCAAGTGGCTGTTAGAGGAAAAGTGGTTGAAGGAGGTACAGTTTTATTTACAACCATAATGTATGTCTTGATGCGATTAATTTCAATTCACTTTGGTAGTATAGTAATCAGATGTTAGAAAGTAAATAAAAGTCTTACATACTGTCTTCTTCTGTCTCTCTCTCTTTTTAAGAACAGTGTGAGCTTCGCGATCTGTACTTTCTGTCCCTCATCAGTCTCACTTTCTGCAGACCATCATTTAGAGTAGTGTCACGCACCAGAAGCACAAAGCTCATTCTGTAGGGGTTGGATTTGTCTGTGCAGAGGCTGATCTGATGCTGTTTAGTTCACTATATTTCCTATGGAAATATACAGAGTTCTGCTGTTCATGCAAGAGTTGGATAAAGAGGTTTGTACCAACATCCTACCTGTGCTTCAGCACAGGTAGGATGTTGGTACATGTTGGATCCTACCTGTGCTGTGATCGCACATCATGCTAACTGTTAATTTGATGAATATTCCAAATGTTTTACATTTGCATCAGAGGACATATATGAATATATATTAAGCACTGACATGATTTGCATTATTCAAGGTGTTTAAAGTTTTGTGACCATTGTGGGATTAATTTGCTGACTCCCTGAATTTTTTTGAGGGTGTTTTTAGGGTTTAGGAATTACAGCTTCTTAAGCTTTTGCCCCCTTTTTTGTTTTTTCCGGGGGACTAAAGGTAATTTGCTCAATTGACCTTTTTCATGGACAGGTGTAAACTATTCTTTCATTATTTTTTGCATCAGTTAAACAGTTAAAAGCTCCTAAGTTGATTTCAAATGCAGCATTTGGATTTTGAACTATGCATGTGAACTTGGAATCAACAGAGATAAATGTTGGATAGGCTGCAAAAACAACTCTATTGTAGAGATAACAGCAACATTAGGATTTGCGAAATCAACAGTATGATGGATATATGAAAATAAAGATACTGGTGAGCCACAGAAGACATTGGCGGTAGATCAGCGCACGTGTGTCACTGTCATTGACTGGCTAGTCTGTAAGTGGAAGACTTCACAAGGGTAGACTTTATCGGCTTCAAGAATAGAAAGGCCAAAATCTAAAATGATGATTTTTATTTTAATTATGATTACAACAATTTTTACAATTATGTGGTGCCTCTGAAGACAGGGGACTGTAAATGAAAATCGCTGTAATTACTCAAAAAAATAAAAGCTTTAAAGGCTTCAATTTCATCTCAAATCTGTTGTAAAAAATTATAACTGAAAAAATATCACTGTCTAAATGTTTCCTACTGAAACATAATGATACCTTGACCTATTGACCTTCTGTTGTGATAAAGAATATTAATATGTTATTAATACCAAAACAGTACAGTACAGAGATTTTAAAGGCAGGCCCTTTTGTCTGAAATAGCAGAAGGATTTAGAACTTTATTTTTATTTTATTTTATTTTTTTTAAATTTACAGTAATTTAATTACAGTTGATCAAATGAAATATTCAGCTTTTGATGACACTGTTTTACATTCTTCTCATATTGTATTTATTAATTTAACAAGCGCTTAAACACATTGCCGATATGTTTTTTTTTAAATGTCACAGTAAGTGAGACAATAATTAAACACTAAATAATCAGAAATAATTACAACAACTAATACAAAGAATCTTTTTTTCATTGGAAAGAACTACGAAGTACACATTGCTAATATCATGATGCTGATTTCATATATATTTTCAACACTGGTGGGCGCTCTTAGTCTTTGAAATATTTCATTCTTATTGCTGCATGACTGGTATGTGATCACAAGGAGTTGAGTCCACTGTTAGAAGCTGGGTTTTTTTTTTGTGTGTGTGTGTTTTAATGAACATCAGCACTGTTAGAGTTGCTTTAGGTACAAGGCAGTGCTAAAACAGGCACTACACTTTTTGCAAGCATTTATGTTGTTTGTCTCGTAATAATTTCTTCACATTTTACACTAAACTCACCAAAGCGATGTTATGAACCGAGTATTCTTTATTTCATATTTATTTTTCATTATTTATTTATTTTGTTTTGTTGCCTCGCAAAATGTACATGACCTAATTTGTACCATTGTCTTTAAATAAAAAAGATGAACTTCACTATGTGAGCTTGTGTTTATAATTCTCCTAATAAGTGATGAGTTTGGGTATAGTCACACAGTCATTTTGAGAGTAGATCAAAAGAATTGGTTTTATAAGACATTACTTATGTTTGCAATATAATATATGACAAGAAAATAATGTTTATATACATATTTATTTAGTTTTCTATTATTTAAAATGTACATTAATTGCAATAACAGTATTTTGTCAAGGTCATTTGTTTTCTATCGTTTAAAAGTCAAAGAAAGATTTTTTTAAAAATAGTATCTTGTAGTTTAATCTCTATATTTTAATTAAACAGTTTCACTGAATTTTAGTAGGTTACATCATCATCATCATTTGGAGGCAATGAAGCCAACAGTGTTGGTATCCCAAATTAATGGTTTAGTGGAAAATGCTTGAGTTGATTTCTAATTGGAAGCACTGTTTTAAAAAAAAAAAAATCTGTGAGGTTGTTAAAATTACATTATTCTGTAAAAAAACCTATTGAATATTACTTGTTTGACTTCTTTATAAATTGACTTTCCGATTAAATAATACTGCGTAAAATATAATTTTATCTGCATTTTTATTTCAGCTTGTCAGGTTTCAGAACAAATAAGTCTACTAATAAAAAAATATTTGAGGTTCATATGAAATTAATCTTTTTTTAAATTTAAACATTTGTATCAATTTTATTTATTTATTTACCCTTGAAATTAAAATGTTTTTTTTATAGTTGTCCTGGTCAAGAAGGCACACCATTACAAAGACAAAAACATATACAAATCAAAACTAATATTAAATACACATATGCCAAAAATAAGTTGTAATGAAACAAAAATAAATTAAAAGACATGAGATTAGAAGGTCATGTAATACAAAATAAATAGTACATTAAGATTCTACTTTCTTCACACCATTTATTTTCTTGTGCATTTAATATACTATAAAATTATTTTACCAGTACATTTAATTTGTAATTGTTAAATAAAAAATTATTCATATAGTTTTGTAACATAGTTTTAAAAAATAATGTAAAATATATATGACATTTACCCTATTTCCTTGTCATTCCTAAATCTGTGCCTATAATGAAGGCACATATTTAGAAATGTACATTAACTGATAATAAAATGGTGATATTATTCATCTTCCTGTCCATATTTTTGGTATTATAATTTGAGTGTGTGTGTTTTAGTGAGAAAACTGTAATACATATTTCACAACTCTTTTGTTGCCTTCATATTTCCGTAGAATTTTGCAGTTTATGAAATATTTGTATTTATTTATTAATTTACTTTTTAATAATTATTTAAAATTACTGCAAACAAATTCATTTTGTTGTAAACTAATAGCAGGCCTTCTTTGTTGGTCCATTCAAGACAAAACTTGCTCTAAATCAGGACATTTTACACTGTTGATATGACGCGAATGTCACCCCACTGGGGGCCGCTGTGACCATGGCACAAGAAGAACCAAGAAACAAGCGTGTAGGTGAGGCCTTGCTCATGACGACATGCCTTCTGCTTGATGACGCGATGGCGAGGAGGTGTGGCCATATGTTGTGAACTCTAGTTGAACCCATTTTGATGTTGGGCGGGGCTGGCTCAGAAATGTTACGACACAGCGCCAGTAACAGAGATATTTTAGGGTTATCCTTTTTTTTTTCCAACTCCACTCACCACACACACAATCCCCAAACACAGTTAGCCTGCAGCGGCACACTGACCGAGCAACGACCCTGCATATCAGGGTCAGAAGTGTAGAGCACGTCGTGTGTCGTATCAACAATTGTCGGGGTAAATTTGGCTTGCCCGCTCCTCCTCTTTCACTACCAGTCGCAGACATATAACCAAATTCACAGATGATAATGGACACATGAACTTTTGGTGAACTGTATTTTCTTGACTGGGGCAACGAGGGCATGTAAAGTTTAGTAGGACTTTGTCTGTGTTGTTCTTTTTTGTTGTTGTTCTTAGTACAATTCCACAGGCTTGATCACTAATCGACATCCACAAACTGAGTGAAGATGGTGTAGGGATGATGCTCTGTGACTCTGGGGGCCTTGCGAGACCCTGGCATACATATTTTACATGTGTGAGAGCGGACAAAGCATTACCGCCGTATCACCATCCACTTTCCCGCCACATCTTCTTTTTCTTGTCGTTTCACTTGCACTTTACACGACTTTCAAGAATAATACCTTCGACGAGATTTTAAGACTTTCATGAAGCGAGGTGACATGGGTAATAAATGAAGAGAAGTGCTTTAAAGCTTAAACTTAGCCTTTGAGTTGCCAAGTGCATGAAATATTGACTTTGTGCACTGGTGTCACAGATTCCTAATGTTTGTGAAAAAAAATAAGTTGGAGCCACAGTTAAATCAAAATGATGGCACTGACAGAAACCTGTGAAAGTCTCTGAGTGTCCCTGCAGGGATAGCACTTGAATCCCGTTTTAATAATACATGTGTCCTTCCGAAGAGGTGCGATGTTGCAAACGCAAGACAGTTTGTGGAAAAAAGTGAGCGGCTTGAAAGGGCTCGAGTTGTGGGTAAAAAGGATGGGCTGTGACAAGAGTCTTCCATAACAAAGGGTAAAATGCGCATAAAATCTCATGCTGGAGCTGGGCTTTAGAGTCGCTTCTTTAGTTCAAAAGGTTATGCAAGGAGTAGAGTTGTGTTTAGTTGCTGTCTGAAATTGAACTCCTGGAGAAGATTTAACTCCAGATCAGTCACCCGGGGCCGTCTGACAGGCAGACTTTTTCTTCCCCACTGGTTTTATCAGGGATGCTCCTTCTAAGTGAATGAATAATTAAGTCTGCGTAGCCTATAGCGGGGGCACCCAGGGATGTGTTGTGCAAGGGAGCCAGCTGCTATTGCACAGAGAGTTCTGTTTTGCCAAATAGGTCACGCTTCAGTCATCCTCAGTTCTGAGATTTTTATTCTCCCCCCTCTCTTTGATCTTAAAGCATCATACACTTACTTTGGATTTGGTCTTTTTTGACCTCTGACATCCCACTAGTCTTGACCTATGTGGCTGATGAGAATAAAGTAGCACACGTGGGATTAAGAATACTTGTGTTACATTTTGCACCGTTTGAGAGGGGTGAGTTTTCACAATCTATGAAAAGAATGTTAATGTTGCCTTGCCATTGAAGCGCTGTGCTCCTCACTTTTATTTCCAGGATGCATGTCATTGAATTTCAAGTTCTCACATGCAAATTTTAGTTTTAAATTAATTTTGTTGACAGCTCTATTCTGGAGGAATATAAATTAGCTTATTTGTTGAAGGGAGACATTGGTAAATGGACCTTTAAAGTTGTTTTTGCTGGCAAAGCACCAGTGCACAGAGATGAAATACCTTGGGGACAAAAGGAGCTGCCTAACAGAGAGAGAACAAAATGTCTTTGCCTATTATTATGTTCTGAAATATTTTGTTTTATTTCAAATTTAGAAAGCTAGCTTACATTATTATAGAGATTGTTATCTGTTCAGTAACCCCATTACTCAGATTTTACATACCTGCTTTTAGGAGATATTTTCATATCTTAAAGTCACAAAATTTTTATCTCCAATTTTATCTAACACGTGTTACTGTCTTAATTTTGTTCTAGCCCACATCCGCACTCAGCCGTCCAGCTGTGTCCCCTCTGCCCTGAGAGGAGAGAGATTACTAGCCCATCTGTATCTCCAGAGCCAGGCCACGCTAAGCCGATGGGAGCCCTGCTCAGCAAGGCACCGCCACAATTGTTAACCCTGATTAACTTGATGTGGTGTTCAGTAGAGAGAACAGTGTGAAAATCCAGCGAGTACCATGACCTAGTGCCCTGCCGTTGAACCTAGAGGGAATTGAGCAAACTTTGGGGAGGGTGGATGAGAACTGGAGCCAGGAAAAAGGATGAAGAGCAAAAAAACAGCGATTGTAGAGATGGAACTGGCTGGAAACCTTTAGATTTCAGATAGAACAGATATATGCCTATGAATATCTTTCTGTTTCAGTGCAATTGAGTATCAGTTACAATACAGACTCCAGCAATAAAGCATGTATTGGTGTGACGTTCTGTGCCCCTGCGACGGTCTACTGTAAAGGCACTGTTTACTGTAGAACACCCACTCAGATCATGATTTCACAGAGAAGGCAGTTTAGATTTATGCTACAGAGCATGAAATGGTGCATAATTTAAAGATGGGGACATACATATAGAATAGAAATAAACAGAGAAATACATGCCTTGTTTGCTTTTCTACATAAATTAGTTTGCTCAAGTCTCCAAGGCAAAACAGACTTATGCTTGGACCTTTAACATACTTGAAATTCAGATGAACCCTGTTCTCAAGCAACATTATCATCATCCCTCATTTCATTTAACATATTTGTATATAGCATGTCAAATAATTATTTCATTCAGAGCCCGGTCAGATTTGAACTTTAGCACGAACCTTTCTTATTTGTTCATTTCTGACTCATGGATAATGGCCTATTATATGCTTTTCAGCTGAATAGCCTTTGAAGAATTTCTCATAAATGAGCCTGAAATTATTACTTTGCATATCCAGATGCATTTGCACATCATTTTTTCTGTATACAGAAATGCACCAGTGCCAGTGGCAGTTCAAACAGTCAAGGCACATTAAACAATATACGTTCAAAGGAGGTTACATTGTGGTATTCACTGTGTTGTGATGGGGATGCTTTAAGAAAATAATAACATGTTGAAACCCATACCAGCCTCTGCAGAAGCCTGCATTGCTTAGCTCGTGGCCCTTTCCCCTTTGACCCAATGATTAAGCTGCTTTTGGCAATTTAAGTTGAGAAGCAGCTTTGCAGCTGCAGTGACAAATCTGTCCTAAATGAACCTCTGCTTTCACGGAGGCTCCTATTGTCTTATCTGCAACGCATGGACGCTTCCTAGTTCCCCAGTGTCTTTTACCACACTACTTAAATCAGAGGTGTCAAATATACAGCCCCAGGGCCAAAATGGGCCCTGGGGCTGACACCCAGCAAAGACACCAGTCTGATCTACTGGATGGCAAATATGAAGGGGGCAAAAATTTAGGACATACTGTTGGGATGTGTAGTTAAACCTCTTTACAGTAAGTTTCACTGTTCAACATATTGTAAATATTCTTACAGGAAAACTATGTTTTCAGAGAGGATTTTGTGGATTTGTGTCAGTTTAAATTTTCAGTTGACGTGATAGAGGTAAATAAATGGAGGGATTGCAAACTCATATAACAAATATTTAAGGTGTCCGTTTATTACCCATGAAACCAAAAGAAACAAAGTCTGGATTATTGCTCATATTAAGCAATGTTTAAAAAGCGCTCACAAAATAGTGCAGAGCTGATCAAAGATAACTGTGGCTACATCTACACTAGCCCGGATAAATTTGAAAACGGTGTTTTCGTCTGAAAACACTCCGTGTCCACACTATCATTTTCAGTCGTTCTCACAGAGTTGTGTGTCCACATTGAAACGGGCGAAAACGCTTACGTTCCAGTACTGCGCATGCGTGAAACACAAGACGATTCGACCTGCCTCATTTCTGTCTGCCGTCTATTTACTTACCGGTTCTTTGAAACATCGCCGCAAAATGTCGAGGAAAAGTTTATTTAAATGGACTAACAATGAGGTGGAGTTGTTGCTGCGAGTAACACAAAGGTACAAAGTTGCAAAAGTGAGTGAGAGTTAAAGAATTTGAAGAAAAGCTATCTGAAGCATGTATAAACTGATATTAATCTTTAATAGGGCTGTCAAAATTGAGCGCAGACAAAACAACTGCTGTATAATGTCCTCTGCTATCTTAGTTTAATTGGTCACATGACTGCATCACATGACTAAAACGTGTCATCGTTTTCTAAAAGGCTCCGGGTTCGCTGTCCACACTGTAACGCGAAAACGGCGTTTTCAAATGTATCCGCTTTGGTGAGTGTTTTAAAAATGCTGTGTTTTGCTTGGCCAAAACAGAGAGGAAAAAGATGCGTTTTCAAACGAAAATGTATTCGTGTGGACATGGTCAAAGCCCTAAACTGCAGCTGCAAGGCCAGAGATCAGATTCTTTTTGACCTGCAGGTGTGATCGCACCCTGAGCTCAAGAGCAAACTGTCAAGCACATCACTTTCAAAATGCAACCAAGTCTTGTGAGATCTTTGTTGGAGCTGTTTTTTAACAAGGGAGGTTTCTCAGCCTTTTCCGTGTTAGACTGGGTGGGTGTTAAGAGAAAGAGACAGGACGGGGAGAGAGAGAGAATGTGTGAGGCAGGAGGCAGCAGAAAGGAGGGTCTTGGAAACAAGCTTGACAAAGGAGTGACCCAGGATTAAGCACGGTAGACAGTAGCAGTTTGATTTGATTGGGCAGTGCTGCGCTGTTAAATCGCTCATTAAATCCAATTAGTGGAGGGTAGTTGGAGACAGATTTGGGGGTTTGTAGGGGACGGTGGAGCTTTAGACTTTTCCTGAGCAGGATTGCATGCCAGGGAGAGCAGGTGACAAACTCCAGCTCTGAACTCCTGACCTAGCCATGGGACTCCCTCCTTCTTTCTCTCCTTTTCACCCCCCTCCCTTGTTTTTTTCTCGGCTGTCCACTCACAGCTTTCGTCCACCTTCATACCACTACGCTGAGGTGTGATGGTGATGGGCATATTTGTGACACGGCTGATGTCAAAGAGCAGTCAGTCCTGCTAGATTTACATGTCACTGTAAAGCCAATTAATGTCCGATCAAATCAAAAACAATTAAAGCCAGAGTGTTGCTCTCAAGTGTTGCTGAGAGTCACATCAGAGCAGTGCCAAGACAAATGCCACACAATCGCACGGTATAACACCACCCGGCTGTGGCCTCTCAAAAACCTCTCTTCAACATCAGACATGGATAAATGCCTCTACCCCTCCTGAATTTAATAATTCCTGAAACTTGATTCCCAACTTAATCTTTTTCTCCAATTTTCATGGTCCATAATGATTTTGCCCCAGAAATTGAGTGCAGTGGTTTGAGACACAAACAAACAAGTAGGGATTTAGAGAGACTTTGACATAAAGTCTCATTTAGTTGGCTGATCTGTGAAGTCATTGATGCTTTCCACCCAAACTGTCACAACACTGCTTTTGTGATTCACATTGTTTTTCCAACTTTCACTCCACTGTTTGGCCCTTGATGTGTGATTCATGTGCTGCATCTCTGCGTTGTCTGTCCTTTGCAATCCAAATCTTCTTCCACCATGTCAAAGTTTTTTAACATCTTTGGAAGGTTCCTGCTTTCTTGATTTGTTTGTGTAACTGAATTATATAATATAATAATAATAATAATTATTATAATAATTATATATATATATATATATATATATATATATATATATATATATATGTATATATATATATATATATATACATACATATGTATGTATGTATATATATGTATATATATATATATATATATATATATATATATATACATACATATGTATGTATATATATGTATATATACATACATATGTATGTATGTATGTATATATATATATATATATATATATATATATATATATATATATATATATATATATACATACATATGTATGTATATATATATATATATATATACATACATATGTATGTATATATATATATATATATATACATACATATGTATGTATATATATATATATATATATATATATATATACATACATATGTATGTATATATATATATATATATATACATACATATGTATGTATATATATATATATATATATACATACATATGTATGTATATATATATGACTGTGCAGACATACTGGATCCTTTACACATCTCTGATTTTTATATTTAGGGTCCAATTTATTTAATGGTTGAGAAACAAACAGAAATAATTCTGTTTTTTTACTGTTTTTGCTAAAATTGTAGCAGTGGCGTTTTTAATTAACTTTAATTGTCTAATAGTGTTTTAGGAAGGCCAATAAAAGGAGCATTGGAATAGTCAGCTCTGCAAGAAAGAAAGACATAAATGAGCTTCTGCAGATCTTGCCGGGGTGCATAATCTCTCGGTTTAGCTATATTTCTGAGATACCCAAAAGGCTGATATAATCGCAGCTTTAATGTATATATAGTTAGTGAAACTAAGGTCCTCATCCATCATTACACACATATATATCACACACACAAGTTGCACATGAGCATCTTTGTTTCTAAACAGCAAAATCTCAGTTTTGTGTCTTTTTAACTGAAGGATTTACTTATTTATTTGTACAGGCAGGTTAATGTAGGTGGAATTTCTGGAAATCTTGTAGATGTCTAAACAGATATATTTCCATATTTAAATAATTGATCTTTTATCCATTTAGAAGGAGTTATGTGTCCCAGCAGTCTCCAAACTGACTCTGCTCTAACAGTGGGAAGATGGATGGGCTATTCATTGATATATTTAGTAATTAATGTTAGGTTAAAAAATGTGGCTTATACGTCGTCACATAAAGACGGTGAATAAATACAAGAATGGTTAAAACTAAGGATTATTCCTAAAATAAAGTTGGAGAGTTGATACGTGAGGCCTGTTTGAGTGCTAAAATAGGCTGCAGTGCATCACGGCTAACAGACTAGCTAGCTATGAACCATGAGGGTTTTCAGTTAAGTCAGACTGTGTCAATTACTGTTGTCAAAAGACTCTCTAAATAAGATTTTACTGCTATCAGCTGCACAGTCTCTTCCCAGCTGTCTTATTGGCCTTGGGCTTAAGGAAGGGTGAGGTTGCGTTGCACCATTTGAGAATTAAAAGTTATTAAAAAAAACATCTGTGCTTTAAACTCCCCCTCTTTTTGTCAGTCTACCAAAGTGTTACATGGAATTTTTACAAAAACATATTGTGTAGCGTTTGGTATCTGTGTTATTGATACTACAGTTTAACTACAAGCAGTGTCAGAAGTGCAATTAAAAGTACACTGATAATAAATCCACAATGTTGGGGAAAATACATTTCTTCTGTAGAGCAACATGCAATTCTTACTTCTTGGAAATATTTAGATTCAGTTGTGTCTTCATCAGCTAAATGCAGATGAATGGAGACGAGGTGTCCTCCAGTAAAGCAGCACATCTCTGAAACTGACGATATCTTTTTACTGACAGGATAAATTGTTTATATGTTAAATTAATGCAATTTAATTTAATTTGGTCGAGGTTATTACTTCCTCTCGAGAAGCAATAGCAAAGTTACAAGTTTTTGGTTTATTTTGATGAGTTTTGAACATTTTAAAAAACCTATTTACAAATATAAGAAACAATGGGCATGTGTACTTTTGAACATTATATCTTCTATCCTTTCTGTATAATTAAATCCACTAATTAAATTGCAAATATTTAAATTACTGATCTAGTATCCAGTTATTTACATATAAAAAAATAATAGCAGTAGTCTTTAAATAAAATAGCATATTGGACATTAGAATTAGCAAGGTTTCTGAGCATACACTTCTTTTTTTAAATGGTTTTGATAGTAAGTAGGCAGTGAGTGGACACTGGATCAAGTGATTTTTTTGTTTAATATCACACAAAGTTTAATAGTTTTAAAATTAAAAGTACAAAGAATGAATTTGAGTTAATATCAAGGTTTAAAAGAAAAAACAATACAGTATAAGTAGTTATGGTCTAATATTCCTAAAGGAATATTAGTGCAGTTATGCCAAATATAATGTGTGTTGAAACTAAAATTTCTAAAATTTCTTCTTGTACATCATATCAATATTTTAATATTTTAACATCAAACTGTTCAAGCTCCAATTTGCTGTGCATTTTTCATGACACCTGACCCTTTATACACATAAAGAAATTCATAACAGCCACAGCAAATTATTAAATAACAGTAATTTCTCTGATTGACCTGATGCTGTATAGCCTTTCTAGTTAAATGTAAAACACATGGAGCTAAACCCTTACATGCCAAAATGAATAAAAATGGATGCCAGCATTTAGGTCTGGGATCAGTGGGCAGCAGTGCCAAGGTGAAAGTGGCAACTCAGGACACACACTCACACACAAACCCTCACAAAACTGGGCTCACTGTGCCTCTAATGCATGACTGTGTGCCCCAGTTACATCTGGATGTCCACCGAGGAACTCCTCCGGGCCTTCAGACTCACAGTAAAAGTCAGCAGAGCCTGTGCAACCTTTTCCTGACCTCTGCCATTCTGCTCGCTGGGCTCTTGAGCTTCTGCCCGGCTGTCTCTTACTTTTTTCAGCACATAACACAGATCAACACAAGATCTGACAAACTCCTGCTTATGTGCAGCATCACAAACGACCAAGTGAGTTGGCTTGGTTTCGCAGCACATTCACCGCGCTGTTGCGCCTTGATGTATATTCTGTTTCTCAGTACGTACAAAGATGGCTAAGGGGGGCAGTTATGCCAAATCTATTTGTCAGTCCCTCAAGACAAGCAGAGACAGCTTCCCTAACAGGCTCTTAGAGCCCAGAATAGATGACAACTTTGACACTGTTGTATGATGTTTCAGTAGCACAGACGTGGAAGGCGGACTGCCTAGACTTGATGTACTGGAGGGTATAAGCCAACAGACGTATAAGAGGGACGGGGGTGGGGGTGGGGATCTATTTAAAAACAATCGTAGCTGTGTATCCACTGTGGGCTAAACAAAGGATTTGGTCTCATTAACTTACAAGTGTATACAAAAGCAGGCTAGTTCTTAAGTGAACATGCTGTCAAGGAGGCCGCTGAGAGGCAATGGCCCATTTTTTTTTGTTTTTTTCCCCAGTGCGTGCCCCTCCACTGCATTATATGCATGTACTGAGCATGCTCATCAGCATCTTCCCTCCATTCCCCTTCATCAAGTCCATCTTGCTGGCGGTCATGTGGATATGTCAAGAGAAAGAAAACAATAATCAACATTGACAAACAGCCCAGGCTGATGTTCCACAGAGCAGAAGTGATACCAGGAGGCTGGACACAGCAAATTATATTCCAAAAATACATTTTCCTGCAAATTCAACGATAGTAAAAATGAAAATTTTGTGTTCTGGCTCAGCTCAAGCATCACAACAATAATAAAAAAAGAATAACATTGCAGCGTGCTGATTTAAAACATCAACAGACTTCTGTTTTCTTGTGACGTTTCTTTATTTTATTTGAACCAAAGTGTTTAGTTTGAATCATTATTCTTTTTGTTTATGTTCAATATATTTGTTTATTTATTTTAAGGGCAGCAGGGAACACAGTTGCAATTTCTGTTAAATGACTCCCTTTTAAAATAAAATGATAAAAAATGAATAACAAATGCTCTTTCAAAATAAAGCCTTCACATGGTTTAAAAAAACACTTTCTAATAAATAAAAAAGGCAAAAGAAGAAGAAAAAAAGCATAGACAAGACATAAAATCTCCAAATGTAATAACTCTAAAAACCTTATTTGAATAAGACCGCTTTGCTTGTTTTACTGCTGGCATGAAAAACACAAATTAAAAAGTTATGCTGACTAAGACCCACAAATCAAACTGATCTCTAGACTTGTTAATTAAAGTTTCAAGGAAGATTTAAAAGGAGAAATTTCTCTGTAAAAAGTGACAAAATAATTCATGACCTTCAGTAGAAAGTCGTGTATTCCCTAAAGTAAAGTTCTTCAGACTGCTTTCAGTCTTCTTTCTGTTACATTTTACAAGCTGACAGCTGCACTTTGCCACGGTCAGCCTTTAGGAAGTAAAAAAAAATAGAAGCAAATTTACCACCAGATATTTTCAAGTTGAGATTATTTTTCTTTTCTGCACTTTCGAAGACCTGTTCAGAGTCTCTGTTGTATATTTTATACAGTTTACTTCTTAAACCTCAGCGCTGGTAAAATCCGTGACCGGAGGCTTTAGACTATATTTTTTTGTCCGTTTCATTTCCATGAATGTGGTGTCTCAGGGACACTTTGAGGGAATTTCTTCAAATTAGATTATGATGGTCAAAAATAAAGGTCGCTGGAATCTCTCAAAACACACTTTTGCTCATAGCTCAAGAATCCATGTGCTCGTTATGTGCTTTCCAAACTTTCCAGCAAACATTAAATAAAATCATGATGTGATATTTTTACATTATATTCCATTTACATTTTGCATCCATAGGTCAATATTCAACTTCATATTGTAATAAAATAATGTAAAATGTACTTCAGGCTTTGTATTCCACAAATATTTGAAGCAAACAGTTTTCCCTAATAATAATAATCCATAAATTAAATATAGGTAAATAGATTTTCTTAATTTCGTGGACTATGTTTACATTAATAAAAAATAATGCTGTTAAGAATTAAGCAGTAATTACAGTCCCTAAACAAAGGCTTGTGCATGGGTCTACTCTCCCTGTCCCCACTTGACACAAATATACGAATATTAATTTATTTAGTTTATTATAATCTATCATGAATTTACTGGTAGCGGTTCACATGTAGACGTATGTAGACATTTATCTTGACTGGACAAAAGCAGTCACTTTTTATTTTTATGTTAAAGGAGTAAAGAAACAGTAAACGTCTCTTTACGATTATGAAAAAAAAACCATTTCAGCTGTACTGTTGGTGGAAATGAGAGAGGACACCCAGAATGACCACTGAGGTTAGAAAGTAGATAAGGAAACAATTACTCCCTTACATTTTCCTCACATAGATAAAATAGCTTTTATTTTTCTCTGAGCTTCAACCCTTCAGCTAAGAAAACACCGTCCACTGACATCACCACCAACTGGATAGGATGCTTCAAGCTAACAAACAGAAACTCTCGTCTCATTTAGAGTGTTCAAGCTTTGTTATCAGGGAATAAAAAAGAAGTTAGCTGTTAACGCAGACACTATGAACTCTGAGTGACATCGAGTTCACAGAGAGGTTATTGGTTCAAATTAGCTGAAAGATTTGCAGGGCAAACTGATGCTATTTTTTTTTAAATGTGACAGACAACTTCCACTAGGGGGCAGTATATTACCTCAGTTTAGCAGAAGCTGCTGTTAAGAGCAGAGTAATGAATGAATAGAGCAGAGAGTGAGAGAGATATGACCCTCTGATGAACTGCAAATCTGCTGGGAGCTCAGCGGGGCATTGCTGACTGGTTAAATGCCAACGCTCCACCTGCAAGACAATGATGCATCTGTATGCGTGTGAGCGCCGCGAGCCTCTGTCTCTGAGTGTGTGTTTGCATGAGTCGGCCGGCGCTTACACAAGTGTTTGGTGAGATTTTGGGTGTGGCTAATCATGCTAACATGCCGCCAGCAGTGCAGCAAACACAAAGTCCCCCACATCCCCCACATTTCAGATGTGTCCACCGTGATATCTCTACTCATTCCTAGACGTGAAGGCCAGGGAACATTTCCCTCACAGATTAAATTAAGACTATTGAAGCCTTTTTGCTGCCAGATCACTTCTCTAAACAATTCCTTGGCCCCTCTTTTCTCTGTTCACTTTATGGAGGGGATTCTGTCTTTTGCATCTCACTTTTGGCTCTCTCCTGTACTTTTCTTCCATCGTTTTATTTCGTATCCTAACAAAAGCCAGGACTGCGAGGCACATGATTAGACCCCCACTAATTGGTATCAGATTCACAGGTTTGGATTGGCGCTGTGCTGGCTGGAGTCGATGTATTGCTTACATCTGCACAGAGAGCGGGTCGCTGAGAACCTGAGTGTGTCAAGCTGTTTGGCCAACCATCAGTTTCCCCTCAGAGTCATAGGCCTGCCATCGCGCACAGCGCTAGGGGCCAGCGCGAGTTCCAAGCACACACGTATGGGAGCTTTCATGTGCAAGCCAAACTCTGATCAGAGGACCTCCATATTGACACCTTTCATGGTCTGTTAGCACCTTGACAGTGAAGAAACAGGACAGCTGAGATAGCTGCAGTGTGACGGGAAGAAACCAACCGGTGTGGAGGGAAAGCTGTGGTTAACGGAGGCGGGGTGGACATGGGGATTAGGGAGCAGGGGGTCTGCCATATTTCCTGCATTCATAGCCCCCAGACATAGAAACCCGCATACACAGACTCTCACACAAAATATAAACATAAAATTCAGGCACGCACACTCGTACTTGTTGGCACTAATGCGCTCTGTAAGTGTGCCTCATGTTTTCGGTGTGTTTTTGTGAAATGAAGGACGACTTCGTGCCACCGAATTTGCTTTGGCAAGGCACTGCAGTTTGTTTTGACTTTATCGCCTCGGCATGAGCTGGCAGACAGTGGAGGGCAGTGGCTGGGGCCTGGGGTGGACTGCAATGTTGCGCAGAAGTGATGGCAGTAGCAAGGAAACGAGAATGAAGAGGGGAAAAAGAACAGAACATGGGGACATGTGTATGCTCACGTAACGCATCTGTCTTCCCCGAGAGACGTCCTTGACCCACAAAACACTTACCTAGCGTGTTGTCAGTGGCTAAAGGATGATTTGTGACCATTAAGCTAGTGGAGTGATAGCATGCTCACGACAGCACACGGTAAACTCCTGGGACCCTGCCATTGGATATGAGCAAGCCACAAGGGGTTTCCTGCCAATAGTCTGACAGCTTCTGCCCACCCCTCTTTGGTTAACCCCTTATTTAACCTGACAAGTTCACCAGGAATCCATGTTTGTTTATCATAAGGGGCCTGTGAAGGTGAGTGCAGGGCTCAGGACTGGACACACAGCTGTGCTATTATACCAAATCTTGTCAAGTAGCATGAAAGTAGCAGCAGATCCAGGGCAAGCCCAAAGTCTATTTGTACTAGTTCTGATTTCCAGTGCTTGGTCCATGACTGGTTGGTTGGGGAGAGTGCTACGCTGATATCTAAGGGATAATAGTGAAAGGTTTTCAGTGAAGTTTTAGTAAATTTGTGATATAATACTGTATGGAGAGGCCCATAACATAATCAACATGCGCTTGCCTTTGTATTGTTTCAATGTAAGCATATCCCATTGGTGCCATAAATAATAAAGGTCATTATAGTTAAATAAAACTAAAACTAAAAACTAAAATTGGATGTGACAAAAACATTTTAGTTAATCTAAATAAAAATAAAAACTACTGTCTTGTAAGACATTAAAACCAACTGAAATGAACTTGGGAAACCTAAAATAAAATTAAAATATAGTAGAAATGTTATTTCTTTATGTGGATGTTTTTGTTAGGTTAATACAGTTTTATCACATCTTGCCTGCAAAGGCTTTGATTAATGTGTTTGTTGAGACTCCAGATGTCTACAAGACTGAGAATCAACTGCTTTCAAAAAATTATGTTTTTTTTTATTGTAATACTTGTTTTCCTAAACATTAGCTCTCACATATTCCCTCCATACACTAAAAACTAAAAAAGACTTAAAAAAAAAGGAATAAATAAACTGAAATGGGGAAGGCTGCTCTGGAAACTAACTGAAACCGAACTGAATTAAATACAAAATGTCAAAATAAAATAGAAAACTAATTAGAAAATAGAAAACCTGACAACAATTTAAAACTAAAAAAATACTGAGGCAAAAAGAGAGTCTACAGTATATCAAAATACTTTGCAGGTCATGAAAAGTTCTAGCAGTGTTGCAGTCCATGCTGGCTGATAGCAGTCATAAATAACTTAGCATTCATTCGTGAGAGCAGAGCGCAATACTTATTCATTCTGCAGAGCTCTCGAGTTAGTTGGATGAGTAGACCTGACAACTTTCTTGTTAACTATCTCATCTCAGATTTCGCTCATTACACCCCCTGCTAGTATTCTCCAGGCATCTTCCTATCAATGTGGAGACCTCTTACTGCTTTCCTGCAGCTTTGCTGCCGTTTCCCACTACTTCCCCTAACTCAGTTTTCACTGAGTTTCCTGTTGCTCCGCCTCCGTTTACTTATCGTTCCACTGTCAGTAGGTGATGGCAGCCACCACCCTGGGGAGCAGAATGTGAAGCTCCAAGTAATGGGAGAGGACTTGAAAGTGATTTACAGTTGAACTGGGAAGGGCTGAGATGGGCTGACGTATGCTTCAAGACAGATGTAAAAATTTAAGGAGCAGAAGACTTTTTGGACAAACAGGATGGGGAACCCACGCATCCAAAAACTAAAGACAGAAAACAGACAAAAGATTTCTTCTTGTTCAAAGTCAGATAGAGATCTTTTGTTCCATTAAATTTATTCCAAACTGTAGCGTTTGGATGTTTTGTCAGATTTTTTGTTGTAATGTCTTATGATTTTTTCCCAACCATTTCAAAAGAGTTGAAGAGAGAGAGAAAACCAACTCTGTTGGTGATTCAATATCGACTGAGATGGTGACTGTTGCCCAGTGCAACACTATATCTGCCTCGTCACTGCACGCAGAAACACCCTTGCTGAAGAAAAGCAACTGGGATTTGTTTTAATGTTACATTTTGCTCCTAATATCTGCAATCGAACAGTTTTAAAGAGCTATGAGCTATATGGTTATTTGCAACAGTGACTGGCCCCAACTGATTTGGCCAGCTTTTAATTCTAGCCCACTATCAGATAACCGAAAAGTACGAGTCTTTAACTTTAATTTGAATGGACATTTTCCCCACTCCATGGCAGACAAGTAGGAAAAAGGGGACTTGTGGAAATGTATCGTTTTCATTTGTTTTGACCGACGTTCATTTCACTTGCTCTTTAATTAAACCATAGTCTTGTAAGAGTAATTGCAGTGCCACTTTTTAAAAGCTTTCGCGTGAAATACAATCCTGCAGCCATTTTGGTTAGCCTGAGTCGTCTTTCCTTTTTGTCACGTATCCCATGGCAGTCCTCTTGCACTCTGAGTCTCTTCCAAGTACAACAACCAGGGACTGGTTGAGGGACCATGAAGGTAATAATGGTATAACCTGATCTTTCTGTTTTTCTTGTCACTTCTTCTCCCCCCCCACCCCCCAGTGTAAGTCTCTCCCTCTTCCCTGCTAGCACATCCAATTAAATTATAACTGCATGGAGGTGAGGAGAACTGCTGTTATGAGGCCCTGCGTCTCTAAATTCAACGAAAGAGAAAGAGCGGAGTCGGGAGTTTATAGCCATCCCTTCACCCCCATTACTTCCAGTAATCCCCAGTAGAAACCGAAGAGAAGAAGAAAGGGCAGCGCCTGGTGCCCAAAGATGTTATAATAACAGAGAAAAAGAAGGGCTTTGAAAGTGACTGGTGTGCATTTGCATTTGTGTATGTGGACAGCTCACCAGTTACACTCATGGGTAACAGATGGCGCCTTATCATTGGCCAGGATCGGTCGTGCACCACACATTCCTAGACATGCCGGTAATGCCTTTTGTGATGTTCAGTTAATGCTAACTTCACGTAGAATTACACACCAAATTGCACTTGGAGCGTGCTTATTACTCCATACATTATCAATGTTGAGCTTGTCAAACAAAACACACCGGGGTGGGGGTGGGGTTGAGATAATTGCTGTCTAATAATTGAACAAGCTCTGGTACCTTCTTGTGTACCACAATCCAAGCCAGCGCACGATGCTACGAGGTTGACCCATGTGCACCGTCGAATGAGTGCCCATCTTGCAAACACGCTTGCTCACCTGGCCGCCCTACAAACTGGCCTTTTAGCAGCCCCCTCCCCCTTCACCCTTTTAATAATGCCCTTTTATTCTTGAACATGTTATTAAACACTGTCACTCAGGTTAAATACCAGAAATAGTTGGATAAGAGCCTACACAAGGATGAGGGGATGCTGTACGGTGGGGGCATTAAGAGCGGGGGGTGCGGGTACATAAAGTACCCTGAGTGATGGACCTGGGAGTCCATAAATGCTGGTATTGTGAATAGAGAGCGAAAGGTAAAAGCTGGGAGGGCGAAGGGAGGCTGGAGGGAGGCCAAGTGCATTATGGTTAGGGTGAGGAGTTCAGGCTGGAGTGCAGCAGGGGGGCCAGTATTCGTTCTGACTGCACACAGTGATGGCTGGTCAGCAAGGATGGTGATTGACACCTGGTAGAGTTGACTGGATGACTGACAAATGCAGTGGGCATGTTAAAGTCTGTGAGTGGAAAGATATTGTTGGTGTCCTGGGCATTTCTACGAGAGCAAAATGAACAGATGTGTGTGTGAGCTTGCTGGAGTATGAACATATGTTCTAGCGCATGTATTTCACCCAATACATTCATGAATCACAGCTTCTCCAATCCACATCTGGACTTGTTTTTGAAAGGGAGAAACCTCAGGTAATGCTGCACGTTCTGCTTGATGCAACAGTGATACTGAGTGTTAGTCAGTTTTAATTTGATTTATTAGTGCTGCAGCATATTGGCAAATATGCTTATTTGTTTTCTTTTTGAAATTCTGAAGAAAAAATACCGCCTATGAGTGTAAAAACAAAATATGCAACAAACTCAAAACTGAAAATGTATTGGGTTTCGACAGTCGGTCAAATAAGCCCTGTAATGTGACTGTCAGTAGACTGCAGTCAGCTGAATTTTGTTTAATATCCCCTCGCATTCAAGTGCATAATACTAGCTATGGTGGCTGCTGTAGGACAAATGACTCTGGCTGTCATTCATCTGTAATTATCATACAGAGCGAAAGTAGAGAATTTGTCTCGCTGGTGCTCAGAAAATAACCTGAAGCTGAACGTCCTTAAAACAAAAGAGCCCATAATGGACTTCAGGAGGCACACACAGTTTCACTCCCCTCTCCTTAGAAATGGAGAACGGGTGGAATCTGTCTCCACCTTCAGGTTTCTGGGCACCCATGTCTCCGCCTATCTCGCCTGAACCCACGACACCAACACCCAGAAGCTGCTGCTGGCCTTCTGCCACTCCTCAGTGTTCTCCTACTGCCTGGGTGTTTGGTACACAGGGGCCACTACTGAGAACAAGAAGGCTGTGCAGAGGGTAATTAACACCGCCCAAAAAATCATTGGCTGCCCTCTGCCACCCCTAGAGACAGTCGTCTGATCCTCCTGTCTCAGGAAAACCAGTGCCATCATAGGTAACCTCTTGCAGCCTGCCCACCACCTGTTTGACCCGCTGCACTCTGTAAGACACCTCAGGTCAATCAGGTCCCTCAGCTCCAGACTGACAAACGGCTTCTTCCTCTGGGCCATTCGGGGAGCTGTCCAGAGATGGGAAAATCACATTTCCAATCTGCTGACAATAACTCTTCTGTTGATTTAGTTTATGCTGGTTTTCATATGTTAGAGCTCTGACTTTAGGTCATCAGATGAGGCTTGAGGTGAGGAGGAAGTGGATGAGGTGGAAGTAAGGGTGGAGAGAGCAGTGGTGGAAGATGCAGATGAAGAGAAGGAGGAGAAATGCATAATGATAAAGAGATGATGAAACTGTGCATGTAGAAATGTTAATCATATATAGTTTAAAAGAGCTATTTTGTGATCTTTAAAGTAAAAGTAACTTATAATGCATATTATATGTGGTCTTATATGGTGCTTTCCTGCTCATTCACAGACACACGTGCTTTTATCTGTGCCTACACTAACATTTACATGCACACTCAGATAGATGCGTCGGGGCAACTCAGGTTTCAATATCTTGTCCAAGGATACTTTGACACGTAGACTGGAGGAGCTGGGGATCAATCCACGGATCATCCAACTGGCAGACGACAAGCCACACCGGTGGTGGAGTCAGGATGTACTCATTTAGGATGTACTCTGAAGTGATTTTTAGTGACGATCAGTAACAATATGCTGTTTATTTGACACAGTGGTATGTTTAAAAAAGGCTTAATGCATGTCTTCCATTAGACGTGACCACTATTAATTTGTGATAAATCTAACTTTAAGGTCAGCTGGGCCAAAACTGCAAGGACAAAGACATTTCGTCAATGGAAAAATCACACTTTGTCTAAAAAGTGCCTAATTACCCAAACAAAGTTATAGTTAGCAAGACATTTACAAAGTCTACATAGCAATACCGCCCTTGTAATACACTAAAAGCTGACAGATTGAGTGATGGTAGTACCAAAGTAGCCTTGTTTTGATATTTAATAGCCCTAATGATCCTCTGTGAAAGACAAAGGGTATGATAACGATCAACCAGGGCTATGACAGGCTTTGCCTGCTGGTTACTGGGAAGAGTGACAGACTGATGGGAAAATGAGTTTCCAAAGCATTAAGTAAGTAGCCACAGTTTGCTGTTGTCACCAGAGTGCCACTGGGAATGTACGGATGCACTCGCACTAAGACACACAGGGATCACCTGCCTGGAGACAGACTGGATTACGGAGGAATTAGGGGGCACTGTGTGTCTTGGCACCAAACTGTGGTCCTGTTGTCGTCGGCACAGTATCTAATCTTATGCCAAAATACACACACTTACACAGTCTCACAATGGAAAGCACACAGATGACCGAGGACACACTGGTATGCACACAGGCATAAGGTAGAAAGAGACACGCACAAGCATACACATATACAGCAGCTCCCAGCAGTACAAGTGTGTCCCCTATCCAACAGTAGCAACTGTAACAATGACAAGGCTTAGCGCTGCAACAGTAGCCCCCCTGAAGATTGACATATGAGACTACTGTTCATACAGTGCAACCATTCACAGCCTCAAAGCTTGATAACGCTCTTGTAGCCAACAGTAACCTGCAGCTGTACACTGTTATAATTAACAGCATGGCCTCAATATGAAAAGCAAATCTTTATTCAGCCTTCAAGTGACAAGCGTATCCAGCAGGTTTTCATTTGAAATATATAAACATTTGATTACAACGTGTGGTAGCCATGCTTGCAGATCAATCTCAATCAGATTTTGAAGAAACTGCAAATACATTCTCCTGAAGTGGTACATTAGGTAAATAAATCAGCAAATTAAGTTACAGAAACTTACAGTAAAATAATATCCCAGGCAAATTAAAGCAGTGTTCACAGAAATAATCTTAAATCACAGTTCACATGCTGGCTTTTTCCAGAGCTGTCAAAAAGCATTTCACGGTCTAACTGCAGATGGGCTATCTGTTATAGAGATTGCTCAGTTGTCATCACACAGTCTACAGTAAGGATGGAATGGTGGTCACATGATTATATGCTGTTATGTACTGGGGGTAACTGGTTTATTAACTTCCATTATTACTGGTTTTTTTATTTCTACTATTTTATTAATGACGTGTTGCCAATTTCTCAAAACTGTCTCTAACCTCCCTCAAATTGAAAATGAACATTTCACTCTGTGTGAGAAACTGTAATTCTACATGAGCTCCTTTGCCTGGCATCTCAATGCGAGCTGTAAAGCATACAAGGCATTCAACAAGGGCGACTTGCACTCTAGATTAATATGGTTATGCAGGAACGCTGCAGCTGGGTGTTAACCACTCATCATGCAAGTACACATTTAAATCATGTTCATGTATGGCTGAATGCTCATTCATACTCTGCAAATGCACATATCGATGCAACAGACACAGTAAATCAAATAGCATTCAGAGCTATGCCGAATCACCACACACACACTCACACTTGCAGACTTACAGTACACCGAGTCATGCATATCTCTCACACCCTCTGCCAGTTGTCAGTCATTGCCTTTGAGCGCAAGGCCTGAGGGACTAGATTAAATCCTTCTGGAGACAGGAAGACGGGTACGTGGCCTGGCCCCCCCACACACACACACTCATTCACACAGACTGAATGACTGCATGTCCTCTGCTAACTATCTCTAATTTTTCAAACTCAGTGTTGCTCTGACATTATAATTGTGTTTCTCTGTAAACAGCTACAAAATCCTCAATCTTTAATACCAATCAAACCAACTATTATTCAGCTGTTGGTGAAAAAAGGCTGGAGATGAAAAGGCCTCCAGTAAATATTTTTGTTGTGCTTGCCTGCAAATAAATAAAAGGCAAACTAATGTGCACTCGTAAAAAATTCATCTCCTCGACTTCCAGGAGGTAATATAATCAAACGGCCGATTCAGTCTTTATCTGTATAACGCAACAAATCACAGATTATAGGCTTGATGCTGCCATGCTTGACAGAGCCGTATATTCTCCATTAGATGCTCATAATACCAAAAGCAATATATATATATATATATATATATATATATATATATATTTTCCATCCTCTTAAATTGTATTTAGAGCGTCTGGAAATCAGTGTGAAAGACAATGTGGGCGCATTATTAGGTGACTCGAGTGACTAAATGTACGAAATTGCTCGGTTGCCGTGTTTGGATTTGCTCTGTGTTCCTTCACTGGCTGTCAACAAAGTCTTGGCAGCTGCGAAAAACACAAGAGCACATTTTGTTTTTGGTTGTGACATCGCAAAACCGTCGCAGCTAGGCAACCGCATGTTAAAAAGCCTTAAGTTTCCATGCTGGACAATCCGAGTTATGCAAGGGCAAAACAGATGGTGATGAGCTGGTGAAGTTGTTTGGCACCATACTTTGCAATTTTTTTAATGCACTCTTTCGTTGTTCTTGAACGCCAACATCAACTGTCCTCCTGGCTCTGCTGCGAGTGGCCGTAGCAGCTGAAATAATACGGCACTGACAGAATGATCTGGTTCATTTTCTCACAGCACAAATTATATATAAAGCAATAAATAACCTGCTTCCTGACAATATTCTAAAAATGTTTTCTAAAAGGGAACGGGGATACAATTTGAGGGGGGAATTAAATTTAAAACATCCTCGTATCCGTACAACATTAAAAAGTTTTTGCGTCTCTGTGTGTGGAGTGAAGCTGTGGAACAGACTAAGTAAAGATATGAAGCAATGTCCAAGCATGGCGCAGTTTAAAAAGCGGTTTAAGGATATGGTTTTTACAGGGTACAGGGAAAAGGTAGAGATTTGATAGGGTGTTCTTGTCTAATATTTTCATGTGTGTGCGCATGCACGGGTTTGTTGGTATGGGTATATATGTATGTGTATATGTATGTATGTATATATATATATGTAATTGTAGGTTGTGTATCCTTCAGGTGTTAATGGGGTTATTGAAAATGTGTATATGTGCGTATGTGTGTATATACGTAGGTATGGATAGATAGAAACATATATGTGTATATATTAAAAAAAAAAAAAAAAAAAAAAAATTACACATAACATATAATGTAATTACAAGGAGGTATTTCTGTAGTCTATTGATACTAGATAGTGGAAAAGGGGTGGGATTAAATAAGCTTATGCTTCTTCCTGCTCCTTTTTGAACATGGACGTTATTTGGAGTTGTGGTTGCTCGTTTTCCTTTTGTTTGCTTTGTTCATTTGTCTCTTTTAATTCTATTTTTTTTTTTTTTTTATACTTTTTCAACATGTTCAAAATAAAGATTCAATCAATCAATTATGAAGGGTTTATGGCCTAGTTCCTGCAGTGAACCCAGGGTGGGTAATTGTGGCCTAATGCAAGGCAAACCCGACTACACGATTGCAATGAGGATCTACAAATGAGCTTTTCTTTTTCTCACCAGACAGCAAACGCTGCTGTGTGTGCCTGTGCCTATCCTTCGTCTCCGTTAAACATAGCTGAAGTGACGTGTTCGCCACCACATACTTTTTGAATTATGGGAAAGACGATACACATTTCAATCTGCTGAAAACCGGATGGCGCTGCATGGTTGCTCTGGGAGCAAGAAAGTATTTTATTGACAGATGACATAACGTTATGGCTCCCCCCACCATCTCTTCTCTCAGATGAAAACTATGCTGTGGATTGATGGCAGCAACATCTGAAAAGTCCTCCTTTTTCTCGCCCAACAGGCATTAACTGAAGTGCTCCCAGAAGAGGGAACTTGCTGTCAAAAATACTTATGTGCCAATATATTTATGGCACTTACGGCAGTATGTTTCTCCTGGGGAGGAAAAACGGTGTGAACATTTAAAGTTGCATTTTTCTTCCGCGTTTAATGTGTAATTACCATCCAATTTCAGAACAGACCTCCAGACGCTCCTGTGTCCTTGGGTTTGGAACTCGTATGTGTGACTCTGCAACATCCACCTACTGTATTATTATGTTTTTGATGAACCAGCCATGTGGGCACAGTCCAAACTCAAGGGCACAGCCCATCTATCCACCATCTGTCAGCAACTTGTCATCTGGCTTTAGTAATTACACCAGCATAAATATGGCCAGGAGACAGCAGTTTGACAGCTGTATGAGATCTGTGAGATCTCTGTGGAGTATATCCCCGAGTTAAAAACCTAACAAACTGTGGAAAAAAACCCAAAACAAACCCAAAAAATCCCACGTCAGGTCTTGAAGCTTTCCTCTCAGGAAATTGCTTTAGCTCTTCACTTAGAAAGTGCTCAAGCTTCTCACCTTCAACAGACCAAACAGATGCTACACTCTTGTAATTGTTGTATACATGCATTTGAATTTAATTAATTAATAACTGTGATTTAAAACTTTCAGATTTTTGTTCTCTATTGATTATAAAAAGAAACGAAAATGTATTTTATATTCCCTCTTTGGTTTTTCTGCTGGAGCAGAAGGGTGAACCCATCAAAAGAACACAGCACAATAGGACATTTTTTGAACAGGTTAAACAATTCTTTTCTTTACAAAGTCATGAAAATCTTTCCATTTTTTAAATTATACAGGTAGAAAGAAAAGAAAAGCCACTGTGTATAGGTCCCGAGTGTCTCGCTGAATGATGGTGCAGTATTATTTGTCAGGTCAAAGAGGAATGTTTTTACTTGAACCTTCAATTGCCACTGCATCTCAACGCATCAGTTGGAACCGTTTTCGTTGAAAGAAAACACGACTTCTTTGAAGAGGCATTTAAAGCCTCCACAAAGCAACCAAATAGTGAGACAGCCAATGAATAAAGATGACGAGGGGACAGTTTTATGCATGAACATCTCTGACCGGCTAACCTATTGGAAACAATTTGTGGAAGCAATAAAAAAAGGGGTCTATAAAGCACTTTAGGGAGATCAAGGAAACAGACATTTATCTGAACCTCAGCAGGGAGGATAAAACACCTTAAATCTTCTGTCCTGAACACTCCATTTTAGAGTCCAGATTGATTCTATCTTTATGTCTCGGTAGTAGTAAAAGATTAAAGTTGTCTGCATGCTGTGTGGGTCAGGCTCTAGGTGGTCTGGCTTTCTAGACCTCACAGACATTAAAGAACACAGATTCTTCTTCCTTGTGGTAAGAAACCCTCACAGTAGGAGCTTTGTTCATTCTATTGATTATTCTCTACCAGTGCAGGTCTTTGACAGCACAAAATACATCGACACAGGGGCTTTGGTGGTTCATCTGTGGAGAAGCTACTAGATTTTTACAGTCAAAATGTCAGGTGATACTGTGGGATTGAACAAAAGTAATTTATCAGTACAATATAATCTGCAGTATGATCATTGCCGTAACAATGTAACTGATAGCTTTAAGATGGCCTTAAAATGTTTATGCATACTGTTATCATATTAACCTTGTATTCCAGATGCAGTTATAACTATTTTTATACACCTTGCAGTTTGTGCATTTTAAAGAGTTGTGGCTAAGTCCATTAATTGAAGGTCAAGAGCTTTGGCCAGCGATATGTCTGGCCAATCCAGTGTGAGGTCGACTGGAGCTGTGGACGGAATTGCAATACATGCTTACAAAACACTTATATTAGGTCATTCTTTATTATCTTTTATTTGTTCATATTCTTTTATTAAGTTTTAAGTAGAATCATTTGATTAAAACATTTATTCAATATATTACACATATAGTTTCAGTGGTGTACGTGCTGGCCTTCTGTCTGGTGGAAAAGGTTACAAGGTTCAGCTGGTGAGGTGAGAGGTGAAACTGAGTGCATTTCATGCTGACACACACACACACACACACACACACACACACACACACACACACACACACACACACACACACACACACACACACACACACGTACACACCCACACACACACACATACACAACCACACACACACAGTAGATAAATTCATTTATAGGTGAGAGGTTAATCATGTTTGCTTGCAACTGCATTTTTGTGCGTGCAGAATTGCTAGTTTGTTGCAGAGCATGGCCTGAGGTTTTGGAGAAGCGAGAATCAGAAGGTTGACAGGAAGCACCTGCCGTGGAGATGGAGACAATGTTCTTTTAAACTGTGTTAAAAGTCATTGTGGTTTTGAAACCTATGTATGTATTGTATTTGTTTGACGTTGAAGGGGCGTCATTAAATTTAAGCCCAATTGGTATAAAACATCTGCTTATGCATTGTTAGTCAGAGATCAATGCTTTCTGCGTACAGCGCTGGTCCCTCCACGCGTGTATTCCATTAAAATCATCGTTTGACTTCACCTGGCCGGATCAGTGTCGTTATTCTTCGATTACCTCCTGTATCCCTCCTTAATATTTGAACCCTTAACAATACACACACACGTACAGTTGTGTGCTGTTTGCAAAAATCTTGAGCCACCCCTCATTTCTTTATACCTTGCTTCTAAAAAGCCAGAATTTCTTTTTTCTTTTTCTTTTTCACTCATTTTCAGTTTTTATACCCGACTATTTTCACAGGAATTTGGCTCGTGAGCACTGAATTATGACTCCTTCAAGCATTAAAACAAAGCAAACACCCAACTCAAGGGATGAACCGGTGTTCTGACTACACAAAAAAGGCAACTTTGCAAAGAACCGATTTTAAATTGTATGTTTAGGTACTTTGTTACTAGCAGCCCGTCACAAAAACATTACTTGGTGGCATCAGCAACAGATGCCACCAAGCATGTCCTTAAAAAAATCTTTAGTACACTAGTGGATGACAAAGAAGACGTATCAGGCCTAAAAAATGATTTAAAGCAGATTAAATATATACATGCACACACACACACACACACACATATATATCAAAAGAATGGATCCCTACGATAATTGACATAAAATGTCCTCTTTCCTCTTTAAGGCATCTGTATCTGCTGTATGTTTCAGTATTTCAAGGGGAGGGATAAAATTACGCTGCATGCACACGCATTTCAGCGCTGAGTGATGGAGCAGGTCAGCGAGGTTCCTCTGGGAAAATTGAAGACACGAGCCTCTGCAGGCTACTTTTGACACTGACTGACAGGTGAACACCGCACCTTCTTACCCTAGAGGCTCCGGTCTTTATGGTGCTGATAAAGGGGCCAACAGATGGCAGGCCAGTGGAAATAGGATGTTTTCACCCCGTAGAAATGTACAACCAAGAAAAAGTCACGACCTCCAATCTATCAATTCACGTTTTTGGGCATGACTTATATTTGTGTCCCAGAGCACCATTTTTCTTCTGTCCTGTAAGTACTAAGTACTAATTTGTACGTTTAATTGGTACTTTTTCACTTTTAAAGTGTGAAAAGGTGATTTATTTCTGAACTTGAAACAAAGAACGAAGTCAGACTCATAAAGGGTTGCAGCTATCGTTGCTTCTTCTGAAGGTCCATTTTCTTGATTACCATGACAACAAATCCCCTACATAATAGCTTTCTAACTATAGTATAAGATAACCTTTAGAATGTAGTAACAGAAAATGTGTTGACTAGATTATTTGAGCTTTTCCCTTAATTTTGTTAATAACTGCTCTGAAGTGCAGCCTTGTGGATTTGCCCATTAATGGATCACATTTCTTTCTCTAAGACTTTTTTTTAAACATGAATGTATCTATTCAAATGAAAGCAATACATTTTTTTTGCCTTCCAGCTTGTGCACAAACTGCCTTGACATGTCACACCAACTTTTAGTGTGCACAAAACTTCAGGGAGCAGAAGATATCAGCCACCACTATCGTGCATGTAGGAGGATATCACTTATAGGTAGGGATGGGTATCGTTTAGGTTTTATCCGATACCGGTGCCAAATCGGTACTTTTGAAACGGTGCCGGTGCTCAAACGGTGCTCAAACCGGTGCTTAAAGAATGGAAAAAACACAAACTTTGTCCAAAAACCTCTCATGTTTAACTGTTTTCCACTTTTTCTTTGGTCATTTTAGCCTTTGTGGCCAGGGTGAAGGGAGTATCTGCCATCAAACAAGAAGACAGCCGCATGTAGCTATGATGATGTTTGCTAGTTCACCTTACATGCATTAATGTAATAACGTGGTTAGCCTACTCAACGTAAATCACACAAGAACAACATTAAGCTACTCACGCAGAGAAGAACGGCTGCTGCTGCCATCAAATACGGCACATTTCTCGGCTTTTAAAAAAACGCTATGCGTCGCCAGGTGTTTCATGAGATTCGAGGTGTTACCTCCTTTGACAGTATCACAGTATCAGCTTAAAGCACTTGTTGCAGGCTGCTGAGTTTGCATATTTTGCTGTGAAGTACAGCCAGACTTTTAACCGCTTCGCCTTGGACATTTTTAATCTGTAGCTCTGCGCTAACAGAACGTACGTACCTGGCCCCGCCTACTATCCTCGGAAACGTAAAACGATTGGCTAAAAGTGTATCACAGCTCAGGAAAAAAAAAGCACCGAAATAAAGCACCGAAATGTGCGCTGCTTTTCGGTCTGGTTACTACCGTTTATGTCAGAACCGGTGCCATCATGGCACCGGACACCGGTACCCATCCCTACTTATAGGTGATGCTGAGCCTATTTCTGCAGTTAGAATTGAGTAAAACATGTTCCCCCCAAGTTTGCCCAAGGCTAGGCAAACATAATGTACAGACAAAAAAGCAGGAATCAGAGGATCTTTTGGATTTACTCTCTCGAAAAGGTTACGTAGTCTTGAGGAAAACAAAAAATGATCAAGCCTGTCTGTAATTGTAATCCTGTGATATTTTTCCCTATATGCTGCCTTTGCTGTTTTGTTCTAGCTGTGCTGTGAGTCAAGTCATTTTTTTCTGTCTGCAGCATCAACTCTAAACATCCAACCAATGCAAAGCTTAACGTTCAGGATTTTGCCATACAGGCTAACTTTCATTTGCAATCTATGGCATGTTGATGGTTTGCACAAGTACCACGGACATAAACCGAAACTTAAAGAGTCATAGATGTTTTTCCAATATTTTTCTTCATCTTAACGCACCTGTGCACCTACCCATTACGCACCTATTTCGCTCACAGCGCATTTCCCCCTTTATTTAAAATTTCCCTCCTGCACTCATTCAGCCTGAGTGCAAGTAAACACACCGACACGCATCCCCCTGACATGCCACAGACTCACACTTCAATATTCTTCGAAGATCTCAATCTCCGATAAACAGATGCCGATTCATTCTGCCTCCCTCCTCTCCTAATTGTATTTACCCTCCATCTTCTCTCCCACAGTTTCTCACCTCTGTTGCCCTTTTCTGACTCTTGAATTCTCACAATTTACCGTCTTTCACTTCTTTCCCCATCAGCACTCTGTCTCTTTTCCCCCTCCTACTCCTGAATTTGTTTACCCATGAGTGCTGACTGCTGACCTGGCAGCCCTCTGCTGTCTCCCCACCACCTGCATTCTGAGCCATAAGAGGCTAAGGACAGCAGGCAGGGGGGAAACTCTTAAGTCTTAACCTTAGTCTGATCGAGGTTTTCCTTAAACGGCTTTTGACTGATTTTGTGTATTTGTTGCATCCCTTATCTGGGCACTTGTCCCTTGCCACGGCAGGCAGGTTAAACTCATAAGACGCGCTTGAGCTGCTGATAGCAACCTGCCCACAACTAGAGTGCAATTTGGTGTTTTGGGAACTTTTAACCTCTGTGATAAATAGGTCATTAATGATTATGCAGTGTGGGACCCCTCTGATGTTTGCCCCTCTTATTCAAGTCCGTTATGATGAGACGGGAAGTAAAAGCTAAAATAAAAGTTGAAAAAAAAAGAAAAAGTAATGGATGTTTAGCTTTGCTGGATGATAGGGTCTGTCAGTTTGTCATCTGGTTTGCTGCTTTTGTCCAAACAGAAAAACCTCAATAACCATCAGATAGATTGTAATGACATTTTTGTACACATATGGTTTCCACTTTCTTTCGTTTTCACTTAACTGGCACAACATTTCAGCAGATGTTTAAGGTTACTGAATCACCAGATCTATAGGACAACTTGCGCTAAGCTAAGAAAGTGAATACTGATAAATGTTGATTTACATTGTGAGCATCAATATCAATACTAGTGAGCTGTAGTTACATTTACTTGATAGGTATATGGCTCAAATTCAGAAAAAATAGAAACACAAACACACAAAGCATATTTATTGTGTGTTTGTGTGATTAGCGCGCACCATAGGAATAAATGTTAGCATGCGCTTACTCACGCGGCACATTTCCTGGACTGACTGATTTCTCTGCAGTCTGCAAACACGCAGACTGCTTTCTCTGATGACCACAGACTCATCACGAGTAAACAAAAGGCCTACAGTGGTTTCCTCTGAACAAGCGTGGACTGTTAGAATAAAAAAAAGACGGGTGTAGCTTAGCGCCCTAGAAGCGACTCATAGCAGCAAACAAAAGAGTAACAATAACAAGAGCCGCAGCCCCTGAGAGCCAGTTTTCTACCTGAATTATTTATGAGACCAATATGGTGAAAATAAATATTTATAAAGGCTGCAGTGAATGACATAAAAATAATCAAATATGGCACACCTTTCGCTTGCAGTGATTGCCACTTTTCCCTATATAGGAGCATGTATTGTATTTGTGTTTCAGCTTTTCTCTCCGTCTCTCTTGCAAAATCGTAAACATCAAAAAACTTTTTTTTCTTCCAATAAACACTTTAAGGATGTAGCTGGAGTTTTCTGCAGAGTGGATTGTATGTCTTCTTTCCCATCTCACGCCACTGCCATCTCTGGCCTGCGCTCGTCTGAGTCAACGCAGCAAATCAAGGCTGCCAGCTACGTGCTGGAGAAAATTAATCTTTCTAATAGAATGAGCATGTTGACTTGACTAGCCATAAAAAAACTCACGAACACTATATCTTTGTTTGGGTTTTTATAGACTTTTACAGACTTCAACATCCTGCTGCTGTGTGTGCGGGAAAAAAAGAAAAAAGACTTTGGATGGACAGCCAAGCTGCGACCAGCAGCTTGGGGGTAATGAATCTGTTAAATCATTCCCTCTCTCTTATTAAGACCACATTAAAAGAGGCCAAAATCTGGAGCAAAGCACATAGAAAGGAGGAAAAACAAACCACTCAACACATAATGGATCAGTCCCCCCCTTTTTTTTATTTTGGGGTGGGGGACTAAAAACAGGCTGCTCTTTTTATTGCCTGTCAGCTCCCAGCCCTACTGCAGCAGGCAAACAGAGATGAAAAGAGGAGAAAAGAGGGGGACATTTCTGTATTGAGAAGTTAGAGAGGCTCATCCGGACGTCCCGGGTGAAGCATGAGAAAGAGAGCGAGAGACAGGAAAACAGAGAAAACTGAGAAGAGGGACAGACAGACGCAGAGAGAGACAGGTGGGGTTTTAAGTGTGGGTGGTTTCTGATGCCTTTAAGCAGGATGTTTTTGTGTGCACATGTATGCAAAGGTTCTTTAAGTATGAATGTGTGAGTGTGTGTTTACAGATGAATCTTGGGAGGTGGGAGCTGGAACACTAAGCAGACCCACTATTGTCAGTTTTCACCCAAAGGCTGCCAGGAAAGTTTAAGCTTTATCCTGTTTATGTAGAACATTTCCCATATTAGGTATGAAAGATGAAATATGAAAGACAAAAATGCAAACTGTTTAGTTATGATTATAGCCTCTGTCTGGCATGTACCCATCTTATCACAAAGAGATGTTATAAATTAAAGCTTGTGATATCTTTTTCTTGTTTAAACAGAAAACGGACAAAAGCTTGGTAGTAATGAGAGCTCAGCAACGCGACAACACGAGACATCCTGGATTCAGAGCCCTAATTTTTAAGTAATTAAAAAAATACAAATTATTGCACAGCTGCATAGCATATCTGTAAATTGTTTCCTGCATTTAAATTTGGTGATATTAGATCAGCTTAACTGTGCAGTGGTGTAGTTTTACTCGAATCGGTATCTTGTCATGTTGCAAAAATCTACAAATACTGTCACCTTAAATGACGAATACAAATTATTTGTAACTTCCATCTGTGTTGGACCTCTTTTAATATACATGAGGAGGTGCAAGAGATCTCCAAGCTCTTCCAGTGTGAGTTTGTTCCTCTATATGGATTTTATATGCATTTGTTTTAAAAATGAGACATCCTCCAAGATGGCACGCTGAGGGCAAGTGAGGACGCATAAGGTAGATTAAATGAGAAAAGTGAGAAAAGCCCATTGTTTAATTAGCAAATTTAAGCTAGTAATAAACACCTAGCTGACATTTTTCATAAGGGTTTTTAGTGTGAATTTTTTGTATTGATGAGTAATATTGCTGTTGTCATATGTTGTGTTACAGTGATTGAGAAGCTAACAAATATACAACAGTGAAGCAAATGTGGTGCAGTGTGGCCATGAGTTTGATATGCTAGTTGAAGGAACATCAGCTTTATTGTGAGAGGGGTTTTTTGGTAACATTTTACTTTCGCGAACTTCTGTGTGCTTTTTATGTGCGAGCAAATTTGGGTGATTTTATGTTACTGTCTGTATTTGTGGAGCCATAACCAGTGAACAGTCAGTTTTAGAGTCCACCATTTAGCTATGGCTGCTCTACAAATTGATCAGTTGTTCTGCAAAAGTCTCGACAGAAATCATTCTAGATCTGATTTAGTAACATTTACATTCACTTTCAAGCCAGCACACGTCTGAACTACAGTATATGATAATCTTAATAATTAATAGGCACATGCATTATTACTGTATGATTCCTTTTGTCTCTGCATTTCTCTGCTGCATATTTGTGAGTTGCTTATCTCATTAAAAAAAATAGGATTAATTTGGAAAAAGCTGTCGAGAAAAAATAAACCAACTGGGTTGCCAACTGTGAGACGCTTGGCCTGTCATGCTCCTCATGCCAGGTTAACAGGACACAGAGCAAAGTCGGAACATCAGGTTTTTTCCACCATTTCTCTCCAGCTTTGCTCCATAAACATCACTGAAAACAAAAATGATTTGCATGCCATTAGAGGCCAAAGGTGCACACTGATACCAAAACTGCACGACGCTTTGCAGGTACGGTGCTTAACAAACGTAAGAAACCAGCACCCAGTGTAAGATTTATGCCACCGCTGCCCAAAACTAACAGTGTTGGTAATTACTAAAATCTTTTTTTGTTGTTTTTGTGATGGTTAATCCATCAGTATGCACGGACTGTTGTTTGTTTGTTTTTTTCCATTGCCAAATTACAGTTATTGCATTCCTGAACAGGGAAGAAACCTTTTAATGGTTGAATGTTCTTGATTAATTTCTAACTTCTCAGTGAAGTCGAGTATTTCTACATTCAGGTCAGTGAATTTAGTAATTTTTTTTTAGCTTTAAATACTTCTAAATTATTTGTGTTTTCCTGATTTTGTTGTATTTATGATTTTACCGAACACGGTAAATTCTTAACAATGATGTGTTCGCACGTCAGATTAACAATAATTACCAGTAATAAATGTGATTATAGTTGGATTGAGTTGGGTTGGGTTTTACAACATTGGACCCAAAACATCTCCAACACATCTGTGTACTGCAGTCTGCTATGTGGCACAACAGTGATGACTTCATTTCAATAAATGACGCCCCACCTGGAGATGCAATCATAATAACTATAAACCTTTATTTGTGTAGCAGTCTTCAAAACATAGTTACAAAGTGCTTTATAGAACACAATAAAAAGATCACATTTAAAAAATCATGAAAATACACAATGGTAAAATAACATGATGTAAAACCTGAATAAACATTGTGAATACACTTACAGTGAACTACATAAGTGCAAAAATAAAGAAATAACATTGAGGGAATGAGAAGTATTTTACTATATAAACAAAAGCAGAATGATTTAAACCATAGATACTGAGTTTTCCTACATTAATTTTCCTTGTAAGGAGTTTCGCAGCTGTGGAAAACTGATTTCCCTTTGGCGTGAGGCGGGCTATACAAACAGGTAGGACCTGAGGTTTGACCTGAGGACTGCAAACAGTGGCTCTTTTCATAACATGTGACTAAGTCTATAATGTAGGTAGAACCCAGACAGTTTAAGGGTTTAAAAGTAATTAATAAACCTTTAAAATGGGTAGCTGCAGAGATGTGATTTTGTCTCTTTGAATGGGTTAGAAGTCTGGCTGCTGAGTTTCTAACATAAATGCTGAAAATGGGACAGGGCATAATTTTGTGAGTGAATTATACAGCGGTCCCCAACCCCTGGGCCACGGACCGGTACCGGTCGTGGAGTCGTTAGATACCGGGCCGCGACAGTTGAGGCTTGGGTATGAAATTTATGGTTTTCAGGATTTTTATCGTTAACTCTGTTTCCCTGGGTCATTTCCCGTACCAGTACTGGTTTTATTTTGTTGTATTTATCTGTAACACCTTAAAGGCCAGTTTTTGATAATATTGTCGGACATAAATCGGTCCGTGGCACAAAAAAGATTGGGGACCGCTGGGTTATAATATACTCAAATGCCAAAATGAGTGCATGCTGTCACTTTAACAGTTTAATGAAGCCAGCAAGGTTACAGGTGTGTGTCTAACAAGGGCTTCTGGTGAATGGGTAGGTTGTGTGAACCTGCATGAACTGAAATTTAGCGTCTCGCATACTTTTTGTCAGGAATGCTGAGGCTGAACTCACAAGCAGGACTCAAATAGTGCAGTCAAACAGGGGTTTGTTTACACACCAGTGAAATAATGCACATATATACAATGATGGGAAAGGTTGGGGCACTCGAATTCTTCTTCGCCTTTATCTGCTCACTCCAACACCGTGACCACATTTACTCACACTCATTCAAGTCGGGTCCAGGGAACACGGGAAGTCTAAATGAAGAGACAGAGAAACAGGTGTCAATGCAGCAAAGGGGGAAGCACAGGAAATTCACAGGTAAAGAGCCGGACACACTAACACAGGTGTGTTAACACTCCAGCGAGGAACAGTACTCCAACCGGGCCTTAAATCCCATAGGGCCTCATCAACAGCTGATGAGATGCAGGTGGGTGTGTGGGCGGAGGTCAGGAATCACAGGAACACAGTCGCCGCCCTGGTGATAGTGGAAAGAATAGCACTCCAGGGTGGTCATAGATGACCCCTGACACTTTTTCGTTCCAATTCAGTTTTCCAGACGATAAGCTAAAAAGCTGGTCAGGGCTAAAAAGATTTAGTGAACACCTGAAGATATTTCAGTGCTTGACAAGAAATCTGGTTTAAAACCAATTCCCAAACTGAATGCAATTCTTTGTTTCTCTTTCAAACTGTTCCTGTGTATAATTAACTCGCGCTTCCCTCTCCCTCTCCACTTCTCCACTTTGTTTTCTTAACAATGGCTGTGCATCTCTGAGTCAGTCATCAGCCCACACATGACACTTCCCCATATGCTGGCACTGCTTGTGCAGATGCTTTAATTTCTGTAGACTGGCTTTGTTGATTTTACCAGCCGCACACAAATTCAACACTTCTACAGTACATCCTCAAAGCTGATTTGTTAGCCTTGCAAACAGTTGGTACTCAGTTAGCACTGAGACATAACATTTTGTTACTAGAACAAAATGTGTCCTTAGTACAGAAAATTCTACAACAAAAACTGCTGTTTAGTAGCAACCCATTTATTTTAGTTTTGGATTACTTCGATGGATCTGTTCCGACTTCTTCAGGTAAGTGACAGATAAAATCCTGTGTGTGATGTGTAAAGAATCTAATCTTTAAATGCAGTGCTACCATTTGTCCTCTAACATATTTGTTGGCTAAAATATACAGTTTTAACTAAATCTATCCATCTATCTACTTTTTGTTTTTGCTTAGTTTTTCAGGCAAAGGTCATTAAATTGCAAACCATGTTGTTTTGTTCTTGAACATGCAAATTTGGGCATTTGGTAGAATTTAACAGGTGGCCTGCTACCAGAATTTCTAGTCTTTGGTGACCAATCATTCAGTGTTTTGTATTGTGTATTTTTTTTACTCATTTGTAAGGCAAACAAAGAGTAAACACACTTCCTCCTGACAGCCAAATACTAAAATCTGCGCCAGATGGCAGAACACAGTACACAGTCTTTAGCTTATCTTCAGGTGTGGTCCAACATTTAATAGCTTTTGCTTTCAACTGTCACATCTTCACAGGTATTGTTTATGTTGTGTATTGTTTTGTATCCATCTGTTACTGTCGGCATGTGCGGAGAATGTTTTACACTTGCTTCACGCTTTTCTTGGATGACGAGCAGGTTGACATTTTTTCCCCCTCATATTCATGAAAACGTGCACAAATTAGTGTTATTTGAGATGCAGACTTGTTAAACATTTCCTAATACGGACATTTTTTCCTCTCTGTCACAACTTTCCCTCGCAGGGTGTCCTCCCATCTCTCCCTCCTGGGAAACCTTGCTACTGAGTTATTGACTTTCTTTGCGCAAAGCAATGCTACTGTTCATCCCCAAGACAGCGGTCCCCAACCTTTTTTGCACCACGGACCGGTTTATGTCCGACAATATTTTCACAGACCGGCCTTTAAGGTGTCGCGGATAAATACAACAAAATAAAACCAGTATAAAACAATAAAAGAAGATTTATTCATAACACACGGGAAAAGACCCAGGGAAACTGACTTAACGATAAAAACGATTAAAAAAATAACGCTACAAACCCTGAAAACCATGAATTTCACACCTGAGCCTCAACTCTCGCGGCCTCGTACCAAACGACTCACAGACCGGTATCGGTCCATGGCCCGGGGGATGGGGACATATGCACGTATAGCTCTAGAGTTGATGTAGGAAGCGTATTGCTTTCTGCTGCCAAAAGCTGAGCATGGACCTAGAAAGCAGCTATGCCAAGTCCAACAACAACAACAACTGTCTTTGTTCTGCTGTATCGACATCTACCCTTGCCTGGTCTCAGTGTGTCCTATTAAAAAACTGATATTTTCCATCTCAAACATCTCCCTGGCTTTCATAGCCTCTCCTTCATTCTTATTCCTCTCTCTCCCTCACACAACACAACAGGTCTCCTCAGCCCAGATTCTGTTTGATGTTGGATTGCAAGCAGCCGCCTCTTCCTTTTTGCTGCTTTCTTTATTCCCTCACTTTATTTATTTATTTAATTCTAGCGGAGGTTCACTCATCGCCTGGCTGTCTAAGCTTGTCCCCTCTCTGGCCTTTGTTCTTGATAACAGGAGCCTGCTCTGGTCCATCAGCACTTCCCACTCAGACATGGCTGGGGCCTGTGTTACTGACAGAGGCTGCTCTAACTTTCCAAAGCTCTCCCCACTTCTGTGGTCTCGCCCGATTCTTCTGTGCTGCTTCCCTTTCCACCTCTCCTCCCACGTCGGCCGTCTTTGCCAGCCTACTGACCGTTAACTGTTCGGCACAATCTACAGGAAGTAATTGAGATTAATTTGAGTTTTATTAAAAAATAAAAAAGTATCCTAGTTTCTTACATTTTCCCAGTCTTTGAATTTGTAGTTGAAAACATGAACAGGCAAAAAAGCAGAAAAAACTCTTATACTTTGGCCTCTCTTTGAAGACATGTGATCAAATATTTCTACATTTGTGTTTTCTTATCGACTCAGCATGATAACAGCTCCTTTCTGTTCGGATACAGATCTTTCAGATGTCTTGTGCTCAAGGAAACAGTCTTCAACCGAACAAAGGGGGCTTAATCTAACGTGGATATTTAAAAGAAGCTTAGCTGTATGAAGAAGAGTAAAAGCCTCTCAAGCCAGACATGTTAGCTATAGTAAAGTTTCAGAGATGGGGCGACAACACTTATTTTATTGTCATGGAAAGAAATGGGCTTCTTGATATTCTACACCTTTTTAATAATTATTGTTTAGGAAAAAAGGGAAAAAATAAGATGCGTACAATCTTTTGCAGGCTATAGCTTTTAGTAACCTTTAGTGGATTTGTAAATTTTTCTTACATAATATAATCGTGTAAAATTACACACACACACATTCATATATATATAAATTGGTTGTACATTTTCTAGATGGCTGTGGTTTTGTGCATCTGTGGCTTGTGAAATTTATAACTAACACAGGGGAATGTGCTATTAAGACCTCATTAAAGTGCTGTTATGAAATGTACCTCACACAGGATTAATCCTAAGACCTGGGGGAAAGAGTTTTGCATTAATACATATCAACATATATATATGATCTTTTTTTCTCACCATTGGAAACAAACAAAAAAACAAACAAACTGAATTTAACACATTTTTCTAGCTGTGAAATGAATGAATTCACAATTAATAAACTGGATGTTCCTCTTGACTTCTTTTCCTATTATGAAAGGAACTTTTGAACTCAAATTTCTTTATTAATCTGGGAGACTCTTATTACAAAAAGTACAGAAGGTCTTATTTTTATCATCAGTGAAATTGCTTATCAGAGTAAAAGTGTTTTACTTTCAACTTCAGATTCTGTCTGTAAAGTTTTAAAAGACAAAAGAACTTTATTCCATCTGTTTTTGGGGATAGCGATTTGATTTATGATTCATATTTAATTATTTTCTTTTTGTACAATTTAATTTCTAAGAGTTTTATTATTATTATTTATTTATCCCAGTGATTGTTTTGATTGATCTTTGATTTCATTACTTTGTTGTTAATAGTTTTTTTTTCCCTAAAAGGATCACACACTGATGCTTTGGAGAAGGCTGGAGCTGAGAGGAGTAGTCAGGCTTTGGCCACACAAACAACACTTATGAGTAGATTGAGGCGATTGTTAGAAATAAAAATGCAAAAATATTTCTTTAAAAGATTTTTAACTATAAAAAAACACCCATTATAAGCTGATTTTAGGCTAATGTTTTGTGCCAAGTATTGAAGTATTGCACTTCAGTAAACGTTCAGTGTCTTTTAAAAAAAGTCTCCTACCAAAAAGAAAAAGGGAACGTATACTTGAACATTTCCTCTTTCTTTCCTTGTGTTTACTTTCCTACTGTTTTATTGCTGCTCAGCTGCAAGGTACCCCCACACTTAAAGTTTCCCGTCCTTCCCAGCCCTTGGTCTGATCCCTTGGCTGTTTGGCTGCACTGTGAGTGATGTGTTTACGGTGAGGGCTTTGGCCCAAAGCACTACAGAACACAGATATTAATTCCACTGACGGCTTTATCTGCTTTGGGACTCCATATGTGTGCACATGTGTGAGTCTCCCATGTGTCTCGGCCTGTGAGTGTGCGTGCATGTGTACAAGCACTTTACCGTGGCCCGTGTTGCCATCTATCTTTCACCGTGCAGCCTACAATACACACCACTTGTCTCCATCAAATATCTATCTCATGCCGATTGTCCACCTGCACTGCGCTTATATAACGTGCATTTGTATGCGGCCTGAGATCATTTCGGTAATGGCCAGCCGTTCCACGTAGATCAGCAGTGACAAGAGTAATCTGTCTGTATGGCAGCGGCTCCCACAGCGCACTGCACCCCATTTACAGTCCGTGGGCTCTTCGGCAGCACAGGCTGCAATACCAACACAGCAGAGCCAAGATGTTTTCATTTAATGTTTCTTCCATGATAGATTTCTAATGACAGCACTGTAGTTTTGGAAACATTTTGACCTCTGATAAAAACTAGCTGGGCAGATGTGGAAATGCATTCTGTAATATTAAATTTGAGATCTCTAGGTAAATAAAAGCAGTGGATTGGTTGATATCATTCTATCACTGTGGAAGTGAATGCCTGCAGTCATCACTAAGGGAGAATCCCATTTTCTAAATGTCCCGGCAGATTGCTGATTGAGTTGTTTGGCCATTGAAGATAGCACCACTTACAATATAAAACATTTGAGTGCTTTTCCCCTCCCTCCGTTGCCTCAGAAGCATTTCATATGCCGTCTGCTTTTTCTGCCTTATAGGCAGTCCCTTGGCTTAATGTTTCATTTAGTTTCGAATGACAGCGCCCGTGCAGTTTGCAGTGTGTATCGTCTTACCCATAATGCAAAGAATATGTGGAGATGAAAACGGCGTTTCAGTTGTTTTGTCTAGGGAAGACAAAAACAAGAAATGCAAAAGCATAAAGGAATACATACATCTCACCGCCAAATCTGCCGCCACCCAGCCACACACCACTCCCAACAAAGCTATCTGGTGACACTCGGGAACGATAACGTTTCTTATTCATGTTGGGGTTTTTAGATCAGAGGAGACAGCTGCTCTCTCGCCTAAAAATTTTGATATAGAAAAGTCGGAAAGGTCACAGATTCCTCTCTGCAGCACTTGCAGTCTTTGAGCTCTGATCACTATTCAGCATCCTCACTGCCTACCGATGAGTCTTTCAACACCAGTGGACAGATACACGGCCTCACAAACACGTTTTGCAATGAGGGAAATCAAAATTAATCCCATAGGTTGAAAACAAACACTAAGCCACAAAACATTTTTGGATAGCTGACTGTCAAAGGTTTTGTGCATGAATATGTATGTTTAAATTCCACTGTAAAGGGGAATTCTTGTTCAGTAGTCAGTCTAAAAAAATATCCCCAGGACATAAATTTTCTGAGTGGTTAACGATTGCTTTATTGACTGATAATTATTAAGTTAAGCTTCATAGAGCGAAAAAAGATCTTGATGTGTGTCTTTAACAAGTTCAGTTCAATTCAGTTTTAATCATATAGTCCCAGTTCACCACCTCGAAGTGAAAACCATGCAATTAAAAAAAGAATGACCCCTTTTGAGTAAGCAATTGGTGACAGTGAAAAACTCCCTTTAAACAGGAAGAAACCTCCAGCAGAACCAGGGACTCAGGGATGGTCGGCCTTCTGCAATGCCTGGTTGGGGGTGAGGGGGGAAAGGAGAGAGCAGAGAGAGGACAAAAGGCAAACTATAGGAGAGCGACCCAGGGTTTAATCCAGCTGACATATTGTGCCATTACCATTCATGGAAACTAATACATGTCCTATAACTATGTCCTATGTCAAATACCAGGGGTCCCCAACCCCCTGGCCGTGGACTGTTACCGGTCCGTGAGTTGTTTGGTACTGGGCCGCGAGAGTTGAGGCTCAGGTTTTAAAATGTATAGTTTTCAGGGTTTATATCATTAACTCGGTTTCCCGGGTCTTTTCCCGTGTTGCAGTTGTGTGTCTTATTTTGAAAGAAATATTTATGCATAGCGACCAGAGAGCATTAAGGGGCGGAGCATTTCAGGAGGACGCTGCTACATAATTACACAGTGAATCTGCGTTTATTTTTATATTTACACAATACCACAGTTTTTGTCTTGGTCGTATCATTTATTTTGTTCTATTTATCTGAGACACCTCAAAGGCCAGTCCGTGGCGCAAAAAAGGTTGGGGACCGGTGTCCTATACTATTTTTATGCTTTATATTATTAAGCGAAAAATATTTTCCTTACATTTATTTTAAGCAAAACTCTCCCCTGCTCTACACTGTCCCCACACGTGCCCCACTATAAAGCACATTATAATACATTATCAAGTTTGCTCACTTTTGATATGAATGACTGTGTTGAAATGGATGTTGAGTCCCAACAATGTCGATTTTTAACTTGGTGGAAGACAATGATTCGTCTCTCCGAGCTATTGCAGTTGTCGTCATCAGGATTCTACCTAACACCATAACTTCACTCTTTGCCTAATATCCTGTGTATACAGTGCATAACTCTTTAGCTCCTATATTTACATACTTTTACAGCACTGTAATGAAAACTTAGCCCATCAATTGTACAACTATTGCCAGTTCTCTAATTTGCTGTAATGGCCGACATCATCGCTTTAAGTAACAGTATTCCAAGTAATAGCTGAGGGAACCATTTTTCTCCATAGCTCTGCCTACCTGTGCCGAGAGTGTGAATGGATGTAGTAAGTGGGCAATAATCAAACGTGTTTCTCTCTAATACGGGACGGCCGAGTTTGTCATGGTCATTTAACTTAATTGACTGGGGCAAATTATTTAGAGTAAATGAAATTATAAGGAGTGACACCTCCCTTTCTGCCCACAAAATTATGTTCCCCCTCTGCTACTCAAGTTTTGTTAGTTAGCTAAGCTGAGTTATTTCTGGCTATAAAAGCCCCATTCTTGTTTCAGTCGCCAGCTGTAGCGGCACATCTGAAAATGCTTAACTAAAACTCTATCTGCTGGACATATGCACACACACACACACAAACACACAGCTCACCACGTACACAAACCTGCCGTGTTTGCACATTTCTTCTGTCACGTACAAAACAGCCTGATACAAATCGGCACACAAAGCAGATTGCCGAACAGAACCTCGCTGTCCAAGACAGACAGACACGCAGACAGACAGGCAGACAGCGTGCATTTGTTTCCCAGTCTTCGCCGAGCTCCATAGCTGCCGCTGCCAAGTTGAAACAGATGATTTTGAAAGCCATAAATGAACTGTCAGTAAACAATGCCGATGGAAGGAGTTTTAGAGCGTGGATTAAAAGTGTGTGTGTTTGAAGGTGGGGATGCTACTGGAATAAAAAGAAGGCCAAAATACAATTTTAATACCTTTCAATTTAGGTTTCTTCACCTACTGCACTGACATTTCAGCAGCTTTTTACCAATCACTACGGTTAGGAGTTCATTTGATTAGCAGCGATGCTGCTTGTTATTAATGCAAGAGGAATATGACAGTTTTATAAATGGTCTTGCTGTTCCTTTACAAAAGGATGACAATACAACAGAAAAAGCTATTGTTCAGAGTCCAGCTTCCTTTGTGTGAAGAGCTGACTTGTTTATTTCAAAGAATACGACGGCTTTTGTAGAAAGGATTTCACACCTGCAATTACACTATTCTAATTTCCAAGGTCACTTGAACAAAAGGAAGCTATTTAAAAAAGGGTGTCAATTAGGTGGCGAGGAGAGGCTCGTCTCTCTCCAGCCCTTCTTTGTGATTTGATTTACTATGACAAGTTTATTTTCTTTAATCTGATGAGATTTAATCTGCAAAGACAAGTTTATTTTTATATAGAAATCACAGCGGCTCTAATTAGCCCACTTAATGACGAGATCTTGTGCTTTAGCATTTGTTTAAGCGCTTCTGGAGTGATATTGAGTTTTCCACATTCTCTGTTTGCCTGGTATTGCACTTGCTAGCAGCCGCTTCGAGGCTTTAACTAACAGTTAAATCGGTAACCAGAGTAAAAATAACATTTCTGCTTCAAGGCCAGGGTCTTTCACCTCTGTTGTTACAGTATGCAGTTAACACCTGAGATTTTTCAGAAAAGCAAGTCATTCCAAATGTGAAAGGTTCAAAGAAATAGTATATCAATCGTAGGCTGTGAGTGATATTTCTCAATCTCCTTCACTTTGGCGAATCTTGTTTCATTCATTGCTTGAGAAAGAAATGAAGATACAGCTCAGCACGTTTAAATCAAAGCAAATCGTAACAATAACAGCAATCACAGATTCAACACACCGACATCAAACGCGCAGCGCTGCGTGACGGACAGGTGCGTGCAAGGCTGACATATGTTTTGTAACCTCAGATTTTTATTTGATTTGATTCTACTTGTAAAAACTGCGATAACTGAACTCCTCAACCAACTGTTGTTGTAGGAGTTGTAGTGCAAGTTTAGCCATTGTTTCCAATGTTTGTAACACTACTCCTTCAGCCGATTATTGCAGCCCACAAACCTGCGAGTAGCTGCTGCAGTCCGAAGAAGTGTATTTCACATGTTGAAAGCTTTCCTCCTGCTTCATAGCAGACCACGTCATTGTCCACTGCCAAACTGCCTGTTTGAATTACACCGACTCTGCTTCTTGTTTCAGTCAATTTGTAGAATATCATGCACAGTTACGCCACATTAATTTTTGTGACTGACGGGATGAATTCAATATTAAAATAGGCTCACATATTACACTGGAAAGCTTTATTGACTTTTAATGTTTTCCTTTAAAAAAATCTACACATTGCCTCTCCTCTCCTTCCTGTGTTATTTTTTCACACCTACATCACATAAAAAAGCTTAATCTGCCTTAAGATTTACCTTTCCAAAGCCATCCCACTGTTGGCTTACATTGAATCTAGGGCTTTATTTGCTCGATTTAGTAATGTGCATGTAGCAGTGTAGAGAAGCATAGGGACTTTATTTTAGTGAGTTATAATAGCTTGTGTAGTGTGGAAAAGACTGTAACATATGCCTTTTGTTAGGCAGCATATAGCTTATATACTGAGATGTAAATCTGACGGTTGATAGGGCCATATATATTGTTACATAGGTGCCATAAGTGTGTGTGTACTGTTCCTGTCAGAACAGATACAACCTGCAACTAAAATAATTGGAGCCATTCATTAAGCCCAAACTGAAGCCAGATTGTGTCAGCTCCCTTGATCTGAATTTAGTCAGGAAAAAAATCCACCCTCCCTCTCCGCTCATTCCACCGTCCAGCCGAGATCCAAGGACTTGCAATGAACCCAGTGTCGAGAGCCTTGCCTTAATTAGTGCATTGTTTCTGCGCGGCCCAGCATGCAACTCTCTCGGCAGAGAGCTTCATGGGAGTTTGTTCAAACTGTCACCTGGGGGCAACTTTACTTACTGCCGCACCACCTCCCCCCCTCCCTCCTCCACTCCACACAGACGCATTTCCATTCCTGCGTCTCTCTGCTCGCTGACAGATATACGTTCAGACAGACAGACGCATGGCGCTATCAAGGACTTCAATCTGCTTTTTCAGCAGCGAGGGAAAGCAAAGGGAGGGGAAAAAGGGAGGGAATCAATTCAGTTCTGATTATTTTAAGCTGCGTTCACACTGCTTAACTCATGCATAAGTCATTCGTAACTCCTAACTGCTGTTGTGTGTTTTTGAATTTCCGTCTGACCTCACAGATACAGCGCGAACACACACAAGTGTTTGAGTGCTCACAGCTGCTTATAACATCCTTCGGTGGAATATTTGCGATTTAGATTTTGATTAAACCGCAGCATTTCAAAAAGATACGCTCAGGTTGGCTGGTTTTCTTTCTTTTCACCTCATTATCCTTAATTTAAACACACTTTTAGGCACTGACACGCCAGTGTTGCACAATGCTTTTGAGCAATACGTTGCAACCTTTCTTTCAAGCTCATTTGCATGTTGCATGTCTCTGCATCTCATCTTATAAACGCAATTTCCTGTGTTTTATCCTATTCATACTGATTAGGAAATCTCAGCCCGTGATCGCATGCGAGTGAAGAACTGGGACAGTTTGAGCTTCATTGTGAATGTAACTTGAGATAAGAGCGGCACTCATCTGGGCTTTCCAAAAAATCAGGAGGAAGGCCCAAAGACACAGAGCCACTCACACTGTGTCAATTGCTCTTTAGCTCTCAAGTGAGAGGCATCGACCTTTTTCAATTTTCACAAGGAAAGAAACTGGCTGAACATCTCGAATGCGCGTCACAGGCAGAGCCGGACTAAGCGATCTCAAGAGACTCAACCGTTAAGGCAGAAAGGGTTCTTTTGTTTCCGTAAACCAGTAATTACGCTGGAGACTGAAGGATTTCCGCTGCTGTTTGATCTCGCTAAATTGATATAATTTTCCTCCACAGGAAAAAGTGAATACGCTCAGATGTACAGTAGAATGAAGCCGATATTGATGACATTTAAGATTATGCATGCCTAATTACACCCATGAATGCCTTAATGGCATGCACAGCACCAAGCATCACTCTGTTAACTGTACCACTTAAGACAAACTGCTGTGCACAGATCACAGATAGAGATTACTACTTAAGACGTGTCAAATGTTGGTCAGGACTGGTTTCCTGGCTGCGTCACTAAACAGTGTTTGATAAAGCTGGAAAACGTTGCTCTCCAAAATGCTCCCCCCTTTATCCGTGCCAACAGGGGGAGCTGCAGCATTTCTAATTGCATTGCTTACCGAGAGAAAGAATGACAGAGAGGATAAGATGGGGAGCCCTTCGGCAAGTTGCTGTATACTTGAAACTGTTTTTATTGAGAATGATTTCTAAGTAAAAGGAAATGTGGCTGTAAATACTCCCTTTTATTAGAAGGCCTATTTTTTCCTGGATGAAGGGTTGCTTGATGATGATGATGATGTGTGTGTGTATATATATATATATATATATATATATATATTTGAAAACCCACTCAGAATAATTATCATGTTTTATATAGGCAGAGGTGGGGTCTGAAACTCGAGCCTATCAAAAAGATATTTTAAAAGTTTCCACATCATTCAGCTTTCAGCTTTTCTTCTCTGTGTGCTGGCAGGATATATGGGCCGAAACTGGACCGCATAAAACGGGCTTGATTAAATTAAATGAGATGTGGCTCACTCATTTATTACAACTTGATCACATTAATGGCACTGGACAGTTAAATTCTTAATCTCTCATCTTTTACATTATTAATGGGACCCATGGATCATCAAATCAATTAGTGATGATAACGATAACATTGTAAAATGATGGCTTTTGATCAATTACAGCGTGAAGTGTGCAGATTAATGTAATTAGTTAATGGTCAAAGGGGCTGGATGGGAATCTGCCGACGGGTAACAAAAGGGGGACAAAACCGACCGTTAACAACACTAACGGTCAGTTTTTTTCATGGATTAGACTACAAAACTTTTCTCAGTGAAGATGATTGATTTTTTTTTTTTTAACTCTAGGACTATTCTTGATCCATCTCTGTAAAACGTGCTTAAAGTCTCTCTTTGGTCACAGCATGCCGATATAACAGCGTCAGTGTGCTTTGCGTTGATTGTCCAAGTCTCTGGAGAATCAGGAAGGACGGGGACATTGTTTTAAAAACCATTCCCTCATTTGGTGTAAATTCCATAACATGTGATTCACATGCTTAACGTCTAAACCATCCAGTGACCCACCTTCCTTCCTGCCTTTTAAATGGACACAAAAGGTGAAAATTAAATATAGTGGTTCTTATTTTTTTTCCTACAGTTATAAAGTTTTGTATTCATGTGTTATATTATCTTTTATTGTTTTATCTTTGATTATACTTTAAATATTGGTCTGTACTTACTAGTACTTGCATGTTTAAAAGGTGTTTTACAAATCCGTTTTATTATATGGTGTGTATGTTTGGTTGTTTTTTAAATTTATCATTATAAAAGTGTTCAAAAATGGTAGAATATTGACATGAGTAATATTTAACTCTGCTGCTCATATATAAAAAAAACATATTAATAAATAAAACATTTTCAATTAGACTGTTTGGTCGATGTTAAACCCAGAAAGACACCAGATTAAACTGAAGCCCAGGAATCCATGTATTGTATCTTGTCCACATGCACTAAATAACCTACATGTGTCGATATTGTCGGGTAAATATAGTACCTGAGCCCTGGGCAAAAACACCTTTCTCACTTCCTGGCTGTGTAGGAAAGAAGTAGGTGAGAAGTGGCACGAAGAAGGAGATAACAGAGACAACAGAGCAAACCAGAGCTGAAGGGCACATGACAGGGATTTGTTTGAAAGTAGAACATTTTTGTTGTTGGAAGCCAAGCTATTTTAAACGTAAAGGAGGAATCTTGAGAGAACTCATTCAGCTACAAGAGAGGTGTTTGTGGTGGTGAAGGTCTTCTGTGTATCTGACCAGCCAGACAATGTGCTGCCTCTGAGACCGGCTTTGTTTTCAGCTATCAAGTTGTCTGACTTTTATTGAAACGTTGGATTGGACGACTATATAAAAATAAGAATTGACTGTTTTCCCCCCTCCAAGTTTAAAAAAACCAACTTTTTTTTTATACTTTATACATTATAACATATTATGTCAGTCCTATCGACACACTTTGATTTTTTTATACCTTTAATATGCTTCGAAAATGAATCTGAAAAAGCTTTCAAAAGCAAAAGAAAAAAAGCAAAAGTAGTAAATTGAACTTTGAACTTATTTCTGACATAACAAGCATGTAATCACACAAAAATAATGGGTTAACACACTCTGATGAAACTTGTATGGAAGAATCCCTCACTAACAGTATGAAAAATATATGTAGCGACTTACTGAAATTGACATTTTGTCTACTTCTTCTTCTCCTCCTCCTCCTTCTTCTAAGTACAAACACATGTTCTGCCTACGTCTCACGATGGTACTTGCAGTGGGGCTTTCCTCTGCCTCAATCTCTCTCTCTCTCAGTCTCACAGTTCTATTCCCTCCAGTGCCACAATCTCTCACCTCACCACTAGACCTGTATCATAAATCTTTCCCACCAGTCTCCCCCCACACACATCCTCTGCTGACCATTTTTACCTCCCCTACCACTCACTGCCGGCAAAAGCCCTATTAACCCCTTGCTAGGTTCCATATTGTTGTTGAATAATTGAAGGTGCCTCCAACCGCAGTGAAAAGGCACTTGAATAATAAATAAGATAGGGTGCCTTTTAATGGTGGGAGAACCCTGTGAATAATTAAGTAGGCAAATCTGTAGTAAAGAAAACACCTGTTGCGTGGAAAAAGATCTCCTGGAGCAGTGCTGCATTTTATGGATTCCTAAATCTATACAGTGTGGGGCTTTCCATTAACTTCTCCTACCTGGGGGAAATAAGGATGTTTTAGAAGCACAGCAGTAAATTTGTTTCCAGTCACAAACATTGCTTCATTTATAACAAGTTTTGCATCATATTTGTATAAATCTAAGCTTATTAGCTTGGAAATAGATGTTATACATGCATAAATTTGTGAACATTGTCTGGCAACCTGCCCAGTGTTTACCGTGCAGGGTTAACTAAAGGTGTAGTATCTTCACTAACTCTGTGCAATAAGTGCTTCTAATTTTCATTCAGGATAACATTTCTAATTTGGAGTGGGCTGCGACCCATTTGAATATGATCATCTTTTAAGTGGCACGCTGTTTAGTGCACTCATCGAACTCACCGATGATTGAAGTTTCAGCGTGGTCTGTTATGGTCCACTCTGCCGGGAGCATGATTACAGATTGGGCTGTTCAAGTGGCTTCATATTAGCCAGTCGGTTTCAGCATGCAGAACATTTAATGCACGTTCCTGAATTTCTTGCCTATTTATAATATTGAAACCCCTACCATTATGAAAGCTCTTAAATCTCCAATAACGATTTCATAATCGGACCAGTTGAAACAAGCTGTTAACACAACACTGACAGTTTGCTGTGTTATTTTCGTCAACCAGTAATTTTCATCATAGTTTTCGACAATAACTTTTTCCCCCCAGTCAAGACGATGATAAAAATGATCATGACAAGATTAAAATTTTCTGCAGAGATGAGAGCCAATCAGAAGTCAGTGTAAAAAGTTTGGAAAATGAGTTTGGAAGTCATCCAATCAGAAGTAATCTCCTTGTGCAGTAAGGTTTGAAGATTTGTCCCTGGAATAAGTACAACTGTTAGGTTTTCTTTTTTTGGTGGGGGGTCCCATACTTCTGTGTCTTATGAAAACGCAACAAAAGACACACGGACACATTTCCCATGATGAAAATAAGACAGTGTGTAAACCATGCAGGGCAACTCTCAAAACAAACTTTTATACTTTATATTTTAGTCAAGTGATGGACTAACACCAAATGATGTTTAGTCAAGGCTACAACTAAAACTAAACCCAACTTTGGTGTCAACATTTACACTGTTTTTCAGAGCTTTTCTTTGTAAACATTTGCTTCCTTTGGACCAAAAATGAGAGTGGTGATAGTGAACCAGCACGTTAAAGTTGCAGGTCCCACAACTGATAAATAAAGAGAAACTTGCTTTAAAAAAGACGAAAAAGTGGCCGCTTATATATATATTTTAGCTTAATTTCCCCATCTTTTTGGCTATAGCTGTAATTTTCTTTTTTAAGTTTAGAAAGCAAAAGAAAAGCGTGTCAAGAGCACAGCGCTCCTGTCTATACAAGCTGACAAAGATAATCGCGGCAGTATGGAGGACGGATAAGAAAATAAATGTTTGGAGCAGCTTTGTCGTTGTATCCCCTGTGGTGCAGCAGAGAGCACATCTCAGTCTGGGGTCACAGCCACCACTGAGAGCACACCTGGCAGAAGAGATACAGTCATTTCTCCACCAGAGAATCGAGGTGTGTGTGTGTGTGTGAGAAAGAGAGAGAGAGGGGGAAAGAGCTGGAGGGAGAGATAGTGACACAGAAACAGAAGAAGTTGCGTGTCATTGGTGGAAGGAGACAGAAAAGACAAAAGAGTGGAGGCGATAGTGTGCGTGTACTTGTATTACTCATGGTGTGGTGACATATTTATTTACATAGTCATTCTGTGGGAACTCGACTCCCTCGTTTATACAAAAGAAAGTCCCTATAAGGTAAATAATTACATTTCAAGGTGAATACTTCTGTTTAAGGTTAACTCTGGGTTAAGATTAAGTTTATCATAGGTAAAGGATTTATCTCCAAGAAATGAGAAAATGTGTAATGTCCATCTGAAGTGATGAAAACATGTATACAGAGATGGTCAATGTGTCGCAAACACACTGTGGACAATCTGTGGTGTGCGATCTTGATGCCAGAGGAAAAGTACAGGTTCTGTTTTAAAAACTAAATAAATGGTGTAAATAACGCCATCCAAATTTGACCCACTACAGGGATTTCACTATGAAACCTCTTCTTTCCTCCACAACCCTGTCTCCTTAACAAAAACTACCCACCCACACCTACCCACTGGAAAGCAAGAATAAGAGCAATAAATGGCAAAGATACATGTAATCCTGGAGAACTCTTTTTCACTCAAATTCTAAATAAAAATGGTGTTTATGGGAATGTAGTTTTAAAGGCAGGACTGACCCCGTGCACGACCACCGTGTGATGGGCTTTTCCTCAATGTTTGGCCTCATAAACAGGAAATAAATTATAAATGAATTGTGCGTTTTCTTCTCTCCTTTTGATCTAATTTAAAGTCAAGCTGCAGCATCTCCTCTGACTCAAACTGTGCCAGGCAAGGAGACAGCAGTGGAGATAAGGAACCCCAGCTTTTTAGACTTCTCTGAATATGAAGCAATCAGCTTAAGTTAGGAAGTTAGGATAATATAACAAGTACATCAAATATAACGTGTTAATATGCTTTAAAAAAAAAGAAAGCTGTGCAAAAGTCTTGAGTCACCCTCATTTCTCTATATTTTGCTTGTAAGGAGACTTTCTTGTAAATTTTTAAAGCATTCTTGAGCAATACAGTTTCTCTTTGGACATTGGCTATTTGACCTGTGAGTCATTCGTGCATAATAGACACGCTGCTCAACCGCCGCTTTGCCTCTTCAAAGAAATGGTCATGCATGCCGAACTTGCAGTAAGTTGCAGTACGCTGCAGTACCAACAGAGGGAGATATTTTATTTCAACATGAATTTGGTCACGTGAAAGCGTTTAAACAGTCATTATTAACACATTTACATATAAATGCATATTAGCCACCTAGCTTAATTGTTTCTGACGATTAAGATCCTAGAATGTACTTCATACCTTCCATTTTCACTATCCCCTTCTTGGCTTTTTAATATATTATCTCCCTCTGCTGGTACTGCAACTTCTGCAACTTTTTGCACACTTTGTGCGCAAAGTGGACTGGCGTGTCTATTACACACTTTGCTGTGATATCGAGTTGTGCTGATGTAGCTCAATGATGAGTTTGGTGCTTTTGAATTTTCTAAAATAACTAAAATAATAATTTGCAACAACTTTGAGCTACGCACAAACTATCCTTTGGCATTGGCGCTGTGATGTAAAAAAGACATGACAGTATTAGTTGTCCATTGGAGTGCTTCCACTCCAAGAGTGCAAACATCCACATTACCAGGCAAATGGAGGTGTAAGTCAAAGCACTTTCATCCAATAGGCCACAGTTTTTGTTCCCCTGCTTGCACACAGTCTGTATGCAGACAAACTTAGCTACAGGCTTAAATAGAAGTCACCCCCATCTCACTGTCTGACACTGTAACCTGCAGGCACTGAATCCACAGTGCAGCAAGGGAAGACAGAGGAAATGCCATAAACATTAAGCCTACTCTTGCAGGCAGAGATATGAATCATCGCTTCCGGTCAGAAGGTGATAATGACGGCAGAACAGCTCCAACAGACCTCCTGTGTCTTCCATTGCTGTTGTTGTTAACATTTCCAGAGAATCTTGCTCCCTTGACTGGTGGGATTGTTTGTTTTGCACCAATCCTGGAATGTTATTCTCAGCTCAGTTTGTTTATCATTGTTTTTCTTCCTCAATGCACATCTTCAGTTACACAGAATAGCATCACCTTCAATTGCTGCTTCCCTGATGGAGATGTAAGCAATTGACAGCTGAACTGAATCATTTAAATTGCAACATCTGATTTGTTGATTTGAATCTCCACCCTCTCTAACTGGTTGATTTTTGTCATGTGCGGTGACATTGCTTTGATTCTGATTATGAAGTAAAGGAACAAAACCCTAGTCAATAATAATAATAATAATAATGGATTGTATTTATATAGCGCTTTTCTAGGCACCCAAAGTGCTTTACAATTCCACTATTCATCCACTCTCACATTCACATACAATCTGATCCATAATATTTCCTTGTTGTTGTTGTTTTTTCCATACACTGAACTAATGAATGATGAGTGAGAGAGGCAGAAAAACTCTTCTGAAAATGTTCTTTCTAACTTGCCACCGAGCCAACCACACTGTAGAGGCATCATTTTACTACCAAATGTTAGAAAATATCATTTTCTCTCAAACATTATCTTCTTGAAAGGAAACAGTCTTTGACTTTTTCTTCTATAGGCCTTTGAGTGAGATGAGTGCCATCTAACTGACCCATAGAGACCAATTACAATTAGATTTTTGGAGTTAATTAGAAACAACCTCTTTTTTTAAAATCTCACACTAGTGACCAGACACTAGGAACACATACACTCGCACACACACACACACACACACACACACACACACACACACACACACACACACACACACACACACACAACAAACCCCCCTCAGATCTGTAGAGCAACTTTTTGGGGAACTTGTGATTTTCAGAGCACTTTGATAACAGCTGTAGGTCTGACTTCAGTAACTATTTCTCATGAGCGTTGCAAAATTTCACATAGATTTCACTGTCTGCTTCACTGACACAGGTATAAATGTAGTTGTCTTAATCATGCTTTGTATCTGTTTTTCCAGATGTTCTTTTATTAGCATCTGTACAAAGGACGTTTTCTGCATGTGAGCCTCAGTTTGGCAATGGTACACAAAGATTTACACTTGATGGGCAGAAAAGAGCACTAAAGGATGTGGGAAGAACTTAACAATGCAAATGTATACATAAGATAAAAAACATTAAGACCAGTGGCTAACTAACATTATTACTCTGCTACATAAGCAACTGATAGCTGACAAGCTGCTTCGAGAACTTCATCTAGTTTATCAATTTCAATCTCTTGTTCTCTCAACATGTTTTCACAAGCTCTACCTTCAGAGAAATGGTTGGACACAACTATTGGGATTTGCCTGAAATGAATTTAAACACACTTCATTCTGTTTAAAACTATTTATCCATCTGTCTATCAGAGTGTCTGGCTGTTTGTTATTTTAACTATGGACACACAGGAGAGTAATACATGCTTTTATTTCATGGGAAGCTAAGCTAATTGGCTCGCACTCCTTTCTGTCTACTTTGACCTCTTAGCCAACTCAAAGGATAAAATGTATTATTTACAACAGGGTAACACATAAAGGCTATATATACAGGCTTTCTGAAAGTATTCTTTCTTTATGGTTTCCTTATTTTAAAATGTCACAAGGTACAACAATTTCTGTGTTCAAAAAATAGTTTAGCATTCTTGCCAACGCTCCTCTGGCTAAATCAGGAAACACTTAACCATAGCTGTTGGACACAGTCGACATCACTTTGAGACAAAGTGCGAGAGGACCTGGATCAGCACCTTGTTGCACTCCAGTGCCACAAGCTCTGGTGACAGGTCAGGCGTCACAGATGTCACAGGACATCTTAATGGAAGAATAAATAATTAATAAAGAGATATTCCTGAGGCTCTGAATGGTCCTCTTGTCTGCAAATCTGAATTTACGTTGACAGTAGAACACAGTGGCAAAGTTAAAGAGGGACTAGATAGAAGGTGACACCTTGGCATTTAATCCCTTTTAGCTAGCTGCTAATTGAGTGACTAATGTCCCTCATTTAAAATCAAAGCAGAAAACTCTCCAATTTTATAATGTCTGTACCTACCATCACATGTCATGCAAATGTCACTGGCTTCAATTCATTTCCCCCCCCCCATAATTTATAATAGTACTGAGGGAGATATAAAAAAATGTGATATCAGTGGTGTGACTGATTCTATCTACCAGGAATTTTGCGCAGACATTACAGGAAACTGAGAAACCTGTCAAGGTTTCTAAGCAGTGCCAATGTGAGCCTGACAGCTAGGCTGGGGTTGGCGAGGCATGCCGATTATCTATGTGACCTGCATTGTTTCAGCCACAGCCTTGTACTGTTTTGTAGCCTGTTTGGCATCTTCACACTTGTTCTCATTCATAATGAATACCGACGGGGGTGCAATATTAATAAGGCTCAGTGCCTAGGGCGCTGGGTTTATTTAAGGATTCAGATTAAGAGGACAATGGAGGTGACAGAATCTCTGCATATACATCTAATGTTTTCATTCAGGTATCTTATTTATAATTCAGATAAAATGTCACAAGTTTGATACCCTAACTACCGATGCTTTATTAATTAGTCCTGGGCAAATGAGAAAACAGCTACTCACCTTCACTTCTCAAACATTTGGATGTTCAAACAATGATTACAATTTTTTTTTCCAATCAAAACCTTCATATGGCACTAAGAATATTACTTGTTTCCATAGTAACATTTGTTATCAAAGTGCTTCTCATGCTGAACAAAGTATATGGAGGGAAACAATTTATACATTTCAGGACAAATACTATGTTCCACTGCTGTGCGGCTGAGTGACTGAGTGATGAATTTGAACCTGCACAAAAAGTCACTGGCTGTTATCACGTACAGTTCAAAGGAGCCTTGAAGGGCTGATCAGAAACATTTTCTGCCTTCCAGGCTTGTATTTTCTCAGCCCCATGTGAAGAGGTAATATTTTACTATGGGGCAATCCATCCATCCATCATTCAAAACAAATCTCAATATATTTCTGCAACTGTGGGAAGATGAAGTAACCCCTTTAACATGGTCATATTGCAGTGTCATTCAGTCAACTTATCTTTGAATAAATATCTAAACATACATGGAACAACAAGTGAATAAAAGTTAGTAGTAGTAGCAGTGGTCTTGGATGAACTGTTAACCAATATTGCATGATTGGATCATATAACTAATGGTTAGTTATAATAGTGTTTGACGTGGACTACATTGGCTATATGACTCATTCTTAAAAATTGCTGGTGGTTTAGGGTTGCTTACATTGGTCAAGAGCTGTTGTAGAGTCAGTCACTGTGTGCATTGTAGGCACCAGCAGAAGAATTCACGAATGCGATACATCATTGTGTATGTTTCGTGTGCACTTCTAAATTCTATACTTTTCAACTGCACATTTGTTTGAAGACAGAAGGACGATCATAAGATTTCAGGCTCAGCTAACAGATGTCTCACAGAGTCATGCAGACAATGAACAAATATAGACTACAATTCAGAAGTAATGCCTTCAACCAAGTGTATTAAATTTAGTTGTGCGTTGTCACAACCGTCCATTCAATGTTGTCCTCAAAAGACTTTCTAGAGTCCTCTTACAGCAATCAGGATATTTCTGCAAAGTCACGGGTAATTTCAAGGTTAAGTTTCAAGTCCATTAATAGAAATCAGAAAAATCTATTTGTACAATATATTGATTTTTTTTCTTTTTACCCCAAACCTCGATAAAATCATACTGACATATAAGCTAAGGGACTTGTTCTTGATATCTCTGATATCTGTTTCAACTGGGTTTAAAAACTAAAATCAATGTATTTTGTCCCCTAAAATCTCCCTTCTCTGTCACTTTTTAGTATGCTAAGAAAACTGTGGACTTGAGATGCTTCAGACTCCATCTTTAAGGGAACTTGAAGGTCACACCATTCATCAAAGACTGATGAATATCCTCAAGGATGCTGACACCAGAGATTGGTCATTTAAACATCTCAGACATCAAGAAGGATCTACTGCGATTAACAGAGTGGCTCGAATGCTCTTGGAAAGTACATTTTCCCAGGGCTAAAAGAACAACCATTTAATGTTTACAAATTCATCTAAAGAAGATCTAAAGAAAACTATCCTCTGATTCCCCTGAGCTCTTTCAAAGCGGATCTTTGATCCACCATCTCTTTCCCAGCAGATCGATTGCAGTTGAAGAGTTCATTATCCAGGACAAATACATATGCTTCTCTGCCACATCTTCGGCCGTTCTTCTCATCCCCTTTTTGCTCTGTCTTTTAATTGGCCTTCAGTCATCAGTCATCTTGGCTGCACTTGTTCTTTTACTCGCTCTGTCGTTCCAGTCTAATGACACAAAGGCTAATTTTACACCCGCCAGTCGTTTCGTTTAATTACTGACTGTCCAGACTCCTCTAGCTCAATCAATAACAACCATACCAAAATGAGGAGATGCTTTGTCCATGGGGCATTTGATTTGGAAGAGGAAAGAAGATTCTTTATATCTTTGCACAAATGTAGTTAATAGAGGGAAGATAAAGGTAGCTAAATGGTTATCAAGGATATTTGTCATGTCTTTAACATATCGCACATGCTAAAAGTTATCTGCGCTTCAAGGTTTAACTCTGCAACACTGGTAAACTTTGACAGTGTAGAATCACGTTAAATCATTTATAATCCACCAGTGGGATGAGATTGTTTCACTCGTTCACATGTACTATAATCGGCTTCTGATTCACAAAGTGTTGTGAATGAAAATGCTTATGCCAATGGGTGACTGACTTGCTATTCATAATGTCACCTTTTCAGAAACTACTCTACACATCAAAGTGTGTTGGAAGTACAATCATCAAACCACGGCGGTTTTCTACAGTGAAGATTTCAAACATGCTTTCACACCCAGTCTGATTTGTTTGGTCTCACCACAGAGGGGAAAAAAGACACTATTGCTTTGTGTCACATTCATACTCATACGCAAGATCAGGACTAACAGGCTACTCATCCACGTTCGGTTACTGTTATCTGGTATCATAGCCTTGTACTCACAGGGGGAAATCTAATTTCAGAGACAATAAGTCATACAGCAGTTAATGCCTCTTGGATTTTTATTATCTGGCAGTTACAGAGAGCTCACTAAGAAGGATTTGATTACAAGCATAATGAACATACTCAAGACTGCGAGTGGACCTCATATGTCAGAGTATTGCACCATAATATTATCACGGATAGTTAGCCTCCTTATTATGGAGGAATTTAGTGGAATCAACTAATCTCACATTGTCCAAATGTAAGATTTTTATTAATTTTACCTTTCTATTTTTTCTATTCTGTATAAGTCTAGAAATTCAGTTCTTTAATCACATGACTTTAAGGGAAATCATTAAAATAAGGTTTCTACAGAAACATCAACCTGTTTTAAAACAGGAGCAACTTTTGTAATGCTAACAGTCTGATACCAATATCAGTGCTGGTATGAATCCTGCCCACCTCTAGCAAACAGAATAACTGACATTTGACATCAACTGTGTAAGTAGTCACTGTGATTCTTTAAAACAAGAGCACCCATCAAGCAAGCGCTTTCTTATATGATGAGAAAGTGAAAGAAGGTTTAATATCTAAATAGGTGTAGAGTTATTTATTTTTGAACTTTTACTATTTTAGCAAACACCAGCACTGGAATTTACTCTCTGTGTGCAAGTTTACATCCTCATCAAGCCTGAGGGTTTACTTATTGGAACCCACTGGAGACAACCAATCAGCAGAGTCATTTGAAGACGCTCAGTTATTGGGGACCAATGGGAGATGACGGGCCGAGCGGAGCTAGGAACTGATGGTGGAACTGAGTGGCTGTGGCAGTGCTAATGGTAAGTGAGAGGTAATTAGGTAGAAAAGGCTTGTGTGCGGCTCTCCATCCGGTGAACAGAACGAGGAGCCGGCCTCCCACTGCCTCATTTATCATCATCTGCTTAGCAGGCGGCTCAGAGGCAGGACAAACAGAACAAACCCCCTCCATCTTTTTCTGTCTCTCCATCTCTTGTTGCTTCTTATCTTCTGTCCTTTTCATCCTATGGACGGCATTTCTTTCGCTTTCTGCATCTAATCTACTTTTCTGTATTCACTTTCATCTCTGCTTCCTCTTTTTTGTTGTTTTCTGTCTTTGTCTTAGCCACCTGTCACATTTGCACTTCATTTTTTGCCTGCTGCTTATGCTGTCTTTCACATATTATGTTCCATTCTACTGTTCTTGCTCTATTTACTGCTTTTCCTTTCACTTTCACGTCAACATACTGTGCTCCATCCATTGTTATTTTGTCTTGCTCCATCTATTTATTCAATATGCTTTGCTTTGCCTTTACTGCTTTGGCACTTTCCACTTCTACTTTGCAATTTCCATCTTCTATTTTCCATCTTTCCTCCCATCACATCCCTGTGACCTTGGATGTTTTTCATTTTTCCTCTTTCTCCCCCAATTTCTCTTCATTCTTGTCACTGATGTTCTTTCTGTTTGTATTTTTTTGCTTGTTTACCAACTAGGTCTAATCTATTGTCCTTCAACTCCCTCTTCCATTTGCCTCTTTTTGTAAACGGCTCAGAGAATCTCTGAAATGTTTGATAAATTATCTGTCCTGAGGAAAAACATCGTGGATGAAGGAAAACATTTGGTTGTTAATTAATGTGGCAAATGACATGGGCATGTATGGCTGCCAGTGGAACTGGGCCACTAGTGTATATTGATGTTGTGACTGATGAAAGAAGCAGCAGGATGAATTGTGAGGTGAACAGCTGCGCTCGGATACAGCTAAATACTGCAAAATTGTGCAAGCGGATAATAAACCAAAGCATGCTGCAAAAGCAAGTTCTTGAGGTAAAGAAATGGGATATTCTTCAATGACCAAGTCCGTCACCTGATCTCAGCCCAACAGAGCTTGCTTTTCAGTTATTAAATTGAGAAATGAATGCAGAAAGACCCACAAACAAAGTGCAGCTGAAGGTTGGTGCTTGTTTGTGGGCCAGAGGTTGAAGGTGGGTGGATTAAAGACCTGGCAGGGGATCTTGAGGAAGGAAACACAACATTTTTTGATGTGCATGAGTTCCCAGACCTCAGGCTATTATTAAAAAAGTATTTAAAAAGAGCTTTTATGTTTAAATTTATGTTAGCTTGTCCCATTAATTTTGGACCTCTCAAAACAAGAGACCGTGTATAACAATGGCTTACACAGTCCATGCAAATTGTTGTAAAACCCCCCAGAATTAAACCTGAAAGTCTGCATGTCAACCACATATTGACTGTTTAAATTACAGTCCACCATGGTGGTGTGTAAAACTGCAAAAACTGTCCCAAACGTTATGGATGGTAGTGTATATTGATGTCTGATTGGTGTTTGGAAAGCAGTGCTGCGAGCCTGTTTAAAAGGAAGCACTTTCCATCCACACCAACTGGCACAGGGCACTTAGACTTAACAAACTGTCTTTAATCAAGTTTAAGCTGATCATTCAGGGCTGCTGGTAGCTTTACTGCTTTGAGGAATGCGCAACTGGTATGATTGAATGGCAAAATTTCAGTCTACATCAGATGAGGTCATCGTTTCCCTCACAGATGTGTGATGGATGGGAAACTGAATGGTCATTTTTCGTAGGAGAACTCAGCAAAAAAAGGAGCCACTCTTCACAGAGTGGCTCAAATTCATTAACAGTCACGTCTCTTTGTTGTGTGCAGCTGTCAGTAATTAATGACTTCACTTGTTCTACAAGTGTAACAACATGTCAAGACCCTGGCAGCGATACAGACAGCAACGCAGCCAATATCGATAATTGGCTGCAACAGGTGACAGAGAAGAATGGACCTAAACAAGGAAAAAAAATATACAAGTACAAGAAGTACAAGCCATGAATATAACTCCAGGGTGTGACGTGCAAACAGACCTAATTTGTAGCAGAAAGTAATTTGTATCACTCCTGACTGGCGGCAGTTGTTGGAGAAACAGGGAACAGATACACTCAGGTACCCTAATTTATCACCTCAACACTCACTTCCTGCCTGCCTGTGTCACTCGGATATCTCATAGTGCCCTTGTTTCTACTATGAGACTGCAACATGTGGCTAAAATACTGGCTTATATACCAAAAAAATTTAACATTTAATCAGTTAAGTAGTTTTTAAGTAATATAATTTGTGTTAATCAATACATATGCTGTTAGCAGCCTGCGCAGCAATTTTATATTAAAACTAAAAAGCTTTTCATGAGTTCATTCAATAGACTTTTGGCTGTCTGCCTCTCTTTTAACACGCTTTTATCTTCGACGGTCCTGCCCTGCTGATCTCTGATTCCACCCACATGCAAGGATGTTTTCTGTTCAGCACATTAGCTTCTGTCTGAATGTTGGCTAAAGCCGTCCCTCCAGACTTTCCCCTCGTTGCCACGATGGAGGGCCGCACTCAGCATCGATTAAAGCCGCGGCTGGGTTAAGGCCTCTGACAGGTCACCTCTATGGTTGTCACCTCCCACGTGCGGGAGCAGAATGATGAGATAAAAATACTCCCTCGATGTTGACATTTCAAATTGCAACACCATGTGCCTATCAGATTAAGATACTGTGATATTGGATGTGCGTGTAATAACTGTCCACTTGTCCACTGACCCCTGAAGCCCGGCGATGGTGAAGTTTGGAGTTGAAATCCATCAAAGGAATAACTCCACCAAAAGAGAAAGCGATGGATTTCAAACACTGGATTTAAAGCACATGGCTACTCGTAATACAATACAATGCGAGCGTACCATAGATCAAAGCCAGTAATGCTCCTCTCTTAGTGTTACATAAACCCACATTTGCTACACTTATAGAACTCAAATACCTCCTCATGTTACATTTTTTTTGTTACAGCTCCGACTTTTACATTTTTTTTCTCTCAGTTGACTATATTTTGCTCCACGTGTATAATTTTCACTCAAGAAAAAATATTATGCTCAAAATACTGACCTCATGTAATTTAATTCAATATAAATTTACCATGTAATGTTGCTACAGTACAAAAAACATTGTAAAATGCTTACATGAAATTGACTCGACTGGTGTATATGCTATACATCAGGTTGTACCAATCACATCTTCCTTAATAGCTAATTTTTTTTTTTTCTTTGCTTCGTGTTTGTTGAGGGTGAAGCTTCCCGTTTTTTATCGTAGGCAACATTTTGACTGTGGTGCTTTTACTTACACTACCTTTAAATCGCTCTAGTAGCTTTGCCTCCATAATAGATCTTAATGCTTGTTTTTTTTCTTGACAGTGTTATTAAGTGCCTCACTTGTGAGTCCCAGTGGTAAACAAAGCTGAACAATTTACATCCAATAAATGTGTGTGTGGAAAAACAAAACCCCCAAACCAGCGGTGCTCTGAACAAGCTGTGGAAGCAACCCTCGCTCGCACCAAGTCGCCATCTATTTGTCTTTCTGAACGTGGAGCTTTGACAAGAACCACAAAGAGTAAATTTATCAAATTGCTGCATGTCAAATTCTATTTGTCTGACAGGACCTCTCTTGTGCGCACTTATCAGCCGCCCTATCGCAGCCTAATAGCTACTGTAAATTTGCTCATATCAGATGGTAGGCATTCATTTGGAAAATGGCTGTCTTAATCTATATTTTATCAACTGGAGTGAACATATTAATAGTAGATACTCTTATTAAGCCTTAAGGCTCATCGAAATTCCTGATGTGAAACTCGTGGCGAGGGACTCAAATGATCCACAGAAAGTTATTTTCTCAGATTGATTTCACTACGCTGTCTTTTGTCTCCACTTTGACCTGCAAAGTACAGTAACTGTATTCATATGGCGTGTGTGCTATTTTCATGCTTCCCCTTGCAGCATTCACTCAAACAAATAAATAAAGCAATCAGGTTGCAGAAAGCTTATAAAACATACTCTCCTGCATGTTTGGCGTAAGCACAGATGGCTCTCAGATCACGGTCTTAAGGTACTGTCTGTCTGGATCCAAGAACACCAATCTGCTCCAGTCTGCCTGAAACTGATACAGTCAATGAGGACAGGGGCTTCATAGCTGCATTATAATGCTGAAGAAGTTTTTCTTTATCTGCCGGATCTCCTTAACCTGAGAACGATCCCACACTTAATTGTCAGTCAGATTGCTTCAATATCATAGAGGATCTTTTCCAGAGAACATGTGCAGAAAGGCAGAGAACCAATAAAAGAGACAGATAAGCTACAGAGAGCTGTGATACAGTGATACAAGGATACAAGGAGTGATACAAGGAGTGATACAAGGAGCTGAAGATGAATTACAGCCAAATGCAGATAAAATTAGTCCTTCTTTAACTGAAACAATACAGATTTGGATGACTTTGCAGACAAACTTCTTGGTAAAGTCCAGTTTATCATTTCACTGCTCTTTTTTTCCCTGTTCCTGCCTTTGCCTGGTACTTATCTACAGTCACACCGCTCTCCCATCTCAAGTACTTATCTCCTGTGCCAGTGTGTGTCATGCATCCATAACCCTGTCGAAGATAGGACATTACATGGCCAGATTTTGCCATTTACTCAAGATCTCACACTTGGATGATTCCTGCAGGCAGCCATCTTAGCATCAAAGTGTTTGGTCTCCAAGCCATTTGATCCAGTCCCAGCAGTGTGTTTGCCCAGTTTTGTTTGTGCAGCCGCATGTCACCTTTCCTCCTACTGCAGAGATTTAGGATGATATGGCATTCCAAACAGGGCAGCAGATATGCTGAGATTGCCCAGAAAGTCAACCATATTACATGCAATAGCATCTGATAAGAAACCAATGGAAAGCCTCTCAACAAGAAACTTGCTTACACTCTGTCCTTCTTCTTTTGCACTTATTTTCTCTTTGGTTAAGACACCTGATAATATTGAAAACAAGCAAACTTCAGCACTTTGCATGATGAGCCAATAAAATTGTGCAGTCATTAATGTTACCTGCTTTTTTAGGCAATATTAATGAGTGGGCCAGCAGATCCTAAAATGTTTAAGAGGTACACTCTTGGGGAAAAACACTCTTTTTTCCCTTTATAACTCAATGAAAAGAGAAGAGAAGAAAAGAGAAAATAGATCTTCACAAGTAAAAAGAATATCATAAAAGCAATTTTGTTAAATGTAATCCTGAGCACAATAGAGACCAACCATTCGGATGCAGTAGCTGTGCTCTATCTGATAGTGGCCCTGCAGGGATGGGGAAGGATATATCAGGGTGGGACATGGTGCGAATACTTGCTTCCTCCACACCCATTTGGGAAGATAAGGAAGTGATGACACTCACAGGGTAACAAAGGATAGAGAAAAGGAAATTGGAAAAGGGAGGGGGAGCATGCTGTAGATCAAAATATCTTTGATGTACTTCCTTGAGGTATTGCTGTGTGGTTTTCTTGAAATGTGATACTGACGCTAAGCTGGAAATCGGGTGGCATCGGATTTCATAAGCACTTTGTTTCTGTTTTTATTCAATCACAGTTACTACCTACCCTCGTTTCCCCCCTTTTGTTTTTCCTCTAACTCATTCAAGCACATGCTTACGCCTCTAATGTTCCAAGAAGAAACACAGTCCTCTACTGGATTAATTAAGGGGTAAATGACTTGCTCAAGGGCACCTCAATTAGTTGTATGGGAACAGGAAAGCATGAGTCATATACGACTGCAATTTTGCAGTGGCTCTGTGGTTTCGACCTGAAAGACTATCTTTACCAACCTGATAAAATAAAAGATAAAAAGATATTTTTTCATGACTACAGTAAAGTTATGAATTAGAATAGAGTCCACCAGCACAAGTGAAAAGGGCTCAGAAGAGGTTTTGAAAGTGTTGAGCAAGGCATTACTTTAATTGCATCACAGCAAAAGCAATGGAAGTGAAAAGTTTGGCACACACCTTAAATTAGTTTTTTTTTTTACAATGGCTTCTTTGCAAAGTTCCATCTCTTGTTTTCTTAGTCTCTGGAGGTAATAGACCTGTCGCTGCAGTAATAATGATGAATCTCCTCTGTCTGCCCGGCACAGGCTGAGAGAGGTCCCCAAAATATGGATGTAAGCGGCTGAGCCAGTGGAACTGGGGTTAAATGGTGGTGGAGAGAATGCAAAGATTACGACCATGCTTTGGGGTAATAAATCAAAGGAATACGTGCCACCGGAAACACACCGTCACCGTTTAGCATGAGATTCCAGCCAATTATTTGTGACTCGTTCTGGCAGCGTTTAAACTGGATAAACATTAAATTACAAGCAGATCACATTCTGCAGGCTCCACTTCTAACACTCTCTGTCCAAAGTCATCATGGAAGGGACGTTCAAGTGGTACAAATCACACCTCTTCCCTTTTCTCTGTCCTGATGGCACAACACTTAATTACGCCCCTGCCATTTTAATACCTTCTGGGTAATGCACTTGATAGTGCAATCATTCCTTCTTGACAACATCACCATTCATTTAGGCTTTTTATTAAAACTCATGAATTGTTTTTCCTTGGGGAAGTGTCCCATCCTCAACCACCAGTCCAAAGCAAGTTTTTCGCTTGGTCGTGACTGTAAATTCACTCCCTCCATGGTGCGGTGAAGTGTCACAACAGCTGGTAATTTATGTCTGTAAAACAAACGATTTACCTTTCAATTGCCAAACTGTGTGGGTAATTTTCTCAGTAATCAAGTCAGAGAAAGAAGGCAGGCAGTAAAGGTTAAAGAAAAGGGTTTGAGACTATTAAAGCATATATTTATTGTCCTTCTGTTACCTAATGGCATTTGCTAAAACTATATAGATTCATTTACTTCAAATATCATAAACCAATGTTTTTGCTTCAAGGTTGCAGGTTCATCTTGTATTGAATGTGTTCATTCAATACAAGATGAACCATTGTCAATAGCTCCCCCTGTTAAATCCAGAACTCATCACATATAAGGTCTTGAAAAATCCGTCCCCACCTCATCTTACAGATATCTATGGGCTTACTTGTGGTTCCTGTGACATTTAAAAGTAGAATGGAAGGCAGAGCCATCAGCTTCCAGGCCCTTATTTTGTGGAACTAGTTCACAGTTTTGATTCTGGAGACACACATCCTCTTTATTTTTAAGACGTTTAAGACTTTTCTTTTTGCTAAAACATATGGGGGTTGGATCAGGTGACCCTGAATCCTCCCTTTGTTATGCTACAATAGGCTTCACTCACCTATTTTCAATATCGCTGTGTTCATACACCACTTTGCATTTAATCAAATGTTATTATTAATCTCTGCCTCACTTTTACAGCATGCCTTTGTCCAGTTTTCATCCACTCATTTCACAGGTTTCTTCCTGTTAATAGGCAGTTTTTTCTTCCCACTTTCACCAAAGTGCTTGCTTATAGGGTGCCATCTGATTGTTGGGGTTTTCTCTGCTTTCTTTGTATCATGGTAGAGTCTTCGCTTTACAAAAGTGAACTGAAGTGAGTGTACGTGGACATTTTCTTTTACCAAACCTACTGAAATTCCCTGCAGATGTTCCTAAGATTTTGGATTTAAAAGTGAAAGAAAAACACGACTTTAGCGTTACCTTCATGTTTAACATCAAACAGAATCTGTTTGCGCTTCAGTTATGCCGCATCTGAAGCAATACCTCCAAGAATTTGAATGGTAACACGTGCTCGAACACAGGAGAGCCTATAACCTTCATTACAGACAGATGGGAAAGTCTGAAATGTGATGGTCTGCAACTTGTGTCATGGAAGTTCAGAATCAGCTCAAAACAAAAGGGTCACATTTGAAGAAAACAGTCACTTGCAGTATTTAACATATCTTTATTTTAATTTGGGATTCATGGGTAAAATTGAATAGTCTAGTCTGAGTGTTGAGTTTTTCCTTTTCAGTAACCATTCTCACTCATTTTGTGTTAATAGACCTCTCGGCATTGAATCGTACATGTTATTAATCTCTGTCTCTCTTCCACAGCATGTCTTTATCCTGTTTTCCTTTCCTCACACCAACCAGTCGCAGCAGATGGCCCCGCCCCTCCCTGAGCCTGGTTCTGCCGGAGGTTTCTTCCTGTTAAAAGGGAGTTTTTCCTTCCCACTGTCGCCAAAGTGCTGCTCATAGGGGGTCGTATGATTGTTGGGTTTTTCTCTGTATGGTATTATTGTAGGATCTACAATATAAAACACCTTGAGGCAACTGTTGTTGTGATTTGGCGCTATATGAATAAAATATAAATATAAAATAAAATTGAATTGAATTGTTTAAATCCTTGTAAGATTGTGTTTTTGAAAGACAAAAGTCTGATCATACCTTCATATCTTTGACACATAATCTTTGTTTCCCTTTCACCTTCATATCCATTTTCTTGTGTTTCCTGAAAGGCTCATGTCATGAGTGCATGAACATAGCAACTCATTGTGCATGTTGGTACAGATTTCTTTTCTTGGCTTTTTACATGTCATTTTATGCTTTTCCCATAACACTTTTCTCGTGTCGTTTAGCATTATACTGTAAAATGACACACAGAAAACTTACAACACTATACATGACATATGGCCATTTTAATGTAGTCCCATTATATCACATTGTTCTTGGCCCAAGGTCATAAACCTGTGTTCACACATTCCTCATTAGTTCCCCTCCTTTAACTATCCACTTCCCATTGTGCGATATAGTTCCTCTTCTCTGCTTTTTTCTCCCCAAAACAACCAGTGTATGCTGCACACCCACTGCTGTTGGCTGCACTGTGTTTTCTTGCTCTGCTAAACCCTACAGTAGTGCACCGACCCGGAACAGATGCAGTCGACCTATATACAGTAAGCTGTGAGTGAACAGCTTCCATCTGCAAGAGCAATCTGGTACTTTTGAGTCCTTTGAGCTCTGCTATGTTTCCCCGCCTGCTGCTTATGCTACGCTTCACACTTTGGGCACTGCACTGCAGTTCAACTCCCAGAATTGGCTTTCTGGCTGTCTTCTGGGCTAATACTGAATAGCCTTGGGGCTTGACCTTTCTGGAAGGCAGTGAACTGTCAAGCCTGGTTACATTTTAGTGGTCCTGCATCAGTGTACAACACACTCCTGAGTGTGCTGATTGTGACATTGTCTGGCACACTACCCGAACCCGGGTGTCATTAGAGGTCTTCAGCTCTGACCTTTTCTGCCAGATAATCCCAATGAAGATATCTGGCCTTCGAAAGAATCTTAATGAATTTGGCTTTTTTATGTCCCAGAAAGAGGAAACTGTTTTTTAAAGAGTGCTCACAGACTATTGAATCATTTGTGGGGAAGTTCTTAGGCACTTGAGTGATCATTAACCTCACCTTGCACAACTTTCTCAAGTCACTGCCTGCCTTAGGTCAATGAATAGGAGAACATATACCCCTTTAGGCTATCATGAAAATAAAACAACAACAACAAAACAAAACGAAACACTGCAATAAAAGCAGCCGAGAAAATGTGTGCAAAACACTGTTCTCCACAGGTAACGCACTCCCATCTCGTCCAGTGGTGTGTGAGATTTAGCTAACAAGCAAAAAGCTGTCAGGCTTCGGCAGGGGAGAAATGAGACACAATTAGATAAACACAGTTCAAGCAAATTGCTCTAAAATCCAAACAGTGGGCGAGTTTTAACTCGACGCTGAATAAAACCTCCCAAAACAAAACACAAAAACGGATCGGCCACTGCTTCATCAACTCTAGGACAGAGGCAGAGACAGGTATGTTGGGAATTTTGCAGCACTACAGAGTGAGCATGGTGAACACTAGAGCGTGACCTGGCTTTGTGATTGGATCTCAGAGTTCTTGGAGGGTAATTGGGCTCCAGGGCTCAGACAGCAGTGGAAAAAAAGGGAGAAAAGGTGGAGGTTATCAAAAGATTCGGAGGGCCGAAAGACAAGATACAGACTCTAGACAGGACACAGACAGACTTCTCTGTGATATTGTGAGCCCGTTCGCTGAGAAAGTGCGAGGCAGGTGAGGAAGAGCTGATTTTGGGTGTGTGTACGAAAACCCTCTAAGTGCAACTATGTATTTATTTGACAGAGATGGAGCAGTCACTGAACCAAAAATGAAGCACTGTTTTCAAGAAGTGTAGGGTTGTTATAGCACTTCCAATGTGTGGCATCAATATTTCAGACAGTCAAAGGCAATGCCAATGAAATCCAACTGATTAACACACACACACACACAGGGGAAAGAGAGAGAGAAAAAGAGAGAGCAACACAGGAAGGAGTGTAATGATTAATCTGAGCACCCAAGGTCTGACCTTAGTAACCCCAAGGCTGTGGCTGTTGATCTCCACATTAGGAATGCAGCCACATAACCTTGCACACCAGCCATCTTCCCTCTTAACCCACTCACCTGTCTTGCAGCAGCACCTGTTCTGGGCATTCATTGATATTCCCATCATGTATCTTTCCCTTTCCAAGTTCCCCTCACAACCTCCAGTGCTTGTAAGAATGTGTATAAATGTATGTGTGCTGCTGGTAAGAAAAAAATAGAGAGAGAGAGAGCAAGCATGTTTACAGCTTTCCTCTGGGCTCTTTCAAAAACGAATTCTACCTCCAATCTAATCTCCAACTAATATACCAAGACTGGCTGCCCGCCTACATAATCTTGCATAGCTGTAGTGCCCATATGGCCCAAAGGGATCTCTCATTGTTTTATTACAGATCAGACAATCTGGGCCTTCTTTCCCTGTTTCTTGTAATAGCCTGTCCTTGGGTGTTTTATTATGGCGGGTCATTTCATTCATTCAGATATACCACAAACGTCCTATTGTGAGCTGGAGGGAAGGGTGAATGTTATATAATCATTAATGCGGTATATTAAAATGTTTTTAATTGCACTGAACAAAAGACAGCACAGGTGCAGAAAGCTCAGCAGTTGACATAACCAGATAATATGTAACAATCCAAGTATAACTTCTTAGTATGGGCAAACATCCAACTGCAATCATCAGCTGGTTATTTTATCATTGTAAGGCATTAAGTCTGTCTTCCAATTGGCTAATATATGCCTTGGCGCGATTCCAGACCCGATATGCTGGCAGTGAATTGGTCTTAGGGCTTCCATTAGCTGCTATCTAGATAGTACTGTGTCTGGTAGGTCTAGCTTTCATACCCCTCCTGAGGCGTGATTGTCAAGGGCAGCTTACCTCCAGCCAGAGGTGGTCGAAGTGAGAAACACGTAATAGAAGAGAGGAGAAGGAGGACAACGGAGAAGCGAGCAAAGGTTGTTAAAGAATGCTGCTCAGGTTTTGAGCTAGTGAAAGGAGGAGGGGGGGTGGGGGGGCTCTCTGGGATGACAGAGTGTCTGGCCGATCTGGCGGGAAAGGAAATCCAAATGTGGGGATGGGATGGTTGCCACGGTGCTGAGGGAGGATGCAAGTGATGGATGGCAGTTGTTAGACGCAGTAATTGTGTTCAGGTAATTGACCCCGCTCTCTCCCCTTTTCTCACTCCCCTCCTGGTGAGCCAAGCACTCCATCTCTCTTTCACTTCTGTTCCACAGACATGAGAAAGCATCAGCAAGGTTTGGTGGCCCACTTATTAAGGATTTTCAAGCTTTTGCTTTGTTATACTGGTGGCTGCATTTCATTTTATGTCAGTTAGGACAATAATTTATGCATTTAAACCCTTAGCAGACAATGCTATCAACAGTGGGTTAGTGTGACTCACTCACAATAGAGTAAAATAGGATGCTACCCTCCAAGGGAAAACTGGTGATTGCACTGAATTGCTTTTGGTGACTGATTCCAAGTAGCTGCACTCTGCTAGTTGCAAGGAGTGTGCAGACAATTGCGGTCTGACTCAGACCGACTGCGCTCACTCTCAGGCAGATTGCCAACACGTTGCAATCAACTCGACTCAACTGGTTTCCAGCTGGTTGTATTCTGGTTATATTCCTATATTTATGGAAGCATGCCTTGTTTTGCATTGTCTTAGAGCAACTATCTCACAATTTCTGGACACATTTCTGAATTTCTACTTCAGATCTATGAGATTCTGGCTGGATTATGAATCTAAGTAGTTAATGTCAGTGCTGTGATCACTGACTGGTAGCATTTAATTACTGTATTATCACAAACAGAAATGTATTAATGTAATTTTTAACTTGACTCCATTCATTCGCGAACTGATAGCAGACGTACTCCATCTTATTGGTGTTTTATCACCATATTGTAATTTTATTTATCTTATTTTATTTGACAACGGATGCTTACAACAAGTAGTTGCAGATCTCTAAAGCAACCACAAAAAAAGGCAACGAGATTACAAGATTGCAAACAATTGGAAAGATTTCGGTCATGCTGCTGTCTCTAACCAGTTTTCTCCAGTTGTGACTGTAGTATTAGTCCCAGCAAAGCAACAGTCAGAATCCAGCAAAATCTTCAAATGCAAATGCATCCAATACAGTAAAGACAAAGCATGAGGATGCAGAGACAGACTTTAAACAGAAAAAGAAACTAAGAACTAAGACAGAAGATCTGAAGCAATCTTTTACCTTAATTAACTATGCTTGCATTGCAACCTCTCACTCCTAGTAGAAGCTATATCTGTTTTGCTGTTGAGTTTTAAATTACACTGTAGCGATATCAACCTCGCTATCATAGGTTATTTTCAGGAAGGGGTATAGACAGCAAGCTATCGAGCTACTAGTTTCCAGTTAAAATATGTATTTTTCCACATTTAGGAGTCCCAACATGTTTAGTGAGCTCTTCATTAGCCTATTTCCACTGTCAAGTAAAAGGTGTAGAAGCAGTTGGAGCTGCAGCACACACTCACCTTTAGTGATAAAGGCAATTGCCCAGTGACTAAAATGGAGAAGGATTGTCATGGCTCAATATGGAGGAGGCGATGATGTACTTCCCTCTTCATGCATCAGCAGCTTATACCAGTATTCATCACTGGTCCCAGACCCTGTGCTAATAATCAGCAGGGTATATCTCAATCTACAATCTGTGATTTATGCCAAGCTCTGCAGTAGGGTGACAAGTTTTTAAATGGAGCAGTGCAATGTAAATCATAACCTCAGTGGGTGTTGCGTTGGCGGGTTCATGCTGTGAGATACGAGGAAAAAGGCCATCAGCAAGTATGAATTTGTGTCTGAGCACTTTCAACTGCTGGAGAAAGCGTTATGGAGCAGTGTTTGCACAGACCGGAATCTCATGTTTGCTGCTAGTTTCAGATTTCTATCCACATGTTATTTTCTGTATTGTTCTATAGCTGTTGAAGCAACAAGACTTTTGCTTCTTCGTGGTTTTTAATTTCCAATTCATCATTTCACAGGCAGTGAATTTTAAAGCATGTCGTGCTAACCACAACTGACTCCCAGTCATTATTTTGATGCTAACCATGTCACTCATGAGCTTCTTCTTCTCCTTTTTTTTTACAGTCGATTTTACTGCACAGTTCAATCTCACCTTTTAGGATCAGGCAGTAAAGAAGGCCAATGTCACCCTGCTAACTTGGATCATAAACTACCCATGCCCGGCTTTCTAATTCACAGGTCTGTCTGGACTTGGAGCATGATGACATCACCTTGTCACACCCAACTGAGGCGCAGGTTATGCTTTGTCTCCTTTGACCTTGCTTGCTCTGATTCATGGAGTTGAGGTTGAGTAGCACAGGGCTTTATGAGGTTTTCTTCCATTTCCTTGCTTTCATCTGGCACTGAAAGGAGGAGAAGAAAATGATAATGCCAGAGGATTGGGAAAAATTTCTTTACTCACTGTAAAGCAACATAAGAGTTATTTGCCAGTCTAACTAATGTTTTACAGGAAGCTGTTATGTGAATTAACTGAAGGGCAAAGACATTCACCTCTTTCGCTCTCTCTCTTTTTTTTTTGCACTGTCTGTGAGCCCACATCTCAATTACAGCTTGTTCAGCAGCCTTTAACACCCAAACCTTAATCCAAAATTGAAGTTGTACTGGAATTGTGAAATGAAAAATGGGCCCTTTGCTGTCTTCAGCAATTGAATTGACCTGAGAGGAGACTGATCTAATGAGAATATGCCTGGGCTGAATTAAAATGCTATTAACATCAAATCAGGGAAAAGCAATAATCAAAGATAGATAAATCTGGACTGTCCCTCCATCGTTGTCCAAGGTCAGTCACTGCTGACTGGTCCAATCTAAGCTCTTTCCTGTAAAGATGCCAGGCAACTCCACACACTCCCGTCTTCCAACCTCCATTTTTCCAAAGCACTTGGTCCACTTCAGAATCTCCGAGTGAGGTCACGTTAAAAAGATGTCATGAGATATTTTCAAAGACAAAGTCAAATTCAATGAAACTCAGTGGAAAGTGCTTTCAGCAGCTTATTATATAACAAGATTTTTATCCCCACACCCACTACCTTTAAATCCAACCGCTGCCCCTGCAACGCATCTTTTCACTATCCTAGGTGTATTAAATAGAAATTAGGTCTCGGATGCCTGTTCTGTAATGATCATTTGGGCCAGCAAATGTCTCACACTTTACACAGGCAGGCTGCCACATCTGACTTCCATCTGTGTGACATTGCTGTGACTCCATTAGCTAAAGTGTTGGAAGTAAATGATCGAAGGGAGCGCCTTGGAGTGTCAGACCCTTCTCGAATCAGCTGGCCTCTATCGATTCAATCACAGAATAAAGGATGAAGCAGGGAATAGTCACCCCAGGTGCATTTTGTCTAACCAAGCCACACTCTATCTTTTAAATGTTGGCACATTGTGTCATGGAGCCATTCTTTCCCATTCTTGGTCAAGTAGGTACAGGAGCTCTAAAACTGACGAGGTCGGCTAAGTGATTATAAGCACAAACACAGCACCGCAAATGACATGGACACAACAAGCTCACACGCTCTTTCTCCTAGAGGTCCAGCAGCGAGCCACGGGAGGTGAAAACTCACAAGATTGAAAATTTAGCATCACCATGGTCTTTAGAGTAAACTGACCAACGATCTCACCCCACCATCTACATCTTTGCTCAGGCACTGTGTCTGAAAAATTTAGATTTCTTGTTAAATAAAAGGTTCAATTCCAAAAGTTTTTTTTGTATGTTTTGTGATGGTAGGTGTGCATTTTTAACAACTCTGAGCTGAGCCTCATTAAAATGTACATTTTCTGTTTTCTTTTTTTTCTTTTTTTTTTGCCTGTCCCATTTGGTTCTTTAGCCGTCAGAATTGTTGTCTGAAGACCAACAAGGAGACCCAATGGATTTACTTTGCCAAGTGGATCATCACGGCCTTGCCGTATTGGTCCATTTGATCAACCTTTGCTGTTATTATTTATTTTATTTTATTTTCAGTTGTTACAGATGGGACAGACATGACTGAGGGATAGGAAAGGGAGAAAGGAAGATGAAGGAAAAGAAAAACAGAAGGGACGAGGGACAGTGAGAAAGGGCACATAAAAAGAGAAAGAAGAGAAAAAAAAATCTCCTGGATCACCCGTTGAGAGAAAAAGAAGAGAAAACAAGCAAAAAAACAGAGCAACATACTAAACACAACACCATCACGTTAATCTAGCTAAGTGTAAACAGCACTAAATACTAAATATTGAATGTTGTTGTGTAGCAAGCAGGACCGACAGCGCGCAATGTGCTTGGAAATAGCAGCCAATAGAGGTGTAGTTTATGTCTATGAACAGTGAACACCCGTGTGCACACCTGTGTGGATCAGCGCGCTTGTATTCAAAAGGTTTCCCCATGTAGAGGATGTAGAGAGCCATAGCCCTGTCCCCCAGGGCATGAAGCAGGCATGGAGGAGATCCATGCCTCCCCTGCACCCTGGTGACACACCCGCACCCCAAGGCCCTACTTGTGTGGGTGGGTGTGTTGGAGCGGGAAGAGGGAGGCAGCCGGGGATGGGGAGGAAAAAAAGGGAGGAGCAAGCTCCCCCGCTGACCCCAGTAGGCACCCCCGTCCTTCAGCACCCACCAAGGCAAGGGAACCCAGGCCCATCCAGATCGGGGCCTACGGCAGCAGGACAAAACAAATAAGATAAAAATATGTGGAAGCATCCTTTACTGCAGCTGCTACTCACCGTGCCTCACGTTCTCTCTCTTAAACCAGTGCTGCATGTGTTTCTGGGCATTGAGATGGTGAGTACAGAGAGGTCAAAGGTTATTTTAGCTTGTTCAAATTCAGGCCAAGTCTACCTCATTGTGTTTGTTCTAATGTTTTGGTTCAGAGACGTTTGGGAGTTTTCTTGGCTTTCTGTTTTCACTGTGCCTCCAATGATCCTCTCACGCCTCAGCTGGGAACCTGCTTGAACTTAATCGTGTTTATATGAAAGTATGAGCCAAGGTGGCAGAATGCATCAAGAATATGTCCAGTAAAATATATATTTTCTGGCCTTACGACCTCCAACACTATCTAACTGCTTACAGATATCCCACGTTTGCTTTGAGACACTGGGGAATTTCCTTGGCACTTCTTCAAACCTATCTCTGCCCTCTAAAGTTGCATGAGATAAGCACTTTTGTTAAATACCTCAAATGTAAATTCTTACAGTGGATTTGCCTAGGGACAAATCCTGGCAATCTTCCCCATAGTTACAGTCTTTATCTGAAGAAGTAGCCTTATTTTCATGGGCAGTATTTTAGTATTTTCCCCTGTGTCGACCCCCCTCTCCCCCAACAACAAGTATGTCTGTGTGCGGGGGCACAGCTAACTATGTTTTTTTTTCTTTTTAGAGACTTAGGCCGAAATAAATGCTTACCTTAAGCCACAGAGTCTCATTTTGGTTTGTTTGTATATGTTTTGTAGACAGAAATGCAGTGCACAGCTAAAATCTTGAGTCGTCACTCATTACAGACTTTTAAAAGTATGTTTAAGCAATAGCTGTCCAAGTTTTCTGAAGTTCTTTCAAAGTTTTTCTTTGGACATTGGCGGCTTTCTTCTTACACATTTTTACTCCAGTCCTTGTACCTGACCCTTCACACTGACCCTTTCAATTATTCAAGCATAAAAAAGGCACCTAACTTAAACCATGAAACAAGCTGTGTCCCAAAAGCAGGCTGCATCCTTTGGAGGACCCGGCCTTCGCGGTCTACATGGGCCGAGTCCTTCGAAAACCAAGAAGGCCGGAAGTGCGAGGCTGTGAAATGGGACAGTGTAGGCTTCTGATTTGCGTCACCAGCTGTCTCTGTAGAGTTTAATAAGCTCAGCTGTCATCTAAGTGACTTATATATCACGTTTAACCTGAGTAGCGAAAGACCACGGGGGTTTGTAAACGATGTGGTGGGAGTCCGCTGTTCTCGCCGGCTCTAGTGACCCTTGAATCCCCGGCTAGCTATTGATCTGGTGGGTAACAGACGTCTCTGAAAACATCTTAGCACTTTTGCAAATATGTGATGTCTTGATAAACCGAGCAGATATTTGAAGTTTACACAGCTACATTCTCACTTGAAAATATGTTAAAAGTTTATTTTGTGACCTAGAAAGAGAAATATGAGTAATTATTAAAATGCTAAGTAGCTGCCGCCATTGTTGGAACCTGGAATTGGCTGGGCTTCGCTATTAATTCTGGGATAGGTCAGGCCTATCCCGACCCATCCTTCAAATTCGTGGAATTGAAGGACGCATTTGTCAGCCGCGTTTGGAGCAGCATTCGAATTGGGACAGCCTTCGTCGCCTGGCTGTGACGTAAATGCGGCCTCCGAAGGATGTGGCCTAGGTTTTGGGACACAGCCACAGTGTTATCTCTCCAGATAACACACAACTTAGCTTTTTAAACTATTTTGAGTTGTATCTTTAGGCACTTTACTTCTAGCTACCTTTTGCAAAAACACATAATTTGTTTCCATTTCCTTGGTTTATTTTATGAAAAATGCCAAAGATAACACAGTTTGGCAACAGCTATATGGAGTGATGAGTCCAATTTTGAAAATTTTGGTTCAAATTGTCAATATGTATGAAAAGTGAATGTGTCTACACAGTGGAGGCTCTGTCGTGGCTTTGGGCTGAAAAGAAAAGTACTGTCAGATTTTGATCCTCTGTGTAATATGATCTGGAAAGAGTCTGATTGGCAAAGGCAACATCCAAAAAGTGTCCTTGAATACCCTTCAAAAAGCCTGGAAAACGATTCCTGAAGTCTACTTAAACAAATGACAACAAAGTTTGGCTATGAGAGTTTAGGTTGTGTTGTAAAATAAAGACAGTCATACTCAATATTCTGTTTTTGACTTTTATACACTAAATGTTTATATTTTTATGATATGATACTGCACCTAAAATGGGTAAATGTGAAGAAATGAGGGGTAGCTCAAGACTTTTGCACAGTACCGTACCACTAACTCTTCTGGGGACTCTTTGCTCAGATCTTTTTGTCTCAACACATTGTGGGTTATTTGCTGTTTGCTTTAAATCTGTATTTCATTTCAGAGACTTCCTCCTTTTAAGGACACAGCTTTAGTTGATTTAGCACAGACACAATCCAAGCTGTCACATCTCACCACACACTGCCCAAAACTAATGGTGCATTTGGTAGGTCTTTGCCATTTTATAAACTCTGAAATTTCCAATGTTACCACAAAACAGTGCTGAAAACTTTCAACTGTAATTGGAGAGAGATCCAACGAGATGAAGCTAGATAGACAGATAGTCCACCACGAGAGGCTTTTGAGAAAATCGTCCGTTTTAGTGCTTCTTGTGAAACAGGCCTTCAGATTGCCAAAAAAAGAGCGACGCCAGGGAGTATTTGATGGGAAAGAAACAATTTCTGACACCTAGAGTCCCACAGCATCCATATCATTCTTTTATAATTATCTTCTAGCTGTGCTGCTGACTAAATTGTTTCATTCTGTTCATGTATAATTATAACTGCAACTTATGGCTACATAGCATGTGTTGGCATTGTTCCTATAGGCAATATGTTGCCATAGCTTTAGTTACTTTATTAATTAGAGTAATCAAAATATACAAACTGTTCATGCACACAATACTGATGCAAATAATGACCTTCAATTTAATCAAAAAATTGATTGAAACAATAAACCTGACAAGATTTTTTTTTTACTCAAGTAAGTGGGTCAGGCTTTTTATCAACAGTAAAACATTATAATATTCTCTCCGTTATTAATAATTCTGAATAATATAAAAAAGCTACTTGTGTGAAACGAACTTTAATGAAACTAGAGGAAAGACTGAAAGCAACAAACTGAACTTCAGTTCATGGTAACATTTTTCTTACACTCCTGTCTGATAGGTCTACGTGTTCACCAGCGGCATCTTCAGCACAAAAACAGCCTTTTCTCCAAACTGTCCAGTGTTATTACAAAAACTCACTTAATCTGTTTGTTTTTCCATAAAAGAAGGGTGTGGAGGCTTCCTCTCAATTGACACAACATAGGGCGGAGTTTTTAAGAATCCAAAAAATGTGACGTTTAGGCTTGTTCCCGAATGCCTCGTTTCATCTCTTCTCCAACAGCGTCCAAGACTAGCAAACAAAATCACTGAAATTGAGATCACCAACATCAACAAACAATCATTTTCAGTTACACTAATTATGGAATTTTCCTACATTTGAAATGCACTGAAGGTTCAAAGGAAGGAGAGCAATACTGGTGACTGGACTGGTTCTTATATAGCATTTTTTTTCTTTTACTCTTTTTGAGCATTCAAGGCACTTTATACGTGTCCTGAAGGGATCGAACGTCCAATCTTCCGACTAGTAGACGACCTGCTCTACCCCGTAAGCAACAACCACCTCAATACTGGCAACAGAAGTGCATAAACATGCTACAACTGAAAAATATACAGAGGCCACAGTCATCTTTTCAGGATTTGGTAGAACACTTGAAATGGGACAGTGCAGTGTGAGGCCTGCTCTGGCATGTTCAATCTTGAGATGCTGAAAAAGGAAGGATCTGAACTGGGACACATCCGAAAGCCCTGAAGGGCAGAGGGAAGTCATTTAAAAACAGCATGTCGGTTTGTACTCTCACAATTATAATTTGGGTCAGCATTTGATATTATTAAGAAGTTAGCAGAAGCCGTGGAAAGCATTTGTTCTTCTGGGAGCAACTATATGTAGCTACATGGGAAAGTTTTCATTGTTTAATTACACCGTCAGATAGCACTGCTCCAATTAGGCGACGATTTAACCTTAACCTGTGAGGTTTGTTGCGAATATTTGGTTTTTTTCCCCTCTTGAGGTAGATATGCTCTTCCTATTGTTTAAACTAAATTTGAAGGGATAAGTATCCAGAAGTGTTGCATTTTCTTCCCCCATGAACATGACTGTATTTGGGAGGATTTTGATAGAAGACAGAGATATTCCCCTGAAATCCTGTGGAATTTGTGTTCATGAGCTTCTGGATTGATGCACTATTTGTCTAGGCTGTGTGGGTGTAATATTGTCAACTACTAATTTGTGGGCTCTGTGTTTTAACAGGTGGATCCACTAAAGTTAATTTTACACTATTTTTTTTTCTTTTTTTGTTTTAGTCCTCTTGTTGGAGTTTAAGGGGTTTGCAGCAGCAGCAGCTTGTGGTCTTCCGGAGAACTTGGAACTGAAGGCTATGAAAATAATACAAACTGTAGTAGATGCATCCGTGCAGCGTGCAGTGTTGTTTCTGTTTATGGTTACAGTTTGCACACAATTACATTTAAAGCTTTTAATTTGCTTTTTCACTGAACAAAACTTTTATTGTTTAGTATAAAAAAAGATGAACCTGAGTTCTGGGCTGTTTGGATGTTATAGTTTTCCCTTTAATATTCTTGCTTGGCCTTTAAAATGTTCCTATTCATGCAGTGGATTCTTTCACTCTGAAATAAGCTGGGATCCAGCTTTTAATCACACCTGGGTGGTCATCCAAATTCAATTCCAAATGTGATTAACAGTGACATGATTGTCTGCCATTCATGTAAAACCAAGAGAAAAATAAATGGTAAACACTGCCTCCTGAATTCAGAGGAAACAAAATGCATTTTTATTTTATTTATCAACAAAATCTGAAACCTCTGCCCTCAACAGGAGGAAATCTCCATGGACCAGAGGAAATAACAAGCTGAAGCAAGCCAAGCAGTCAGGGCACTGGCGGCCCTGCTGAGCATGGCTTAGCTCTGCCTGACGCAGCATTGTCAGGACCGAAACGTCGATCGGCCACTTTACCTGGTGTTCCCAGCTGTGCCAGCGCTGGCCTTACCTCTGTTGAAGCTCCTGCACAACTTCAGAGGATGGAGCTACATGCTGAGAAATAGGTTAGATACCACTGGCACGAAAAAAGAGACACACAGCTGGGAGAAAGCGAGATTTTGCGGGGGCGGTCACTTACTGTTCAGCTATGTAGGGTGGTGAATACTTGTTTATGACTTCTGTTAAAGCGCTATGCGTGTCACTGGCAAAAAGCCTGCTAGACCGATCGATGATGAGGAGCTGCTGCTGCAGCAGCCATGTGAGACATGCCCTGATTTAATTTGCCCAGCCTCCCCGTGTGAGGTTAATGCTTCGATTCTAATGCTAATGCACATGGAAAAAAAATGGCACATCCCCTGCCTGGGTCAGAATGGTTTTATTTAATAATTTTGCTATGGTAATCAAAGTGTTATGTATAAATGAGCCACCACAGCCAATGAATGACAAATTATCTGATAGTCAGGTTATCTGCTTACTACAAAATGAATTGGAAAGTATAGACACAGTCTTTTTCAGAGGTTTTGTTTTTTCTTGTTTGGAAAATACAAAAATGAAAAACAAAAAATGGTGAGTTCCAGCTTCAGCTGCTATGTTGATACAAAACAATTAATCTGATTTTCAGAAGAAAAGCTCTAAAACTGATGGAACTCATCTACTTCCTATTCTTGTGACTTTCGTCTTAAAGTTAAGAAAGAACCATCATTTTTTTTAAACTCTGGAGTAACTTGGAAGTAATGATGATATTCTTCTGTAACCTCCTTAAGTCATGTGTTGATCTTTGTGGATCCCATGGTTACAACATCCTTTCCCTCAAAATTGGAGACACTTAAAAACACCAGAAGAGAAAGCTGCTGGTGGTTTGCACAGTGAGCTCGGATTTCCCATAAAGGTCCTATTTTAAGCTCTATGAAACATATCTGCCTCCTATGACCATAAAAGGGCACAAAAACATTGTAATGGTAATAAATATAGAAAGAGAGCAGAAGCAGAGTGCCTTCTATCCTCCAAATGTCCACAGCACAGAGCTACAGTATTGAGAGGCTTTGGAAACCAAAGCCAACCCTTTTACACTTCAATAAAGACATTCATGAACCCGGCTGTTCCTGTAGGTCTAAAGGTCTAATAGCCTAGAGCGCTTTCCTTTCAGGTGAATGTGCTTGTTCTAACAGGTGCTTAATAATAGGGAATTCAGGGGAAATGGGATACAAGCCTGAGCGACTGTAAGCAGGTACACAACACACAACAGGATTAGAGAGTAGACTGATCCTGGCTTTGTGTGCTGTCGTTTAGCCAGATTACCACAGCCACGTTTTTATTGTGTGGAAATTGGACAGAAATTTTTTTTTCAATTTGCCAGCATTTGAATTTCATTTCGGTGCCTATTTTTGTGCGTGGAATGAAGAAATGCGCCATGCGGTGCACGGTGCAGTTTCACACGATTAACTAGTTTCTCTGAGATAACTGAACCACCGGTGACACTAAATCAACCTTTTTCATTTGAAACCTTAACATGAGATACTGACTTGCAGAACCTCAAAAACCAGGGCAAGCTGAGGTGAGCAGTGTTTAACGCCAGTGTGTGACATTCTAAATGAGTTCCATAAGATGCAGCTGTAGAGCTGAATCTAAGTGCACACACTGACAGCAGCAGTTCTATGTACTCTACTTCATTTTGCAACTCTTAAAGCATGACGCTTAATCCCAAGGATTCAAAATTAACGCTGCAGTTCCACAGTTTTGTTAATGCAACGGCAGAATTTAACCATCCATCATAAATATCGGCTTTAATAACGTAATATAGCATGCATTGTGGTTTTCAGCTTTTGCTGAAAAGCTCCCTGAAAAGTCTTCAGCTGATCCCAATTGCTGCAGTGAAGGTGTTAAAAGAAACTGGCAGGAGAGATCATATTCTTTCCACTTTAGCTTCTCTACACTAACTTCCTCCAAAAGTATGACTTCAATTCAAAGTCCTTCTCCTCACACACATAATCCCTTATGACCAAGTGCTGCCATATCTTAAAGATCATAAAGTATTATTATTATTATTATCCCAGCAGAGCGCTTCACTCACAGAGTGTATGCTTACTTGTGGTTCCTACAGTTTTTCCAGGCTAGGATAGAAGGTGGTGCCTTCAGCTGTCAGCGTTCTCCTCTGTGGAACCAGCTCCTACGTTACTGAGCCAGACACCACCTCTGCTTTGAACAGCTCATGTGAACTTAAACTATCCTTTATATATATATAAATAATTTTGATGCTACAGGATCAGGCTGCTGGGGACCTCCCAGTGCGTTAGCTCCATGTGAACAGCTCTCGTTTTCCACCGTCTTCCTTCTTTTCCTGAATGCATCCCCTCCTGCATGAAATGAACCTTGTATTTAGAGAAAAGCAGACATTTCATAATGCATACAAAGCATAATTAACAGTATTTTAACCATTCTGTCCAAAAGTATGAATTTTTACCATGCTCATGCTTAACCTCTGCTAGGACCAAAGTAGCAGGAACGATAAGACTCCTTTGCCACTTCCACAAATCCACTTCATGGTTAGACTGATAAGATGAGCTGTATTATTACACAAAAATCTTGCCTGGCTTTGCTTAACCTGCGCTCAATTCCCCTTACATTCCCTGACTTTACTCCTTTAATGTGTTGTAGTCATGGCGTATATTGAAAAAGCCCAGCATGCCACACATATCCATCCATTTGTTATTATTATTTGAATTGCATTGGAAAGTGGCAACGTTGAATTGGCAATGGGGCGGTGAAGCTGAGACCACCTCAGCCCCAGTATTTTAGGCACAGTTCTGCCTCAGTGAGCTTGGCTGATTGGGATGCAGCAGGGTCTCTCCCTTTCTCTGCGTCTTGCTTTCTCTCTGTGTCTCTTGTTCTGCTCAGCCCGAAACAGACATTTTGATGAAAAGCAAAGGGGGACAAAATGTTTAGAAAGGCAAGGCACATGCGAGGACACACACACACTCACAGAGTACAGATGTGTTTCTGCAAAGGTGTGGACACAAATACACAAATAACAATTCAGCGCTGTTGCTAACAATCCTACAATTTCCGTGCTTCTCTAAAGCAAACACACATAATTCAATATCTTCTGTAGCATATGTTCAATAACTGCACTGAAATTTTATTCCACTATTCCCACAAGATTACAGGGTGTACACACAAAGAAAAAAAGATAAGGAAAAGGAAAAGCTGCAGTCTGGGAGCTTTACTCTGGTTTCCTCAAACAGCTCAAACCATGGCGATATTGTGAATTTCTCCACCACATCTTGGAAAACCTCCCATCATGCAGTGCAGTGCTTTTAACATTAAGCAAAGCACATGGCAGTCTAGCAGAAGCTCTTGGTTTGTCTGCAATTCTGATCACAATGACAACAATGAAAACAAAAAAGAGAGAATTAGGATATATTAATATGTTTTGCTCTCTATTATTCCTCAAGGAAAAGCTAATGTGTAGGCGGCTGTCATCTAAAATGCAAGGATACCTTACTTAATGTGGTTAAAAAAATGTCTCAGCACTTGCAATGTTTGTTTTATGATGCTACTGACCTTCACTGAAATTTTGGACAAATGAAGAGAGTGGGACTCTTCTGGTCTTGTAAATCCATTAAGAACACTTTTATAGAAAGTATCAAAAATTTGATTAAACGTTAAGTGGACGTGTTTCTAATCCACGTTTTCAGAGAATACCTGTTTAAGATCTGTTTGTACTGTTTAAACAACTTTGGAGGGTGAGAGTATGCCTGAGGAATGGAGAAGAAGTTTACTGGTTCCCAATTCCAAGAACAAATATGATGTGCAGACGTGTAGCAAATACAGGGGGAGAAAGCTGATGAGTCATACCATGAAGATATGGGAAAGAGTTGCTGAAGCAAGGTTAAGAGAAGAAGTGACAATCAGGCTTTGTGCTGAGAAAGAGCACTACAGTTGTGATGTTTGGTTTGAGAGTCTTGATGGAGAAGTATAGAGAAGGTCAGAAGGAGAGGCACGGTGTCTTTTTGGAGCTAAAGAAAACATATGATAGGGTGCCAAGGAGGGAACTGTGGTGCTGTATGAGGAAGTCAGGAAGTGGCAGAGAAGTTATTGTAAATGGACTGGTTCTTACATAGTGCTTTTCTACTCTACCTGTGCACTCAAAGCACTCATTCACCCATTGATACAAGCTCTTTTTTCAAAGTAAGGGTGGAATTATATCAGACTCCGAGCCTCTTCCTGTTTGCTATGGTTATTGACAGGTTGATAAATGAAGTCATCCCATAGACTATAAAGTTTGCAGATGATACAGTGATCTGCAGATAGAACAAAAAGCAGCAGGAGATGAGTCTGGAAAGGTGAATGCAGACACTGGACAGAAAGGTAATCAAAGCCTCTAAAGCAAGTCAGAATACATGTGTGTGAATGAGAGGGAGACAGGTGTAAAGGTGAGCAAGAGCAGAGACAGTGGATGAGTTTAAATACCTGGCATCAACCATCCAAAGTAAAGCACAAGTGTGCAGACAGGGTGTCAGGAGTGATTTGTGACAGAAACAAACAGAAACTGGTTTGGATATGTGCAGAGGAAGGATAGTGGATACTTTGGACAAAGGATGTTAAAGATGGAGCATCCAGGCAGGAAGAAAAGAGGATCCATGGCTGTAGTGAAAGAGGACATGCAGAGGGGTGGTGTGACAAAGGAAGCCGTTAGACACAGATGACCTGCTCTGGTGACACACCTAAAAGGAGCAGCTGAAAGAAGAAGGTCCAAGTGTTGGCTAAAACTTCTCTTTTCAACACGCCGCTGTGTCATTTAGGTCTCTTCAAATCAATGAAGAGACCTTATCCTTGGTTGTGAATCACAAACATTGAAGACACAGTCTAATGTTGGCCTTGCTAAGCCTATGACTGTATTTCAGTGTTTGGCACAATATTGAGTAATACTGAAGTGAAAGTAGTCAACTAAAAAAGGAACAGAAATTTAAAAAAGTAATGATGAACCTAAATACGGATGCCTTGGTTTGCAACCATTCATTTTCTTAACAGCTCATCTAATTAAGATTATCCCAGCTGTCTTCAGGATCTAAGTGAGGTACACATTGGAAAGGCTGCCAGTCTGTAATGGGCTTATCTTCATGTTATGAAGAGACGCGTGACACCGAACAACATGCATTAGGAGAAGATCCAGAGGAGAACAAGACTACGCACACCACACAACACTGGCTTTTATGTGCCTCACTTAGTTCATATGACTTAATGTCAAAGAAAAGTCATCCTAGCAGCCATCTCCAACCATCCGCACACGTTTTCAAACTAAGTCTTTCTCTCACTTAAAGCACGAGCTGAATATTTGTTGTTGCTTGTTCTGTTTGATATGTTCTCTTTGTTCCTTTTGTACCTTGAAAATCAGCGGCGTCAAATTGTAAGCTATTAAACTTAACATTGATGTCGAAGCGAAAAATTACAGCCATTGTGACAGAAGTACAAGCCCAAGAGCAAATATCAAATGACTAACACACACACACGCACACACACACACACACACACACACACACACACACACCTGCACCTTGTATCCATTTGTAGTGCTACAGTAACATGTGAAGCTGTGTACCTGGCCTTTCAACACCACCCCCTTTTTTCTCAGACCATTCCGTCACTTGCAGTCTGATACTACGCCTGAAGGCAGAGACAAGAAAACAGCCACTCTATCCTCTCCTTTGATTATATATTTCACTGAAAGGTTTGCTGAACACTGGAGTTACCAACCGGTGGGCAAAGAATGAAGTGGGATTAAACAAAGTAAAGAACATTTTCTGGAAAATGCTGTTTATACATTATTTTCCTGACAGTAGTAATGCTGTAGTATGGCTGGCCGGTGTTTATAATTTGCAGCGGTTGCAAATTCTTCATTCTCTTTCTGATCAGTCTTTTCTTGGTTCCTAGTCGCTGTTTTCACCACACTCCGGCTTTTTGGGATTAACACCACTGTGGCTCCATTTCTTATTGTTTGTCAGGAGTCAGCCAGACATATGGTGAAGATTAACAACACATTGTACTCTTTGCGTTTGTGTATGTCTCTCCGTAGCCTGTATGTCGCAGAGACCAAAGCACCATTTGAACATGGCCAGGATTATTGTCATCTCCATGGCTACTGTCTCCACCACCTTTCAGTCCTTCTCCTCTCACTCACTTCGCTCCTTTCTCTTTGTGTATGGGGGAATCTGTGGCGTTCCTACCACAGCGGCCGCACATTCATCTCCCTTCCCTGCCACAAATTCTAAATCCTGAGATTGCAAAAGAAGTAATAAACAAGATTGACTGCAGCTTCTCTATCGATCGAGCTCGGATGTGCGTACGTAATTTGTAATATTCCTTCATACCCACCCAACCTCTTCTCATCCCCGGCTACAGTGCCCAGTGGCCAGACCACATACAGACAAGGCAAATTATGATGGGATAAAAATCAATTTTTACCAAATTAAGCCTCTTGTTCTTTCATGGCCAAAGGGCTTCATAAGTGGGGGGAAAGCATGTACTGAAAAAAGACATTTACAAGGGATGTAAGTAAAATCCTGAAGAGGAACCCTGCATTCTGATTTTTACTTTGAATTTTATTGCAACAGAATAAAAAAAATGCAACACACATTATTATTCTACTTTTAAACATTTTTCTAAAAAAAAAAGTGGTCTATAAATGGTGAAAAACTAAATTAAATACACACATTTGTCAAGCACTGTATACACATTACATACAATGTTTAACAAATTTATTGGAGTACCTGCCATAACAACAAATGTAGCACTAAAAACATCGGTTTGATTAAAGAGCTTGCACATACTGGTGGATTAACTGTTACAGAAACATAAAAAATATGCAATAATGATTTAAACATATATACTTGGTGAGACCCCTTTAACAAGGCGTAACAAGCTTTCCTTTAGCATTTAGCATTACACAGCTGCTGCAGATTTGTCGGCTTCTCATCCATGATACGCATCTCCCGTTCCACCACATCAACAGTTGGCATCATGTTGGGATCAACGAGGCATTTCCACCCAGAGAATCAAGCTCACGGGACTTTTTCTATTTTTCAGAGCATCCTCTTTAAACCCTAGAGATGGTTGTGTTGGAAAAATCCCAGTAGATCAGCAGTTCCTCTGTAATACTCAAGACCAACAACCAAGTACGTTCTGTGCTAATAAGCTTCAGTTATAGCACATGTAAAGGCTTCTGATTTCTTCTTGCAATATTTTCATATGTGCACCAACAACACCAACAAAAAAACAACCGCCCATCTGACAGTGTGAGCACCCAGAATGCTTGATATACATAAGAAAGAGGGAAAACAATGAGGAGTTTAAGATGCTTATTCCCCCTTTTTTTCCCCTCCTTTGAGTTCTCCTGGTTATCCTTCCGCTCCTCTTATTACCATGTTTACAACTTGTTGGCGCTCTGAAAGCGATGTTGGCTTTGGTAGCAACGGCATGGAAAATAAAGGAAAAGAATTTTGAAAACATGTCAGTGAGTGCGCTGATATAAGAGGATCAGACATGCAAGAGTGGAATTGGACCCTTAAGCGTTCCAAAAGAGAATAAAGGGCAAATTATCATTTAATCCTATCCCGGTCAGTTACGAGAAAAGAAAGATGAAGGGGGAGAGAAGAAGGGTTCATTTGTGCTACAGAAGAATGCCGTGGAAGGGGAAGGACGATGGTGGTGGAGGGGTCATTTATCCATCCATCTGTATAACAGGTAGAAAAAGGTACTCTTTGCATGCATTTCCCCAAGGAGATTCAGCTTTTTCTAAATATTTTATCACTTCTAGACTCGATGAGCAGCTGGGTGACGACAGGGACAGGGGCCAAATGGGAACACTCCAGGACAAGCTGGGAAAAGGGGAAAAAAAGGAATTAGTTTATTTGCCCGTGGTTCACAAACCACACACTGTGAAAATGTGTTTGACTTGCAAGATCATGAATTTGTAGACTCAGCTTTCAACACAGTGGAGTCATCGTATATTTATTTAATATTTCGGGTCTCCTGTTTAGCATCACGCTTGAGAAATACTGCACGCCAGCGCATTGCGAAAAAGATATCTTCCGCTGTAGATCATCACTTGCTGGGTTGTGCATGCAAACAGCTGTCTACGTTTCATTTGCAAAAATGTCTCTGTGTCACAACAAAGCTCTGAATAAAAGTTAAACATGATTCACTGTAATGCAGCAAAGTAATGCATCTGAGTGAGTGCCGGCCTTTTTGTTTCATTATGAGAGGGCTGAAGAGATTATGAGAGGCATGGGAAGAGATAGCGAATGCGTGTTTGTGGAATCCATCGCTGACTATCTTGTTTGTGAACATAAAACATCCCATAACAGAAGAGTAGCCTGTGATACCACTGCTGAGTAAATACATGTAGGCCTGACTCCTATTTTTCCCACGAGTAAGAAATGATAAACAACAACAGCAACAAGAGGCTTTCTTTAGTCGGGGAGGTAAAGTTTTTCCATCCAAGGAAACATACGAACACTGCCGTGAGAGCTAGGCTGAGGTTGGTCTTACATGAATAGAAGCAGTGCAATAGTGTATGTCCAAGGACAAGTGCTGTATGACTATAGAGTAAATCTCCAGCTTCCTGCAATGACTTACAGGTCTCCTATTATACAGCAGCATGCTCCAGTGAATGTACCAAGTCCGTCAGAGAAATACGTGTACTGTGAATAAACAGTACAACAATGCATTTACCAGATCTTCAAGAGCAGCGGTCCCCAATCCCCGTTTGGTACTGGGCCACGAGACTTGAGGCTTGGGTGTCAAACTGATGGTTTACAGGGTTTTTATCATTATTTTTTATCGTTTTTATCATTAACTCTGTTTCCCTGGGTCTTTTCCCGTATGTTATGAATAAATCTTATTTTTTTGGTACCAGTACTGGTTTTATTTTGTTGTGACATCTTAACCTTCTAGGACCTGGCGTCCACATATGTTGCCATCACATTTTGGGTTGTCTAGACTGACAACCCAAAAGTTTGCTCTGCAAGGGCCTGATATCGTCTTACGAGGACATTATACTTCCACTGCTTTATCGAAATTTAAAGTGAATGTCCTCATATGTGGATCTCATTTTTCTCAGAAACAAAAATCAGGTAAAAAAAAAAAAAAATCTGGTAATTCTTTGTTTTTACATTCATCAGGTCCCAATCGGCCCAAAGAGCAAAGAGAAATTAAAAATGCATGACATTAAAGAGTTCGGGTCTTAGGCGGTTAAAGGCCGGTCCGTGAAAACATAGTCGGACATAAACCGGTCCATGGCGCAAAAAAGGTTGGGGACGGCTGTTCAAGAGAACATGCATTTTTTTAACCAGTCCATTTCCCCCCCAAAATATTCTACACTGCTTTACTTGATTTAGAATTGATCAAAAAAGAAATAAATATTCACAGTCAAAATAAAGGTAAACATTTATGAGGTCTTAATTGGTGCTTGTCAATCATGCATGGTAATGAAAAGGCACTAAATACCAGGAGCAGTTTTAAGTTGAAGGAAATCTAAAGGCATTAATAAGAGAGAAACTTCTGAAGCTGACTGGGTCTCCAAAACGCTTTGTGTCAGCCTGCTCACCGTTTCTCCCTGGCTGATTAGGCGCCATTGGCAGATTCTTTTTTTCACTTCAATTTTAAATTTTCAAGCCTCGACTCATGGTGTATTACCATTATTGCTAACTGTGAGACTCCATCGAGCTGTCTGGTACCTGCGGACATGCGTGAAAATTGCTGCAAAATGCTAGTCTAAATGTAAATGGACTCAGGTAATTGTTATCTTTTGCGAGTGGAACTTTTCTCATTGACTACTCTTTTTGGGGTATTCTGATTTTTTTCATCCAGGATAATTTGATTTTAATGCCCTGAACGCATAGTGAAATAGGGTCATATAACCTATTAAAAAATGCATTCAGACACTTTAACCTCTGTGTTTGTAAGTCTCTCCTCCTTTGAATGAGTAACAACCATATTTTGCTCTCTTTGAAGAACCTTTGCAAACTGTTATAGTAGTTTTGGTGTAAAAGCACATATATTTATGATAATAATACCTTTACCCCCTCTTCTGCTCGTTGCTGCATTTGTACAGAACTAGACTAAAAGAAGCCAATTCATGTGCTTCCTGACTATTGTCTGTTTTTCTGGGAAAACCCGTGTCCCCATCTGTTCTCAATGTGTTAAGCATTTTAAGCTAGAATTCTAATCCTCCAATATATGATATGAAATTAACTGTTAATCCTAAAACTTCCATTAATAACACACAGACAAGATCTGATGGAAGTGTACTGGCACTGTCTCGTTCTGATTTGGATAATGCTGAGTATAGAAATGTTGTCCTAAATTTAACGGATTTATATTCTTGTTGTAGATCACTTTTTAACCTTAAATGCTCATGTTTTGTTTTATTCCATCGCAGCTCTACCAACACCTCTTTGGCTTCAGATGTTTACTTTTATTCCTCTCTGTCGCTCAATCCCACACACCTCCGAAGCAACACCATCTCCCTGTGTGACATGCGTCATGCGCTGGGGATCCACTGCAGATAAGCAAACCCCACACACACAAGCGACCAAAGCAAAAAACTGATTTCAGGTCTCCAAAGCAGAACTGTCCACAGAGGACTATCTCCACAAAGCTGCTACGCTTGAGTTGGTGAGCTGTCTCATTGATCTGCCTTTCCCCCACAGTCCAGCCTGGGCATTCACTTGTTTGCTACGCCTTAGCGAGTCCACTTTGGAAAACATCGCCCACGAGAGAGGTAGAAGAGATTTTTTTTTAAAAAGAAAGATCTCACACTCTCTAAGAAATAAAGTTTTTTTCCAGCCAGTCATTGCTGGCAGCCTGCAATTACTCATGTTGCATTGATACCTACTATATTTATGTGGAACTGATCAAATAATGTAGTTTCATTTGCATTCTTCTGTAACACTTGGAGCTCTTGACTATTCAGAAGTAAGATTTTTGTTTAAAATCTATATCTACCTATGTCATTTATTTAACATACAGCTGTATAGTATTATGTTCTGCAGTAGATTTATCATGTTCAGCTTCCAACTGACAAATTAATGTTAAATCCCAAACTAACCTGATATCTTCACATTTTACCTGTGAGTGAAAAAGACCCTTAACCCTTTAAAACCTGAACCATGAAATAACTGCCAGAAATCTTTAATGTTTTGATAATGGAGTGTTTGTTAGACCTTTAGACAAAATATAAAAAAAATAATACAATTTTAATCTGCATATCGGAGATTTAATTTGTATCACATTTGCTACATAAGCCATATTTTTGCATTTTAGTTATTAAAAAACTGTCATGCAATTCATATCATTTTTTCAGGATAAAAAAAGTCACGCTGATGTTGTAGTAATCTCAAAAACTCACGTATTAAATATGATACGCTTGGCTTTAAAGGGTTAAAGCTTTACAGATAAAGTGGTTTGATTTATTGCGTGATGTAAGATTTTAACATAAGCATTAAAAGTAGTAAAAAAAAGTAGCGGCATCATCACTGAGTTTAAAATAGTTTAAAATAGGTGGTATAGTAAAGGTCTAAGAAAAGTCTAAGTCTAAAAAACAAGGTTATTTTAGAATTTGTAATAAGATGTTAAGAGGTTATCTAATTCTCAAAGGTCAAAAGATTATGTTTTTCAAAAGCATTATTTTGTTAAATATTGATTTAACAAAAAAAAAATGTCTTCAAGCTAAGTTTTTAAAAATCTGCAGCTAATAGCGTCCCAAACACCAAATACTTGAAAGCTTCAAAAAAGAAAAAACAGTCAGGCTAACAAAGATTGCAGTTTAGGATCAGGACCTTGTACCACCATATCAATGACACACTCAGGTTCTTGATGGGATCCTGTTACATGGCCTCTTGGCTGAAGTTTGGTGCATTTATGGTGTAGACTCGATTTAACCCTTATCCTGCCACTTTTTTATATTAGCCTACTTCCAGTTCTGCCGCCACCAGATTACGTGTTATTATATATCAGCTAGCCCATTAACCCTCCAAATGCTATTTAGTTTTTTGTCTTTATGTCGAAAGTGATAGCAGAGCTGTATGTCTTTCATCTTTAGCTTGAAACTAGTTAGCTAGAAAAATTTAAAAAAGAGGTAGAGAATACAACGCCATGGTTTCAAATGTCTTATTCAATTTTAGCTCCAATACAGTCACCCCAATCCGATAAGCACAACAGGTGGCGGCAACACTGGGAAAGCCACTGTGTTGCTACAGCCAAACCAACCTCAAACCCTCCGCTGAGAATAAACTGTGGCAAAGGGGCTGCTGGGAACACCAAGTGGTGAGTGGAATACTGCTGAGACAAACATGCCTGTTAGTTGAGAAGTTATCTGAAGTTTGAAGAATGCAGACACACAATTGCATCATTGTACTCATATATGACTGTGTTTGAGGGCAGTACACTTAAATGAAACCGTGCACATTTTTCCAGATCATGCCAAAGCGGATTGGTGTAGATTCCATGAACCAAGCAAAAGTTTTAAAAGCTCAAAGTTTACAGTGTAATCTTGGGAATCTCGTTTTTTTCCCCCTTCTGCTAAATATACACACACAGCATATTCATGTTCATCGAATGCTGTATGTGGAACTAGTCCAAGATGAGGCCGAGGCTTTTTTCATGAAATTACTTGAACACCTAAAGTAAAGTTTAGGAGTTTTATTTGTATAACTATGTTTTACATCCCTATCTAGGATTTTCAGGTACAAATATGAGGACAGTGATATCATCCAGGCACTCTCGATATTTTTTTGTTAAATTTGTAAACAGGCAATATCTACTCCTCTGCAGCCTTACTTGTAAATAAACTTTTCCTTGGTGCCTTCTGCTTATCAGTCCTGTTGTTGGGATGATTGTTGTCTGCTGTCTCTCTGGGTTCCTACCAAAAGGAGTGTGACTTTTCTCTTGGTTTAAAAACGTATTGGCGTAATGGAAAGCAGAACAGCGGGAAAAGGGGTGAGTCATGCCTCTTGTGTGTATGTGTGTGGTGAAGTGTGGTGGAGGTAGTCTGGCATGTGATGTGGAGGGTGGAACAGGCGGGCCAAATTTGGCTGAGTATGTGCATTTAATTCAGACATGTGGACATAAATCTGGCAGATTTCTTTTGGGTCCCTTGTAAAACACAACGACCAAGATTAAACTGAACCAAATGAGATATTGCAAATCATCAGGTTGTAATTGATTTCTTTAGACTGTCCCCTCTATTTTGGTCAGGCATCACTGTGTGGGAAAGCCTCAAATAAAGGTCACACTGAGGCTGCTCTTGGCATACAGTGCTGTAAAGAAGCATTTGCCCCATCTTAGAGTTCTATCTTCTTCATATTTATCACACTTACATGTTTCAAGCCATTAAATGAAATTTAATATTAGACAAAGATAACCTAAATACAAAATACAGTTTTTAAATAATGGTTTCATTTATCAACAGAAAAAGCTGTCCAAACTTTCCTGTTCCTACGTGAAAAAGTAATTACCCCCTAAACCTAATAACTGGTTGTGGCGTCCTTGGCACCAAGAACTGTAATCAAGTGTTTGTGCTATCTGGAAATGACTCTTCACATCACTGTGGAGGAATTTTTGCCCACTTTTATTTGAAGAATTGTTTTAAATCGGCCACATTGGAAGGTTTTAGAGCATGAACAATGTTTGTTAAATGTTAAAGCATCTCAATCTGTCTCGACTGGCCACTCCAAAACTTTCATTGTAGGTTTTTGTGGGAAATTCAGAGGTGGACTTGGACATTCTCCTTCAAGATTTTGTAGTAGAAAGTCGAATTCAATTCAATTTATCAGTTATGGCAGTTTTTTCAGGTCCTGAAGCCTCAAAACAGCCACAGACCATCACACTCTAGTTTGAGACAGTAGACCATGGTATATGAAACTGAGGTTAAGATTACCTGTCAATATGTGTATTCATTGCTCCTCCTGAATAGCAAAAAGTTAGTTAAAAGTACTTACTGATATGAACCTTGCAAGTAGAGTATCTCGTAAGTCTTAAGAGAACTCTGATTGTGGGCAACTTTGCTTTTGTGCAAATATTACCTCACATTGGGCAGAAAATCCTATGGCAAGGATTCCTTTAAAGAACCAGCTCTTCCCATGGGTGCAGTAGCTTTGATTTGATTAAACCTGATCCCCGTCTCTCTGATGTCGTTTAAGGCTCCTGGCGTCAGCATTATCTGTGTCATCAAGCAGACACAAAATGGGCACTTTTGTTGCATTTGTTAAAGGTTGCAGTGTTAAAGGTTACAGATCAGTGTTTTTTATCTAAACAAAGTTCTGAAAACTTGATATTATCTTTTAAGGCTTCCTGGGAGCTCCCGCGTTGACTTAACACACAAACTGCACACTCGCACATGCACACACACGCACACACTACATGAAACTAAGAAAGTCAATCCATGTTTACTGATAAGTGATGGGAACTGAAGTGTATCATTGACTCTAACAGCTGCTCTCTTTGTCAGATGAGGGCTATGTGCAGCAAACCTCTTAGATGATGGTTAGCCTAGGGGCTGAGGATTTAAGATGTGATAAGGCAAATGCCCAGTGTTTAGACAGCAGTATCATTGGCTCTCTCAAGCCCACAGTTAAGAAGGTTAACAACCAGGAGCCCAGACAGTGATTAAACATTTATACAGGATACCTTAACCCTTATATATCAAATGATGTCTGCAGTATAGGTTTCTGACTTTCCAGCTCATCTTATGCCTCTTTCAAAATCCTGTACCCCTCATCAGCCTGCTCTGTCCTTGAATCTTCACAGTACACATGGGAACTGTAACCCTCTGGAAACAACGCTCCCCCCCCCCATCATCTTCTTGGAATGTAATTGCATGAATAGATTTTAAAACAATATAAGCTAGGGCATATTATACACACAGGAAACCTCCCAGCCCAGATTCCAGTTGTTCTCTGCATTTATGAGACGACTCGTTTCAGCAGAGGACAACTGCTTTAGCTCCTGTGGCAGAGTCTGCATTTACTATTACATGTATGGTCAAAACCTTGTATCATTCAAGTAATATGAGCCACATTTTACCAGCCAACATTACCAAGGAAGCCAAACCTTTTTACCAGCATCCTGATATGTTGAAAAGCCTGATCCGGAAAGACTTTTATAAGCTTTTAAACTGATTGACCATATCGTCATGGTCCCAGAAATTTCTTCCAGAGTGGTGGTTTTATTTGCAGGGCCTGGCCACTGAAAAAAAGGTGCGGGATTTCCATTTTGCCACAGGGTGAATGTGTGCTTTGCAGTAGTTGTTTCACTTCTGTGTTAGCCTCTTCATTTTTACAGTGCATCAATATGAAGAGGTTTGTTTAATGCAGTTTTCAGACTGTTCTAATTTCTAAATTGAAGGAAACACGCCGGTAGGAAGGCGGATCAATACTTTGTTCTTTTACTCGCCATTACCACAAGACACGCTCACCTGCTACTTCCTGCATCTGTTTTTCTTTGTCTTTCAGTGTGTCTTACGGGGGGTTGTTGTAGCAGCTATGGAAGTGAGTAAAGGACAGTTCATTTTTTTGTGGCTAATCATTACTGCCGAGAGGCAGAGAGATAGAAATAGGTGGACACTTTACCTGGCGTGTAGCCACTGGCCTTTCATGTACTTATATTGTTCTCCTATTCTTCAACTCCTGTCTACAGGGAGCTTTTTCTCGTTCGACATGAACCTCAGGGCTTGTTTTAAAGATGATATTTTAGAGATCAATATGAATGAGTGCGATCATTAGGGACATGACCCCGTTTGGAGCAAATGCATCGCAATGCAATACTATTAGATGCACTATGGGCAGTTAGGTCACATGGTAGTCTTCAGGCTCTGGTTTGGTTTAAGTCTCAGAAAAATAAATCACTCGGCCTAATACCTTCCCCGTGTATTTCCTCCACTACATATGTGACTAGAATACAGACGCAGATGAGGGATAAACCAGAATGTGCGCTGCATGTCAAAGGAAAAAAAAGAGAGTGAAAAAGAGGAATGGCATGGAGCGGAGGTGCACTGCGTTTGGATGTGAGGCCAAAATGCGAGTGCTGGCAGACACGAAAGCAGGATCTGTCTCCTTCACAGTCGCGCCTCGTCCTTTTTTAGCCTGGGCAGTGGATACACGGTAAGGATTGGGTTACTCTGATTAGAAGATTGCACAGGCCGACGCGCAAGAATAAAGGATGTGAAAGCCATGTTGGATGTAACCCAAGCTAGTAGTTAGTCTCCTGATTAATTGATGGGATTAGAGAGGCAGGTGTTCACGGTTTGTCGGGGAACAACTTACACCTCAGACAAAGGTATTGATGGGCATTTCGGAGTAGCATAAAATTGCTACATTATTGCACTACTGTGTTTCTCATTAAGTGTTCAAGGACTCAATCTCATATGTCTCATGCATCCTCAAAATATGTATCAACGTGCATTACAGTGAGCTGGCTGGTTTTGTCTTCCATACATATTTTAACACAGGCTAATTCAGGTTGGCTTGAAAGTACCTTTTACACTTTCTGCACAACACACACACACACGCACGCATAAACATTTGGCTTGAATTGTCCTGATCTGAAAGGCTAATGTTTTGGGAAGGAGAGGATTAAGATAAGTCTTTAATTTGCAGCATCTTGCAGGATTGTTGTGTACACAAGCCTTGGAGATTAGTCTGGCAAACAACTGCTCAATTAAGAAGAGAAGATAAAGTTGCATTGGGGGTCCAAATACTTGCAGAAAGCAGTATAAACAAAACAGGTTTTCACACTTACAGTCAATTTGTAAAGGGGTAATTAAAGGCCTTCTGCAACCGCTTTCTCTGGCTGGTTTATTGGCAGCCAAGAAAAGCATACAAATCCACTATCCTTGTGCTTTAACTACAGTTTTTAACAACAGATGCTTTTGTATTATAAGTGACATTTGCAGAAAACCTCTGTACTTAGTAACTATGACTACCGGGCTTTCTATTCATCCTCAACTGAAACTAAACACCTGAACAAACCATGTGAAAGAGGACCATGACTAGGCTACAAAGAGGCCATTTGGTCAAGCTGGACTAGCACAGTGCCTGAGGGTCTCGCTCTTCTTTATAACTATGTCTTGCCATATTTCCTCCTTCATCCCCCTTGTCTATTACCAGCCCTCTACTTTTTCCACTTCATGCCCTTTCTCTGGAAACATCTCTTTTCCAAAAACCTCCAAAGTCCTGCTGACCCTTTGCCAGGTGAAGTGGCTGGTGACAGCAATGAAGTACATAGCCGCAGCCACTCTATACCTTAGCTGTATGGTTGGCAAGAAGAGAAGGAGAAATGGTCTCCTTTGCTGCTCCTTCTCCTTTCCTTCTCTCTCTTTTGCCTCGCTGGTCCTGTATAGGCCTTTTAAAACTCCATAACAGGTTTACAGCATGGCAGATTCATTTAACATTACATTACACTGCAGGAGCTCTGGCCTGCTGCCTCCAAGCTTAGGCAGGAAAGGGGGAAAATTACACAAAGTGAGGTGGCCACAGACCAAAACTTTTCAGCACACTCAGAAACAAGTGGTCGTGTGTTCCTTGGTAGCTAACAATGGGATCCATAGCTACATGCTGATAATCCGTACCATATTTTATGTGCTCATTGAACATGGATATTATATTAATGTTAAGAGCTTGCTGGGATGATCTGACATAAGGAAGAAAGGCCTCGTGTTAGCTAATCTTTCTTTGCAAGGGTCTTTTCCAGTAGTGCTCGTTCAATGAATGAATTAGGGAGATGGCTACGCACCCAATGTGACATCTCGTGGAGGTATTTGCACATTCGTGTGGATTCAGCTCTGGCTGGAGCTTTGTGATGTTACTGATGAGGGCTTTTTAACTTGAAACTACAGCCAAACAATGTAATCAGACAAGAAGCTAGAAGTAGGAAGTAGAGTGTAACTGTGTATGAGACACCAGTAAAATTTGCTATTTGTTCAGCCTTTGTGGCTCGAGGTATAACTTTTCTTAGCATCAAATAATGAAATTATTGTAGTGAACCAAATGGGACGCATTCATCTGAATTTGTTTGATATTTTGACTCAAAGTGAGGCAAGTGCTGATAATAGCTAGATACCGCACACAGCCCCACCTAACAAAAGTTTCACCAGGGAACTTCTCTTAAACAGCACTATCTGATTTTTCATGCTCAGAAATTCCCATTTTCCACCATCTGATAGGCAGTTGACAGCTATGAGCCTCGTAATGATTGGTCGAGAGGGGCTCTGTTTAACAGGCGATCAGTATGCTCAGTGATGGGTGAGGATTCCATTAGGGGGAAATTAGGAAACTCAAGACTAGGAGTGGCAATAATGGCTGATATTAGACCTCTAAATCATCTGGCTCTCAAACCAATCCTGTCTGCCCCTGTTTCCCCGCTTCTTCCTCACTCTCCCGCTTGCTCATGTCTTTGAGACCTTGTCAGATTGAAAGAGCTAGATCAGTCAGCTTGTTCTCTGCAGACTTTTGGCCCAGCAGTTGATAAATCAAGCCATTTTCTCTCATGGCACCAAAACACACACAGAAAGGAGGACACGCTATCTGACTTTTCCTGACTGGGGAGACTTCTTTTATCAGTTATACAGAGAGGCTCTGCAGAGGGCCTCAAGGCTACGTGAATGTCCATTTGAGCGCATGTTTTCACATAAGCATATGTTTTGTATGCACGTAAATATGTAGTGATGAACAAAACACCAAGTAGACAGACATCATACAATATCAGACCTTTGGCTATGCAGTGTTTCACAGTGGCAGAATTGATACTTTCAGCTCTGTTTACAGCTAATTTATTTTCTCTTACTGATGGAAAAAATTGATAGTGGAAATGTGTGTGAGAGCAAAACAGGAAGAGAAAAGAGGATTATACTCATACAGCCAGAGACCTACCTAGAATGAAGAAAATAATTTGACCTGATCCTCCCACCGGCAGCCTTGCTACACTGTATTATTTAATAATGCTCCCTATGCTGTTTCATCAGACAGACAAAGTTAACATAGCAAAGTTGGCACAATTACTGTGAGACCACTTTCTTTCTTTAAGGATTTCTTTAACAGTTTTAATTACGCTGTGGTTGCAACAGCAGATTAGCAACATTGTCCAAGTAGGAACCCTGAAAAGGACATCATTTCTATTTTCCCTTTTAACACTCTGTGGCTTAGTGGAAGTTTGCTTTTCTTTCTCCCAAAGTTTTTTGGCTAATCTGGTACTTTGATTAAATTTTTGTGTTGAACCGACTGTTTACAGCGTCTAGTTCATGTGGGCTGTTTTTAAATTATGTTGCCAGTTCTCTGTAATCACTCTGGTTTGCACAATGTGATCAGTAAGAGAGCAAGTGCACAAACTCATTTTTTCCCTATTATTGCCAAAGTTACCAATGAGTATCTCTATTATCAATTAAATATTTTCTTTGCAGAGTTTGAACACTTCAGGTCCAGCTGTATTCTTCTTTTCTTTTGCCATTTTTAGTGAATGTGCTCTTTGCTCAACAACAGCAGGATTTTCTACTGCACGATGCTTCTATACTGACATGTTTAAATACCCCATATTGCTCAGTATTAACTATATAAATACTCATATTACATGAATTTACTGAATACTGCAAAAACAGAAGACCAAATGAGATTTTATCCTTTTACATTTGTATTTTCTGTATGTTTTGTTGTTGCTGTAAATAAAATCACACGTTCAACTTTTATATCCAGTCTATATACATGAAGTCTCACCCAAAGCTGATTTCCTTCATGTCATACAGTACATGTGAATTCTTGAATAATCAGTGCCCATCATATCTTAAACACCTCATAGAAACCATATTATCCAAATAGAGCTCTTCGCTCTCAGACTGCAGGCTTGTTGTTTTTAGCATTTCTAAAGGCAGAATGGGAGGCAGAGCCTTCAGATATCAGGCCCCTTTCCTGTGTAACCAGCTCCAGACAGACACTATCTGCTTTTAAGATAAGACTCAAACCTGTCTTTTTTGATAAAGTTTAAAGTTAGCGCTGGATCAGTTGACCTAGAACCATTCCTTAGTTCTGTTGCAATAGGCTCAAGCTGTTGCAGGTCTTTCTGTGATGTCATGTAATGCGCTCAGCATTTCTTCTGCATTTACCTCTTTTCAGTAGTGTTTATACCACTACTGCAAGTCATGAATTTTTGTCTTCTTTCCCATTATTTATTTATTCATTTTCCTTTGTACTCCTTTTTTTCTCACACCATGAGCAAATGGTTGCCCATTCCTGAACCTGGTGCTGCGGGAGGTTTCTTCCTGTTAAAAGGTAGTTTTCCCTTCCCACTGTTCCAACGTGCTTACTGTAGTGTCTTTACCTTGCAGTAGAAAGCACCTTGAGGTGACTATTGTGGTGATTTGGCACCATCTAAATAAACTCAAACAGAACTAAATTAAGTTGTGTCAGTAACTGGAGTTATTGATTTACACGTGTAGACTGTAGCAGTAGCTACTCTGGTTCAGCTCGACTCATAAGCTCATTTTATCAACACATTCACTGAAAAATATCTGATTGATTCCAGCTTTATTAAAGGTGCAATGTTATATATGAAACTGAATACTTTACTTTGCAACCTCATTAAAATGATACACTTGCCTAGAGGGGATAACTTCACTATGGGTACTACAGAACGCATTAAGTCACCTACTCTGTTTTCCTCTACGAGGAGGAAATTGTAATTCTCACAATAACGTCTGACTCCATTGTAACTTAATGGCTGCCCTTGAAAAAGGGAGAATAATCTCAAATCAGCTAAATTGGTGGTCTTGTAGGCTTAACCCCACCCAGGTCTCGTCTGAGCTTGTGTCCGTTTTTCACCAGACTCATAGGGAGAGCGCTATAACACTAACACAGTTAAATTAATAGACTTTATGCGGTATCATATTAAAGAAAAGTCAAAGCTCATAAATATGAGGATATTTAGGAATTTCCTTTGGCTTGAAAAACGAAAGGTACTCTATTCTGCAGCTAAAGCGTATCCCGACCTTAGGGGGAAAAATTTGATTAAAGGGGCGGTAATCGAGTCAGTGCGCTATAACCAGAGGCCTGGTGCTCAACACTGCTATAGTACAAGTGTAACAAGAGTGAATTTAGCACCCAGTGTGGGCATTTTGTTAATCCAGCTCTGTAATATAGTTTTTTTCCTCCGCCATCTTTCAATTATCATTATCATAAAATGAAGTGAGGCCTGAGAAGCTCGATGTGCAGCAAAGTTTCATCCAATTATCCGGACCAAAGCCTTGTGTTTTCATCTCTATTAAATATGAATTTTTAAGTTCCTGCAATGCCATTTGGAGCCCCTTTTCTGTTGAAAAAGAAAGATGGGTCGATTGGATGTTAATCAGTAATACTGAGCTACAGTGAAGTTTGAATTTAAATCCAGCAGAGTGAGCCTCACTGCTCAATATGTGGTTTGTGGACACGAAGCCAAGGATTTGTATGCTCAGCTGAGTTTAATTTTATGGCATTACCCACAATAGTTTTAGACAGGTATATACGCCTGCAATAATTTCTCTAAAGAAATGCTAAAAAAGGGGAAAAGACACAATTCATACCATTTAATGTGTAGAGGCCAATGACAACATACTAATTTGTTTTCTGCTTCTGGAATTTTACATAAACAATTAGGCTAACTCTAGCCTCTGGCATTTTCATCTGCGCCTCCTAAAACCTTTCAGTTCAGTTCATTTTTAATAAGCTTCCCTGATGGCATAACTTATGATAAAATGCAGCAATGCCAGGCTGGGTTCACGAAGGCCAATCGTTAAGGAGATGAAATGTGCTCCTTTGGGAGCCGAGGAGACCTAAATTGCTCTTTTATTTCATTAACAAGCAGATGTAGATCGTCCACGTTCAGCTCCCAGTGGGGACTAACCAATCTAGACAGGGGTTAAAGGGTATTCTGCAAAAGAAGACGCCAGCTCACTGACCTAGCACCTATCAGCCTCGCTATGTGGGAGCTATCAATCAGACTTCTACAGCCTCCGTAGAAGGGCTCATCTTAATTGTGGTTTGGATCGTCATCAAATATGGATAGAGAGACCTCCCAGTAATGTCTTAATTAGTTAAGAAGAAGGCAGTTCTGCTTGGTTTGCTGATCAGCCAGTGTGAACCTTAGGCAGTCGGAGGCAGCTCCAAGAATGGAAAGATCTCTCGGTCTGTTCTCCTGCTTCCTCCATCTCTATATCCCATCCTGACTACATCGATCTCATCATGGATGCTTGCTGACAGGAAATCAATCCGTGAGTCTTCTTAATAAAGCCCTAGACTCATTTCAGTTCCCTTTCAACACGCCACGTATTATACTTCAGACTCTGGTTGTCTTGACCTTCTGCACATCAGTGAATCTGTATCTGGAGGACCTCAAGAGGGTCTACAAGCACAGCTGCTACTCATTCTGAGAAAGTTTCTTTGTTTGAATAATCCGATTTAGTTTCATATTCATCCTCCTCCACTTCTTTTTGATGGTTTGTTGGTGGTTTGGTCATTTGGACACTGGTTTTTTTTAACACGACTAAGGCCACGGCATCAACAACGACAACTAAAAATAAATAAAAAATGGTCGCCTGCTTAACATAGGCAAACCCTTCTATTATAAGCGCCTCCGGCAGTGGGCACATAATACATTATCAAAAAATTGTCATATAGTTATATTCATACCACATGACTAATACACAAAAGGTAGACTGAGCCAAGTAATCCTATTAGCTGCAGATGTGTTCTAGCCATGCTGTTTACATAATGAATTGGTAGCTTTGCCTAATTGGTTGCCATGCCAACTCCTGGTTTCCAAGGAGCTAGCTGGCAGTCTGAGTGTTTTAATTGATGGGCCTAATTGATGACTTACATTTATTTTGTTCCTGTGTGTCTAATTGTTTGCACACAAGGAACAACATTTCTTCTTTGCAGAGACACTAAACACATGTTTATTCCTGAAAGAAAATCCTCCCAGTTGCTTAACTTTTAACTTTTGTGACAAGAAGCCAAGACAGAGGCAATAATGTCTCTAAAAACTAAAGGTGGGAACACTGAGACAAGCGTTGAGAACCCAAGAGTCCACCTCGGAGGTGGGGGGGATCCACAGTAAACCACAGTATATTCCTGAATACATTCAAATGGAAAACAAAACAAGTGTACATAAGCAAGCACACACACACACACACACACACACACACACACACACACACACACACACACACACACACACACATAAACTAGGCCCCAGCTCACAACAGTGCAGATAATCTCCTTTATCTAGCCAAGCAGAGCTCACCAGGTTAACTCCCAGATTGTTACTTCTGTGTGTATTTGCCACTTATCTTCTGATGAATGCTTTTTTGCTTTTTGGCAGCACATTGCTTTTGCCATCATTGCTGAAATGTATGCCAAGAAGCATCTACATTTATTTGAAAACACTCAATTAATAAAAAAAAAACATGACAGTTTTGGTCTTTTTTTTGTAAATGCTCAAAACAAGTCATCCCTGAACATGATGTCGTGCAGACATGTGTGAAATTAAAGTTGTTCATAGCGTGACAAAATAATGCCAGTCAAGGTTTGCTGACATTACTATTTTTTTATGTATTTGAATGAGTCTTAGAAGCAAATTAAATTTTCACAGGACCTCTCGTGTTGGTCAAGTGGTCATAATGGTCGAGGATCCTGAGTCCTGCTCTCTGATTTGGCTGTATTGCATACGGTCATGTATTAACTGGCTCATACTTCTGATTGGCTAGCATCCTGTACATAGCTTGTACTCACTACAGCCTGTACATACTTATAGTTATAGAATATTCACAACATACTTCATACCGTGTACATTATAACATACCATAATAGACCCATTTCTGTAATATACTCACATATCTATATTATTGCTAATATATATTGTAATATATCTATATCACTAAAGCACTTCTGGATGGATGCAAACTGCATTTCGTTGCCCTGTACCTGTGCATGTGCAATGACAATAAAGTTGAATTCTATTCTATTCTATTCTATCCTCAAGGAGTGCATACACTCTGATTTAGTAGCCTAGAAATGTTTGGCTGAGCAATGTTTGACATGCACAGAATATAAACTTACTGAGACTGATGTTTAAGTGTGTTGTATAGTTTTATTATGTATGTAAAAGGCTGCAAAGTTGCGAAGGCCAAAGTCCAAAGCAAATAGAGTTCCTGCCAAAAGACAACACTTCTAAAGAAGTCCTTGAAATGTTTTGTTTGGAGTACAAGCTTTTTCCCCTTGTCTGTCTTACTGTGTAACACACTGTCATTATGCCAACCTGGTTGCTTTTGGCATAATCTCACACAGACAATGAGCATCACCTTCTACTTCAAGATATCTGAGCTGCAAGCCAAACGTGCTAGGACTAAGCAAGAACTCCTTGCTTTTAAAAGACCTTTATTTTTGGTAGCATCGCCTCTACATTAATAGAAAATCCCTCAAATTGAATTGTTAGCATAGTGATAATAAAAGTGGGACTCTGACATGTGAAAGAAAAAAAATCATATAAAACCAAGACAATGACTGCTTGTGTTTTTGTTTCAATTGACTTTCGTTTCCTTTTACTTTGCAATGTGGCTACAGTTAACCCGTGCTTTCACCATGGAAGTTGACCGATCAACCTTTAAAGTAACAGGATGTCCAGAAGAGTCATCTGCCTTCACCGATGCACATGCCAGCCAATAATTCTGATGCTGTAGCATCTCAGTACCCATCTCCCTCAACCATTAATTTGACGCCAGAATACTATTATTATTAGTTTTGCTCCAAAAGTATTATTGGAACCAAACACTCATTTACTTACCTTCTACTTCTTCAGCATCATGCCTGTTTTTACAAGTCGTGGGTAGTAATGTTTGGACTTTGCTGCCAAGGACAGTTTGAGATGTTTAAAACTTAAGCAGGGTAATTTCCTGCATAAGTTTTCAAGCAGTCATGCTTTTCATTTTTTGAAAATGAAATCATTCTTCTGGTTTTGCTATCATCTGAATCAAAACGAAACCCTGCTGCAATCAGAAATTAATGAATAATATCAATGTAATCAAGGTGACGGTCGAGTGGGAGGTATTTTGAGCCTCAACACAAAGAGAAGTTGTGTTTTAAAACTTTGACAATATTCAGACATTTTATTGTTACCATGCCTGGTGACATTACCTTTGGATATAAGAGAAATTAATTAATACCCAGGAAATTTAATTGAATATTTATTTGACCATCCTTGGGTTTCCTGTGTGCACACACTGATAAACTACACAAGGAGAAACTGGCAAGTGTGTGGCCACTGAGTCTGGTAGAGTGAAGAACATAATCTTATTAGTTGTTATCATTTTAATTAGAATTTATGCAAGTGTTTCCATTTTCCGCAATGTCTTCTGTCCTTTCCTTTAGTTTCACTGACTAATATCTTTTAAATGAGCTTTATTGAGAGGGAAGAACCACCCACACACACACCCATTGTTTGTAAAGTCTTCATCGCTGTTTTTTTGGCTACTGACCTCCATGTGGTCATGTGAGGATCACAGAGGCAGATGTAGGAGTTTTCCTCTGTAGGCATGGGTTCTTGGCTTTGATCACATCTACGAATTAATGTGCCAGGGGAGCTGTCAGCTTCAACAGGGGGCACTGTGGATGTTCTCCCAACGTCTGCCGTGCCACAGTTAAAGGGTATCTAATCAAAGGGAATCACTCCAACCATCGTGCTCCCAATCACCGCTAATTACTGGTCCGTGACTCAATTAGGTGAGTGATTAATGGCTTTCCAGAGAGCCGTGGAAGGATTCAATTACAAACAACACACAGCAGCAAAACACTGTTCACCTCGTCTCTGCTAGCAGTCAGGATTGAAATTAAGCTGATCTTAGTAATAAAAAATAAATTAATTAAAAAAAAAACTAAAAAACACGCATTTTTGTTTTTATTGCAACTTTTAGAGTAGTTTTGATACTCTGGTACTGCTTCACAGTTAAATCTTCTTTCTATAAAAGTAAACACTCATACAATATGTTCCACCAGCCACAGGCTCCAATGAACTACAGTATATATTGGAATGAACTGGCAACATGCCTCAAGGAACGATCAAGGGGAGTCTGGTGTATTTTCATCCGAGGAGAGGTTTTGGATTAAACAATCTATGATAAAGCAAACGTCTCAGTAAGCCAAATCTCTGTCTGCGCGCCTCCCTGGTCTTCACCCCTGTGTATCAAACAAAGTGACATTTGAGAGAGTGCAGAGAAGCAGGGTGGGCAGATGAAGGGAGGTGCTGGGAATAAGAGAGCAGGGAGGTAGCCACAGAGACATGTGGCTGGAGGAGATGGATTTTGTTGAATTTTTCTCTCAGGAAATCACACAAATACCTTCAATGCAGGCATATGAAAAAAATTGAAACCTGTTATGTATTAGTCTGATATTAAACAAATGTCATCTATTTTTATCTCTGTGCTCCGCTAAAGGAGGTCAGCGCTAGTCTGAAACGCTACTGAAACCCATCAAAGTTTCCACGTGTGTACATTATAGCGCTTTCGGCGTAAACGCCTGCCGACTCTTTGTCTTTGTCTTTAAAAGGTCTGTTTGCAGATTACTATGAGCTAGATGTTTTGGTCACTAGCGGGTTGTGCTGTGTTCGGTGAAAGAGAATTAAGTGGCGCTTTAGCCCGTGTTAGTGTCACTGATATCACCTCAGGCTAGCTTGTGGAAGGTGAGTGACAGTGACACGAATATTCTGACATATTCTAATAATCTGACACTTAAATTCATTTCATTTATAATGACTGTAAGATGAACACGACAGAGCTAATTTGGATTTTCCGTGCCCTGTGGAATCCTTTCTTTATGGCTTTTGTTTCCGAAAGGGGTTTTTGAATGACAGTTCTTTTCCCCTTTTTCACACTTGAGTTCCCCACTTATCCAGAATTTATTAAAAACATTTCAACAACTGAAGCGTGCAAAAACCCATTGCAAATTTTGACTTGTTCTGTGAACTCGCACGATTCGTGTCATGTCTCATACAAAGTATGTCCCAGTTTTATGGCTGCTTTTTTGCTCTGTTTTTCTAGCCCTTCCCATCACTATATATACCTGTTAGCATCATTATTATACAGACTGCCCAGCTTTTATTAAATGTAAAATGTAAATGCTGCTTCCGTTTTTTTTCCTCCATTCAGCTCTCCACCAAGTTTCATGAAATTGAGCCTGGTTTTCGTTTTAAATTATCTTGCTGACAAACTAAAAAGTGGAGCTAAAAACACAAAAAGCGCCCACATTATTCCTCTTACACTCCATTCATGAAACAAGAATCTCAGGAAGTTTTTCTTAAAAAGGGAAGTATTAGTAGATGGAAAATACAGTCGTGTAATCCTCAAAGAAGACAGAAGAATGCTCGACACTGATGAAATGTACTTCCTTCAATGTTTACTCTTAATACCTTTGTTTAAACATGATAAAATATTAAGACTAGGTAGCTCATATATTAAATATTCTTTCTGTATTTTATTCTTTAAACTTATAATTATATTAAACTAATGTTATTTATGATGTGATTATATGAGTCACTTAACTGAAATATTTGGACATATGGATGTATTAATGAAACATGAATAATAACCCAGTTTCGTTAAAGAGCTGGTTGTGTTATTCCAACATACAGTACTGTGCAAATATCTGAAGCCACTTCCCACTTTTTAAGTGGTCTTGAGCATTAGTTTTCCAGGCTTCCAAGTTGCATCCGGCCCTTCAGTTGATCCATGTACTGTTTTCTGAAGCCTCATTAACAAATGGTCTCAGGAGAGGGGTGGCTGTCAAGAAGCCATTCTTAAGGAAGGGAAACAGGGAGTAAAGAGTGAGGTACGCCAAATTACTCAAGAACTGGACTAAAACTCAGTGCCGACAGGTCTTATGGAGTGATGAATCCAAATTTGAAAGTGTTGGTTCAAACTGTTGTCATCAGAATGCACAGAGGACTTCAGGAGGCACAACATTGAGTGTATACAGCCTTTTGGAAAACATGATGGAGATTTGGGTCTTCATTTCAGCCAGTGGTGTTGGAGAGCTTAACAAAATTGATTAAATTAATGACTCAGAAAAGCACTGAAACATACACGGCTGTAACAATTTCCCATTCTCCTACCAAAATATAGAGAAATGAGGGGTGGGCCTTAAGACTTGTGCATGTAGTGTATTGTTTTGATTTTGCCATATAGTACAGACTAACACCGGCCTCGACATGCAATTAGTTGGAAATGCATAGAAATCCCATGTGATATTTGGCTGAAGGGATGCACAGTGGGATGCAACACAGCAATGGACCGAGTGTGCAGTTTCACTTAGTGGTGTTTACAGAGCTGCCTCTTATGCAGTGGGCGCTGTCAGTGCAAGACAAATGGCCCTCAAAATGAGAAGAAATAGTATTTTACAGCAGAGAAACACAACAATACTGTGTGCTTGGTTATCTTAGCAGTTGTTGCTGTCTTATTCCAATCTTTATATGATTCTGCCCTGCACACCTCCACCGTCCTCACAGAATGCAATAACTCTGGAGCAGCACAGAGTAGCAGGACTGCTTATCATTAAACTACAGCCAGAAAGATTTCTCCCTTATTCTGTCTCAGTCCATTTGTTTTTTCATGCTTAGACGTTCCTGTCTACCTATCTCGAGAAATATTAACAAATCTCTATTTGTGTCAGTTTTGAGAGGGAGGGGAAAAAGCTTTAAACTCTGACCAACCTGTAACAAACACAAATCCCATCATAAGCTAAAAATCAAGAGCTGAGCACTGTGGAGCGACAGAATAACAGGTACGCGGATGCTTGAAACCGTAACAGTTATATGAGGTGCCAAATGACGCAGGGACACACACACACTGAAAGCCATCAGTCATAAAATGTACCCCTTTCCTTCTCCTGTGTTTATTTATCCTGTGTTCTCTCCCTTTTTTTCAACCACGCATGCCCTGCCAGAAAATGCTCTTTGGTAACACAGTGTCTAATTTGACAAACGGGTCATTGAAATATTGCTTTGAAAGAAAAAAGGATCACACGGAACAGACAGAGAGGAAGACATAAAAAGAAAGGAAAGTTGCAGTGATATAAGTTTGGTGTATCTGATGGTACATTATTGCAGAGAACACATCAACACCAGCAAACGCAAGCAAATCTCAGCCTGCAGATCCTCGCCCATTCCAAGTCTTTCTTTTACCATAGAATAAGCAAATTAATCTAAATCACTACTAAGTCCAACATTTAATCTAAGAAGAAATCCACATGTGACATTTCTCCTTCTTTTCGTACAAGAAAAATACTTAAGAGTCAACAGAAAGTATCTGGGAGTCTATAGCCTCCCACCAGGTGACCTTTTAGAGCGATGGAATGAAAGTACAGCATGAATGGCGCAATATCTTTTGGGTCAGAAAATCCAGGCCTGGGCTTTCTCCTCTTGATTTCCAGTCACCCACTCTCCCTCCATTTACCCCATCTGCTAAGGATGTACGTGTATCTGTACAGGCTCTGGCTTAGCCTGATTTATGGCTAAGCTTATATAGAAGAGTATCAGATGGATAGCCCGCATGTGTTCTTTATTTATAGCCAACACAAATGAAAAGTGAGCTCATCCTCTCCATCTCGGTTTCTCCCTCCTTGCTAACTTTCTCTCACCCTGTAGTTGTACAACCACCTTTCCATTTCTTACAGAGAGGCATCTGGAAAGAGTTATGGTCACCACTCAGCCACAAGAAAGACAAGTGTCTGCCCGAAAGGACCACGTTGATTTCGTAAAGACACTGAGAACGAGGAGCGCTGTGGGTGTCCTTAAGACAGTGTCCACTGATGTTCTAAATACCTATATATATATTTTGTTGTGACCCTCTGTGATTAAGGTGAGGAAGAAAACTGTGTTCTGTTCACCAAACAATCCTCATTATTACTCGCTAACCTGGTGTCCAGATTTTATAATAACTTCTTGTCAAGTGAGGACATGCCACGTCTTCATTTGTATATTTGCATGTGTTGTTTGACAGTTGCAATTCTTTATCAATTCCCAACAGTGTTTTCCTGGAATTCTCTTCCTTTGATAATTCTGGCTGCGAAACAGATCAAGTTTGTATAATATAACAGGCTTCACCAAGGCGTGCAATAGTCACAACCAGCTGCTTTAGCGCAAAGCAGGCAACGTGTCTATTAACAACTACTATACTAATTATTCAGGCTTTGAATGAGGGACGGAACATGGGAGAAGTGTAAAGTAGCGCTTTTCTGCAGATACGACATAGTGAAGCATCAAGGTAGGCTGCAGGAATTTTACTTTTCCACAGGGACGCCTTTTTTTTCTTTAGAGAGATGCCTACTGTTTGATAAGAGAAACTAAATTGCAGTACTAAATTAATTAAGATCTTGCAAAATGATTACTGGATTAGTCTGGCATTAATTGAAAAAGCTGATGAAGACCATATATCACAGAGATTAGAGGCATCTGAGCCTCTTGTGTTCAAGGCAACAATATCAGGAGGACATTTTTATAATAATAATAATAATAATAAAAAACAACCCGTCAGTGATGGCCCAGACTGAATCATTTATCGCATCTATTAAAATCAGTATTATGTGACTTTTTTACAAAGTTGTCAGATTATAAAAAACAAATATGCCGACAGCTTGAAGGGCTGTGTAAATTACTCGCTGGTCATATTCGTTTTCTTTGCATGTTCACACCCTGTCTTCCACACGCATACTCTAAAAATAGAAACGAACAGGTTCTGTCTTCCACAGCTATCCTTTTGAGCTATTTTAGGGGCTTTGCCAGCTAAGCAGACTAACACTTCAAATGTAACACCCTCAGACTCACAACGAGAAGCAGGAGGAAGCAGCAGTATCATTGCCGTGGGGTTAGCAGGCTGCAGCTTTCTTCTCTCCCCCCTCCGAGCACAAACTCTTCGTCCCTCCCCGGCATCCACCAGGCGAGATCACTACCTTGTGTATTACTGAAGGCAAAGGCTGCTGCAGTATTATCAAGGGAGATGCCCTCCGTGAGCCTAGCAGGCAAGTCTGCTTGTCTCCTCAGCCTTCAGGCTTGAGACATCCAATAAAGGTAATCCTCAGTCAACAGTGTGCATAGTTGAGTTGAGTTTAGTGTCTTTTGGCAGACATGGAAGGTGTACTGACAGGAAGGTATGGATCCAACCAAGATGAGGCCATTGTTTATCTTGCAAGAGGTTCGAGTCTTGTGCTGCAGGGAAGTGTTTGTGAAAGAAGAGCATGAAGAAGATGTCTGCATGTAAACCTCCTGCAGGAGCACAAAGCTTTTCTCAGTCTTATCAGTTTACCATTCCCTCTTTCTCCTTGACTGTATATATAAGGAAGTGCATGTACATATGGTTTTGGAAGAAAGAGGTTATTCGGCTGTTTACACTGTGTGTATATTTGTGCTTGTAAGCAGCAGGATCCAGGTGGAAGCCAGATAGCCGGGGCCATCACTCACACCAACAGTGAGTCTTCGACTTTGCTGAGCCCTTACTCTGAGATAAGGTTTTGGAACCCTTTGGCTCTGCAGCCTGATCAATCTGCAGATTTACAGCCACCACTGCAGCACACTGATGAAGCATAAGAGCAGTAAATTCCACTCCCCTCATAGAAAACTGTGCTCTCTATCTCTCTCTCACTCGCTCTCATGTATTGATGTAACACCCTTGAAATCTTTTCTTTCTAGTTTCAGTAGAATAACTAGTGAGTGGCTGATCTTAATCAGCGGCGACTTGTTCCACTCTGTGTTTCTGTTCACACTACTCTTTCTCCACACATTTGCTGTACATCTAATACTTCCCAGAATTTGCACAATTTCTCATTTATATCCCTTAATGTCAGGGCCGATCTGTCTGGAACTCAGCAAGACTCCGTTTAGCCCTCTGAGAAGATTGTAAGAGATTTTTTCCTGATGTGAATATTCAGTGATCATCGCAGCTAAAATGGCAGGAGTCGTGCTTCTTGTATCCAGAATTTTATCTCTTCTCAAGTTCCTTATATATCTTTTTGATGCTCTGGTTTTGAGTTTTTGTTCGATTTCTTGCTTAATTTGGGGTCCTTTCCCCCTTACTACCAACACTAAAAACAAATTTGTTCTTCCATATGTGATTCAGCACCTGATCTTGATGCCTCCTGAGCACATACCACTAGAGGTTTTGAGGGCACCTGCCAGGATACCCATGGACAGTCCCAGAATGCTCAGGACAGATTATATATCTCAGCTGGCAAAGCCTTGGGATCCCCTAGGAGGAGGTAGAAAGCATTTCTGGGGAGAGGGGCATCTTGACTAACTCGCTTAGCCTGTAGCCACCCCAACCCCATGTCCACCAAGCACCAATCAGGTGCTGGTAGCAAGGCTGAAAATGCCTCTCCCTTGGGCTGTTACTTGAGACACGATCGAGTCTCCTGAGTCTTAAAGGCACAGAGGTGACGAAGCAAGTACAAAGCCTGGATCCTTTCTCCTGCATAGTGAATGGGGTTGAGGGGGTGGGGCATGGGGTTGCTGGGTGAAAGGATAAAGAGGGGCTTAATGGCAACCTGCCTAACCTCCTGACCCTACTTTGTTGGAAAGCAGGAACCAAGGGTACCCGACTAAGACTCCATTCAGGGAAAATAAAAGCACAAAGCTTGGATATCCGACATGTGGTTCAAATTCCTCCAATCTTTGCAAGGACTTGGTGAAGGCCCTTGTCAAAGATACACAAAGAAGAATTTTTTTTTTTTGCTTTTACTGCTGCATTTGCGAACTCCTTAATAGTTGCAACAAGGATAGAACTTTTTTTCCCCGTCTGTTAAAAAAGTCTTCAGGGAAAGCAAAAATAATTCAGTAACCATCACTGTAGTGACTTCCAAACCAGCGCTCTGGTTCTTTCTCTCTTTCTCTAGTTCAGTGTTTCCTTAAACGTCTGGCAACTGTAGACAGCATTTTCATGAATTTTATGTACAAAGTTACTAATATGAGGGAGTCGCAGCAGGTGGAGGGTGGGATCATTACTTCTGTTAAGGCTGACATCTGAGGCTCGGAACAGGATAAAAACACTCTGATCTCCTTCCCACATGCTCTGCAGCCTTCAGCAGCCAGATTCTTCCTGACACTGGATCAAACAACTTCTGCATCCCTAGTATCAGTGTCTGCTCATTTACTATCATCATGAGCATCCTTCCTTATTATGCTCAAAACTTTGGAGAAATAAAAAATTGTCCCTATTTGTTCATTTCCTGCTTGTTGAGTGCATCAGCTGGCGATTGCAGACATTCCTAGGTTAGTAGAGTGAAAGGACAGAAGTTCCCAGGGTCTCCACTCCCAGCACATTTTGCTTTACACCTTTTGCACCATAGGGGGAGCCATGACCTCATGTTCCTGCTTTTTCCCATTCTTGCTCTGCAACACTCTTTTAAAGCTTGTGTTACTCTGCTTCCCTGTGTTATACTGACTGTATAACCACAGCATTCAGAAATAGAACTCACTTTGATCAAGTGCAATGCATCTTGCTGTGACCTAGTAGGACAGATGGGCAGCAAAATACAGTAGGTAATGATACTTGATTTATATGCTTTTGCCTCCACAATGGGCCTTAGTGGCTGAGTAATAGGCATCACTGTTTGTCAATTTTACTGCTGCTCAATGGAAACTGAAATATGTGGTATCTTGCTGGAACAGAGTAGGGAGAAGCAATATACAACCTTCGTCTCTGTAGCTTACTGCGGCTGAAAAAACAACCACAATTGAAGGCATATCTTAGAAGCCGGTGGCAATATAAACAGAAATAAACATCTGATCTATTCTGAAGGAAGCAAAAGTTTCATTGCTTTATGACTTTTCAAGATCACTTTCTAGACTGCAGGTAATGCACTGATTTTGCATCTTTTACACTTGTGTTTGGAGGTGATGTATACCTTGACCCAAACATTATACATGGAAGTGGAGTGACACACTTCTTGGCCTCGGTGACATTAAAGTTACTGGCAGGATGTCGGCGGTTGTTTGCAGACCTTCATGCAAAGCCAACTGCTGGGCCTGAGGCTAAGTGCATCTGCATGTCTTTGATGATCTGCTTCGCTTGATTCAAATGTTAGGTCTGGGATCAGCTGTGTAACACAGCTCCTAAACATCCCTGCAAAATCCGTCAGTTGGGCAGTTCCCATAATAGAAAGGCACACTTTATGAGGTCTTTCCTGTTCTGTCCATGCCTGCCTCTATTTTGTCAGCTAACGTTACCAGTAAATTTGGTCATTAAGCTTCTGTGGTTTGACTTTCAAATAGCTTCTCACTAGCAATATGGTCTCTCTAAATGAAATACCCTCAGCACCACCTCAGCAATTAACTTGAAAATGTAATGATGATTTTGTGTTGGCATATGGAAAAATTACATTTTTGGATCAGCAATCTATCGGCCATCTTGCGTTTTCTGCTGGGGGTTTGTGGGGGTCTTGTTACAGATAGCTAACGGTATATTTACTAAACTTGTCCTTCTAGACTGCAGGCAACAAAAGAATTTGGGGGGTGAAGAGACCCATCTGCTCTTCTTTATTTTCTAATCTGCTGCTACACCATTGCCAGATTATCCCAATGTCCCATGTTGACTATAGACCAATAAGTGCACATCCATGTAGACATTAGCTTCTGAATATGCATAAAAGAAACTCATATTGCACTAAAACATGCATTTAACCATGCTTCCAGAAAGATGCTACCCAGATATGCATGCTCATGTGCACAAATGCTTATTAGCACATCTCATTTGCATGCATCCATTTGACCAGGCAAATATTGATGATTTGTCCTAACTTATTGTGTAAAAATGATAATCTGATGATTGCTAACATCTAATTGCCACAGCTGGGTGTGTGCATATGTGTGTGTGTGTGTGTGTGTGTGTGTCTACACTAATGGAGCAACTGGGTCCTAACTCATTACTCTGGCAGAGAGGGGCTGCTTTATCTGCTATCTGAACCCATTTTAAATGCTAGCCTATTTTTAAATGGCTTCCTATTACACACATCACCTCCTGAGCGGCAAAGAGCATAATATCTCTTCCTCCTCACTACCAGTTATCTCCTACATTCATCAGCTGACTTACTCCTTACCTGTTGTTGCCTTTAGTCATTACTAAATGGGAAAAGGCAGATTGAATCTTCTGTCCATATGAATAATGAGTTCATGAGACACACAAAAGTAATCACAGAATGATCAGGCGATGGCATTTCGGGATATTTTATGGATGCCAAAGTAGAAGAACAGTTACTCGTGCTGTTCCTGCATTAACTGATAGCTAACTAACTGCAGCTCACAGGTAGACTGTTACAAATATTTGACTCACTCCAGACGGGCTGAGAAGTTAAAAGGTTAAATGTACCGTGCGTCACATTTGCAAAACGATCTGCTGTTAGATTTCGGGGAACCGCTTCCCTCTGGAGAAAATCTTGACAACTCGTTACTTGAAATGATTTAGTAATTTTCATATTGTCCATCTTCCTCATTTGCTCCCCATTTTCATCAGTATGATGCGCTCGCTCTCTTTCCTTTCTTCCATCTGTTTCTTGTTAGCCTCTGTTACCGAGGATGAGCTCAGTTTTCTTGCTTTCCTTGCTTCACCCGCTCCCTCTCTCTCATTCCCTTTCGATCTCCTTTGCATTGGGTGTTTGGCTGACACCCAGTTTCCAGGCAATGTGTTACAATTACTTTTTGCTGATGGTTAAAAATAAAGTCATTCTATAGCGTTTAGCCGTCGGTGCATTCGTGACATGGTATGTATGTTAATAAGACATGCATGACTGCATGTGATGCTTTTGTATAGAGTCTCTTTTGCATGTTGTAGCGTTTCTACAGGCACCTAGTTTTTCTTTATTGTGAATTGTTTGCATACTCTCGCCGTGCATCTCTGCATCTGCACTTTTGTGGACTGGCTGCAGGAATCTGCTGTGAAGGACAGTGTCTTTGTCTTTGGAGGGAACTCATTAGGTGTGCAGGCGTTTGCCCCATCCTCTTTGGTGCTTATTCCGTCAACACCATTTGTGCTTTTCATTTTTCACGCCTTTGCTTTCACTCCTCTGCTTCTGCATTACCCCCACTCCTACTGCTTACCCCTTCCCATCTCATTCTCTAACCCCCCCGACCACCACCACCAACAACAGCTTGGCCCAGTGCAAATCTAGAGCTTTCTGCTGTGAGGGGTGATATTCCTGAAGCCAAGTAACACATACGTTTATGTTTCAAGGATCCATGACTGTGACGGACATGTATATAATGTTATCAGACTCTGTCAGACATGCCAGCTCTCTGCTGTTGTTCATTTGAAAGCTATTTAATGTGTCATGCCCGTGTGTAGTGGAGACCTACAGTGGCTCTCAACTATACCATGACTCTCATTTTGCAGGTGCTGACACACTCCTGCACATGAATACCAAATGCATTTTACATTTAAATTCAAAGTATTTAACTGATGCTCACAACCAGAGTGACTTACAAAGAACGAGCAGCATGGGGGGTTGTCACTCTTGATGTAGTGAAACTTAAGCTGTCACGGCAGTTGAGGTGATTGATCCTGTGACACTAAAGGGAATTTTATCAAATATGTGGTAAGAATACAAATATGAGAGTAAAAAACAAGTGTGGTAAGAAAACAAGGTGCACTTTCCATTGTTAGCTAGAGTTCACAAGTTTGCTTTTCTGAATCCATAAGGATAAGAACTTCCTTTTCTGATAATGAACCCCATCAGACATGTCTCTGCTTTCCCCTCATGCCAGCTGAAGAAACCGCTTACCCTTTAAGTATACAACCAATCCCAGGCTCCTGAACCCAGCACCCGTAACGCGCCGTCTTCTTTCTGTCCCCAAGAGACGCGATGTCTCACTTTTAAAAAGGGTAACATTTCGAGTGCAGTGTAAATGTCGCAGCATTTCTCCAGTAACTTTTAAACTGTGGTCTGAGATGACTGAAAGCGAATGAAGAATTGGTACATTAGTAAGCTCCGTTAATCCTGTTTTGCTAAGGTGGTGCAAAATGCTTTACGTGGCATGATTAAGCACAACGAAGGACTGATTCTTCTGTCACAGTCAAGTCCATGACTTAGTGTTATTAGGTCACTTCTGGGGTGGTCAGGATTCTAAAGTACTGAGGTCATGTCAGAGTTGCTACAGATGTCAGAGAGTCTTTCTTTCCACATTTTGTTTTGCTCAGTTAATTGTCTGCTGTCGAGAATATATTTGTGGTGGGAATGGCTAAATAATTGTTTCATTAAATGGATAAATACTTATCCATTTAAAATACTTGTGGAAGTTTATTTTATTTTTATTTATACAGGTAATTCCACTGGGACTCTCAATCACATGAGACATTTGAACACAGACAGTTCTCGTGATAGTGTCAGCTCACCCCCCAAAACTCTGCCACCACTGTCCCATTAGCAAAAATGCACAGTTTCACAGTTTCAAGTTACATTTTCTGTGATTTGATCCACACTGCTTGATGTAAAATCCCCCTCAGTAGACCGGGGCCAAATTTGAATAGTCTAAGTGAACAAAAATGTGTCGACCCATAGACTTTTGTGTTTTTTGTATCACTTTAGGAAACATTTCAGGATAAAATAATGAAATTTTTCTGTATTTTTACTGTTGTCAAAATGGCTCAAATTTTATCCAAATGCTAACTAAGGTTTAAACATGTCTTTCTGTCACTGCTTCTTACTCAGATGGCATATAACTATAAATATATTGTGGAAGTGGACCGCCAGCCAAAGGTGTCTGACATCAAACACTTTAAAACTGTATATAGTCTGAGATCACTACTTAACCCACCTTTGACATTGTTATAAGATGCCCACTTCAGATGTGACCGCAGTGTGGTGTGTTTTGTTGTGTTGGTGGCGGTCCAAAGCAGCTCTTCAAAATTAAACTGTGGAAAAGCCCCACAGTCAACATTGGCTTAGCTAGTGCCACTGGCATATCAGGTCGGATGTGCAAAAGTCACCTTGTCAGTTTCCACAACGCTGCTGTCGCTGGTAGACAGCAGCCTCATCCAGATAGATTGTGGGTGTTAAGCGCGTTAAAGGACATCACATACTGTCCAGAGGAGAGACTGAATATGTTGAAACACGCAAAACTGAGGTGACATTGTGTTTCGCTTGGGATTGCAACGGCACAGGCAATTTCATTACAGTCGTGCGTTGTATATGTGTGTGTGTGAAAGCGATTTTCTGTGACAGTCATGTTTTCAGAGGTAGGTTTGCTCTGTAAGAAAAAAAAAAGAGCAATCCTGGTTTTCACCCAAACTTTTAAAGTCAGCTCCCGGCCACTCAACCTGACATACACCATTTTTCTACACAATAGGGGATTAGTAATTTACTTCCATTAATACAATGCAATGCACATGTTGAACTGACAGATTTAGTGACTCCCGCCAATGCGATTTTTCATCGTAATATGCACTTTATTTTCCCCTGTGAAAGTTCCCTGTCATATTAAGTGGAATTGAACAGACATAATAAACTGTGACAGTGTCGGTGATGAATGGTCCTCGAGTCACAATCTGAAATTTCACTGTTTACAATTCCTCAGAAGCAATTCTGTTGCATAAATCATAATCTGTGTATATTAGCTGTTAAAATTAAGTGTTATGAGAGTGGAAGATGCCACATTTGTTGACTCTCATCGTAGCAAAAAGATGGATGCAGTAGATGTGCCGACAACATGTCTAGATTATGAAGCCGTAAACTTTTTCGTAAGATTATTATTTAACCACCCTGCAGCGATTCAGATTTAACCACATCTGCAAAAACAGCTGAACCGCAAACAGCCAACATTTGACACAAAATACAAACTCTACTGACGTGCCATTTCTGCAACTAAATTCTCTCAATCTAGTTTGATCAGTAATTTTAATATTTAAAAACACCAGCTTCAGTGAATACATGTGGATTTTATAAAGTTTCTAGCACTTTATATTCATATTCCTGCAACCTATATTCTCATCTGTGTTTCATTATAAGGAAAAACAGTAAGAATTCCAGCTTTAACCTGCTAATATTCCCCATACTCAGTCTATAATAGCACAGAGTTCCCAGTGAGTGCTATTGGACTTTTGTTTGGCAGGAGGGCTATTGATTTCATTAAGAAGACGTGTGGAGCACATTACAGAATGATGACTGCTTCATGGGAGGTCAACAAGAAATCAATACAAAATTATATTACAGCTTCGACTAGCTGCGGTAAGTCCAGCTACCGAGCACAGCTGCCAACACTGGACTGGAAAGCGGGGGAAAGACTTTTCCTACAGGCATTTCTTGTGAGAACAAAACATGGTGAGGTAAAAAAAAAAGAAAAAAAAGGACTGAGGATTAACCATGGCCTTGTCTGTCAGCACAAGGCTGAAGAAGTTGAAGTGGACTTTCAAACCAAAGGAACTACGATACCACTGAAAGTCTCCTGTTTGCTGTTCTTACTGGCTTAACTGTGAATGCAGGCAGAATAGATGATGTTACGAAATAATATGTAATAGCACAGATAAACATCGCCACGTAAAATCTATACCAGGATTCAATAAAGAGACAGCGGGCTTTAAATCCTAAATCCTATAACGGCCATTGGAGTTAAAAGGGCAGCCTCAGTGGATCATCTGGAATAAAAGACATAAATATCTATATAAATATTGATGCCACTGTAAACCTTTTCTCAACATATGTTTCAGAACAGGAACTGTACAGGAAATTTTTATGTCTGCCAGAGAAAACTTATTCTAACTTGATCACAGAACACTTTAAACATGAATCTGCAAGATTGAAAAAAAGTTAGCTATCATAACATCCCTTCAAGTTTTTCTGTAATATTTTTTTGTAGTATTATTAATATTTTTAAGCTTTTGTGTAAGCTACACTTAAAGCAGTTAAGGTTAGTTAAGACCCCCAAACGTTGGCTTCTGTTCTCCTGTTTATGCACGCCAACATAATTCACCAACAGCTACATATTATTATAAAAATGCATTTAATTCAGAAATTAATTCCTGCATATGCTCACATTTTGAGTCATAACCAAGAGTATGATAAAATGTGAAATTAATTGGATACAGAGAAGGAGGTGGTTGCAGTATTACACACACACACACACACACACACACACACACACACACACACACACACGCACACACACACACATAATATATATATATATATATATATATATATATATATATATATATATATATATATATATATATATATATATGGTACTTGTAAAATGTTAGAGTAAGCCGTGATTGTTATCGCTTGGATTAAAGGAAAAACATGGGTCAGTGCTGTCCATCCATGACTGGGAATAGACTAAAAATACAAAAAAATAGACTGAATACATTGAAAATACAGTCACATCCACCTTCTCAGCACTCGGGATAATAAAGTAAAGCTCTGACCATTTTAAATGGCCACTGCGCAATTTGGTCAGTGCGGCTGTTTTTAATGTCGCTCTTGTAATAATCTGTTATTGAATACGAGTCACATGTTTGTGTTCACTTGCCTATATGAAATAATGTTTGGAGTGTTTTTACGTGTTATATTGCCGTGTGTTGTATTTGTGGTAAGTTCTCTTGGCGAGGTCTCTCTTGGAAAAGAGATTTTAACCTCAACTTTTGCCTGGATAGATATTAATACTCCTTTACTGATAAAACATATTTTTCTTTTGTTTTTTCTTTTTGGTGTTCATACTTCAGTAAGGGAGCTCATGTTTGCATTTTACTTTGCTGGTGTTACATCTACCAAAGCTCACTGATGGTATCACTGAAACACTCTATTCCATCTACTAGTGAACTGAATGAATAACATAAGAGATCTTGACTTAATCATAGAATGGCGGAGGAACAAAAACACAATAAAAATCAAGATTAGAGTGGAGAGAGCTCAGTCACTCTGTATTCCAGCGAGAGACACGGTGCAACCTGCTGCTTCTGAATAACGTACAATTGTTGTTCTTACATTTTTCCTTGCACTCCTTTTCATTTGTCTGTGTTTGGGGCCATAAAAACAGTAACTGTGGGATATATTTATCATATGCTGCACACTCTAAAACCCATACCCAGATGGCAATACCAGGCATTTACTAAGCGCAGTGACCTAAATGACTTTATAGACTTAAAAAGTCACTCATCAGGTCATCACCATACTTACACATGCTCTAAAACCCAAGGCTGGCAAACACAAGACAAGTACAAATGCAAATGAGCATGCAAAGTAAAGGCTAATGAGATTTATCAAAGCTGATGCTGTAACCGTGGGAGGCATGGTTTAGTTTGCTCATGAAGAACCAAAATAAGTGTCACGGAAAGCATGCCCCTGGCAGATGATTTATACCTGCTTATCAAAAATATGATATCTACTAATACCGAGCTGCTGTGGGAGACCTTGATGATAGATGATTAATTACTGTGTAAATTAATTCTGAATTAATTATATTTTCCACGAGACATTATTAATGCCCTTGAAAGCGTCTCGAGCTCCGACTGGAAGAATGTATGCCTTTTGTTATTCTTCCATAAATCTGAATGCAGAAAAGCAAATCATGATATGTTGTGTAGTAAAACTGCCCACCCATTCCATTTATGCCAGTGACCTCTAACGGATGCACGAGGCAGCATCATTCAGGGCCGTAAATGCCAAAAGCTGACAAACAGTGTCTGCTTTCCAGCAAACTAGCCCTCTAATGGCTGGAGAAATTTAGAGATTTAAAGAATACAGCCAACGCAAAACAGTATCTGTGTAGGGCAGAGGTCAGCGTGCAGAGGTGGAAGAAAAAAAGGGGACTTTAACGTGACACACTGCTGTTTGTTTTTGCTTTTTAGATGGTAAAAAAAGTATTCTTCTTCTTTCTTCTTTTTGTTAACCATGGCCACTCACTCACTCCACAGCCTTAATCTTGCATTGATGGCAAAACTACTAAAATTAACTAAGCATTGATTTTACCTCAAACCCCAATCTTTTCCTAAGCCTATCCACGTTATTCTTTTGTTTGGTTATTCAAAATCACTGCAGTATTTTTCAGCACAAGTCTTCCTTCCAAAAAAGCATCTGATACTGGTATAGAGTCAGGGACAAACAGGTCTATATGGTGTGCGTGTATTGTAGATAAATCAAAAGCTACTAGCCTAAGGACGAATTCACTCGTAGGCTTTTCTTTTAACAAAAGCTTTTCCTAAGGGCGATTCTGGGTAAAGGTAATGGCAGGACAGTCTACTTGGGAAGGGGGTGGGAGGGTGCTGAGGGGCTTAAGCTATTTCACCTATGAAGCCATAAAGTCCCGGTGAGGGAAAAAAGAGCAGAGTGAGTGACAAGTTAATTGGCAGGATCTGTGGACTGGAGGTCTGGTCCTGATGTGGAGGCCAGACGGGCGGGATGGTATGCCAGCTAATCCTCCTTTGTCCTCCCGCTGGTGTGGGACTGGCTCCTTGGAGAGGAAGGACCTGTTCAAGTGAGTACCTCAACAATCTGATTGTTCCAGCTCCAGTTCCAGTCTCACAAAGGCTGAGTTGAATTTTACTTAAAGTGAAACAGCCTTTGGCGTGTATTCTTTGGTTTATCGACATCAAAGGAAGAATGTCTCACTGCGAGCTTCAGGATACTCAGCTATTATTTGAAATGACAAAATAATTTGTGATCATTATCAGCAATTCTAAATAATCCGTCTTGGTATATACTTTACAAACAGCTCATTCATTAGGTCATTAAATGGCCGTGACTACATTGTGACAGGATTTAATGTCAATGCAACAGCATTTCTAATGTGACGCTGGTCCAGAACAGCAAGTCATAACAAGACAAGTTTATCTGTTACGCCTTACTACAAAAAGACAATTCATAGATCTTCACATAAAGGCATTGACACAAAAGAAAGACACGAGAGTATATAAACGGGCTTACTAACACTTCATAATGGTCAGCACAAAAAGAAATTCCAAATTGAATCATGTTGCAACATTTTATTTAACAAAGTTCTTAAACTTGGGCCTGAAGAATGAAAATGTAATGCAGAGAGCTTGACGTTAGCGTTCATTAGTGAGTTTCTCACAGCACACACTGAAAATGCTGATTGTATTGCTGCTGCTGATACACGGATATGACAGCTTCAATTTGTAAAGTGAGGAAAATGTTCAAAATGGGCATGTTTGGTGTCTTGGAGGAATTTTACATTATCACTCCGCATTGCAAATCAAGCTGACTGATCTGAGTAAGTGAATATGTACAGTATTTCTCATGCTTAAACAACAATGTCAGTGTTTTCTGCCTGTGCTTTTTTTGCATTGTCAAATGTAGCTTCTGCTCGTACAAGCTTATAAATCACCACTATTACTGGCTGAAAGATGGCGAGTGAGAAGGTAGGGTGTTTCTCAGAAAATGTGTGGATTATGTGGATTTAAAAGTAGTTCTAGGTCCAAATTTAATTGTACGTTGGTCGTTATCTGCTTATTAAATACGTTGGCTGTAGAACTGTAGAGCTTTGGTTATCTATATATTCTATAACACCAGCAAAGAAGGTGGAGATGCCAGATTTTAGATACTTTGGGGATTGAACATTTAGTGGAAATGAGGATTGATTAATTAACTGAATTCTGCTCTGCTGTTAAATGTCATCCAGTCTCAATGTATTCCAACAGCCAAATTTAGCACAAAAACTAAGGAAATTTGAGTTTAGTCTATTATTTCTTTGTTATAACAATGTTTTTTGGCAAAAAATCTTATACCGCTGGAAAGCCTTTGGACTTCCACTAAAATGGATCCACATTTGTAAGGAAAATGCATTTGTGGGTTAAGGAGCAGAGCTGACTACGTGGGTTGCACCCTTGAAAAACTTGCCAAATCTCCTCTGCCAATGCCAAACAGTTTACTGTGCTTGACTCTTGTTGGTGTCGTTTATCAGATTGGATGATTGAAGTCTGAAAAAACATGACATATTACAACAGCAACTTATTTATTTAGCCTCAGTAGCACGTCAAAGACTCATACACACCCACAACAGCCTGGCACCTCCTCCTCACACTGGCCATCAGTTTGGTCACACACTGTGCTGTGGGATGTTATCCCATTCTTTAACCATCATTTGTCACAAGTCAGCCAGTGTGGTTGTGTTGGTCACTCTGGTATAAACAGCACGCCCAAGCTGACTCCACAAGTGATCAGTGGGGTTGAGCGATTCCATCCTCTCCGCTCCCAAATTCTGGAGGCAGTCTTGGATAAACCCCACTCTGTGGGGACGAGTGTTGTCAACTTAGAGGACAGAATTCGTCCCATACTGTGGAGATGTAGGAATGCCATTGTCTGCACAATCTTATCTCGATATCTGCATTGAGATAGCCTTCAATGATGGCAAGCCATGTTTTTCCAGTGAGGGAGACGCTGCCGCGCATCATCACACTCCCTCCACATAAAGCTGTAAACCTTTCTGTGCAGCAATCAGAATAGCTTTCCCATATCTTCTCCAGATGTTGACCCTACATTCGAATTGCTGGAGGCAGAATATGGACTCTGAATATAACATTCCTCCACATGTTCAGTTTCCAGTGCAGATGTTGCCAACACCAACACAAACAGACCTGATGTAAAGGGCAGCCATGACAGGCCTCCTGGCAGCCCTATGAGACCAGAGATTGGCTGTGTGCCGTCTGCTCTGGATTGTCTGAGTAGAGGGCCATCGGCCATATCGCCCTGCAGATCTTGACTGTAAATCTGTAGAAGATTGCCTACAGTTCTTATGCTGAAAGGGTGAGGAAGCAGTCTTCTTGTGGTGTGGGACACCCACTTCGCAGCCTATCCTATCTCTGACATCCTTTGTAATATGGGACCTGGGCTTTAGTTTGGAAAGGGCTTACTCCAAATAACGATGCAACTTGGCTTTACGTGGGCCCATGCTCACAGGTGGTACAAATCAGTTTCCTGACTGGTACCACCTGTAGAACCAAGTCAAGAGTCAATGGCAGAATAAGCTGCTTGGCATTGGCAGAGATTTGGCAGGTTTTTCATGGGTGCAGCCAACATACTGAACTCTGCTGCTTAACCCACTAATGTATTTTTCTTACAAATGTAGCACCATTTAAGTGAAAATAAACAGGCTTCCCACCAGCATGAGCTTTATTGCCAAGTAGTATCGTTAGAACGAAGAAATAATCGACCAAACACAGATTCCCTTATTTTTTGTTAATTATTCACAGAGTGTACTGACTGTCCATCGACATTTTATACTCTACTGTACTTTGGTTCATTTCCTAAAACCCCTTTTGTGAAAACAAGGTGATCGAAACAGAGGTTATGACTTTATTCCAAAAAATGGATCATCAAAATAATAATCAAAATATGTTGTATAGTGTTTCTTAACTCCAAAATGGGCTATTCAAATATTGATTCAGTGATCTTGGAAGTTGAAGGGAAAAGTTTTATTCTATTTTATGAATCAAAAAATATGTGTATATGAAATGGGCCAGTAAATATCACAGAACTATGAACAATTTGTCAAAAAACCTCTCTTCTTCTTTTTTCCTACAGTAGTAAAGGGCTGAGAACATAACTGATGCCTACTATCTCACCATAAAAAAGGATACATCGCAAAGAAAACCTGTGAGTCATTCATCACAATTTAGTTACTTAGCCCCATATTCCACACCTGGGTGCCCAGCTTGCCATTAATGTCAGCTGCTCACCAATATAAGTCAGCAGCACACTGCAGAATATCCATTCTGACACAGTGGGTTCTTGCTTTGGAGATTAGAGATTTATATTTCATTTAGAGATGTTATATTTACAGCATCAAGTCTCCAAATATTATTTCCCCCACAGCTGGAGACCCTGGAGGGAGTGTTATTAGTCTAAAGATGGATACTAACTTACACATTATTACCTCAGTGCCAAAACAATAGACGTGTTAACATTTCAGAAATAATAATGATTAAAAAACAACAACAAATGATTTTCCAGTCCATTAAACCCTGTTTATAATTAAAAATAGTACAATGACAACATCAAATACTGAATCTGACAAATTACTAAAAACTTTTTTTAACTGGGTATTAATAAAAGCTTCCGCAAAAGGCAGCGTAAAGGAGGGGGTTCACTGTAAGAGTGTACAGGCTAGTAGTTTGTTACAAAGTTGCAAGATTTGCACACACTTTTTCAATTCAATTCAATTTTATTTATATAGCGCCAAATCACAACAAAAGTCGCCTCAAGGCTTGAAGAGAATCCTTGATCAGACTGTAAAAATTTTAAAAAATATCAGTTAATGCAGCTTAAAACTTTGCTATCAGTTGCAGTCTGCATTTATAAACTGGGAGAAGTATACTTCCTGCAGAGGTGACCCCCCCCAGTCAGTGAGTACTGTCTTCATTACCATTTAATGTCAGCTTGTATTATAGACCCTACATCACTGCACAAGATACAATCTAACAGATCTAATCTAGAGCTACAACATTAGGTAAATTAAATTACATCTATCATTTATTTGGGATTACTTCTACCGTTTAACATTCACTGTGAAATAAATCTTTACCTGCAGACTCTTATGCTCATATAGGGATAAGTGAGAGGTGTATTTGAAAGACAAGACAGCATTTGTGGCCTGTTTACAGTTTTGTGTGTGTGTGTGGGGGGGATCTTTGCAGAAAAACGTCATACCTTCAAGAAGAGCCCAACGTGTGAGAGCATGGGGATGCAGCAGGATAGGCTGTATGTGTTCTTGGTTTGACCTTGTCACATATGATTCAACACTTTGCATAACACTGCCTGGATGTAAGGCACCTCAAATGCAAGGTCAGTGTTGTTAGTGAGATACACCATTGCATCAACACTGAATCTATGACAGGCATACTTGAGCTCACACCCCCCTCCTCTGCATTCCCTTTTCTTTTCCTATAATTACACCTTCCATACTTTACAGTTTAAGAAATTGTGTCAGTCGGTGCAGTATCAATTCGTGCAAAGGGCATCCTCTCCTAAAAGCAGCAGATGACACTGAACCGATAACTAACATAAGTATTTAACCATATTCAAACACATATTTCCATTTACTAATTTATGTCTGAGAACACGTCCTCTTTCAGAGCATAAATTGAGTAAATAAACAGCTTGAGGTCTACCTGCAACTGTACATACTGAATAAGCAGCTTCAAGCAAATCTGCATACATTTATCGGATGCCACTGTGCATGCCTTGTATTAATTTCCCCTTTAAATTCATATCATGGTCCTGAGGGCATATCGAAGCAGGATAGCTCTGTAGGGGGTATGGTAGTGCTGGGGTATGCTTCCAAATCAACATCTCAAAGTGAAAGTGTTAAAGCATCTCAAAGAGCAAGTGTTAAAAGCATAAACATGCATACTCACCAGCAGGAGAAATGGTTGTTCATACTATAATGGAAGTCAGAAAAGATACTGAAGAGTTTTTATTATCTTGCTGGTGAATTTGGTCTTCTAAAACCAAAACAAACTTAAAGGATACTTTAAGAAAAACAACATTTGCCACATTAAATGATAATTGTTAGCCAGCTTTGCGAGTATTACAGTTTAAACAAACAGTGTTAGCAATAGTGCTGCTAACTTTAGCTTTGTTAGCTCATAGCCACATAACAGACATAGCAGGCTGTCTGTCTGGTATAAAACATTTTTGAACACATTATTGTTTAAGGTATTTGAATAACATCAACTCAAAATATATATATTGCAGTTTTTTACATTTTTGCTCCCTAGTCACATCAAAAAGCTCTGTCGCACATTCATCTGTAGCGTATGCTATAGGTCCGCTGTTTACCTGAGCTGTCAAAATGCCTGCTGAAAGCATCCACATCTACTTACTCTTGAGGAGGCTTTAAAAATTTATGAAAGAAGTCCAGTATGTGTAAATGAGTCAGTGAAGCTCACTTCTTACAGCGACACTGAAGGAAGTTGTTGAGATTTTGCTTTTGCCGGTGTTAGCGATGTTAGCTGGTGTTACTGAAACTTTCTTTGAAATTGAGGTCAAAGGAGCTTGCAAAGAAAAGCATCTGGACTTCTTTAAGTTGCCTGAAGATGTTTCACCTCTCATCCGAGAAGCTTCTTCAGTTCTAAGGTCAAATGGCGGGGAGTCCCAGATTTAAACCCAGTGGGAGTTTCCCCCCACAGAGGGACAAAAGGACCCCCTGATGATCCTCTAATCACATGAGCCAAGGTGTGAAAACGGGTGTGGGTCCCAATCAGCCAGGGTTTCGGGTGAGCTCATTGTGAAACCTGGCCCCACTTTATCATGTGATTTCCTGAGGTCAGATGGCCCAGGATGTGAGTAGGCGTTAAGGCGTCTGGGGAGGGAACTCAAAACTGGATTATAGATGGCAGACAGTTGGTGTCGTAAACCACCGCCTCTGTTCAAAGATGGTCGCTCATCAACATCAAAGGACACCATGGTCTCATTTGGATCCAGGGTAAGTTTCTGGACCTTGTCGGTGAAGTCGGTGGAGTTCTTGATGTGGTGTGGGGTGTTCCCCACGAGAGGTGCAAGGATGGTAGCAAGGTGTTTTGCAATGTTGTAAGTGGCTGAGTTTATACTACTGACTATGGGTCTGAGTGGGACCCCTTCCTTGTGGATTTTAGGAAGTCCGTAATTGCAGGGTATGGCATCCCCTGGATAAAGGCGGTGATATGTAAGGCAGTCAATGATTTTGTCCTTTTCAAAGTCTTGAAGGCAAGCTATAACTTTCTTTTTGTAGCTGCTTGTAGGGTCTCGCTTTAAGGCTTCGTAGGTATTGTTGTCACTGAGGAGAGTAGTGATCTTATAGTGGTAATCTGTAGTGTTAAGGACCATGGTGCATCTTCCCTTATCAGCTGGTAAAACAGTGATGTTGTGGTCTTTGCTCAGGGAAGCGACGGCCTTCTTTTCTTGTATTGTGAGGTTGGACGGAGGGACTTTGGCACTGGAGAGGGTAGCTGAGACTTTCATCCTGATTTGCTCTGCTTCTGTCTGTGATAATTTATTAATCCGTATGGCGGTTTCTGTGGCTGTGATGAGGTCCACTATGGGCAACAGTTGCGGGGAAATGGCAAAATTGAGTCCTTTGGCTAGTACTCTCTTTTCAGGTTCAGTGAGATTCCGGTCTGAAAAGTTCTTTACCCATTTCTCCTGACTGAGTTGTGTAGGTTCAGAATGAGGAGTGTGTGTTTTTGAAAGCAAGGTGTGAAATTTCCTGCATTGTCTTTCTTTTCCTTTAGAGTGTTGGGCCCGTTGAGCCTTGTCCACAAACTTGTAAACCTCTTCTAAGATTGGAGAGGGTAGAAGGGTTTCCAGTTCCTGCAGAGTCTGGCTGATCTTGATCTGGAGGGCATCTATAGTGAAATGGACCTGTCTTATCCTTTCACTTAAAAGCTGATTTTGTGCTCTCTGATTTTGTGCTCTGTATCCCCTGACAGTGGATCCAAGGCGCAAGCTCTTAGGAACAACTCAGCTTTGTCTGCATCTTAGGTTGAAACGGAGAGCAACTTAAAGAAGTCCAGACGCTTTTCTTTGCAAGCTCCTTTGACCACGATGACCTGGATGACTGAGAACCTTCACAGACACTTTGAAATTGAGCTAATATTGTATGACTCGAGCAATTAGTGAATAAACTGTCATACAATGTGAGTATTTAAGCAAACCGTTTATCAGAGGGTGACTTTTAGGACTTCTCCAAGCCTAACATTAGCTGGTATAATGTTAGCTTATAACCAGCTGTTGTTGGTATAGCTAGCTCATTTTCAGCTGTCCAGAAACGGGACGGTCACATGTGCCAACAATACTGGGAAGAAAAAAAAAACAAGCAAGCTCACAGTATTTATCTTTAGACCACAAAGATACCTTTGTTTGGTTTGTTTCCTCCACTTCTTCTCACACGCTTGCCCACAAACACAAATATCTGAAGTGTAAGCAGCACAGAGAAGCAGAATGATTCAGATACATGCGCCTGAGCGCTGATGAAATGTGCTGTCTACTCAGCCTTTGTTCTGCCGCTGTGTAGAAATAAACAAGCCTCACCGCGCCTCTTCACACAGTGAATTTCAAGGCCAGGTCTTAATTGAAAAGCTCGAGTGGGCCATTACATTTTGTGTAGGAGGCAGGAAAGAATAATTTGAATTCGCATACTCTGTTCAAAGTGATGACTCAGACGCCTTGACTAATGGTATTCATTTGGCAGTCAAGTGAGAAACAGAATTATTAGTAAATCATATTGACTTCTTTATGTTTGTAATGATTTGTCCATAACCTGCAAAAAATTGGTTTATTTGAATTGGTCCTTGATGTTTGTAGTACTGGTTTTCAGTGATTTTAATCTTGTGAGTGCATTCTTAGACCAACTTTTTAGTGAGAATTTATTAGGTAAATATCAGGAAAAAAGAGAAAAAAAATCCAAACAGTTTTAATAGCTACATTTATAACATATATTAGGCATTTTAGTTCTGTGGCTGTTCATCCTAAACTTCGAAAGAGAGACCAGTAGAAAAAAGTGACAGTTGCATGATAGATTGTAATTGGTAGACAGGCGAGAATTGGTTGGTGCTGGACAAGTGTTGACGCGTCACAGAGCTGAGCGGACTTAGATGGGATGGCAGTGCTTTGCTATTTCCAGCTTCTCATTGAGATAAGATAAATAGGGAAGTTTCTTTGCTGTGACTTTAAAAATAGACCATTTGGCGTCTTCCCACACGCAGCTAAGCATATTACCATAACAATAACATGGATGATTTAAGCAAATGTCAAAAAAAAAATAACAAGAGGAAAAAAAAAGACAAGCAAAATGGGATTATCACTATAAATTTTTCAAATTCAAATTCAAATATTTATTTGTCACGTACACAGTCATACACAGTACGATATGCAGTGAAATGCTTAGACAACTGGAAATAAATATGAAAAATTAAAGTGTAAATTTAACTAGGAAGGAATAAAATATAAAAAATTAAGGTTAAAAATGAAATAACTGTACAACACAAATTAGAATGAAGGGTAAATTTAACTGGGAAAGAATAAGATAAAATATATAAATTAAAGTTGAAAATAAAATAACTGTACAACAAAATACACAATACACAGTATAGAACTATATAAGAATGTATGAAGAAATATAAATAAATAAATATATATATATATATACACACACACACAATAACAGCAGCTGTACAAGTATTAACTGGAAATGAAGAATATAGTGACCAGTGTTGTGCAATCCACATAAAAACCATATAAACCAAGTCAATCTATGAAATGTTGCACACATTTTATGTCTTGCACTGTTGTGATTGCCTTCTCTGCACAGAGCAGTCTGTGTTAGCCCATGAGGCTAACTGTGCCACAGGTAAGGCTCTAAGATGGATTAAACAGCAATCGCTGAGGAAGAAGGCTCACCCTCCCCAGCCCGAGGTCAAATATTCACAAGCTTCCCCACCTCCCCAAGGCTGAGGGAAGGCACAACAGCAGGTCTTATCCACAGCTTTCCTGTCCCCTTTTTCCTGCTCTAACACCAACATATCTTCAGCCTCCAGACAGAACAACAAAGACTGTAGTTCCATTTTCCTGAAATGGACTTTTCTTGTTTTTGTGCACAAAGTGATTTTCCAAAGGAAGATGTGGCGTTTTTAGATTGGTAATGTGCCCCAAATAAAGTCTGCAGTTCTAGATGAATTGCTGTTATAACAGAATTCTGCAGAGCGTTTCTCAGAAGAAAAAAAAAGACCAGATATATGTTGTGTTTTGTTAGCTTAGTTTGCATGATGAATTGTGTGTGTTGAGGCAGGGATTCAGAACATCCATTTTCAACTATATAAGACTTCTTATTGTTTCTAAGTCCTTTGGTATATGATTTAGCTTCTTGGATGATGAAGCAGGTTTTTCATAGATATGCAGCCCCTAAATTTTTACTGCTAACAAATTGTTTTTAAGTCATGGCTGTAATGCCGTGGTTCTGGTTCTGCTGCACTCGTAACAGAAGAAACCAGGAAAGTCCTGTTTAAAGAGAGTTTTTCCTATACACTGTCACCAAGTGCTTGCTCAAAGATGGCCATCTGATTGTTGGAGTTGTATTGTAGGGTCTTTACAATATAAAGCACCGTAAGGTGATTGTTGTTATGATCTAGCGCTATATAAATAGAATTTATTTCATTTCATTTGAAGAATAATTTTTTTTTTCAAATAATGTAATTGTTTGTTTGTTTGTCTGTCTGTTTGTTAGCAATTGAGATCTTTTTAAAATTTTATGTTATGGTTTACACCAATAACTGTAATGTTTCTGAAGTGAAGACCCAAAAGCAGATACTTGAAGACCGAAAGTGATCTTGAAGGCGAGACGTTTATTAACCCTCTGGGGTCCAGGGTATAACTGGCCGTTTTTGACTACTTTTGATTTTACCTCTATATTTCACCTTTAAAAACTGTTTATCTTGCCTTGTTTGGTATCATTATTTTCAGCACAACCTCAAATATCTGAAATTTGAGTTATCTTTTTTCATTTTGGCATACTATATTAGCACAATTGATCTAAATCCAGACAAAAAATTCAAAATCGGAGTAGAAAAAAGTTATATTTTTTACTGTAAAACCCACAAACATGTTTAACGAATCATTTTCATAACTTGAAATGCAAATAGAAATTGTACATTTCTAAAAATTATGCACACGTTTTGCAAACAACAAAGTTATATGGTACTATTTACCTAAAAATGCAGCCAAGGCCTCAGGCGTTTTTTTTTAAATTATAACCATTTAAATCCATTTACAGAACAATCAGGTGTTCTGCATGAAACAAGAAGGCACACAAATTATTTGTGCCAGTCCAAAAAATAGTTTGTGTTCACTATAAGACAGAAGGGAACAGCACAGGCCTAAACCCTGCAGGTCTGATAGCAGGAGGTGTATCAGTCCTGTTTTCCATGTGGAGACAACGTTTACACTGGAATCTGCATTTGATGGCTTTTTTGGAGCAAATGTCACATTCAGCAGTATAACTGACACACAATACTAAACAATAACTACACAACACACTAACTATAATCTCCAAACACACTAAACGTCACTAATGTCTCACATATGAAAACTCACTCTCTCTTTCTTTCGCTCGCCCTCTTTCCGTAGCGGGTGTCACCCCTAAAACGTCCCCTTCTCCCTAAACAACCAAGTGCCACATGTTGCCATATCATTTTTTTTTGATTTGCTGACATGGTTTAACACCAATAGGGAAGGGGTGTTTTTTCTTTTTCTTTTTTCACTCACAAGCGGAGAGTGTTTGCTAGCGCTGTCCGTAGAAAAAGCTGTTTTTACCGTTCTCCCCGCTGTAAACACCACTGTTTTGTTCAGAAAAAAAACATTGCGTGTATTTGTTATCATAACTCTGGTTTTACGTGGTCCATCGACACAATTCAAAAACTGGTATATAGTTTGAAGTCCACACTTTCGAACCAAGTTGAAATGGAGACTCTGAGTCGCTGCATCTTGTAGCTGTGTCGTCTTAAACTGGTCGTGTGATTTTGGACGTCAACCCCAGAGGGTTAAAGGTTGATACAAGATTAGACAAGAATACAAAATAAAATTCAAAAGGCAATGAAGTCTTATGCAGAAACATGGAACATGGACCAGACACATGGAGGGAGGTGGAGGGCAGACAGAGCAAGGACTATCAAGGACTATCAAAATAAGACAGGAAACACAATGAGACGCAGACTTAGACACACAGCTTGACGTGGGAAGACAATGGTACACATATGGCAGACAGACATGACGGAGCTGAAAGACGGAGAGAGGGAGGGACAGAGAGCGAGGCAGACACAAACAAAAGGGAAAACAAACATGAGACAGAGAGGGAATAAACAGAGATATGACTGGGGAAACAGATAAATAAACACAGAGGACACGCCTGACTCTCACAGGAGACACAGGGACAAGACAAAGACAAAAGAACCCAACAGACAAGAATCCCAGAACCAGAAATACAAATAAACTCTGAGACACTAAAAGAACTAAACTCCAGGCTTGAACTTAAATCATCTTCATCATACAAAGGAAAGAAGCATGAATCCAAAAACTTGAAACGCCGTGTCAAAGAGCCAGCACCATGACAATAACAGCTGATTTCATTTTGGTGACAATTGGTTCAAGCTTAAGGTCACACAGATGTGAACATGGGTAAGAACTTTATATTAAACACAATTTTTTATGGATCTTCTTCAAACTTCCCAACAATACACTAGGTCGGCTAAGCATTTAGCCATCATTACTAGTGCCCAAGATGAAAGTTGACCTTGAAAAACAATTTCTAGAACCCATATCGAGTGAAAGGGCATAGAGAAAGCTGTGCAACACACTCAATAAGACCATCTATGACATCAGAGGGATGCCATAACCCTTTAAGACCAATTGGAGTGGGCATTCTCCGTTTTGCGTAACTATTTTTAAATCCCGGTAGAACTGCAACCGCATAAGCTAGTGCAATATTTTTTTTGCATATGAAACCAAAGGAGCTGTACTTGCATCTTGTCCTAGGTTTCCTTCCACATATGGTCTTGCAAAAATTGCATAAAGAGCACTTGCAGCAGCAAAAACATAATATTCCAGAAACAGGCTTTGCCAATCCGATCAGCTGTTCATAGCACTTTCTACTTTGGAATAGACAAAAGCGCGAACTGTTGCATGTCCGCCATTACCTGTCCAAACCGGAAGTGATGTCATTTTTCATGGGAAACATAGTTTTTTTTTTCCTCTCTTCAGGGCATTTATAAAGATATGCTGATGTTTTTAAAATTCATGTTTGATTTTATGCCTTTCTGTATAGTTTCTGTGATGCTTAGAACTCAAATTACACTGTTGGAAATAATTTATTTTGATGCGCATGCTGGTTTTTTTTGCAAATTTGCATTATAATGTTTATTTCTGTTTTTCCTGCAATATATAAAAATTGGTGTATCTCAAAAATAAAACTATGAAAACACTCCAAATAAATTTCCTGTGGTTGGGAACTATTTTGTGCAACTATTTTCCATTTACAGTTTTGAGGGATATACCTCTGAAATTTCTCTAACTAGAAATACGTGTAAAAAAAAAAACCCAAAGACGATTTATTGCACTTTTTTGCAATTTATGTAGTTACTATGAACTTAATGCATATTATTATAATTTGGGATATAACAGTTGTATTGATGGATAACAACTTGAAATGTTCCCAAAATGGCACTTCAGCATGTAAAAATAAAAAGATAAGATCTGGCGGACCTGGTTCTATGGTAGGTCTTAAAAGGATAACAGGCTCACACGATCAGATTGTAATCAAAACAGGCTTTTGTCAGCATATCGTGATTAAAACATCATATTTTTAGTATAGCCCTCGGACTTTGGGGAAGTTGTGCTCTCTGAGGGCTCTTGCTCAGTTTTATAGTCATTTCTCTGTTGAAAAAGCCAGTTTTGTAATAGCATTTGCACAAGTGCACTGAAATTTCATACAAGGCTGCAAACTGAAATGGTGATTTAAGCCATTAGTCATAATAAAAATGTTCAAAGACCTCTGCAGTTGTGTGTTGATGTGATTGCTTATGCTTTGTTTTGTAGGTAAATGTGAACAGGTCATCAGTGCCTTCTGGGAACATCTGGATCCGGTGCTTCAAATCTTTGTTTTTGGTTGGTTTGTTAGGAGTGTATGAAGGAACACTGACTGTACTATTTGAAGTGCAGTAAAATAAAAGAACAAAAACAAAAAAACAAATTTTTTCTGTATAATGAAAGACAAAACTAAATCTTGTGTCTGTGTGTCACCAAAAAAAAGCGGATAATTCATCGGTCTGAATATAAATAGCAGATGTTCTTTTTCTCTAAACAAGGCACTTTCTTTGAAGCATTAATTTGCTGTCATTTTAGTAACACTACAGATGTTGTGCACTGACAGAGAGATGTCATACACACCTGAGGAGTAAATATACGTGTGATGGACTGCATAACCAAGCTTTTGTGCAATCTCAGCCAATTTCTGGCTGTTCCTTTGCATTTGTGTGTCTGTGTGTAGATGGAGCTGTCTGCTTGAAAGTATTGTGGATGTATTGTAGGAGCTGGGTGTGTGAGTGAAGGAGGTCAGCGGAAGTACAAGCGTGTGATTGCAGCAGTCTGGATGTGTACAGTTTAGCAGAAATGCTGAAACATGACTAAAGGCTAGCTACACGAATGCTGTTGTTTTATATGGACTTTCTAAAGGGATTACAAAGAAAACAAGAAATTATAGTCTTATAAATGTAAAGATGAATCCAGCTTTGACTAATGGAACCTTGCCTTAAAAGAATTTAAACAAGCTGAACTCGAGCTGGACCTGAAAAAACGTGACGCTGTAAGGTGAAACAATGCTGAGAAGGATACAGGTGCTATAGTTCAACTGTGTTTAAATCCCTGTATGATATAAGACGGGTGCAAAACACGAGGTGATTACTAAATAAGAGCATCCAGAATGCAGTATCAGGACATTTTTAGTATTCCAAATGCTAATATATAAACTAGAAATAGAAAAATAAATACAGATCTGTTGTGTCAATTTTAAGCCAACAAACCTTATTCTATTTAATGGATTGCGTCTGTGAAACCCTCTCCTCGTGCACCTGTTCCCCATCGATCCTTCATGCCTTCCAGACAAGGTCTTTCAAGGTTTTCTTATCCCTGCTACTTTTCGGATAAGCAGTAGATTTGGGGTTGTTAAATACCCCAAACCCAGATTTCACTTCCTGCCCCTCTCTTCTTTCTCTTTCAGAAATCTAACCTCACATATTTATACTCAACAAGATGGCTGGAAGCTACTTTCAGGTCTCTGCCATAAATTTATTATGGCAGTTGCAACAAAACCAATCGCTTTCCAGTAACACCATCCAAGTGAATGTTTTTCCTTGTGGCCCCACAGAAATACATCATTCCACTGAACAGATTTATAAGTTCCTCCGCAGCATAGGTGCAGTGTAGTCTGCACCTATATACTCCAAACTCACATTAGTGACCGACCGGAGACATCGCTCTCTCTGAGTGAAGCACATAATCATATAAAAGTCTCACTAATAATGTCTCACTGTGATCGCATGGGGTGCATTCCTACGTATTCGTGTTTTGCAGGCGCAAAGGCTAAGAGTAACACAATCTCCAGGGAAGTGGAGAGGAAGTAGTGGGTTGAGGAGGGTCTGAAAAGACAACAATGCACAGATCAGGGGTACAGTAGAGAAGAAAATAAAGAATGTGGAGTGGAACCTGGGGATAAGAAGGAAGACTATCAGTGACCCTGTCCCTAGACACTTCCATGGCTGTATCTGCCAGTTGTCTCTGGAGAGGCAAGGTGCCTGGACAGTGCATTCCTAAGAGGGCAGATTAACATTCCTTAGATGCTACAGTATGGATAGTTAAAAAAAAAGGGGCTTCTCAGGAGTGTTCGCACTAACAGTGTGTAATGAGAGTGTTGAGGAAACTTCAAGTCTTTTCTTGTTAAAGCTAAGGTTACTTTAATCTTATTGCAGAGATAAAAAAAAAAGAAAGACCCCCCCCCCAAAAAAAAAAACAAAACAAAACTGACACAGTTGTGAACTGGTTAAGCCTGCCATGAAATGAAATATGGGTGTTTAAAAGGACAGTGTTGTGGCATGTAATAGCACACTGAGTATGCCACAATACGCGTGTTTGTGTATGTGTGCATGTCTAATGGCATAGGACGGCCACTGTGCGTCTGCTTGCCCTCCCACCATTTCCTATCAACTCGTCTGTGTCGCAGGACAAAAGCCTCCTTCACTGGGTCTGTCTGCCAGCCAGCGGAGCAGAGCGCGCTTTGTCTGTATGGGTTTTGTTCGAGAGAGACACCGGCATTCGCTGCCATCTTTGTGCATGTACAAATCTATGTGCGGCATAAGAAATGTGCAATAAACAAACTTGTAGATGTCTGTCCTATTATATGTGAACTCAAATGACCCAGTTTTTTTTGCAAATCGTCCTTTCTTTAAAATGTAGTTCGGGGCTTAAGACTTTATTTTAGCATGCATTTAGCACAAATGAGCTTTGGATTTATGGGTTTTAGAGTAACAGTTAAGGTTAGCTGTTTAATTAAAAGCACGGTCAGCAAAATGTCTGGAAAACATTGTCTGCATTTTGCCTGATGATTCTTTGGGAATTATGAAGGCTGCAGTTTTTCTTTTGAACATCTTTGTTAATCGACACTGATGTCGAAATATAAAATTACCAAGCCACACTGCACAGCTTAATAAATGATCTTAAAATGGTATGATACAGTATACTTAAGAAAAATAAACCACAAATGTAATGTGAGCAGTTACAGTGCATGACTACAGTCCTGTAACTTTCATTGCCTGCCAATGTGTGTGTCACTGACTAGGCTTGTGTTCGTGAGTGTGTGTCTGTCTAGGTTTCTCTTTGTGTGGGTGTGGAGAAGACACAGGCTGTCAGATTGTAAAGCACTGTGAGGAGTCAGGGGAGGCGTGGGTCTGTTCTCAGATGCTTCCCTCTGTGACCTTAGACCATCATAAATCTCCTAATTCCCTCATTCCAGTGTCAAATGGAGCAGTGCTCTCATGTGCTGGAAATTCCCTTGTTCCTGGCTGCCAGAGAATGAATCCTACAGTAGCCCCACGACCAAAGCTTGCCCTTTGTAGTACTGTTACACTCTGATAGGGGCAGGCAGTCATCTCTCGACTTGCTGCAATAGAATGCAAAAAAGTCACTTTTTAAGAAACAAAAAGAGAGAAAAAATGTTTTTCCAGGAAGCTAGCACAGCATGCCATAACATAACATCTACAAAGCAGTGTTTCGGTCTTCTAACGTATCAGGTGTATTGTTGGGTTATACAGCAACAAGAGGTTCTGGCTAAATAATAGCAGCAATAGTGAATAGCAGCAGCAGTAACGTACAGCTTGATGTCTAAGCAGAGTGATTTTGTTTTTGCAGCTGATCATCAGCTCATCTCCTTGCATTGAGCTCAGATAACTTCATCTTATCATTCAAATGTACCAAAAAAGGCAAAACATTCCTATCGGCTTGTAAAAATTTGCAGTCCTTGTTGATCCAGGCTGTCGGCTTCCAGCTTTGTCCTTTCTACTGGTGATCAGTTTCAAGTGTGTTGCCAACAGGGAGGAAGTTTTTATTCAAAAACAGAAAGCGAGCTGCTTCATTTCTTAGAAGCTAGCATAGCAATCACCGAGTCTTCCGTACTGATTGATAACCCTCATCAGCAGCTTGCACTATGTTCATTTTGTGGTATGGAGGAGGGAGAAGACTACTTGGAGCCCTTTAATGGGGCATAGCAAGACTTACAACCCTCACAACAGGGATCTGGAGGCACCTATGGGGATCCGTGACCATTACCACAAGCAGCCCGCTGAATATGAAACAATATAAATGTAATACTTAGCTTATTTGTACCAGCAGACCCCTGTGCTGTGAAGGCTCACTGGTTGTGGGGCATTTAAAGCACATGAGCACCATGAGATTGTGAATATCGAGTGACTCCCTGCTTCTGGATAGCTGGCTGCAGCAGAACACCCTGTCCAGTGAATAGAAAACAATGCGCACGAGGCTGTGTGTGTCTAAATCTGTATAGTAAATCATCCATGAGTGACAGGCTTTGAGCCTGGAAATTCGTAATACAGCTACTAAAGAGTGTTTCTTTTCCCAGACAACCACAATCGTTATATGTTGGTTCAAAACCATTGGAAGGCCTGAAACTGCTGAAAAGTTAGGATCACTTAAAAAAAATAAAGGAAAGAAGGAATGCAGTGACAAAGACTCCGGAAATGAAAAAGGGACTGAAGGGCCACTAGATTGAGTATGACATTCCAGAGATCATGTTTCAGCAAGATTTGCTGCTTTAATATAAACTCAATTAATTCCAGTGTAAGCGGAGTAACACATAGTAACATGTGGTATTAATGGGCCAACTTCAAAATCCATATACCTGTTAACAGTGATCACTATCACTGACCCATATACGCTTTATTTGGTCTGGGATTTGATCAGAACGACTCTACCCTTTGGCCCCTGAGACTCTTGCAGCCAGGGAACCAACTTCCCCTCATGCTTCTGCTGCATTTATTAGCCAAATTCATGGGGACTTGTGTGGAGATTTACAGCCCACTTCATCTTGAAAGCTTTTTTATTGTTGTAATGTTAACCCTAAAAGAACATACTAAGTATCAGCGCGGGCATATATCACATACAGGAGCCTTGCCTGTGAACTCAAACCCTGCGGCTTTTAATATGCGCACACACATGAAGGATGGCGAGCGTGTAGCATTAAATGTACAAAAAGCGCACATACCTACACATCCCAGAGATGCTAAAGACTTCTGCAGGTCTGCAGGATTAAAAGGATTGTCAGGGACCAAGCAGTAAAGCATAAAGGACACAGGTGGTTTTAATTCAAAAAACGGGTTTTATTGACCCAAAAATATGAAAATATATTTAACAAAGCCAAAACTTAAACAGGCAGACCAATAAAAGAGGTCAACTCAATAGACTAAACTCAAGCTAATAATTAACAAAACCTCAAACAAACATATGGTAAACTGACCTGCTGAAATGACACACAGGGGGACTTAAATACTGGTTTAGCTAAACCAAATGACACACACGGGGGAAAACAAGATGGCTGCCATATAACCAACTAATACAAAACATTTAAACAAACATGAAACACCCCCCAGGCAATGAAGCATGTGGTGCAATCCAATTAGGCTGTCAGCAGTACTTCAGGTCTCCCAGCCCTTTGCCACACCTTTTGCCAGACAGGAGGAGACACCAACCCCCAGGTAACTCAAACAAAGAAAGATGTATTAATATAACATAAAACAGAACTTTGACCTTGCAAGGTTAATATGTGTGCACGCCATATAAACATTGGAAGGTGTGATGGAAAAATGAATACATTTAATAAAGAAACGATATTGAACAATAAATAGAATATTTTAAAGTAGTGACTGTAAATTAAACTAAAGTGAATCAACGGGTGATGAGGTGTGGAGCTTACCATGTGTGGCATGCCATCACAAGGATTAATAAATGTTTCGCTTTGTAGCTGGAGGATTAACTCTTTCGTTTTATACTTATGGCACAAATACTCCCAATAACAACAGTATATACTAATTATAGGTGAATTATCCATATATGCACACGACTGCTACAAGAACAAATGTCAAATCAAGGCCAAAAAAAGCAAAACACAAAGCTTGCTTATGCTTCATTTTAGTTCTGGCCCAGGCCTTAATCTCTCTGTAGCTTCAGAAAAAAAGAGTGACACATAAAGACGTAATAGGACGGCTCAGGGAGGTGCACTGCAAGCTGGATCAGGAAGGAGGTCCCAGTCTTGACAGCTCTTTCTCCCTGGGGCCCACCTCTGTCCAGGTAGCACCTTCTATAGCACTGCCTGAAAAAGACATTTTTTGTGGTTGAAGGGGCTCAGAGGGTGGATATATTTGACAAAGGAGTCCATACTGTGGAATTTAAAGTGCCAGAGAATCTGGGTGGGGTGGGTCGGGGGTAGAGCTGATCCCACCGAGTTTAATCCTTGACATCAAGTGAGCAAAATCCCAACGCAGCCGCTACTGTCTCCCCCCACACCCCACCCAGACGGCCTGTGGATGTGGGTTTTATCAGCTCAAGGATAGATGTGGGGCAGCACATCAGTGGATTCCTGCCTCTTTGTTTGCTCTGCATTTATCTGCATTGGAAATACGGCGTGAAATGGGCAGATAAGGTCATACCGTTAGAGTTCACTTAAACCTTTAAAGCAAGGAAACACAAGCCAAGGTTGTAAATGACACCTGGTACTGGTTCACGAGGGGATTTCAGTGCACGGACTACAACATAGAATCTTTTTTCTTTTGCTTATTTAAATTGATCTTAAAATATTACATCAAGGGCAAAGGAGTATTTGAAACTGGCCTAAAGTTCTACAGTATAAAGAGAAACAAACTGAAGCTTTAATGCAAGAAACATTAATTATTCTTTTTTTCCCCCCTGAATTTTTTGTTTCTGCGTCTGATTAGGATTTTAAAAAGCGGGGAGATAGTGGAAAAGTGAAATAAAGGCTGCAAAAAAAGATCAGAGTGCAACAACCCAGCCAACATGTATATATGGGCCCCACCTGGTTTTTGCTCGGGCTGGATGGGTACCATGTGGGCATGGGCTCAAACTGGGCTTTTTGTATGGGGCTTACTTGGGTTCTTCACATTAAACCCATATGGGCCATCCCAAGTGAGCACTTTTAGTAGGTCCTAGCTGGGTCAAACATGGGAAACACTTAACTTGGTCCAAAATGGGAAACACATGTAGGACCCACTTGGGTTTTCCACCTGGGATAGACATGGGCAAACACAGTCATTTAAGGATAGGCTGTTGTTGTGTGCCCCAGGTGGGGCAAAGTTAGGTAATCAATATATGTTTTAGTATCGATGACACAGGTGGGCCCCACCTGGTCAAACTAAATGGGTCGCACATGGGCAAATGCAAGTCAGACCCTGAAAACATGTCTATGTGGGCCCCAGGTGGGGCAAAGTGAGGTAATCAATATATTTTTTTAGCACTGATGACATAGGTGGGGCCCACCTGGTCAAACTATATGGGTCGCACATGGGCAAATGCAAGTCAGACCCTGAAACATGTCTATGTGGGCCCCAGGTGGGGCAAAGTTAGGTAATCAATATATTTTTTTAGCACTGATGACATAGGTGGGGCCCACCTGGTCAAACTATATGGGTCACACATGGGCAAATGCAAGTTAGACCCTGAAAACATGTCTATGTAGGCCCCATATGGGTTATGTTAAGTTAATATGGGCATATATTTTATGTGGGCTCAAGATTGTTTAGTATATATGGGACCCACTTGGGTTTCTCACATGAAAGCCATATGGGCAAAACCAAGTGGGAACATATAGTAGGTCCTGGCTGGGTCAAACATGGGAAACACTTCACTTGTTTCAAAATGGGAAACACACGTAGGACCCACTTGGGTTTTTCACCTGGGTTAGACATGGGCAAACACAGTCATTTAAAGAAAAGCATTTGCTGTGTGCCCCAGGTGGGGCAAAGTGAGGTAATCGGTATATATTTTTTGGTACTGATGACACAGGTGGGGCCCACCTGGTCAAACTATATGGGTCACACATGGGCAAATGCAAGTCAGACCCTGAAAACATGTCTATGTGGGCCCCATATGGGTTATGTTAAGTTAATATGGGCATATATTTTATGTGGGCTCAAGATTGTTTAGTATATATGGGACCCACTTAGGTTTCTCACATTAAAGCCATATGGGCAAAACCGAGTGGAAACATATAGTAGGTCCTGGCTGGGTCAAACATGGGAAACACTTCACTTGTTTCAAAATGGGAAACACACGTAGGACCCACTTGGGTTTTTCACCTGGGTTAGACATGGGCAAACACAGTCATTTAAAGAAAAGCGTTTGCTGTGTGCCCCAAGTAGGGCAAAGTTAGGTAATCAGTATATATTTTTTAGTACTGATGACACAGGTGGGGCCTACCTGGCCAAACTATATGGGTCACACATGGGCAAATGCAAGTCAGACCCTGAAAACATGTCTATGTGGGCCCCATATGGGTTATGTTAAGTTAATATGGGCATATATTTTATGTGGGCTCAAGATTGTTTAGTATATATGGGACCCACTTAGGTTTCTCACATTAAAGCCATATGGGCAAAACCGAGTGGAAACATATAGTAGGTCCTGGCTGGGTCAAACATGGGAAACACTTCACTTGTTTCAAAATGGGAAACACACGTAGGACCCACTTGGGTTTTTCACCTGGGTTAGACATGGGCAAACACAGTCATTTAAAGAAAAGCATTTGCTGTGTGCCCCAGGTGGGGCAAAGTGAGGTAATCGGTATATATTTTTTGGTACTGATGACATAGGTGGGGCCCACCTGGTCAAACTATATGTGTCACACATGGGCAAATGCAAGTCAGACCCTGAAAACATGTCTATGTGGGCCCCAAATGGGTTATGTTAAATTAATATGGGCATATATTTTACATGGGCTCAAGATTGTTTAGTATATATGGGACCCACTTGCGTTTCTAACATCAAATCCATATGGGTGGGCATCCAATGTAGGTCCTAGTTGGGTTAGTGATGGTAAATGTGTACATTGGTTCAAAATGGTAGCACATGCTTATGTGAGGATTCTTCTTCTGTGAAGAGCCTGAGAAAGTGTTATTTGAATAAAGGAGGATTTATTCCAAACAAGCCCATCACAGATTGCGCACAACCCAGGGAGTTCTGAAAGTCAAATTGTAAAAATAATCTCAAAAGAAAGTATGAACATAACTCTCTTTTATAACCTGCAGACGGCACCCATGTGGTACCATTCTCTAAGAAATCACCCTAACTTTAACATATTTGGCACAACCTCAGTCTATCACTTTTGCTACCCTTACGTACAGTCAGATGTTCTTGACCCTTCATTTTTGACCCTCTCAGTATTTAGCCTTGGCTAGCAAATGTACTCAAAGTCCACATTGAGACCTCAAGATGTTATGTGTTATCAGAAACTACAACCCAGCTGTCAAGTGAGACTATAGGAACTTTGGTGTTTTTGAACATTCAATGTTACTCAAAACACTCTGCACACTATTCCAAATAACTGGTTTGAAACTGGTTACTTTTTAATTTTAGATTTCATTTTATGTACTTAATGTGAACTCTGCATGGTAGGCTGCATGGTGAGGCTCAGATAAGATAAAATAAGGACTTCATGATTCTTCTTAGGTAAATTCACTTGTCACAGCAGCAATAATAAGTGATTAAAACGGACACAAGAGTAGAAAAAAAGAAAAGCAAAAAATACGAATAAAAAACCTAAGATAAAAGTGAATTACACAGACAAAATCCAGATTTGGCATTTGCAAATTAAGGATTACTGGTTGTTCAAACAATTAAGACTATTTACTTGAGCAAACATGCAGTTGAGGATTTTTAGTAGATCAGACACACTCTACTGTATTAGAGAAAAGACAGTTAGTTACATGGAAGATGGAAGTTTTGGTTAATCAGATCCAGTAAAGCTCCTGAAGTATATTACCGATCTGTTAAAATGTTACTCTTCAAACTTGTGCCCTCAAATTATATAACCAGAAATAATTTATATTTTCTTTGAACTAGTGGAAAGGAGAGGGAATGGGGTCTTTCAAGCAGTCACACTTCAACTGTGAAACTCCCTTGTCCTTATGGTGTATTGACACTATTGAAACTTTTCAAAACCAGTCTAATGTTAGAAGAGCTTTTAGGTAAACTGTTATTCTTCTTCTTATCATTATTATATTTTTATTAATTATATTTTTATTATGATGTTGATTTGGGTGACACTTTTTGATAAATATTATATATTACTTTTTAAAACATATTAACCATCCCTATGCTTAAAAAACTTTTAAAAATAAAATTGTTCTTTTAAACTTGTGCATTGTTTGACTTTTAAAATTTTTGTATCAGGTGTAAAACGACTTTTTAAATAAAGTTGTTTTTAATGTGAGCAGCTCCTATTGGCTCGTTTAAAAAGAGGGAGGAGCAGATTACACCGCCTAGCGTCTAGTCTTCGCGGTCTTTCGTCTGTTGCGCCTTTTCTCTCCCTGGTGTTTAAGAACGTGGAGGACAAAAGGATACCAAAGAATCGAAAACTATGACAAAGGTAAATACTTAAAGTTTGATACGTTTTCATCAATGGTTATTTTAGTAACTTTCTATAGTCGTCCTAAACGGTATAAGGGGGAGAAGCATAACATCTTTAGCTAGCAGGTAGAACTGGGTTAATTTGCTGCATTGTCTTTGGCAAACATAATTTAAAGTTAATTAAAAAACTCTTACTGCCTATATTCTACTCAATAAAGTTCATCTTATCTTATTCTGTTTTCATTGCACCATTCTCTCTATACAGTTTTTGAATTTACACACTATAACGTACACGGCAGTTTTTTTCTGTGCTTCTGCAACTGTTTCTTGGGTTTTCCTATAAGGTTTTTGTAATTAATTTAAAAAATTTATATTATTTTTTTGGCTTTAGTGGATTCCTGCTCAGCTAACTCGGCCATTATGCACTACCCAGTAAACAAAATGGCTGAACAGTATCTTAAATGTCTGAACATGAGCTAGTCATACCATGTTACGTAATATTCATGTGCAGTGTAGCAAGGTGATTGTTTAAATTACAGGAGTAGATGCCTGCAGCTGAAACGGTTTTCTGATCTGAATACGGTAATGTTACCAGATATGCATTGTACTATGGGAAAACGGTGGTGGATCAGTGTGTAAAAAGCCCCCAAAAGAAACACACAGCGTCTTTAGCTCAAACACTGTCTGATCACTCTCTTAGATACTGTGCTGTTCCATCTAGTTATTGGTTACTGAGAAAGGTTAGGTCATTAATTAATTAAGAGAGTGCAGCTGTTCAGATCAGATGGTGAAGTAGGAAAATGCAGAACATGTTATTATAGCTGAATGCTGTGTAAAATACTAGTAATAAATCTAACTCCCATTTATGGCTTTTACTACTGTGGGGCTAAATAAAAAATTACAGACATAATGAAATCTGCTACAATTACAAAGCTTAAGTTTAAAACAATTATTATATATTAAGCATTTTTTTGCTCTTTTTTTTTTAAATTCTTTTTGCTAATAATGGACTCAATTTTATTATCAACTTCAAAGACCTATTAAACTTTTAAACCATTAAATCCAGGAAATTAGATGCCCGTAAATGTACGAGACCCTCTTTATGTCTAGTATCCCCAAATATTTAATAATCCTTTCTAAAAGTACACAAATTTTGTTCTTTTCAATTAAATATTGCATGTTCAATGTATTCTTGAGCAGGTAAAAATTCCACTAAATTAGTTTTTGCATATTTTTAAGTATAATAAAATTTTTATAGTTTGCGAGTACTTTTAATTTGGAGATTTTGCCACTTGATTTGAAGTTTGGATAGTGCTTTATAGTCATTTGTAAATGTTTTGAACTCATCTGGCTTCTTAATAATTTAATAAAAAATTAACAAGCCATGTAATAATTTGAAAACCACTAGGGACCACTTATAAAAAAGTAATTCCTTTTTTACTTAAAGGAATTTAGGATTTATGTCTGTCAAGTCATTTGTTCTGGCATAAGTCACCATTTTGATATATCTTCCTGTGACTTTAAAGTCTGTCAGCTAGTTAGATACATTTTTGCACTGCTAGTGTTTGCTGCTTGAATTAGTCAGTTTATCATATAAACACATGTAGTGCCTTTCAAACTTTTAATTACACTGTTCATTTTGTGCATTAGTAAGAGAATCTTTTATATTGAATTATCCTGGGAAAAAACAAAAATGTTTGTATTTTCTCATGCACTTTCTTTCATTTCCTTATCACGTTTAGATTCTTCAAGATCACAAGCACCATCTTTGACATGTAAGTAACTTTCATATTATTTGTATTACTTATTATTATTATTATTATTATTTTTGAAAAGTGATGGTCTTTGGGGCATCCTTTTTTTTTATTGGTATTAAGTATATATATTTATTTAGGCACAGGAGGCAATGATCTATTTTAAAATTTAACATTTATTTAATTTTCATCTTTTATGCTAACAATAATGCCAACAGTGTTCTCTTCACTTGACCCACAACTCTGACAGTTTTGGTCCTCTGCTCTCCTCACAATTGGCTGATTTCCATCTGAGCTGCTACTGTCAACTGCATTAAACTGATTTTACATTGCCTTGTTATTCTAATCTTTATCTGCGTTTTGGACTCCAAACATTCACACCTGCTGTTAGTAACCAGAGCTCACAAGAGTGTAAGGCGTGTAGTTCAATAAAGTGATCGATGTGTTCACTAGCTGATTTCAATAAACCGGTAACTTATCAAATCCATATTTTATAGGAAGTACATTACTGATAAAAGTGGTAATAAACACGGTAACCAATAAAAATTAAAATTTCCTGTTATAAAAAAAAATACTGCAGTGAGCTCGGTTTTCTAACACCAGGTGTGAACATCTACAGTCTTTAAGCGCTGGTAAAGATTTAAAAATAAAAGCATTCAATAACATAACATAACATTAAACACTAAATTAGTTTGATGGTGTTGACTGCAGCAGCTCAATGTTAATCAGCTGATGGTGATGGAAGCAGATGAGCGTTTTTCATCATGGTTGTTAGTGATGTGTTGGTCAAAACGAAACGGCTCTTTGAAGTGAACGACACAAGCGTGTTTTTTCTCTCTCTCTCACCCGCTCTCTCGCACTTTTTTTCCGCTTCACTCTGCAAGCGAGCCTTGTGCTTTGCGCTGGGAAGAGGGGGGAGGGGCGGTTGTTACACACGCAGTAGCACAGTAACAGAGCAGGAGGGAGAGAGAGAGAAAGAGAGCCAGGGACAACAACGTCACATTAGAAAGGTATAGTAATCATCCACAACTATTTTCAATTGCGGATGATAAAGGATTCAGAAAGTTTATTCATGCAGGCCCATATGACAGAGAATGTGCATCTTCTGTTTGTTTTCATATTATAATTTATATTTAATTGTGTTGTGGTTTGCAGTGTTTTGTGTTGTTTCACTTTAAATTTGTTTAAAAGGAAAAAGCTGAAAATTTAAATAGTTAAAAGTTGAAATGTAAATAGTTGTTTTTTTTGTATTATATGATTTATTTATTACATTTTATGTGGAGAGAATAAATAAAAGTATATTTACGGTGGCTGCTAGAGACAAAGCACGTACAAACCCCAAAACACGTAAAAACTCCATAGCACGTACAAACTCCAAAGCACGTACAAAACACAACAGAAGTGCTCCAGGATGCTAGGCACAGTGTTGAGATTTTGTTACCTAGTGGCTACACAAGCCAGGAAGTACCAACGACCAGATTTGGTGTGTGGTAGTAACAGGTAAATGAACAGCTTTTGGAATTTTTTATGAATATATATGAGTGCTTGTGTATAAATACACAAAAAATACACATATGATTTCAATTGTGTAAATTAAGTGATCTAGATAGCTCTGTTTTGGAAGTTCAGTTGACGCTAGAAATGGGTTTTGGAGTTTGTACATGCTTTGTCTCTAGGGGCCACCATATATATTTATATATAAACATATATAAATAAAACCACGTTTCTTTTTTTACATTAGTAATTCCTTTTGTTCATAATTTTATATTGTTGTTAATAATAAATTAATTAAAGCAACAAAACAACCTGAAGAGCCGGTTGGGAGCCGAAAGAGCCGGCTTTCTAAAAAGAGACGAAAATCCCATCACTAGTTGTGTAATATGCTGGTATTGATATGATCAAAAATGAACTGAGTTGTTTCGTATTCTATAGAAATTGTACATCTAATTAATAACAAGGCTTTCTGCTGATGTTATTAATTAAAAATGTATTGTTTTATTTTTAAGCAACAACTTTTTAGCATGCAATCAGTCCATGCTGTACAGGACAGATTTGTAAACTGTGCATACAAAAATAGACTATTTTACAAAATTGCTCTTTCAACAAATGTAAATCACAGCAGATTTTTTTTGTTGTAGGTGCACTGTCACAACTAGAAATGTGGGGGGAAGTCCTCAAAGTTGAAGGCAGAACAGGAAAATACATGGAAATAACAATTTTCCTTTAAATGGTAAATGGCCTGCATTTTTATAGCGCTTTTCTAGTCCCTAAGGACCCCAAAGCGCTTCACACTACATTCAGTCATTCACCCATTCACACACACAATCACACACTGGCGATGGCAAGCTACATTGTAGCCACAGCTGCCCTGGGGCGCACTGACAGAGCACATCAGTAAAGGTCGATCTGGATACTTGATAACTGTTGGTATAGGTATGACATGAATTTGAATCTCCATTATCACAGGTTTTAATTGGGAGGGAACATGCAGATATACAGGAGGACTATAAACAGCAATTCCTATTGCATACAACTGTTTTAGAAAATACCAACAACACTGTTAATTTATCACTTGCTGGTCTATAGACTTTACAGTGTGGATGGATGGAAAATCCATCTGGCTCCACTCTGGCTGAATTGGTGCTACAAACAACTCTGCGCTCGGCTTTCCTGGCTGTGTGTGGATTTATACTTACACATCCAAATTTTGACCCTATTTTTCTTCCTTTCAGCTGATTGGTCAATTTCATGTCAATCACCAATTAAACAATCCAATCAGAGAACATCTCCAGAAGTTGATTCTGTTCATCTGGACGTAGCATTTTCAGTGGGAGAAAATGCTGCAAGCGCTACGTCCAGATGAACAGAATCAACTTTTGGAGATTTACTTACCTGGATGATTGAGCATGCATCAAGACAATCAGAGAACAGATAGGTTTGGCTGTTGGAGGGCTGCATTACGGAGCTTCAGGTCCTGGAAGAATAAATTCCCTTTTACATACCAGACCAGCATTTTTCTTCATTAGCACGAAGGAAAACAGTCTGTGCGTGTCAGAGTTCTGTGGTTTTTGTGTCACAGGGCTTATAATATGTGTAAAAATCTGGCCAGGGACCATCACATCACACTGCTATCATATTTTTCTGTTGCTATCATGTTTCTTTTCTGAGATGTTGTTACTTTTATGACAGATGTAACGAGAAATCTTCCAGAAAGTTAAATTTTTTATTCTAATCAAATATTTGATTCTGATAACAGATAAAGATTTTTTTTTTTACTTTTGTTCTGCTATTTCATAGTTTATACAAATTTTGGCCAATTCCTATTTATTTTAACCCTTTAGCCCCCAAAAAGTCGCCAGCGACAGGTTTTTCCAAACCTGTCTTGTCAAACCTGAGCTCTGCCAGGGGCCCAACACGCCTGGACTTTTAGAAGAAAAGAGATGTCCGAAAATAAACCACAGGGTCAAATACTTAATTTTGTTCAGTGTTTTAGAGTTATTAATTTGAATTGACTAATTTAAATATTTTATTCATGTACATTTTGATTGCCTTTAGTAAAAATGGCAAAATTTCAATTTCTTTTTTCTTTCTGTTATTAATCCTTGATTACATTCATATAGTATACAGTAGAGGAAAAAACCTACCAGACCTACCAGTTATCCTGCGTAACATTATTGGGGATAAAGGGTTAAGGAAGCGCAATTAATTTTTTTAGTTTAGCTTGTGTTTACTACCATTTTTTTTTTTATCACCACACAGTAAACATTAAGTAATATGTAAAGTGTCCATTTATCCTCCATTCCGGTCCATTATCTTAAGCTTAGGCTGCTGCCCCTCGACCCAATCCGGTACTAAGTAGAGAGGCCCAGACTTCGCTCTCTCCAGGCACTTGGCCCAGCTCTTCCGGGGGAATCCCAAGGCATTCCCAGGCCAGCCGAAAAACATAGTCCCTCCAGCATGTCCTGGGTGTTCTGGGTCTCTTCCTGGTGGGACGAGCCCAAAACACCTCACCAGGGAGGCATCCTAACCAGATGCCAGTATCTAATCTGTCCTTTTTGTATGTTCCCCTCAGGTTGCCATGGTAGCAGATACAGGGGAAACAAGTGTAGACGATGCCACAAGAAGGATGATGAAATTCCTCATATCACCTGAGCTGGCTGTGGAGTACAACATGCTTGGCCGACATGGGGAAAAAAAAGTTCAGAGATTTGCGTCTTTTTAATGTTGTGTATGGTAAGTTAGTTTCACTTGAGACATTTGAACTTTAGAAAACTAAACTTTTTTAATAAAGTGTTTGAAAGTGTAACTGAGATTGGTTATCATGCAATTTGTATATATTTTTTGAGGCAATAAAGTGAAATAAACATTGTTCTTTGAAAATCATCACCAAATGAAGTAAGCTAAGATTAACTTTACTTTGGCTTGCCCGTTTTTCTTCTTCTTCATTTGCAGAGGCACTGAAGAATTATTTAACATCAAAAGTCAACTTGCAAGAAGCAGAGAAGGCTCTGTCCAAGTGGTTCAGTGGAGCTAAAGACAGAGGAGGACCGAGGGCTGCAAGGGTACAAAATAGACTTACGGCTCTGTAAAAAAACAAACCCTGCTGATTCAAGATAAGCTTTTGAGTTTTCCATCTGACTTTTTCCCCATGTTGCTACAGTTCCAAATATCTAAGGAATTTTGCTGTAGTTTGACATTTCTAGTTTTTAAACGTTTACGCACTTTGGAATACAGTTACGTAAAATCACAGTTGTTGGACAAAATAAATGTGAAAAATGTTGTTTTGTGTACCCTCGTGATTTTTGAAATGGTTTTATTTACAAACTAGATTTTGTTTGCGGTCAGCTTTAATATATTTGGTGTCTTTGTGTCACAGAACCCGTATTAGCCGTCTGAAAAATTGATTTTGTGACTGTTTTACTACATGGGGCCCACTCAGTGCCAGAACTTAGTCAATTCAAACTAGAAATAAGATGCAAATACAGAACCCACTGCTAATGCCATTCCAACTTTTTAGCTCATGTTTTCCTCATGTTGTACCCACTAAGAACTTGAAAAATGGGGCCTAGGTGGGTTTCAGTGTACTTTGCCCAGTTGGGGTCCATTTAGTTCCCAGATTTTACCTATATAACACCGAGATGGGCTTATAAAATGGGGCCATTATGGAACCCGTGGACAATCCCACTTAAAACCCACTTTTTAGCCTATGTGGTACTCACATGGTACCCACAAAACAACTTGAAAGGTGGGGCCTGGGTGGGTTTCTTTGTACTTTGCCCAGTTGGGGTCCATTTAGTTCCCAGATTATACCAATATAACACCGAGATGGGCTTACAAAATGGGGCCATTATGGAACCCGCGGACAATCCCACTTAAAACCCACTTTTTAGCCTATGTGGTACTCACATGGTACCCACAAAACAACTTGAAAGGTGGGGCCCGGGTGGGTTTCTGTGTACTTTGCCCAGTTGGGGCCCATTTAGTTCCCAGATTTTACCAATATAACACCGAGATGGGCTTATAAAATGGGGCCATTACGGAACCCGCGGACAATCCCACTTAAAACCCACTTTTTAGCCTATGTGGTGCCCACATGGTACCCACAAAAACTTGAAAGATGGGGCCCGGGTGGGTTTCTGTGTACTTTGCCCAGTTGGGGTCCATCTAGTTCCCAGATTTTACCAATATAATACCGAGATGGGCTTATTAAATGGGGCCATTATGGAACCCGCGGACAATCCCACTTAAAACCCACTTTTTAGCCTATGTGGTGCCCACATGGTACCCACAAAAAACTTGAAAGATGGGGCCCAGGTGGGTTTCTGTGTACTTTGCCCAGTTGGGGCACATTTAGTTCCCAGATTTTACCAATATAACACCGAGATGGGCTTATAAAATGGGGCCATTGTGGAACCTGCGGACAATCCCACTTAAAACCCACTTTTTAGCCTATGTGGTGCCTACATGGTACCCACAAAAACTTGAAAGATGGGGCCCAGGTGGGTTTCTGTGTACTTTTCCCAGTTGGGGCCCATTTAGTTCCCAGATTTTCCTAACATAACACCTATATGGGCATTTAATATGGGGCCATTACGGAACCCGCGGACAATCCTATATGGGGCCCATTTTTCAGCCCATTTCCAAACCATATGGGCCCCACATATAAATGTTGGCTGGGAAAGGGTCTTATCCAGACACACACGGTCTGTGGGACTATTGCGTTTTGTGCAAATGTTCTTTAACTAGATTTTTGTTTCTAGAAGCCCTAACCTCTATCTCTAACCTTGTAAAATATGCTTTTTAAATTTCTCTTATTATCATCATAAAGAAAGAAAAATCCTCATAACATTTTATCAGAACACTGGATCCTTCTCAAGCTATTCAACCTCACACTTAGCCACCTCATGCAAGTCTAAACATCAAAAGCAGCAAAGCAGTTAATGACTAAACGTGGTCAAACAGTGGTCTGTGTGACTGCTTCACTCCCACACAGGTGCATTCACCCACACACCAGGTGCACTGATCTCAACTGAACTACACAGTACAGCCAAACAAATCCAGATTATAGCTGGCCCATGACATGTCAAAACATCTGTCAGTGTGTGGCAATCCGGGATAGGCTTCGGTCACAAAGGTCACTCGCTGTGAGCGGAACTATTCACAAAAGAGATTCTGCTTACATTAGCCTTCTTCTTTTTGCTTTTTGACAAAATACAGATAAAAGGAAAGGTGAGCCCAAACAAAATGCTCGAGTTTGTATTTAAAATAAAAGAAGAGATAGCTAGCAACAAAACAGGGACAGCATTCTTGAATAGCATTAGCATAACAGTAATTTAAAAGGTTTGTTCATGTGAAATTTACTTTATTTATTCTTCAATAATGACCGTATTTTTTTGCACTATAAAACACACTTAAAATCCTTTAATTTTCTCAAAAATCGACAGTGCGCCTTATAATCCGGTGCGCCTTCTGTATGAAGTGTGATTGTGCTTACTGACCTCCAACCAATTTTATGTGAAACACGGCGCTCAAAAATCTGTCAAAAAATGTTTTAGTATGACTTTGGTAAGCTATGAAGCCGCACCACTTGATGGATTGTTGGAGCATTACGGCTACTGTAGTCAGGAGCCTCGCGGAGTAATCTGGGCCCAAAAATCCATCCACTTCAGGTCCCAAAGTGAAATGAACACTGTGGCGTCACTGAGAATTACAAACTGTCTAAATTCTTTCATCTGTAATAAAATGATCAGCGTTGCTGCTTTACCAGGTGTAACAATTAACTTTAACATCCAGGCATCCATGAAAACAGAATTTATTAAATTTAACGGAATTAGAAGTTAGCAGGAAGTTAGCTCACTAGTTTCCACCTAAACATGATATAGCATGTTCAGACTGAGAGATTTCTGAAAAAATTTAAACATCTGCTATCACTTCCAACATAAATGAAGACAGAAAACTAAACAGCAGTGACGTTTGCAGGGTTTCTGAACTTGGACTAGCTGGTATATAATGATGTGCTACGTGATCGCTAGCAACACAGCTATGTTAGCATAACATAAACACAAGGTGTGTCCAAATTCATAGGCTGCATCCTCCTGAGGACCCGTCCTTTGTGGTCTATGTGGGCCAGGTCCACAGAAGATCGGGTAGGTCGGAAGTAAACGGCTGTGAAATTGGATGGTGTAGCCTTCAGATTTGCGTCACCGCTGTCTTGGTGGAGTTTGGTAAATGGTAAATGGCCTGTATTTGTATAGCGCTTTGCTAGTCCCTATGGACACTTTACATGTTCAGTCATCCACCCATTCACTCACACACTGGTGATGGCAAGCTACATTGTAGCCACAGCCACCCTGGGGCACACTGACAGAGGCGAGGCTGCCGGACACTGGCGCCACCAGGCCCTCTGACCACCACCAGTAGGCAACAGGTGAAGTGTCTTGCCCAAGGACACAACGACCGAGACTGTCCAAGCCGGGGCTCGAACCTGCAACCTTCCGATTACAAGACGAACTCCCAACTCTTGAGCCACAATTGTCGTTTAATAAACTCAGCCGTCTGCTCCTTGCTATCTAAACTATAACAGGACACTGGTGTAAATTCTCAACCATCTCACACTTCTGTTTAATCGTTTTTCTGTTTGATGTTTATTCAGCGCCTTCTGGTCCGAAAAATACGGTAGGCAAGTATTTTGCTAAATGTCAGGCATTTTCTGAACTCTCCCCGGAAAGTGACAGCTCTGGCCCAAAGCTCCACCAAACTGTCGCAGTCATCTTACTCCGTTCAAGACCTTATGCCAAGTATTGCTTCCATGTCAAATCACACTCTCTCTCTCTCTGGGTCTCTCTTTCTCTGTCTCACAGGCAGACACTTATGTGCTTGTCAGAGGAGGCCATACAGCTCTTTAGTTGCATCAAATAACTTGTTCAGCAGAGTTTAGCAGCAAAGGACAACAACCGACCGTATCGGCTAAATCCATATCACAATTTCCTTGACGTTGTGTGGCAGGCAGTGTTTCATCACAGTGACAGCTCCGTTGGCTGGATGTGGTGACAGTATTATTACTGAATAGGAAACTTAAAGGCGCTGGTTTTCGTGTCAGTCAGGGATAATGGTTAATGCTACACTTTCACCGTGAGATCATCATGCATGCTCACGCTGAACACTGATGGATCGCATGATTCAGTTCATCGTCACTATCGTTCTGGCGGGCTTTGAATGTCTAGAACTGAGGAGCTTGAGGGCCATTTATAATTCACCTTGAAAATAAAGGCGAGAAGGAGAACGGTAGCGTTACACCTTGAAGATATTAGCGTCCATTGTCGCGTGTGACTTAATGGCTAGTCGAACAGGATATTGACCCAAGCAAAGCATGTCTGCCTGGCTTTATGATTCTTATCAGAATGAATGAAGCTGCAGACCCCGCTAAGAGTGATACTTTAGCCATCCATTCTTTGTCATTCATCACTGAGGCGGGAAGTGAGATTCCTATATCCATTAAGCGAAGATAGATTCACAGTTCCCTTGTGGCCATTTAAGTTAGCAGAAGAGGTCAAATCTCCTCCAACAGCCTTGAACCTACCTTGAAATATCAAAGCATTCATTTCACATGAGCTGCTGCTCCTTGTTAACAGGAAGCTGTGTACACATTTTTGGAGAACCACCGCAACCGCAAGGGTTACAAAATACATCAGTCAGGCATAACATTTTGAACAGTGACAGATGAAGTGAATAACGCTGATTGTATCTTCATCATGACACATGTTATGATGGGTGGGATATATTAGATGGCAAGTGAACATTTTGTCCTCAGAGTTGATGTGTTAGAAGCAGGAAAAATGGACAAGTGATTTGAGCCAGTCTGACAAAATGTGATGGCTAAACGACTGAGTCAGAGCATCTCCAAAACCTGTGGGGTGTTCCCGGTCTGCATTAATCACGATCTATCAAAAGTGCTCCAAGGAAGAGACAGTGGTGAACCAGCGATAGGGTCATTGATGCATGTGGCAAGGGAAGGCTGGCCTGTGTGGTCCAATCCAACAGACAAGCTCATGTATCTAAAATTGCAGAAAAAGTTACTGCTGATTCCAGTAGAAAGGTGTTAGAACACAGTGCATTACAATGTGTTGTGTATGGTGCTGCTTATCCACAGATCGGTCAGGGAACCAGTTGCTGATCACTGTGCACAACCAAAAGTGCCAATGGTTGGCACGTGAGCATCAAAACTGGAACATGGAGCAATGGAAGATGGTGGTCTGGTCTGATGAATCATTTTTACAACAGGTGGATGGCTGGGTCCATGTGTGTCAGTTTCCTGGGGAACATCTACACCAGGGTGCACTATGGGAAGAATGCAACAATTTGACCATCAAATTTTGGGGCATGGCCAGTGCCCTGCCCTTGGTGGCACCACATTTGTAGTCCAATCCAATCCCCACCTTGTGACTTACATGACTTAGAGCATTCTTTGCTAACATCTTGATGACAAAATATTAGGCAGGTGATCACAATGTTATGCCTGGTTGGTGTATTCTGCCAGTTTCACTCACTCTCACTTAACTCATTCACTGCCAGCCATTGGCAGTGAATGAGTTAAACCCATTGACTCATTCACTGCAATTGACGGCTATAGACGTCAATGGCAGTGAATGAGTTATTAACCTAAACTGCAATTTTTCCTTAAACTTAACCGAGGGACTTTGGTTCCTAAAGGTTAAATAACACACTAGCAAAACAAAGCAAATAAAAGCAAAACTGTGAGACTGAAACCACAGCATTCAGATTTCCACCTTATAATTTCTCACCTCCAGCACACCTGGCTACACTCTTCAAAACGGTCGTTTTTACCTAACCAACTTTGTTTTAATGCAGATAAATTGCATGTCAATTTTTTTCCTCCAATTAACAGTAAGAAACTCTGGGAAGTCATGGGCACTAAATATTAGAATTTCAATGTCCATTTGAAGGTCACAGAATATCAAATCAGTTATCGCAAGCCATTAAACTACACCTTGGGGTGCAATTCTTTTTATTTTTCATTAATGTTTTTTTTAGTTTCTTGAAGGGATATATATTTCTTTTCAGTTCTTTTTTCACCAAAGCAACTGAAGCTTTGTACGCTCTCAAAGACGTGAAATGCTGAGCACTAAATTGCATGATGGACTTTTTCTCAGCCAAGAAAGAGCTGCCACATTCAAGAATATTTGTCGACCATCTTAATTAATGCCTTTGAAATGCCATCTCTTATTAAGTTGTAAGCAGGGCCACTCAGAAGCCAAAGAAAGTTTTGATCTCAAAGGAAAGAACCTCTTAATTGCAGATACAGCATCTGCTATTGATTTAATCACTTCCACGAACAAATAGATTTCTCTGGGTTATGGAATAAGGCCATCTTGGAATACACAATGCCGTAACTCAGTACTCTTTACTTTGTGCAGTTTCACGTCTTCTAAATGAATGAGAAATGCTGTTTATAATTGGATATTATTTATAATTGCAGAGGTGAAGAATTTCAAGGCTTTTCACAGGTTTCATTCTGTGGCCATACAACAATCTCATCATTGTGTCATGGAAAGAAAGCCAGGAAGTAAACATACTAGCAATGTGAAAGTTGTTACACTTTACGCTAGTATACGTGAAGCCATTAAGCCCAAACGAAAAGAGGGGAGCATCACTTAATATTTGTAACAAATGCTCCCCTTTGTATCTGAGGCAGGCAGTTCACGATGTCTGTCGTCGTAACCATGAGAAAAAACTGACATTAGATGCTATTATGTGTCAATCCATCATTAAGAGCACAATAGCTGAATTGTGGGTTCATTACACTTTGTGGTGAGATACTCGCTCTTCTGTCTTTGTTAGTTTGGAGCCTCCTGTTTTTGGGTTCCTGCTGAAAGACGGTGAGCCCGCTGATGTGACATATATTTCACTGTGGGGGTGGAGACCGTCAGAAAATAATCCGGTTAGAGAGAGAATGCTTATGACAAAAGGAGGAAGAGCAGCCAAAGCATTGTGCTCTGGCACATCCATAGTGATGTGTACGTTCATCTTTGATGTTAGCATCTTTTAGAATGCAAAGAAATGGATTTAGGTCACACTGAGTGATTTAGCACGTTGGAAAAACCTGTCTGCTCTTCTTTCTGGGAAGAAAGGTACTTTTGCGTTTTCATTTGAGTAAAGGATTTACCAGATACAGTTTATTTTGATCACCGCTGAATTTGTCAGGTTTAAGACAATCACAATGATGGTTCACACTTTGATAGATTAAAAAAACAAAACAAAATCAATCGCTATAAAGAAATCGAGAGATGTCACTTAAAGAAGTGGCTCTTTTGAACCGCCTCGCTGCGAGTCTCCACCTCGCCCTCTGCAGCTCATTCGCCTTTGTAAAAACTTGGCCTGTGACCCTGCCAGTTTGTGTATCAGTGCTCTGTGTGCGTGTGTTTTGTGTGTGTGTGTATGTGTGTGTGACAGCCATTTTCTCAGACGCTTCCTTTCCTCTGATTTTCTGTTGGCATGGTGAGCAAGCAGCGGGAAGCCTTCACTCCAATTTGCCATCGTTTGTCATCGCTTGCCCCTGTGACACAGACAGACACACACGCACTCACACACAAACTGTCACCAACTTTCTGCAGAAAGTGGCGACCTTGTGACTGCAGTGTTGCCCTCGCCTATGCTCCTCAGAGCGCTGTGCTGCCGTCTATGATTTAAACATCAGAATCAGAATACTTTATTGATCCCTGGGGGAAATTATTTAAGGGTCTGTTTGCACTGTAAATGTTAGATGGGGTTATTTATTTAGAAAATAAATATTAGTAACTTATTCATAATGTGATGGAGCAGCAGATTCAACAAAATTTTATGGTTTATTAATTTAATTTTACTTCCTTTGGGCTGAATAAAAACTGACAGACTGATCGGTATTCCTCCCTGGAACATCTTCTGCTTTATTTATTAAGCATAAGACGTACGTTATAACTTTGCTGGCTTGACCAACAGCAGTATGACAGACAGCAGCCCACAGACTTGCACAGCGTTTTTGACACTGCCCCATCTGATTATCAATTTAATGTTAAAATTAAATGTACACTTGTGTTTACTGCATGTCCATGATTGCCCTAAATAGTAATCACAAACTACAGTGACTCCATTAGCCTTCATGAAGTCTGTGCCTTTCTTACTGGTGAAGTCAGGCCTATAGAAGCTAAATAACTGCTTGCACAAGCAACCTGCACAGTGAGATGATAGTGTTGACTCATAGATCCATTTATGTATTTGGTTGCTTTGTCAAAATTCTGAATATTTGAATCTAAAATTATGATTTAAAAAGTATAAATAAATTATGAATAAATTGTCAATATGACTGCCTTCATTCAAACTAATCTATACCAAAGAAATAGTCATTTTGACAGGTGTTATTGTATGTGTATGTGTATTATGCTGTATGTGTAATTCAGTTATTGAGACAAACAAGATAGAGGTTTTTGTTAAATTGGTCATTTTTAAATGCCACTTTTAAACTGTAGTCACTATTATTGTTGGTGCAGGAGCAGAAATCAAAGTACACGCGATGGCTAAAACCCACTTTTTGCAATTTGCTACAAGCAACATATTTATACACACTATGGCGGAATTCCTATTGTGGCCTCCAGTTTTGATGGTTTAATGTAAATGAAGTGCTTTTACGTCCCACCGCTCAGTGTTTAAATAATGAGGCCCAACTATGATTTGATCAACCCCCCTGGCTCTGTATCTAATTGTGCAATTTTAGCTTGTAGGGATCTTAAATTTGACGACAGTAATTAAGGTGGAAGCAAAGGTCTCATTAAGCAAATTACCTTGTTGCGGAGAAGTCAGGGGGTTAAAAGCTTTCCCTGGCTGAGCTGTCCTTTCTCTTTATCATCAAAGCTCATCTGACCAGTGGGGATGGTCTCAACATTTGATTTCATTACACATTTATTCAATTTTCTGTTGCACTTTTCTCTGTTAGTGGGTTCAAACACCGAAATGTAGGCATAAAAAAGCATTTTTATGTAGATGGATTTACATGCTTTACTTCCCATGTTAGAGGAATTGAGTTTACTAAAAGTAAGATACCCTAACTGTTCATAGATCTAGCCCAGATTGCACCCCATGGTGTGGATGCATTTTTTTTTTGATAGATGATGGTAGTGAAGACTCGGGAGGGAAGTTGGATGTGGATTCTATCTATTATTTTGGATTCTGTATCCTGGCTGGTCGCTGGCATGGTCAACTGGTACTCCTGCTTGTTGGTGAGGTTGAGCCAGAACCCTGGAATGACCAGTGAGCATGTTGACATGACGGCTCGATGCCATCTGGCCACTGGGATTGACAAAATGACGGCGATATCTCTCTGTACAGTTCAGACAGGAAAACGTCCCTAGTCCCCACTGTGATGGCGGCACCAAACCCCAGTGGTAAAGATGAATGAGTCCCGGTTCAGTGCACCATCGCCCCTACTTTCCAACTTGTCCACCAGAAAGTAGGAAAACAGAAGTAATTTTCATTATGATTCTAGTGGCTTCTTTCACAAACACAAAGCAACCTGGCTATAGGCCATAAACTCATTATACTGTAACTCAGCTTTCATTTCCTGCCATTCAGGTCCAATATTTTCACCTGCCAAGCTCTAAATACTGGTAAAATGGGTTTTTCTGCAAACATTTCACTGGCGTTAGGTTTCACAAGTCTTACAGTCTGACTGCACAAATAAGAGGCAGAAATTTTCAGTTGCATTAAATGCAGATAAGCAAACGTTGTATTTCGTTGTTGTATTTCCATACTTATTCATCTTTGCAATGTTGCAATGGTGATGAAAATAAATTAACATGAAAGGTGAAAGTCATAGAAAAAAGGACAACAAAATTATAAATTAATGAGTTTTAATGTATTAATGTGAATCTTATAAAAGTAATCCCATATGTAAAAGATATATTAAAAACGTATATGATTTACTCGTGAAAGTGGCCACTTTCTCATATATTGTTACATACTTTCATATATTGTTTTAGTAAGTGTTTAGTAAGTTTCATTTATATAATTTTTCAAGGGATCTTATATCTGTTTTCACTCTTGTATGCTTTTCATACAAGTTTCACACAAGACAGATACAAACTTTATAAGACTTTTATATATCTTTTCCATATGGGATAACATTTGGAACTGGCCTAACCTTGCTTTCCATTGGAGAGCAAGACTACATGCAAACTGGAGCAGCCGGGGATCGAACCACCAACCACAGCCATGGTTCATTCACCTTCATGGCTTTTTTGTCTGCAGTTAATGTAGAAATAGAGAAAACCAACAAAATATACAATATACACCAGAATCTTCCTGTAATGCAGATATGTTTGGTCAAGTTGAAACAACTTAAGATGATCCAACATCACAGAGATTGAGAAAGTTGGGCATCATAACCATATTTATATGTTTAACAAACTTCTTTCAACCAATTTCTGCCTGTCAATACAAAACCTGGTTATTTCTATAACAGAGTAAATGAAGTCACTTACTAATGCTTTGGGTTAACTTGATATATAGGAGAAGTTTGGAATGTGGACTATCAGGCTTGCAGATCAGGCGGCTCACTGCTGCTCCAGCAGTGAAAAAACGGTCCTTCTTCCTACTCAACAGACTCCCATTTAAGAGCTCCTGATTACATCTCTGAACATACCAGTTACAATTAGATGTGTGTTACTGATTACCTCGGAACAAGTGGTTAAAGTAACTGATACTTCACTCTAGATGTAGCACTAGTGCATTTGTTTGGGTCCATTAACATTTGCTGAGGGACACGTTAATTGGTTATGAAAAGTCCACCTAAAACCTCTAAACTCTTGGCAGCGAACAAAGGAACAGTAAAGGAGATTCTTGGTATGGATAATTACCTGCAAAACACTTTGCATGGTGTCTAAAAAGCACATAGAAAGGGTAAATTTTAAAGCAAGAATGATGAGCCAAGTGACCTACCATTTAATTTTAAATGTTGCTAAATCCAAGTGCATAGAAAGCTGCAAGGATATCACCTTTATAGAGCTCTGCTCCATCTTTTTTCACAGTAGTGACAAAGTAGAAGAAAACAGGAGAAACAAAAAACTCACACAGAAAAGAAAATTGTCAAAAAACTGTTTACATGAAGAACCACATTTCTTACTGTAATGAGTGACCATGATTAGTGCATGAATACTTGAGCTATCGTAAAAAACAAAATACCGGTAAAGAAAGAAAAGAAAAAAACTACTTTGGGAGGTTGCAGAGACTTTTACATTTCACTATTAGGGGCCACATTTACATGTTACCGTAACTGCAAAAACTCACAAATAGTTCTTTGAGTGATCCATTAATAATGCCCCAGTGTATAAACGCAGTCACAAAACACAATCTACAAAGAGCAGCAAAAATTACCGAGTCAAAACCAAATGATAGAGTAAGTAATCTATTAAAAATGGTATAATGCAAGTGATTGTTTTATGCATGTGGCTCTCTGTGGAAACAGCATTGCAGTTCAGATCAATAAGAGAAAGCTGAGAGAATATTGATGTGGTTTTATATGAACGCAAACGTGTCTTAGAGACGGTTGTGGACTGACAGTCTAAGATCTCAGTCACAAAGGCCCAGAGACTGGTTGGAGTATCTAGGCCAACTTGGCCGGGTAGTTAGACAGTAGACATTTTTCCCTAGTGACCAATGGCTGCAACAGACTTGTCAGCTGGACTCATGTATGCTTGGAGGCTTACAGGGGATTTATACTTCTCTGTTAAATCTATGCCTTTGGTATGTTGCAACTGCAGACCCCTCTAAAATCCCTACTCCATAACCTACACTGTAACCTTTGTTGTATCCTATGTTGTAACCTGAAGTGGACCTCCCTGACAATGTAACTACAGTTTGGTCCATATATTTTTGGACACGAGTTTTGTTTTCTTACCTGTTGACTGAAACATCCTCCAATCATAGTTATATAAAGGACATGGACATAACGTGTCGACCTTCAGCTTTAGGGGTTTCAGGTTCTTAACATGTGCCATCCTCAAAAGTAACTGGGCATTTGACTCAAAGGCTATTTCATGGGCAGGTGTTATGTTATTATCAATTAAGCAGATAAAAGGCCTGGAGTTGATCTGTGTTGTGTTGCTTACATTTGGAAGATTTAGAGGTGAACAGACAAACATGCAGGTGAAACAAGCCATTATTAATCTGCAAAAACAGAAAAAACCCATCCGAGAAATTGATACAATATTAGGAGTGGCAAAACATACAGTCTGGTACATGCTGAGAAAGAAAGAAAGACAGATTCATTGGTGGATATGACAACAGTGGTGGATGATTGCAGATTAATTTCCTTGGTGAAGATGGAAATCATGGTGAAACCCCTCTGCAACAGCCAACCAAGTGAACAACACTCTCCAGAAGGTCGGCATATTGATATGCATGTCTACCATATAGAGAAGACTCCATGAAAGTAAATACAGAGGGTTCACTGCAAGGTGCAAACCACTCATGACCTGCAAGAATAGAAAGGCTAGACTGGACGTTGCTAAAAAAAAATAAAAACATCTAGAAAACCCAGCACAGTTCTGGAAAAAACATTCTTTGAACAGATGGAACTAAAATCTACCTCTACCAGAAAAAGTATGGAGAGGGTGTGGGAAAGCTTATGATCCAAAGAATTCCACATCATCTGCAAAACACGGCAGTGGCAGTACAATGGCTTGACTGGGCGTGGCTGCCAGAGTTTATTGATGAAATGACACATGACAGAAGCAGCCAGATAAATTCTGAGGTGTTCAGAGACATAGTGTCTGCTCAAATCCAGCTAAATGCAGTCAAACTGATTGGCCTGCATTTCACAATACAGTTGGACAATGACCCAAAACATACAGCCAAAGAAACCCAGCAATTTATTAAAGCAGAGAAGTGGAATATTCTTGAATAGCCAAGTCAGTCACCTGATCCTAACCCAGTTGAGCATGCATTTCACTTGTTGAAGACTAAACTTTGGACAGAAAAGCGTAGAAAAAAACATCAACTGAAAGCAGTAAAGGCGTGCTTTACAGGAGGAAACCCAGCATCTAGTCATGTCCATGAGTTAGAAATCAACATTTAATTTTGTTATTTAATTTATCCAATTACTTTTGAGCCGCTTAAATGAAGGATTTGTGTTAAAGATCCTTAAGTTCCTCACATTTTTGTCAACCCACTGAATTAAAGTCTGCACTGCATCTGAGTTTTTTCTTTTAAAATTAATTGTGGCTATGTACACAACCATTTTTTTAAAAAGTTATCTCTGTCCAAATATTTATGGACCCAGCTGTACATGTCATACCAACACAGTGCACATCAACTGTGATTGGCCTGTTTAGTACCATGGATTGCTTAATCTGCAGTTCTGGATGGAGTTTTGTTTTGAGAAGATAATAATTAACATCTCAATATAAGAAATAATAATCATAGCCTTTGCATAAGGACTCAAAGATATCAGCAAATTCCTGGAGGGAGAAATGATCGGACTGGAAGAAATGATAAAGAAGAGGAAATGTTTGAGATGTAAATATGCTTACCTCAACAAAAAGACAAAAAAAAAACCCCTGACCACCACAAAGAGTAGGGACAGTTTTTTTCATTTCTTAATTTCAGTATTAACCGATTTTAATAAAGATTTCATTGCAGATAGAACGACAAAGAGAAGTTATCCTTGTGTGCATCTTGTCTTGTGATGCCCTACCTCTTTGCAACACTCCACATTATGTTCAAATCAGTTCTGCTCTGTTTCATCAAAAGACCAAAATGCGGGGCTCCGCTCTAAACATTCAGGAAAGATGTGTCAGTCTCAGTGATCTACTGTGATCCACCTTTGCCAATTATGTGGTAGTTCTGAACCACACTGGATGCAAAATGATACATTTCAGCATTTCTTTCAGTACGATTTACAGTGAAAACCAAGTAAATCAAATTTGTGAAATTGATTCATTTAAATACTATCCTCCCATTTGCAATACATATGCAATATGGCCAGTCGCAAAAACCATCCACGTCTGTGCCTTTCAGTTGCAAAAATCACACAGGTAGCTCTTTAGATGAGTGAAGAGCTATGCCCATCCTATGCTACAGGTAATGTCAGAGCACTAAGAGGCTTACCTACCTACTAATGTGTAAATGTGGTGATCTACAAACTTAGCTGTCTGAATTCTTTTGCTCAGTACTTTGGAGTATCAGCCAAATTCAGGTAAATGCAAATGAGGTGAAAAATGCAGCCAAAAATCATCTGCATCACACTCCCTCAGAATTGTGTTTGTACCCATTATTCATATGCTCAAACATTACATATCTGGGATGCTAATGTAGTCTCATAGCCTCTGCCTGGTTTTTGAGCTTTCACAGTTATACTTTCCCTGGGCCTTGATTAAATTTGCTGCCTAAGCCATCCACTTGCCGCCTGCCAGATGACTGTGAATATGAATGAGACACTAACATTGAATGTTGCAGGTCTCTGTTCTTGCTTTTCCTTTCTTGTCAGCTCATTATCCTGGTTGGCTTCCTCTTTAACTTCCTTTGCTCTGCTGTCTCTCCCGCCACCTCCGCAACTGGTCAGCTTCCATAAAGCAATAAAAACCACACAAAAGCACATCTACAAACATGTTAACAGACTAAACTAGAAAAGGAGACTGTGCTTCATTGTTTTTCTTACCTGGAAAGCAGATGAAGGGATACAGGAGTACAATGAGGACACAAACTTAAAAATATAATAAACTTTTCAATTATTATTGACTAAAATGAGTCTATTTGTGTGTTAGATGCCATTTTTTAGTACCTGCACGGGTAGGAAGTATACATTTAAGGAAAATGTAAATTTTAAGTGCATAAAGCCCAATTTCAGGAGGGTGCTGTTATGCAGCCTCATAATTATCAGTCCAGGCAGCCTGTAACAGAAGGGACAACAGAAGCTAAATATCCCATCTTACGGAGTCCAGCAATCTTTTGGATGAAGCACTTGCTTTTTAAGGCTGAAGTTTGAATTAGTCGTTTTATGTATGTGGAGGGAAATGCATTGGTTATTTCTTGTCAGTTGCAGAGTGACCTTTTATTTTGTTTAGTACATTTGAGTTTCTGAAAGCCCTTCACCTGAATACTAATGCTATTAACTGGTGCATTACAACAGTAAATGTTAAAGCTGTTCTGTTTAATAAATAATGTGCAAGAATACCTAGCTTTTGTTAATAAATACTAACCTCACAGCAACTGAACTATATGTGTTTTCTGTCCTCAAAACTTTGTGCCAAGATGCTCAAACATGAATATACACGCACACACATACAAATTCACAGTTATGGGGCCCTGTGAGTCTCCATTAATCAGTGGGGGCTCTGATGTTATTGACAGGCGGTGCTGCTGGACTCACTAAAGACAAACTTAGGGAAAGGAGGAGATGCTTTTCTCTGCCAAGTGCAATGGCTGAACAGCCTTCCACGGTCCTGCGGTGTGAGAAAGTCCTGTGTGGCATCCCTGAAGGCAATTCAGTATGGACTACTGTATATGCTGAATCCACCAGTTTGTCCTGTCTAAATAATAAAAGTACGGGGATAGAGGGATGAAAACTGCTTGACTTGAAATTTGACTTCCATGGGCAAATAAAGGAAAGTATTTAATGCAAGTGTGGCATTTATTCTATGAAACCAATTGTCACCCATTTGTTCTGACTGATATTTGAGAATCACAAGCTGCATGTATGGACTCTGGGGGGGGGGGGTCCTGTCCCACATCCTGTCACAACTGTGACTGTCATCATGGGTCATCGCAGTCTAATTGCCGAATAGATTAGTCAGTTTCTCTATCCTAATAAATTATGTTCACTTCTTACAAATAACTTGTCCTTATTTAAATAAAAGAAGTGGAAAATAAAGCCGAGGTGATTGTTAACAAAGCGGGCCTCATATATTACTGTGCGATACTTCATTTCGGTATCGCTCCGATGGCAGGTAAATATAAATACAGTTTTGCTGATACCAATACCAGTACTGATACTTTCAACTTTTTATAAGCAGCTTATGTAGAGAAGAAATCAGTGTGCCATGATTTTTAAAATTAATCATCATCAATTTTCAAATTCTGAACACATTTTAATGACCAGCAAATCACAGTGAGATTTACTTTCCACAATGATTAGTTAACACAACAAAACACATTTTAGCCTTTAACGTATTCTGAACGTGGGATGTAAATGTGTCCGTTTCAAAAGCACTTTGGTTTTTTCATAGTGCATGTTTGAGGTATATTTTTCATTTTCAAAATGTAATTATCAAAATCTGGTGTGTTACATACTGAACTTGGAAGATTGAAATAGTAGTATAGCAGCATACTATACTGTATAGTATAGTAGTAATATAGTAATGTAGACAGAAGTATCAATTCTATCACGATATCGATACTAATACCACCGTTGGTATTGATATTTGGATCGATACGCCTATCTCTGTCATATATCATGCAGCTGCTGCAGATTTGTCAGCTGCATGTCCAGTTAGTTGGGGTGGCTGTAGCTCAGGTGGCAGAGCAGGTCAGCCACTAATCAGAAGGTCGGTGGTTCGATCCCAGGCTGCCTCCTGGCTGCATGCCAAATATCCTTGTGCAAGATACTAACCTTGTTTGCCTACTGGTGGTGGTCAGAGGGCCCGGTGGCGCCAGTGTCCGGCAGCCTCGCCTCTGTCAGTGCGCCCCAGGGCAGCTGTGGCTACAATGTAGCTTGCCATTGCCTGTGTGTGAATGTGTGTGTGAATGGGTGATTGACTGAATGTAGTGTAAAGCGCTTTGGGGTCCTTAGGGACTGAGTAAAGCGCTATACAAATGCAGGCCATTTACCATTTACCATTAGTGGCGTGCAGCTGCAGTTATTGAGATGCAGATCTCACTAACTCCTAAAGGTGCTGAGATCTGATGACTGTGGAGGTCACCAAACACGTTGAACTCATGTTCAAGAAATCAGTTTGAGATGATCTGAGCTTTGTGGCTTGGTGCATTATCCTGCTGGAAGCATACTGTAGTCATAAAGGGATACAAGTTTAAGGATGAATAGTCAGGTAGGCTGTGGAGTTCATACAATCCTCAGTTGGTACTAACAGGCCAAAGAAATATCTGCCACACTGCCACAACACTATCAGCCTGAAACATTGATACACAGGGTGATTCTATGCTGTTGTGTTGCTTATGCCAAAGGTTGACCCTGATGTCCAAATGTTGCGGCAGAATTTGAGGCTCATCAGACCAGGCAATATTTTTCAAATCTCCTGACATCTGATTTTGGTGAGTCTGTGCAAACTGTAGCCTCTTTTCCCTGCTCTTTGTCAACAGCAGTTATCATGGTTTTGTATTTTATAATTAGATTTTATTTTATTTCATTTTAACTATTTGTTTTTAATCAAGTTTAGTTTCAGATTTCCTGTTCCAGCGTATTTTTCCCTCTCTGGAAAATTTATTATTAGTCATTGTCGTTATTATTGTATGGAGGGCATACGTCAGTTTCTTTTGGGAAAATCAGTACAGGCATTACAATAAAAACAGAGAATTCTTTGAAAGCAGTCGATTCACAGTCTTGTAGACATCTAGAGGCTCAATAAACACATTCATCAATGACAAATCGGGCAAGTTTATTTTATTTTTTTAACCAAACTAACAGATGCTAAAGGTAAGGATCTTTTATTTAGAATTTTATTTCATTTTAGTCACTTTTGGAAACATTGTTTCTGTTAGTTTGATTTGTTTTTTCTAAAGTGTTCTTTCATGTTTAGTTTTAGCTTTTAGTTTAGTTTTGGTTAACTATAAAAAGCTTGGTTGACAGGAATGGCACCCATCGTTGACATTGTGTAGACGTGGTCATAGCTATGTGTTTCCCGTATTTACAGGTGTACTTAATAAGGTTTCTAATAAATGTATATTCAACTTAGTTTTCATATTGCATAACATTTGACTGAACCTGCAAGATTTGGAGCCTTCCTCTAGCTCAAAGCCACACATGCTGTAGTTGTTAAAGAAACTAGCACAGAGGAAAGGATCCCTCCAGTTCCAAGGATCAGGTCTTAGTCTGCCTACATAGAAGAGGGAACACCATAAACCTTTAAGGATAGCAAATGAGAAAACAAAGGCAAGGATTTATGAAGTGCTGAAACTCAACTCACCATACTGTTTCTCAAAAAAAAAAAAGAAAAAAAAATCACTGCTATGTTGAATGAAAAAATGAAAAATAGCAGGATGCTCTGGAAGAGATACAGAAAATGTAGCCTGCCAGAGGGAAAAAAAAGCCCTTGTAGTCTTGGCTGCATGAAAAAGCAAAAAAATATGAAGAAGAAGACGGGAGTGGTGGAGAGGAAACTATTCCTGCTATTACCAATGTCAAAGTGCTTTCATGGGTCATTATGAGCCAGACATGTTGTCAGTGCCCTCAAGAGTCTTTGCTATTCAAGGCCCTCCAATTTACCTCAAAATTTATTGCTCAGGAAAAGACTAACATATGCTTAATACAGATTGGAATGTCCCTCTATATTCAATAGACTTCCCAGACCTGATTGGGTATTGTGTGTCAGTCTTCTGGTCTTGAATTTTCGTCGCTGTCTGGCAGCCTTGTTCACCACCATTCTTCTTCGTCAGCTTCTGGAGATGCTGCACGTTTTGGTGTAAAATTGGATAGCAGGTGTTCAGTTATCTCAAAGAAAATTCAGCCAGATACAAAGACAGAGTTTAGGCCTGCCTTCCCAGAGCTTTTCATCATCTCCTAATTGGCCCATCTGTAGTCAAGGCAGACTGGACTCGCTTGAGCAACTTGCTTCATTGGGTTGTATTACTCCCCATGCCCTCTGCAGTCTTGAAATGACCCCTGTGTTGGGCACATGAAGTTTTTCTATTTCCATTTTTTCCAAGCCAAATGCCTTGTCTGACTGGATCACTCCTGAAAGGCAGAATCATAAAAGAGGATTCATAAAACACTATTCCCAATCAAGCAACAGCCTAAAGGCGAGGTTACAACATTAGAAAACAGCTTTTGTTTAGTTTTGTGCTACACTTTTGTGCCTGTGAGTGAACAGAAGAGCTGTCAGTGACTGAATTCATTGAAGCTCCCCCGAAATATCTTTCTTTTGCTGCAGGCCTTGCTGCTCAGAGATTGTTTTTTTATAGGAATACAAATGATAGCCTATTGAAATCATGACTAAGCCTGTGTCCAGGAGACTATCGTTGTATTTGTAAAAGAAACTTACAAGGACGAAGTTTTCCAAAGAAAGGTCAGTCTGTCCATAATCAAAGTTACATTTCAAACATCTGAACAACAGTTCAGTTTACCACTTGTTGATCTATATAATTGTACAAGAACGTAACATGAAGAGACATGCATGCAACAAAATAAACTTTTACTTCTGGGACTTGTGTACTTTGCCGCCCGTAAATCTAGGCTTTCAATGTTAAATCTAAACAATAGCACCACTTGGTGATTGGAAATAGAAGCATAAATCAGTAACAATTGAAGAAAATGAAGCCAAAATTAAATATAATGTATAATATAATAATAAGGAAGCATTTTGATGTTAATGTCTTGTATAAGTATCTAAATCAATATTGTTCCTCACGTTTTAGCAGGTAAATTTAGTGTTGGATGTAACGCGCTCCAAACTAATGCATTACTGTAATCAGATTACATTTTCATGTATGTTTTTACATGTTTTGCATCACATTTTAGTCATGCAACATTTTGTTGTAATAAATCCAGTAATAACATTACAAGTTATTTTATGGTGTTACTTGGGTGACAAATATGCCCCAGTTATCTGAATGACGTGAGCTACAATCAGCTGATTTCAGTTTACATAGCACTGATATTTAAGTGCATTTCAGGTCATGTGACCGAGTAACTCAAAATTAAACTGTGAATAGTGTGGCAAGTTACTTTCTCTGAAGAGTAATTAAATAATAAAATAATAAAAATTATTAAAAATTAAAAAATTATAATAAAATGATAAAAAGTAACAAGTAACAACCGCAACAGTGAGCACAGTTAAGTAGCTCCACATATCGTAATTCATCTTGTAACTTGGTGATATGGTTTGATATATGTTGCATTGTGTTTTGTTCTCAGTTTTAATATTATATGACAGGATAAGAGTGCCCCACTTCTTTTCTTTTGTTGAATAATAATAAAAACATTCTTATCCTCAGAAATGGAAAGAAGGCAACTGTAGCAGATAGGCTCGTGTATATCTTAAATTCACCGACCATTATTTAGAAGTCCTGATCTCAGCTGAGCTATTCACACATCCTTATTAATCTAAATAACTCTGAACTGTCCTCAACATTAGCAACACAGTTAAAAATGCACACAATTTAAATAAAACACTCTTAGAACTACTGGGTCACTGGTTTTATTTGTTAGAACCTAACCTCCCCTTCCTTGAAAAATATCATAATTTTCAACTTTCTGTTTTTTACTTTTTTAGTACAGATTATTACTTTTTCCTCTTTTGCCCCTTTGGACACAGTTTGTTGAAGGCTTGTATTCTTAGCCAATGTGAAAGCTCGAGCTGTGGCGAAGAGATTTAATGCTGTTACCAAAAACCTATATACACTGATAACAATTTTATAACCATTTTAGTGTAGGCTGCCATGAGTGTGACAACTCGTGAGCGGTTTCATATAAAACTCAGGTTGGTAATCTGGTACCCTGTGACTGTAATATATTTTACTGATGCTTTCTCTCTATTGACTAATAGATAACATAATCAGTTCCCCAGGCGCAGCGTTAGCCTGGCTGTTTATCCTAGTGTTAATTTTATGATGGAGTGTACATTTCACACACTGGAAACTGTACTCTAATTCTCCAGCACACGTATACAACCGCAGAACAAAAATGAAAAGACACTATGAATGAGGTGACTGTTATTACATATATTATTTGGGCTCTCAGGTACTCGTTTCAATGTAAAGATTTATATAATCTATTAGAGGTTTGGTGTGTGTTTAATATAAGGTGGTGGGAGGGGGGTGTTTTCATTTCCTTGACAAGCTAAGAATTTGGCTGAAAAGCTACGAGGGGTTTGCTGTATTTGAAATCTATTTCAAACTGCCAACCAAGGTTAATTGCAGTCTCAGCGTTTTGCTAAAGATTACTTACTGCATTAAGAAGAATAAAAACCTTTTACAGCTGTGTTCACACAGCCAAGCAGCTCAGAAAAGAAAAATCACTAAACATATGAACAAATTAAATACACTGCAAACCAAATTTGATATAATTAAAAAGAAAAACAAACACATCAAACACAGAATAGCTGTGGTGGGAGAAAATTTGTGTCTTTCACTAAAACAGCAGAAGCTTTGGCACCAAATACCTGGTGTATTTGGTGACATGTTTCACAGCCAGCTCTGATGTGCCTGCATGCATGTATGCTTCTATAGTCAGCACGGTGTTTGCCATAATTTCATAGATAAATGTTACGGCTGTGCTCTTATTTCTGTATCCGTTTGTGAATGCTGTGTAGACCCATTACAGACCAAATATTGCTGAAATAACCTCTGCTCGTACATGTGCAGTGAAGTGTTATTCAGGATTTGATCACATTTTTCATTTGCATGTAGAAGTAAAAGAGTGGGCTGGAAGTGAAGCCTGATCTGATACTTTTTCCTGTAGCATTACATTGTAACAAAAAGTATTTTGCTTTTGGGGGTTTTGTCATTCTTGGTTCTTATGAATTTTCAAAATGATGTAGGCAGGAATAGAAACCAGAATGTGTGAAAAAGACGGATTTATTGGCAGCTGCTGAACTATTGCCCATGCTCATTCACACAAGTATAATAGACACAAAATGTAAATATGTAATGTGGCAGCTGTGTGTTACTTAAATGGCTGTGGAAAAAAAGGGCAATAAAAACAGAAAGGATGAGTCACCACAGTACCGATTATTATAGAGTACCATGCAAAAGTCTAGAGCCATTGCACATTTCTTTATATTTTCCTAGGAAGGTAGAAAATACATACAGCAATTTAAACTTTAAGAATGAAAATCAATATTTGCTGTGACCACCGTCATTCTTTAACCTGGACTAAACTCTTTTGTCATTGTTGTGCTGAAAAGCGAAGCCTTTGCCAATTAGATGCTTCCCAGATGTTACTGCATGATGGATCAAAACCTTACTACTGTTTTATAGGTTCGCAGGATTGTTCTGCAGACTCGACAAAGTCTGGGCATCTGGATTTTTTCCAACAGTCATCAAATAAACATCACAGTCTCAGCAGGGGTCATCATAATGAAATTTAATAGTGCTTGTTTAACTGTTCACAGGAGTCTTTTTTTTCTGGGTTGGTCAAGTATCTGCACCATCAACTTGAGCATCACCTAAGTGGCAGTCTCTAACGCACAACACAACTGCTGCAACTTTGTTAGTCATGTCTCATGCTTATGTGTCTCTTTGCGGGGGGCATAGAGACATGATATATCAGGATCTAGTGGGAAGTACCAATCTGTACTTTTCTTTACCTTAAACAGGTGAGCAGTGAGACTTGTACTTATGTATTAAAATGATTTCTTACAGAGAGGTCACTCTTGAGTCCTCCTCTCTATCACTGTACACTACAGTGGCACAGCACTGTACCACAATTGCGATATCAATAACAGACAACTGTTAACTTTTTTTTTTAAATTTATTAGAGCTTCTCATTTCATTTGTAAAAGAAGTTCAAGCTTACTAGCTGTGCAAATTGTATAATAAAATATAAGCTTTGTTGCATCACTGTAGAAATTGACACACCAATTAGTGAAACTCCAGGAATGTCTTAAACGCATGTGACCTTTAATTTCCTGATTCTAAATCCATATAAAACTGAGCTTATTGTACTCAAAACATCTTAACCAGATGCTCACTCTGGATGGCATTACCTGGCCTCCAGTAACACTGTGAGAAATCTTGGCCTTGACCAGGATACGTTCTCTTTATAACTCTCAGGCTGATGCTGAAAAATGTGCTTCGTGCATTTATTTCTTCTAGGCTGGACTATTGTAATTCATTATTATCAGGTTGGTCTAAAATCTCCCTGAAAAGCCTTCAGTTGATTCAAAATGCTGCAGTGAGAGTACTGACAGGGACTAGAAATCTTTCCCAAACTGGCTTCTCGTGACTGGCTCCTTGTTGAATTCAGAATTGCATTCAAAATCCTTCTCCTCACATACAACGTCTTGTATAATCAGGCCCCATCTTATCTTAGGGACCTCATGGCACTGTATCACATCTTCGCTCTCAGACTGCAGGCTTACTTGTTGATCCGGGAGTATTTAAAAGTAGAATGGGAGGCAGAGCCTTCAGCTTTCAGGCCCTTCTTTTCCAGTTCAGGACACAGACGCCCTCTCTACCTTTAAGATTAGGCTTATAACATTACTTTTTGATAAAGCATATAATTATGGCTGGATAAGGTTACCCTGGAACCTCTCTTTGTTATACTGCAATAGGTCTAGGCTGCTCGGGGCTTCCCATCCTGCATTGTTCATTCACCTCTTTTCACTCTCTTTGTGTTTATGCAACACTCTGCATTTATTCATTACTTATTATTAATCTCTGGCTCAGCGGTCGCAACAGATGGCCCCGCCCCTCCCTGAGCCTGGCTGTACCAGAGGTTTCTTCCTGTTAAAAGGGAGTTTTTCCTTCCCACTGTCACCTAGCACTTGCTCACAGGGTTTGATTGCTGGGTTTTTCTCTGTATTATTGTAGGGTTTCTACTGTACAATATAAAGCACCAAGACGCAACTGTTGTTGTGTTTTGGCGCTATATAAAAAAATGGAATTGAACCAAAGTGAACTGAATAAATTACATTTGCATTCCTTAAAGCAAAGTGCAACTGCAAGCTGCATCCTTCCTCTTCAGTAGTATAATGCCTCTTCTTGTGCTAGAGTAGCATCCATTTTTGAATTTCAGGCACGCATACATTCGTTTGTAGTTTGAAATATGTTCTCTGTTAATTAGAAGCATTAATGTGAGCTCCTACATCTCTGAACATCCATCTTGCCAGTGTGGGCTGCCGAGACCCTTTTTTTTTCTTCCCAGAGATTACTCTCAGATGTAGTGCTTTGATTTGTTCAGTTTTATCAAGCACTTGAGAGGCTGACCTTGCAGTAAAAGCAAACTCCCCAAAGGACACAGTCTGGTCTGAAACCCCTGCCTTTTGTCACTATGTTCCTCACTGGGCTGTATGGCTCCACTTGCAGCCAGACTGTCTTCACAACTTCAGCTATTTTTTCATATTGAGTACTTCGGGTGTTGGGGAGTCTCCTGGTTTATCTTTATCGATATGAAAGGTGGTTCCCTGCCTGGATCAATTTTCACAGGAGCTCTTGATGCTTCTGGGCTAAAAGAATCAATGGAGACTCAAACAGCCATTCTACTCTCCTTGATTCTCTTTGTCTCACTCCTTTCCTTGTGGCATAGTGAAGCTGAGCCTGATCTCCATTCAGCCTGCCCTCCTAATTGCCTCATTTGAGAAAATAGAGCAATCAGGTCCCTTTTCCCCGCTACTCCGCCATTGATGCCTCAGACAGGGGTCTGTGGAGCAAAGAGTGGGATCTATAGAACCATTCTCTCTGCCTCCATTCTGTCTATCAGATTGACTGTGTTATTCAAAATCCAGTTCCTCGGTGCATGGTTGGTAACAATAATTAGCTATTTCAGTAATTAAAGTCAATCCCAAGTGCAGCCAAATTGTTTTTAAATAAGCTAACTGGGTAAGAAAATAAACCTTTTACCTTTTTGGCTGTTGCATAATGCAGAGCACTTTTGAGCTAGAATGGCACAGTAGGCCAATTTAACCCCAGCAGCTTTAAAAGTCTGATTGATTGTGTTTTCAGGGTTCATGCAGACCTCTGCATGTCCTATCTGTGGTGAAATTCTTTAAAACCTCACTCTAGCATGAATTCAGCATTGTCTACAGGCCAGGGAAGAGGATGCTGGGATAAAGATCTGAGGGGCCAGGGGGATGCACAAAGTGCCAGCATGAAGAGAATTTGATACTGAATCTAGGGCTTCTGCACAGTAGAGGAAATATAGGGGGCTTAGGGACTGACAGAGACATAATTCAATATAGCCTCAGGAGAAGATGGAAGGTGAAAAAAATACACACACACACAAAAGAAGAGAAGCAACACACTCCTCAGACCGGCCACTACCGTTGAGCAAGACTTATGAGTATTCACAATTGGTTATCGAGGGTCGAGCTGTACACGGCAGGATCCAGATTGTTGCAGTCAATGAAAAGCTGTCCAGTGGAGAGCTACATTTCTCTTCCTGCGGTGACAATAAGCCTCATGTCAAAGAACATGACTGATCGCTTTCACGGACGCCTCTAAGGTTACCTCAGCGATAAAGGGTGTGATGAGCTAGCAGACCAGCCGTTGTTCCAGGACAGTAAAGCAAATACAGCCTGCCCAGTGCCTCTACAGACCAGATGGATCTGCTGTATGGGAAAAAAATCTGGTGCATTACACAGTGAAGAAGAACAAAGCTGCTTGCCTGGCAGGGTCCACCGACAGACAGCCTGTACGAGGGATAAAATGCGCATTGTTTACATGGAAAGGTGACAGTTGATGTAAATGCACGAAGCTGACACAGTCCTTAATGAAAATTAAACAGGGCACACAAGTAATTCCCCAAAGATTTAGAGTTGTATAATTAGAACAGAAGCGGGTACCCCAGTAGTTAAATTATGACACAGTATTGTTGTTTTTGTCAACTGCTAACTGGAGAGTCAGCAACAACAAGCTGTGTTGCCAGGCAGGCACATGCACACAACATCCAAACAAAAGGAATTTGAACAAGCTGTAGTTACTGTGCGAATGTCTGGTGTTATAAAAGTTTCCTTGTAAAACGAAATAAATAAATAATGAATACCATCTGCGATTACGCCTTTGTACCCCAGAGACGTGTTTTCAACACAAATATTTTTCTCCTCGACCCGTGTTGTGACAGGCCAACAAAGACCTCTGCACATTTAGTAGTTCCCCTGATGTGAGGGTTGAGAGGGGAGGATGGGGAACCAGTCAATCTCATCCTCAATGGTACATTAGGCCCTTTCAGTGTTTAGTGGCACTTAAAAGTACAGCCATGACCTTTCAGCTGTGCTCTAATTACATTCATGTCCTGGGGTCGGCAGCAATCACAAAACAACCCATCGTCTTTTATGAACTCACCACTGGGACATTGTCCCACACGCCTGTCACCTGGGATCTTGGCTGGCCCCAGCGATCCCCCCCTGTCGATCCCCCAGTATGTGAACGGAGCGGGCACAGTTCAGCAATGCAATGCTTCTTTCTGCTAAGGCATCTGGCTCCTTTCACACATCAGCCATATTGGCTCCAAACAGGGCTCCCTTACCTAACTGGGTTTTTTTGGAGGTTAGCGGGTGTCGGGGAGGCGAGTAAGTTGGGTGATGTTCAGCAGCCAACCCTGCGTCAGGCCCCAACAGCTCAGCATGGGCATCTATAAAGGCAGCCGACATCTTTCATGGCAGCAGGCTTTTGAAGGAGCCAGGCTGGGATTTGTGCCCAGCCAAAGGCTTCCTCCTTCCGAGATGCTTCACTGCACCCACTTTCATTTCTAATCTAAAAGGGTCTATGTGGTGGCGTTACTGGGGAGAGAAGAACTCCAGAGGAGTGGATTTTTCTTAGGCTGAGTTTATTGACACTGTTTTTTGTTTTTTTTGGTGATGAGTGATACTGTAATTTAGCAGCTTTCACTAGAGTGCGTTCGGATGTGGTCAGCACAAAAGTACTCCTGTGGTTTATCAGCTATTAGATTTCTATGCATGATTAATGTGGATCTTCAACACTATCATTCAAATCCTGAGCAGTCATAGTTCCCATCTAATTTGTGACATCTAAATAATTCCCTGTCTTTATGGCAAGTTATGTCCAGCCGCATTGGTTCACTTCATTTAACTGCAATGCCGGTGGCAGCATGCTTCATCTCATAGTGTTATTTTATTTATTTATTTTTTATGTCTGTCGAGACGCTGTGATCCATGAAACTGGCAGGGATAATGCCAGGCTGAGAAGTCACACAGAGCCAACACTGATAGACTCCTCTAAGAAAAGGTCATAAAAAGAAAGACAATTTAGTGGAGGGTTTCTTACAGTTTCATCAAATGAGATAAGATTGAATTCTAGCAGCCTTGTGTGCACCCAGTAGATTCTTGGCAAGGAGTTATCAAAGCGCTAATTCAAATCACACGACTTAACTTGCTACCCGAGATCATATATGATGAGAAATACAAAAGAAAAGAAAAGAAAAGAAAAGAAAAGACCACTATGCAAGGTCTCTTTTGAATGGTCAGCAAATAAAGACTTAACCACTATTTTCTAAAATGCTTGCAACTACATCCAGCGCTCTCATACTTAAAACTGCCAGATGTACCATGGTTTTCTTACATCATTAGCTTACATGTCCTTTCAAAACATTAAACATCACTTAGATACCATGTTGGCTTTTAACAATAGGAATTTAATACGTGGAAGCCACAGGATGTCTTTCTCTCTTTCATGTTACATCCCTGTGCTTTTCTTTGGCAAGACAGTATATTGCATTTTGGCATGTGATTTGAGACTCTGCTTAGAGGTTGTGATATTCTTTTGAAATGTATTCTAATAGTACCCTGTGGATCTCAGACAGAGTCCCAATGGCTGACCAAAACAGGGAAAATCTGATCGTTTAGGAGGCCAGCCCAAATGGAAGGAAGTGAAGAAAATGTCTGGGTTTAATTAATGGTTTGCTTTGTCAAAGGCAAGCAATTAAAATGTAATTAATTCATTTCTATGCCTTTTTGCATCCACTCTTTACATGACTGCCATCTCTTGGCCTCAGTAGGCTGTTGTCTCTGAAAGCTCCACTTGTTTAGTGGTCATAGAAAACTTTAGCTGTCTCCATTTTATGGGTGTGTCCATCTCCCCTTAACAATGTCTTGAGACAAGTTGAGAGCTGGGTAAGTTGAGAGCCCAACAGCTTCTTTCTGGTGGCTTCCACATGCACATTGCGGATAAACTGCTGGTTGGCGCGGGGCGTGGCCTGCGGTGCCATGCAGTGACAGCGGACGCACCTGCACGGCATCCGCAATCATGCCAAGTATTGCACTGGGTCCTGTGATTTGGGTTTTTGATATGTGTGGCTGGCAGCGCCAGAGCTGCAGCCTGTTGTGAGTGTCGAGCAACTGTGTGTGTAAATAAAGGATGCAAAGCATGTTCATGCTGTCGGGTCTGCTGTGGTCATTCAAACTGGTATTTCACAATATAAACATGGATGATCAGTGCATAAGGCAGGCTGCCACTGGCTCAGCTCTCTCTGCTCTGAGATTAGTTACCATCTGCACAAAGCTAGCACTAAACGCACTTCAGTGATTTCTCATTGTAAGAGATGAGTTTCCTCTTGCTAACCACCTTAGTTAACATGTGTGATGTAAAGGTGATGGCATGTGAAAAAGTTGTAAATATCTCTTCTAGTACGAAAAGCTCCAACCATGTCCGGCTTGGTAAAACAGGCAGCGTTTTCAGACTAGCATCTATTAGAAATTACTTGGTTGACTGAATGTAACTGTTTGACTACCTGTTTTACAAACACCCAATATTCCATTCATATTTTCATTTATAATTTAATCTAACATTATTTCTATGTCCATCCATCCATCTACTTCGCTTATCTGGGGCTGGGTTGCGGGGGGCAGCAGCCTAAGCAGAAGCCCAAACCTCCCAATCCCCGGCCACCTCCTCCAGCTTGTACGGTCAAGCACCTTGGTCAGTACTTGCTGCTTTAAAGTGCTTTATAAATAAAGCTGGCTTGACTAATGTGCAGGAGTGATAATAATCCATTTAACACAGAAGAATAATGTTAAATTATTATTTTTGCTTTTGGTACTTTGTACAGTTTTATGTGTAATGAGATGTTTTCATGATGTAGGTTTAAAATATTCTTCCACCACTTGTCATTGTTAACTAAAACTAAACCCCAAATACTTTTACAAATGCATTTTTTCCCGTTTTATCCCAATGAATGGAAAAAAACTTGACTACACGGACGTATTTCAGCATGGCTTAGTACACATTTTTCACTATTATTTATCAAAGAAGAATTGAATCACACTGTCCATAGTCTGAAGAAGCCTTAGTTAATGTGAAGAAATGTATGTTAATTAAGGCCCCTTTATGAAAATGCAATGAATATTAATAGAGAAAAGAAGCCATTTAAATCCACGTTACCCTGAGTTTCCTTACCGACACTCCCATAGTAAATTGCACCCACTGATTATGTTATTTTCCCTATCAGGCGTTTCACTTGGGGAATCTCAACATATTGTTGTGGTGTTATGGGAAGAATGAGAATAGATAGTCACTTAATTAATCAGAGACAACTTAATTACTTGACTTTGCAGGCTTCCAAAGAAACCTGGTAAACACAAGGGAAACATCTAAATGACTCACTTGCATGTCTCTTAGAGGAAGAATTAAACCATAATCTCTCTCATCATTAACACATCACAATATATTACAGTTTTTACGACTGCTCCAAGCAGTTAAGTGGGCAATGTGGTTACAAAAGAAAGCCCTGATTAGTAAGAAACAACACATTGTAAAAGGTAAGTTTAAACTAGTCATACATAACAGCATATTACTCAAAGGAATTCTAAAAGATGGTTTGATTTTTGTGTTTTGTGTCTGTCTCTTTCTTTTCGTAGGTAAGCATTTGTGCATTGTGTGATTTTTTTAAATTTTTTTTTAGAAACACAGTCTATAAGAGAAAAACAAAGTTTCTCCAATACTGAAAAGCTTAATGGTCAATATATTGTATGTGCAACTTTATTCTTCAACACAGTCTGAACTCTCTTAGGCAAGCTTTCTTAGAATTTCTTTGAGTAGTGTTCAGGAATAGTTCTCCAGGCTTGTTGAAGGACATTCGAAGCTCTTCTTTGGATGCTGGCTGTCTTTTGTTACATTCTCTGTCAAGATGACCCATTACACACATTCAAGGTGAGGCCAATCCATGACTGATAATGTTGGGATGGCTATACTGATACTTTGTACATACACATATACATCATTGTCATGATGAAAAAGGAAGCTGTTGCTAATCAGATGCCTTCAATATGGTGTTCCACAGTGGATCAAAACCTGTCGATACTTTTCCGTGTTCAGAGTTGGGTAAATCCTAAACACCACTGGCTGAAATGCAAACCATGACAGAGCCTCAACCGTGTTTTACATTTGGCTGTATTCCAGACCTCCTCCTTGTATACCCATGGTGATTTAAACCAGAAATTTCCATTTTGGATTAATGACTCCCTAAGACCATTAACCACTCATTTTCAGTCCAGTTTTTGTGTCATTTTAACCCCCCCAGCCCTTTCTATCTTTTTCTCTTCCATAAGAATGACTTCTTGACAACCACTCTTCCACTGAGACCATTTCAGAGAACAATAGATGGATCAACTGAAGGGCCGGATGCATCTCTCAGATGCCGTGTCAGGTTTTTGCTGGATTTTTTCCCCCTGTTTCTTAAATACACATCTTTCGGATACTGTGGATAGTTTTTCAGGCCTGCCACTTTTTCTTTTGTTCCTCCACTTATCCAGTTTGCTCAGATATTTTATAAACACACTACACATCATGCCGAGGTATGACACGTTTTCAGTTTCTGGCCTTTTGTTAGTACAGAAAGGTTATTCTGTTTAAACTAAGCTAAAGAAATGGAAACAAATTTTATGTTTTTGCTACAAGGTAGGAAGATCCTAAAGGCAGAATTTAAAATTGGTTCTTTGTTCAATGTAGACACAACACTGTTTCATCCCTTAGGTAAGGTTAAGCTGTTTAAAACTTGGTTCGCGTAGTCATCATCTAGTCAGCCACCCCAACACAAACATGAGCCAAAGACTAGAGTGGTTTACACATAAAGCATTCACATTTTTTGATAATACTGTCCTCATATCCAGAGAGATGGAGGCAAGAATCAAACATGTCACTTTAACTTAGAAGATTAGGATTTGAATTCAGGATTTGGACATTATCATTTACAAAAAAAAAAAAAAAAAAAAAAAAAAACTTTAGAGAGAAATTAGAGGCTCAGTTTAGAGAGGAGTAGACAGTTTCACATTATCAACAGCATGCTAGAAGTTTCTCTTCTATTAACATGGTTATAAGACTGACAAGGCTCGTTCTATTTGATATGTGATTGGCTTTTTTTTTAAGGAGAGATAAAGAGTGAGGTTGTCAGTAATAGAAAAACTGATCATTGTAACCCTCTCAAACAGTATTGTTGGTTTCCTTGTAAGGTTGGACTGTTTTCCAGGACTTTATTTTTAAAAAGAACAGAACAAGGATTAAAGTGCATTAAAAAAAAGCCAGATCGAGTTGTCATTACACTGATGTATGTACACTCCATTATTCTCTGCACCAAGCTTCTGTGGAGTGTCACACTCCCGGGTGCAACAGAAGGTGGGTAGAGAAGATTAAAAAGACAAATGAGAAGTTTTGAAAGAGGCGGTTGAATGGGACACACTATCATACTGAGATATGCAGCCCATTCACAATTGTAACATTATACATGAACATGCATCAGGTGCCTCACTGCCCAAAATATTATGTCTAATGTTTTTTTAGCAAAGCTTGACTGGAATGAGATGACTACATTTGTAATAATGAAGGCAAAAGTAATTTCTGGAAACATAATGGCCACCAGTGCACTTTAGTGATGAAACTACCCACCGTTCACTGTATGTGACTCAGAGTAGCAAGAAAATTATTTAAGCTGCATGCACCGTAGTGGAAAAAGTGCCTTTGCTCCATTAATAGTAACTCTATGCATTTGAACTTCCAAACAGTAATGGTTTAAATATTGTTTTCTTTAAAGTAAAAGCAAAGCAGATTTGGTGATATTTAAAATGATCCCCAGCTGTCAAGTGATGAATTCTGGAAAAAGGGGTGCATGGATTTGGGGGCATGTATTTGTCTAAATAGTCAAAAAACTCACAAAATGTTGAGTTTTTGAGAACGGACCATGGGCTGTCGACACACATCACTGCTAGTTGCTAAAGGGAGCTGGGGCCCCTCTGCCATGTATCATTAATGAGTTAATGCATGGTGCGCCACTGCTGCAGCTGTAAGCCGGCAGCATGTGTGGGTAGAGGGTGTGTGGGGGGAGTTATAACACCTGCCTTTCTAGCTCGCCTGGGCTCTCTCTTGGCTCGGTTCCACGTTGGGGTCAGCTTGTCTGCTAATCTGCTAATATGGTGGATATAATTGCGATTGAATGGTCGGCAGCGTCGTGTGTCCAGGGGAAGCAGTTGTTCTTCCCCCACTGCCAATGTTGTGATACCCAATCAGAGGTAATCAGCACTATTGAACCGATCAGCCTAATGGAATCAGATGGGTTTTAATTCACACACCTGGCTGTTGTGTGCATGCGGATCTGTCTTTTCCGAGTGTTTTGCTCCTTGGCAAGTGTGCGTGTAGGCTGGCATGTTTGTGCACCTGTTGTGTATATATAGAGCAGTCTCTTGTGATTCTGAATATACATGTGTGCATAATTGCTGTGTAAATGTGTACGTTTGCATATGAAAGCATAGAGACTCCGCACTGTGTCACATGTGAATTTGCAACCATCACTGTCCGTGCTGTCCTGAATGTTTCCTTTTGCACGCTCCAGTATATATCACCTCCATCACCTGCACTCTGCTGCAGCCAGTCAATCAGTCCATCTGAGGAGAAGATGCACCAGTCTCTTAACATTTGCATCTGGATTCACGTTGAATCTTATCCCTTGCTGGATGTGTGATACTCTCACACAAGCTGACTGTGTAGCAGAGGCCAAGCTCTCAACGCGAGTTTTATCCACCATCCCTGGTCCTCCTCACAAGGCTGGCAGGGTTGGACATCTGTGCTGCAGCATCTCCATGCCCCTTCATCCTTTGGTGTCTGAGTAAAGTATCTGTATCTTCTATGAGTCACTCAGTTCTAGCCGTGTTAGACATGCTACAGACAGCCTATAACACATTGTCAGATGTTGAATTTTTATACACTTGCCAAGCGGCGTCTCTCTTATCCTATCATGGATTAGCGAGCTGCACGGTGTGTAATACCCCACTTTCCCGCTGCAGCAGGTGTGTTGCGTGAAAGGAATTGAATTTTTATTCTGCTTTTTCCACTCGCGGCCTGACATAGTAAAATATAAGTCTTAACTGCCTTCTACTGAACTTCACATGTGGGCTGGGTGATAATCTGCATGTAGATCCTGGTGTCTTTACCACCTTATGACTTTATCACACTGGGCTTTCGTCTTATTAGTAACATACTGTGACCTTAGTTTCTTGCAGTGTTTAACTCGCTCACATTCTGATGTGATGCATTAAGAGGAGCGCGGGGTTCGGTATCTTGCTTGAGAAGCCGGGGATTGAACTACCACCCTTCTGGTTAGTAGATGACCCCCTCTACACATACACTGGCTTTTTGTCTGAACTTTTCATCTGAATTTGAGCCCGCATGTCTGAGTCTGGATTGGCTCATCGTACCTGAGTATGTGTGCACTGCCTCATGTGTATACCTCCTGGTAAAGATGCTTGTCTGAGTCTGTTTCCCTGCATGTACATGAATCAGTGGAGTTGGCTACAGCAGACATGAGCAAAGCAGGATTAAGAGCATCTTCATTCTGGCTAGACAGCAGTCCGTGTTGCTCTTGGGAGATGCAGCAACACAGAGAGAAGAGGGGGAAAAAAAGAACAAACCATCCTTCTTCTTCTACCCCCATCATCTTTTCTGTCTCGCAGTGTTACACCCTCCAGCTCTCTCTCTGCTTCTTCTTGTTCTTCTTCTCTTCATCTCTCCACTGCATTCCTGTTTTTTTCTTTTTTACTATCCCGTCTTAAGTCCCCCGCTCTCTACCCCCCGACAGTAGCTGCTACTTATTTCTCTCTTCTTTCTCTCCTGGACGGCGCACCACAGCGTACAGTTGCTGGCACAGGGGAATGGCAGACGGCCCTTTGTGAAGTTCAAGGCAGCTCTGAGATTTCAGCGGGTTCCGGGAGGTTCATTAAGGAAGCTTTTTCTCCATGAAAAAAAAACTGCTCGTCTCTCTGAGAGAGCTGGACCGACTGCATGTTCAGGTCATATGGACTTTGAAAGTTCAAGGAGTTTTAGGACTTTAAAGACCATAATTATTCCCCTGCACACATTAGTGTTTCCTCATTATTTTATTCTGCTTCCTTTCAGGAAGAAAAACTCCCAGACACAGCACTACGACCACTGTGGGACACCAAAACAGCAAAACTCATAATAAGCATTTATTTTATTTATTTTATCTTCACACATACCAGAGTTCATTTTCAAATTTACTCTCTATCCATCATCTTACAGCTTTCTTGTGCTGCTCTAGCTAGAAACTTAAAAAATACACTAAATTGTCAAAAGGGTTTGCTTGCATGCCTTCACATGAATATGAAATAGAGTGACCTCCCATTCTTAATCCGTGGAGTTTAATATCGTGTCGGCCCACTCTTTACAGCTATAACAGTTTCAGCTCTTCTGGGAAGGCTTTCCACATGGTTTAGGAGTGTTTATGGGAACTTTTGATCATTCTTCCAGAAGAGCATTTGTAAGATCAGATACTGATGTTGGACGAGAAGGCTTAATTGCTCTAATTCATCCCAAAAGTGTTGTGTCGGGTTGAAGTCAGGAGTCTGTGCAGGCCAGTCAAGTTCTTCCACACAAACTCCCTCATCTCACTATGGACCTTGCTTTGTCCACTGGTGCGCAGTCATGTTGGAACAGGAAGAGGCCATCCCGAAACTGTCCTCACAAAGATGGGAACATGAAATTGTGAAAAATGTCTTGGCATGCTGAAGCATTAAGAGTTTCTTTCACTAGAACTAAGGGAGTGAGCTCAACTCCTGAGAAACAACCCCATAGTCCATAGTCTTCCACCAGTCTTTAAACTTGGCACAATGTACTTAGAAAAGTAGCATTCACCTGGCAATCGCCAAACTCAGACTCATCCATCAGATTGCCAGACGGAGAAGCGTAATTCTATGAAGCTCACTACGCACTGTTCTTGAGCTAATCTGAAGCCCGCATGAAGTTTGGAGGTCTGTAGCAACTGACTCTGCAGACAGTTTGCGAGCTCTGTGCACTATGCGCTCTGATTTTATGTGACCTAATACTTGGTGGCTGAGTTGCTGTTGTTCCCAATCGCTTTCACTTTGTTATAATACCACTAACAGTTGACTGTGTAATATGTAGCAGTGGCGAAATTTCACAACTAGACTTGTTGCACAGGTGGCATCACGGTGCCACACTGGAATTCACCGAGCTCCTGGGAGCGACCCATTCTTTCACAAATGTTTGTAGAAGCACTCTGCATGCCTTGATTTTATACACCTGGGGCCATGAACGTGATTGCAACACCTGAATTCAATGATGTGGATGGATGAGTGAATACTTTTGGCACTATAGTGTAACCAGTGAATCTGTAATATTTACTGTTTATAGTTTCTGAGACACTGACTTTTCTGAATTGCATAATATTTACTAGTTAGAACAGGCCCAAGCTCAGCGACTCGTACACAAATTCAATTGGCCGTTAAATTTCAAACTTTTCTCCGAGAAAACAGATAGTGTTCCCAGTTATGGAAAGCAAGAGGTGATGCCGATTACCTTTCATCTCATACCAAAAGGCTAAAATCAAAACATATTGCCAATACAATATATATCAGTCTACCTCCCACAAACACTGGAATAAACACACCCAGTAACATAAGTCTTAAATATAAAGATGGGGGCTAGCATTTTTTAAAGAAACAAACAAGATAAAAGAATGGAAACATGCCAGATCCAAACACTGCCGGGAACAGAGTCGAACACAAATGTCAAGTATTTACACAATCGCTGCACATACTTGCTTTATTCACACACTTGTCAGATGAAATGAGTATCTCCAGATGTGTGCGGCCCTGACAAATATTCTCATAATGTTAAACAAGCCTGTTCCCTTTGAAGCCCTGTTAAACAGGCTCCCACACTTTACTGCAGGCACTTTGTCACACTCAAGCTGACGCCTTAGTATTTGGTCATGCAGCATGAACATGCGTATACAAACACGGGATCATTCACATAAGTGCAGAGTTTTGTTAGCGCTCTTGATATAAGTGCACAGGCCAGGTTTCTCTCTCTGGGTGGACCGTCTCACTAGTCAGGGTTGTTTTTACTACCAAGTGTACTGCATCTGAAACTGATCCAAAAGGGAAAGAAAGAAAGAAAGAAAGAAAGAAAGAAAGAAAGAAAGAAACTCTTTACTACTGCCTTTCCTTTGCCTGTCTCAGTTCTTACCTTATATTCCTTTACCAGATTCCATATGGTGGTGATACAAGATGTGTAATTTATGTGCATAGCACACACTGACCCCAGGAAACTGGCAAGCTGCAGCATTTGATTAACGGCCCAGACTACTTTCTGGATTCACAACAGATAGTCCTCTCACTGTAAACTGTAAAACTTTTTGTTGTCTTCTTTAAAAAAGAAAGAGCAGAGTGTTTGCAAGTGTTTGCTTGTCTATCAGGAGCAGCAGAAGCACTCAGACCTGTTTTTAAAAGTGTGTATTTATTTAGAGAGCAGGGCTTATCATATTGCTTCTGATCGCCCCACTGGATGTTGGTGATTGTTCTGAAGAGCCAATATATCAGAGGCAATTGCTGGTAATGTAATTGGCTGATAATGGCCTCATGACATCATCTGCAACTCTCTTCTAGGCAGGACTGAGAATCAGGTTTATGCTGCATGGGTTATTGCACAGGGACTGGGGGTAAATGGAATTAAGTCAGTACTGGTAACAATTTCAGTAAAATGAATCCACTCAACTTATTGTAAGCCTCAGCATTTCTATTAGTGAAAGAAAAATATCCCCTCTAAGACTTTCACTTTGCATCTATGTAATAGGATTTTTCCCATAACATCTCTTGATTAAATTTATGGAAGGGCATTTGCTTGCGATATAATTCTTAATCGTCACAAGACTTTATCCTCCCAGCTGGTCACTCTTTTGAAGTCAGAGTGGAACAGAAAATCGCCATCACCCCGCGTAACACAAAACACATAAATGTCAGTTCCTCGTGCAGCACGAGGAGATCCTTTACCTCTGTCTCCCGGACTGTAGCTAGAATATGCCCTGTAATTGAATGAGATGGCTCCAAGCGTGCGTCATAGGTCACAAGTTCAACCCGCAGTCACCTCTCTGGCCATAACTCTCTCCACCTACCTAATTCTGTCACTCTTCGGTTCTTTCTGAGATATCGTTTCATAAAGAAGAATGAACTGGATATTATCGATCAGTGGCCATTGAAGAAAATAGATGGTGCTTCTTTACTGACTCTCTGCCTCAGCTGGCAAAGTCTGATCTGTGTTTGTTGCTTTCACCTTAACACTCCACATTCTCATTGTGCTTTCTCTCTTTTTAAGCGCATGTCCACCCATGCACATAAAGAGAAACCAAGGCTGCTGAGCTGGTAAAATAAACAAGTCAGTGATTGCATGAGAAGGGAAACTACACCTGCCTTCGCTACAAGACTGCAGAGCTCACAGTTCGCTATAATGGCTTTGCATTTGCTCTCAATTCATTTCTTTAACTTATAGGTTAGAGGTGGGCAGATCGATCCAAATATCGATACTATCGATAGCAACACTGGTATTCAGAATTTGCAAATAAATGATCATTTAGCCGATAAATCACGACACACTGCTGTCTCTCTTCTACATAAGCTGCCTTTAACCCTTTCATGCATTAATTATTAGAACCTCAATCTGGATTTCTTTTATATTTTTATTCATCTTTGGGCATGAAAAAAAGATTTTTGAACTTCATTTTTTTAAACATGTACATTTCAAAGAGTTTTTTTACATGTCCACTTAGGTGGACAACATACATTTTGACTAACGAATAAATAATATACACTGTGTAAAAACTATAACATAACAAAAATATTTTAAATATATTTTATAACAATGTAACAATATATGTAACAACTATAACCGTGGGCATGGAGTGACACATCAGTGCCCAATGTAGTGGTTAATGTGCAAGTATACCATCAACACTGACACAAATACAAGACAACAGCCTTTGAATAGCTGTCCACTGCAGTGACCACTATACAGTACGTGAAAGGGTTAAAGGTAAAAACGATCGGTACTGGTATCGGCTATACTGGCCCTGCTATCAGATCAATACCAAAATTGGCAAAATCACAGAGAACTACTTAGAGAGCGTCTTTTTCAAACAGTAGTCACAATGCAAAAAGTTTTATGTGTGTATGCTGTATGAAAATAAAGGCACGGAGACAAAAAAACTGCTGTCATCAACTTGAAGGAGAAAGACAGAGAAAAATGGAGACAGTTAAGGGGCTCATTGTGTCATTGTAGAGTTCAGAAGGAACAGCACGAGGGATCTCATGCCAATTGGTTTCTCTGTGCATGCTAACACCCACCCCATACCTCTGGTCCCTCTTTACCCCTATTCGCCTAAGCCTCTTGTCACAGGTGAAGGAGTTTCAGAATAATTACCTCTATTCCGCTTTCTCTCGATACCGCCTTTCTCTATTCCCTTTCCCTGCTGAATGCATTTCAAACATTCATTTCCATGTTCATTTCAGTTTGGCCCAGGAGAAAACACCTGTCGTAGCTTTAAGCAGCTGTGGGGTTTTTTTTGTTTTTTTTTCACTGGGTCCCTATAACTTTGCAGTTCTCTGACTTGATAGTTCATTCAGTTCACTGGTAATTACATCTTAACGTTTAACTTGATAGGCTGTGAAGATGGCTGAATGAAAATGAGAAGGGGTGACCAGGTGGAAAAGAGCCAATTTCGTAGCAGCCTGGGAGCAAGCATTTTTTTCTTTAGCCTTGTCACCTTGAAAGTCAAACGATCAACACCGTGACTAAATAGCTTGTGCGTGTGTATGTGTTCGTGTATGTCGCATTCACTAATGTACATGCCCAGATCCAAAAAAATGTTGTATTTCATAGTATTTCATGAAAATTATTATGAATTTGATCTAAAATAGGTGGGAGGGGGTGTAACTAAAAGCTGGAAAAGTAAGCGGTGCTAAAAAGAAACAGCTGGCAGAATATGATCTTCAGAGTTTCTCAAAAACTAAAGATGTTCACCAATCTGCAAGAAACTACATCTACAAATTGTGGAACCAATTTCAGAATAATGTTCTTCAATGTAAAATTGTGATGGCTTTGAATATCCCATCATCTATGGCTCATAATATCATCAAACGATTCAGACAATCCGGTGAACCCTCGCTGCTTGTAAGGGACAAAGCTGAAAATCAATATCGGGTGTCCGTGATCTTCCCTCAGCTGGCACTGCATTAAAAAACAGTCATGGAAATCAATGCATGGGCTCAGGAACGCTTCCAGAAATCACTGTCTGCGCACACAACTCGCTGTGCCATCCACAAACACCGGTGAAAGCTCTATCATGCAAAGTAGCCATATGTGAATATGATCCAGAAACGCTGCAGTCTTCTCCGGGCCAAAGCTCATTTAAAATGAACTGAGACAAAGTGGAAAACTGTTCCGTGATCAGACGAATCTAAATTTGAAATTCTTTTTTGGGAAACACGAAACAGCTCGAATCCTACATCAGATTAACATCTGAAGGTCCAGCAGCTGTTCAACAGTTCGCAGATGTTAATGGAGTGGTGTTTAATAAAGCAGTGGTACAGAGCGGTAAACACTGTCCTGTCCCAACGTTTTTGAGATGTGTTGCTGTAGTTGTTTATGAGATTTACAAACCACTGCATTCTGTTTAAATTTTGCTATTTTGGAATTTGGGTTTGTGAGCTTTGTTCTGGCTCCATGGGCAGTTAACTGTGGCTGTTAATGACAAAAAACACTGAGATGTAGGAAGTTTAAAAAAATGATGAGTTACTAATGTTAATGTACATTTTTTAAATTGTTTTTGCAAATGAGTTATTTGTATGAAATACTAATCTTTTAAATGTAAACTAACATTACAACTTACTTTGTAGAAATCTTCTTTAAAAAACAACAAATTAGCAAAAACCCACAACGTCTCAGTGTGTTTAGCTCTGATGTCATGGCGGCTGTTCTGCTAAGCCTTTGCTTACACAAACCCTCACACACACACACATATACTGTATATATATATATATATATATATATATATGTTGCCGCACAGCAAGAAGGAGTTCAATTCCACCATCAGGCCGGGGTCTTTCTGTGTGGAGTTTGTATGTTCTCCCTGTGTCTGCGTGGGTTCCTTCTGGGCACTCTGGCTTCCTCCCACCATCCAAAGACATGCAATTTGTGGGGATAGGTTAATTGATTAGTCTAAATTGCCCATAGTTATGAATGCGGGAGTGAATGTGAGTGTGAAGGGTTGTCTGTCTCTGTGTATTAGCCCTGCAACAGACTGGCGACCTGTCCAGGGTGTACCCCGCCTCTCGCCCTATGACAGCTGGGATAGGCTCCAGCGACCCTGAAAAGGTTAAGCGGAAGCGAATGGATATATATATATATATAAATCTTTTCCTGTGTTGCCTCACAGACTCATGCCTTAGCAATCCTTCCTTTCCTCTGTCTTCTATCCGTCTACCTCTGTGCCCTTTTATCCTTATTCCCCTCCATCTCTCCTTCACGGTACATAAACTTCCTCTCCATTCCCTCAGTTACCTTTGATGCACTCTTTGTTTTAAAGGTTCAGTCCCAGCTGTGGCCAGGTGTAGCACTTGGTATGGATCAGTGTAGTAAACAACTCTTTTATGGCTGTAGTTTATGAAGGGAGAGTGAAGGAACGGCAGACCCCGGCTTTGCAGATTTGAGCCATAGATAAGCGCTCAGGCGAAATCTTTAAAATTCCAACAGGATAATGGAAGACATTCCCCTTTATGGAGAAGCTGCTTGAAAAGTCCAAGAGAAGAACAGAGTAAATCTTCCAGACATAATAATCCACTTCGGCCATTTAATAGCAGTCAAATCCCTAATGCCACGTGATAATGTTTCACAGACAGATTTTTATCTTTTTTTTTTGAGAGGGGGGGCTCGTTTCAAAATATTTCTCTCACAAAAGTGGTGTAGACGGTGCAAAAAAGTGTGCAAAAGTTGTGAGATTACACAGCATTTTGTGAATGTTCGAGTACTCAGAAACTGCGCACTGAGATCGTTCAGTCTTTCCTGATCATGATTGCTGTGTCATTTAAAGGCATTTAATGAAATAAGTCTAGCGTCCAGTTCATCACCGCTTATCACATTAAATAATAAAAATCTGACAGGATCAGTTTAATTCTGTCTTCTTTAATGGGAGGACCACAGATCTTTAGGACGTTGATGTTTTAAACACAAAGAAGAGTTCCATGCAGTATTGTGCTCACAGTTTGATATTACAGTACCAGGAGGGAGAGTACATGTTTCGGCCTTGTCCTTGGCTGTTTTTCCAGTATTCCCATGCCTGGGGAACAACCACAGTATGGGATCCCTGTTTTGATGACGGACGAAAGGGCAAGTCAAGTCTCCCGCTGCTCTTGAAGGACAAAAGCCAGTCATAATAAGTCAAGGCTGATCCCTGGACTCTGGGCCCCATGAAAAAGGAAGACAAAGCATCGAGTCTCTTGACAAAGGCAAGTTATTACAGCCGAGAGCCCCATGTTGCTACATTGTCACTCAAACTCTGGCCTGATAGAGGAGCGAGACTGGGCCGTTTCTGTTCATTTAATTTAAGGAAATCAAAGGTATTTTCTTTTTCACTCTCTCCTACCTTCTCCTCAAGCACTTTCTATCCCCTTCCCTTTTTTCCCCCTTTTTTTACTTTCTCATTACTTCCACTTGTTCCCTCCTCTCCAATTACAGGCTAGTCTTTCATCTCCACAGCCAAGGAATGGAGTGATAGGATCAGGAGGAAGAGTGAAGAAAGACTCTTTGTTGCCCATACCTCCCCCCTCTGATACCCCACCCTGGCCTTCTAATAACCCCAGGGCCACTTGGGTCAGTCTAAGACTGTGGCTTATACAGTTTCATTTCTGAAAAGCAGCATAGACATAACACACTATACACAACGACGCTGCACAATGCTGTGAAACACGTGATTGCAATGTCATTCTAACTCAAAAATAGCAACCTGAAAACTGATTAAAAAAACTCTGGTTACACATAAAAAACTATTCTACTCTTGACCGTGTTTAAAAAAATGTTTTGCAAAGTTGCAGAATTCCTTTCAAAGCAGCACAATAATGCAAAACACTGAAAGGGCAACATTTACCAGTTGCCCATTTGTCTTGAGATCCCATTGCATTGTTGCGTTAAGGAACTAAGCCGTCCATAGGGTTGTGCATCAGGGGGACACAATGCTTCGACTTAAAGTCTCATCAATTGTGGTTTTCTCGCCCACTGGATTTTGTGGCGTATTTGAAAGACCAAGTCCTTGGCTGGTATCTTAATGTCGTCCTTGGGTTTATAGAGGCTTACTTTCTGTTAGCTCTGGTGCCCCACAAGTCCCAGCTAATCTGTTGCTATGGCTTTCTTGGCGTAGCTTTCTGATGACATTGAAGTAAATGGAGCCAGACAACAAACACTAACAAAGGGGTAATGCTATCCATTGCTAATGTCTGAGTGGGTCTCCCCTGAGTGAGCTGTTACTTTTAGCAAGTCGTAGCCTCCATGAATTTCGTATTTATTTGAGTGGCTCAAAGCCTGGCAGCCACTGACCCTCAGAGCTGTATGGATGCATGAACATAGTTAGGTCATACTAGCTCTCTAGCAAATTGTATTTACCTTCTGAAGTTGAAAACTGATGTCACTTTCTGCCTTTGTTTGCACCCACCAGGAAATCTGAGTTTACTGTGGGGCCCCAAAGAGCCGGGCCCGTTCCCAAGGGCACGGCCCCCCATTGGGTAAGGGTAATTAGGCTAGGTGAATAGGCCAGCAGCCTGCTTACAGTGAGGCCTTGTTCCTTGCTGTAGTATGCTCCTTTGTCTCAGGACTGGGATAGAGAGGGAAGGTTTCATTCAGGAAATGGATCAGGAGATGGTACTTTAATTAGAGTCATGATAATTGCATATAATGCAGCTTGTACAATGGACTGTCCTGGTTAGGAAGAAGAAGGGTGGAGGGAGGGGCTCTCAATCACCTGGGGAACAGTCATTTCAGGGCGAAATAAATAATTTGGGAGTATGTGATTAAAGTAATCTGCAGGGTTTGAGAAAAAAAAATCTGATTCAGAGAGTGTTTCTAGTTGAGCACAAATTCCACATTGCTCTACGCGACTGCTCTATGTGCATGTTAGAAAGTGAAGATGGGCAATGGTGCCAGCAATGTTGTAAAACACGGATGCGTTCTCTATTACTGGCCATGCCCATCTTTGTCTTTCCCCCTGCTGCCTTTCCCTGGCCTGTCGCTCTGCTCTCTTCCAGCCTGTTTTTCTCTGGTGCATGGAGCTGCTACAGGCAAGATAAGGCTGGTCTCCCCGAGTTAGGGCTTAGCATAATCCCTCTTCCTTCCTCATAAAAAAAGGGTAAAAAAAAAAAAACAGTGTTCATCACACAGTTGAAGAAAGGAGGAGGAATTGATGGAGAAAGAGAGAGTAGGCAGCAGTGGAGGAAGTGAAATGGGTAAACAGGGAGGGAGAAAGCGGGAGACGTGGAAAGAGGGAATGTGGTAAGACTGCTGCCGCATATTTAGTAGAATTTCACCAGCCATGAAAGATGTATAAAGGAATGTGTGCAGCCCCAGTGGCATCAGAGAAAAGAGGAGGAATAGTTCTGCGTTCCCGATGATCAGAGGATGAGCTAATCCTTTGACAAGGGGGTCTGGGGAAACCCAATCCCAATGCCCAAAAGCCTGACATGCCTAGAGCTGGCATCCCAACTCCAGCGGCAGGATTCAGACAATGCGTCTGCGAGCTGGTGCCGTCTACTGCCAGAGAATAAGCTGGCACGTGCACAGCAGCTTGGAGATGGGTACAGACAGAGCTGCTCTCCACCTACACAAAACACAAGACGAATGATTGTGAAAATGGATAAAACAGCTCAGGAAACGTACTTTGAATGCTCGGATGGTTGTGTTGAGAAACAGAAGGATAGGATGGTATCACTCACATCAGACCTGCAGGATGAATTAAATAAAGAGACTGTGCAAGAAAAACAGTTTGTGTGTTTTCTGTGGTGTATATTGACATTACACCAACAATATGAGGAATATACAGGATGATGGGAGGTAAATACGGTGCAAAACAAAAAGTGCTTTTGCTGTCAAAATGATGAATTAGTACAGTACTGTCTTGACGTGAAATTACAGGCCTGAAAACAAATAAAAACTTTCAAGGTTTTCATCTTTTTGCACTGTTTTGCTTTCCCACAAACCCTTTCACTCTCCAGCAAAATACTCAAAATCAATCATGAGAATTAAAGAAAATACGATGAGTTCTGGCAGGTTCGACCGGTTTTGAGGAGTTCCTGCAAATGTCTGAAGCCGTGATGTATTCCAGGAGCTAAAACGTGATAATGAATGGGAAAATATCCCTTCAATGGATTTGACACTTAGCTGATAGCCTGTGATCGAAACAGCGGTAAAGCCGTCATTGCTTGGTAACGCAACACCAAGACTGCGTCGGTGCCACAGGGTCCGGTGCTCGGTAAACGACCAAAGAAATATGCACGATGTCAGCACTGTCTTATTGACCTGATAATGTTTTGGTGACTGACAGCTATATAGGATTTTTGACATTTTTACCGCCTCAGCCACTCCTGCTTTGAGACTCAATGAGTTCTTTGTTGTGAAGCTAACTGAAGACAAGCAGGAGGATCTGGCTGGAAACGAAGTCAGGGGAAAAAAAGGAAAACTTGCCATAAGATTTGATGATGCTTTGTTTTCACATTTTAAAAAAAGGCTTTTATTTCATCCTTCTATGTTTTGACAGCACAAAATCCCATTATGTCAAAACCACAAAAACAAAGGGCTTTGTGGGTTACTATGTTAAAAAAAATAAATGGCTGGGTTCATTTTAGTGAAGCTTAAAAGGAGCGAGAAAACAGAAAATGGGATGAATTGGATAACTTTGCAGTGCATCATAGCGTTAATCGTTTTGCAAAATGGAACCCTAAATTAAATTCAGATGAGATGAATGTTTTAATCAATCGGCAATCTGGGGCTGACATGAGATTGATTGAGAATGTTTCATTATCAACAAACAATTTCCACTGTCTGGAGCCCTATGCTGATTTCCATTTATGGCAAACCGTGGAAGTTGTTGACAATTAACCAGTCTGACGATGCGGCTATTCATCATGTCATGCTGTTTGTTTTATTTTTCAGCTGAAGTATGTGGCATGGGTTTTGAGAACGCGCGTGTGGCATGTGAGAGCATAAACAAGTGCCAGGCTGAATGTGCATGAGTTTGTGTTTGCAGTGAAAAGAAGGCTGCAGATGAAAGGATTTCTAACAGCGTTCGGGCAGGGGGGAAAGATTGAAGGGTTAATGAAACACTGAATTTATAGGTGGCTTTAATGGTAAATGGCCTGTATTTATATAGCGCTTTACTAGTCCCTAAGGACCCCAAAGCGCTTTACATATCCAGTCATCCACCCATTCACGCACACATTCACACACTGGTGATGGCGGCTACATTGTAGCCACAGCCACCCTGGGGCGCACTGACAGAGGCGAGGCTGCCGGACACTGGCGCCACCGGGCCCTCTGACCACCACCAGTAGGCAACGGGTGAAGTGTCACCAGTAGGCAACGGGTGAAGTGTCTTGCCCAAGGACACAACAACCGAGACTGTCCAAGCCGGGGCTCGAACCGGCAACCTTCCGATTACAAGGCGAACTCCCAACTCTTGAGCCACGATCGCCCCATGAAGACACGCTTACGTGAAAATCACGGCATGCGTAGGTTGCACGTCTTTCCTCGGTGCCGCTTGACTTTAAAAGAAGCGGCACAGCTGTTTTTGCTATATGTGTCATGTTTGCAAACAGTATAAAGTTCAAACAACATGATTACAGAGATAAGAATGATAAAAGGGTTATTAAAATAGTAACGAAAAGGTCGGAAGTGAGACGTTTTCTTTAATGAGCTTGCGCTTGAACTCTCTGTTATTTATATTAATGTCAATCACTGACACAGTAATCAAAGTGTGGCGTTGCTGTGCTGCCACTGTGTTTGGGTGTGAGTGGGTAATGTGGGGTGTCAGATTTCTTGCAGGATGCAGAAATGTGGATTCCAAATCAAAGCTGTTAAAACACTGTCACTGCATACCAAAACTATGGAAACTTGTTTCTAGCACTGAACAATAAACAAACAAGAAATTTTTTTTTCCTCCATAGGTAAAAAAAAAAGAAGTTTTGAATTAAGTATCTGAAAATTTAAAAAACTTAAATATCTGAGAAATCTGACAAATCTGTATTTAAATCTCAAAATGACATTGATAATTATTGAGTTCACTCTTTTATGTTCACATTTGAGCTGGCACACTGGACTCCTCTGAGAAGAAATGAATCAAGTATAACATTCCATTACCATAACTATTTTTTTTCTGTTTAGGAATGCGAAGAAAATAACTATAATTGGAGTCTTTATCAAAAAATAAAAATAATGTGCTTCACTATTTTTTCTGCATTTTTTAAAGTGGTAAATCTGAAAATTCACGGATTACAAACAATTCGATTTTACAATTGAAAGTATCACTTTGATTAAAGAGCTTGCACACACTGGTGGATTAACTATTATGGAAATATAAAACATGATTTGGATGATTAGGATAATTAACAGTAACGTTAACTTTGGGCAGCAGTGGAATAAATCTTACACTTTATTAATTGTTTATGCATTGTTATGCATTGTTCATGGAAACCCATGCCATGAAGCTCCCAGTACACAGTTCTTGTGCTGATGTTAATGCCAGAGGAGGTTTGGAACTCCCACTATATGTAAATTTACGTTGTCTGACATTTTGTAACTAAGTCGCTGTGGTTCCTTTGCAACAGCTGATAATAGTTAATCTAGGGGGGAACAAATTTCACAAACTGCCTTTTTGTGACAGTTCCATCCTGTTCCAGTATCATGTTGATAGTGGCGAGCTCTTTAGGACGACCGTTGTAAAGGCAGACGGCATGGCTAAGTGCTGGATTTAAAAAATCTGTGGCAACAGGACTGAAAGCCCAGAATTCAAAGATTTAGAGGTGTGGCTTAATAATTTTGTCCCTATAGTGTAAGTTACAAAGGACAGCCTCCTAAGATAAGCTAAATTAGCTGATTTTAAATAAAGAATTGTCTGCATTCTAGCTAGTTCCCCTTTGTTTTGTACGCTCTTTGAATCCATTCCACAAGCGTGCGATTAAACATGTTGTGTTGTTTGGAGAAAGTGATGTTTCTTTGATCTGAAAACCTTTGCGGCTCTCATTGTTCTCTCCACCCACACATGTCAGAGACTACTGTACTGAGATCTTTGTTCACAGTTTCAAAAAACATTATTGGAAATATTGGGAATCCATTGATGTTTACCTGTTGAGATTACATATTATCCCCTACTGTCTTCCTCCCACCAAATGAACCTTTCAAGCAGTAGTAGTCCAACCCAACATATGGATGCTTTCAGGTATACCTCTAATTGGATTTTTGCTCATGTCCCCTTTCTTGTCCAGAACCATGTTCGTTTTTTGTTTAGATCATGGAGCACATAACAAATGATTTTTTTAATTGCAATACTGGCTATGAAATATGTATTACAGTTTACAATGAAAAAAAAAAGACTCGAGACTTGAGTTTGATACGTTTTACTTGCGACATGGTCGACGCTTCAGTGGGACCACTTGTAAACATGAAAAAGCACCTGATCTATGCCATGTACCAGTGCCATAGCAGCAATGGAAAGTCATTTAGGAGCTTTGTTTCCCTAGACACACATACAGCATTACCTGTGTTATGTAGGATTACAACACAAAGGTCATCTTGCAGTCATAGAGTCTGCTTTAGAAGGAGAGAATTGGAGCTAACCAACCCTGAGACCTTCACTCAGGAAATCATGGGCTTTATCAAGTGTCCAAACTTAGATGCAGTCTGATTGGTTTTGTGAAAGGTTGGAGCCGTCAGAAAGTTTTTGCAGGCTGGGCCAAAATGTTTTGACCAAGGATTTCCAGAATCAACTGAATGGTGTCAGGTAAGTCAACCATACACAAATGCTGTGGGTGATTGAGGTGACGAAGAAGAGTGTGACAAAATTTGCCCACAACGATGTGAGAGACTGATGAAGTCAAACAGAGAATGATTACTTTAAGTCAATGATGCTAAAAGTGTTTCTAGAAGCTACTGAATCGTGAGGCGTAGTTAGTTTTTCACAGAACTGCACAGAGCGCTGTGAAAGCTTTCTTTTCCCTTACGACTGTAGATTTGGGTTAATATAAGTTTTCATAGTCATAATTTTTAGGGTTTTATTGTTACTCTGAAAGCTCAGCATAGTTACTTTCTTTCAATCATACAGATTTATTTCATCCAAACCAAACACACTTCATCAAGTGACGAGATGGAAAAATGGTCAAACACAGCACCATAATTTCAGATTTATGTTAATGTTTGAATTGGGCTAAAGATTAGAGAAGGGCCAATCTGGATTTGTTGTCTCGCCAATCAGCAGACTTGGCTCTAACAGAACCTGCTCCGAGTACAAAACTCCCCTGGAGAGCCATTGTGTCTGTCTTGCAGGAAGGCTTGTATGTGTAAAGCCTCTCAGTGTTAAATTGCTGATCTTTGGGATCAATAGGCAGGTCACCAATAAACTTGTGATCAAGGAGCTAAGCCGATTTTAGTCAGAAAATCAACTCTACTTTAAAATACCACTTATTTTGTTCAATATTATGTTGGGATTTTAACGTGGAACACAAAGTAATGACAATCTGTGATGAATTGTTAAAATGTATTAAAATATATAAACAATTGTGCTAATTTTGCTACTTTGGTGTGGTAGTAGCTTTATTATTGTTATTATTGAATACATAACAACTCTATAGATCATTCATTGTACAGTTGTCTTATCAATTTTTTGAGCTAGATTCACAATAACTACACTAATTAAGCATCAGTAAGACATTAGTAAATACATCATTCACTGATAAAGCTTTGTTCCTACACCCATATAGTTATAAGCACAGTTGTACATGCTCTGTCCCTAATGAAGAAGTTCATGTATAACATGTTTAATGGTAGTGTTTTTATACTTTTAAACAGCTATATCAAGAGCAAAACAGTTATTTAGAAGCTCATAATGGTTCATGGTGTCATTTAGAAAGTCTAAGTAAATAATCAGCATAGTGTTAAATGCACATTTGTACACATAGTGATGAAAATATGTACTAATTATCTGCTTTCTGTGTAATTATTTCAATTTGTGGTTGCTAGTTGTTAATTATAGACAGGAGAATGGATGGGTAGATGTTAGTTCAGTATTTTGTGTGAGACCTAAAGTAAGAACTATCTATGCCTCAAGATTTAACAGAAAAAGTAATCAGAGACAAACCGAACATAAGAGACGGGTTTCTTCAGGTTTACAGAAGACTAAACTGTCAGTAGGACCAGAGTCTAGCAGGTAAACATCATACCAGCTGTCTGTGATTTTGACTTGTTTTGGAGACACACGACCCTGGTATCTTGTAGTCCTTTAATCGGGCCATGAACTCCTCTGTACACCCAAATAATCCAATGTCCAATGACAGGTACAGTAGGCCAATCTTTCTCTGTCATTAAACAAAAATACAATAATCAAACATATGTATGTATGTTATGTATGAACGTATTCATCAAGACAAAAGCATTTACAACTGTGTTTATAAAGTAGTGCTTTATAAGTGATGAATGAGGCATTTACTAATACCATCTTAATGCTAGCGTGAGTGACCACAATCACACAACGTCCTTTCCTTTTCTCGTCTTAGCAGGCTTTTACTAGGTAACGCAAGAGTATTAAGCCATCTGTATCCTCGTGTGAGAGAAACAGTTCTCAGCTTTGTTGAAAACTGTTATTCTCCTCTTTAAGCAAACACTGAGTCAACTTCATCTGCCGGGCTCAGTGCCAACCCAAACATCTAAGAGGACATGCAGCATACCACACCAGTGGCATGATGCAGAGGAATCTTAATGACCCTTTCAGGTGTGGGAGGGAAAAAAGGGATAAATAAAAACAACTATAATTGCTTGTGCTCTCTGTAATTAGCATGTCTGAGTGATGTTGAGGCAACATTTGCCCTGCAAGTAAATCGGCTGGGATTATTTTGATCGGTGTCATCGACAGGGCATTCATCTTCTAAATGGTTTTAAATCTTTATGGTGTAATAGGAGGTGTTTGTTGAGTTGTTTTTGTTTACCAATGATCCCGTTTGTTGGTCATTGCTGTTTCCATGGTCTCGTGTGGGTTCAGTGCTTACTAAAGTTTATTATGGATGTTTTAAAAATGAGATTGACAAGTGGATACGTTATCAAAAATATTCTTAAATGTAGTTTGTTGTGGGCACGTTGCGGCTGTGAACAACTGTTGTTTCTGTTATCAAGAGCAAATCAGAAAACAGCTATAAATACGAACTGGATAAATCTGACTCAAGTGGAAGATTTAGACAAATAAAAAGTAGTTAAACTTGGCCATGTGCCACATGTTGTCACTCAAATTTTCTTTGTAATCTGCAGTAAAGAAAAACAAGACATTCAAAGATTTGGGAGGGACTCTTTCTTTGTATTCTTTCACAGAGCACGATTTGTGCCCATGGTGAAAATCTAAAGCGCGACTGCTAATTACTTGGACAGTTGTCAGAGGGTAATCCTCTGCATCACACGGTATCGACACTGACAGCTCTCTGAATGCTGACTTGGGATGTCAAAGGAATTCAGACGGTTAATCCTCACTTTAGGTTATGATCAACCAGACAGGTGTAGATCCATTGAAAGCAGCATGCCTCGCTGGGAACAGATCCAAGCCGTGATCACGCAAGGTTGTTATGCTGGCAATATGTGTGAACGCTGGGTGGAAACAGCACATCGAAGCACAGACTTGTGGGTAGGAGCTGTTTGCTGAGTGTGCACGCTTTTTTATTATATAGCACAACAGGCATCTAATTGCTGCCTATTCATCCACATGATCTGGAAAAGAATTCAGAATTAATGATTAAATATGTTTGGATTTTGAGTAAGGTTCAATATCGTTTTCGTTCGCTTTGTTTTGTTTTGTTAGGCATTGTGATTTCTTGTGTTTGGTGAGTTAATTTCTATCTGTGCCGATAATTATTTGTAATTATTTGTCAACTCCTTGTTGGCCGTTTTTGCTTCTAACATTCCCACCGCCTTTCTGAAACACAAAAAAGCAGCCGAGACATAAAAATGTTTTTGTTTTGCTTTGGCATTCAGAGAAAGTCTTACCTGAGTCAGTATTTATGTGGTTTTGGTGTGTTTATACTGTAGAGCAGCAGGAACGCAGCTACTTTGGTGCAGGTCGAACCGCTGGTGCTTTTTGTAATTTGACTATAAAGAGACAAAAATATCTTGAATCATCATTCAAATCAAACATTTCAGTTACCCAAGTCCAAGCTCTCTCTCTTGCTTCCCCTTTTCTTCCACCCACACACATAACATCTATACACACTGAGACACAAACTGCCAGGAAGCACAGAGGGACCTGTTGGGTTCCTTTCTCATGTCTCTGGCCTCTTACCTGTCTTTGTGATAAATGAGACACATCTGGCATTTCCCCTAGGGCAACTGGCCACTGTGTTTGCTTGCTAACAACTTCTGTGGCTTTTGCTCAATCATTCAATCATTGCTAACCTCTGTTGTTTTTTTCACCAAAGAAAAAAATAAAAATCTCTCTGTCTGTGTTTTTTTTTTTTCATGAATCTCAAGAAATGTGCTTTGTCTGAAAGCTGTGGTAACTCCCACTCATATATATATATATATATATATATATATATATATATATATATATATATATATATATATATATATATATATATATATATATATCCTAGGCAAGGCTTGCAGAAAAAGAGGAGAGATCAGTCTGTTTCTCCCCTGGGTGATTCTTCATGGTTGTTTTCTGCCCTGCTACCTCTTCTCGTCTGATTAGAAAACAAATGAAAAGCAAACTCATTGTGACATCCACCTCTTCCTCTTGGCTCTCGGTGGATCTGAACAGAGGTTGCATTTTGGGACAAGGGAACATGAGGTGTTGTTACTGTGATGAGCAGTGCCTGGGAACTGAATCGAGATATGTGTTGATGGTTAAGCGCTTTGCATTGAGTCTGCAGAATGTCAGATGGATCTGCTTCATGTGTCTTCTCCATCTTGCAAGTGTGAGCAGAGAATTATGGCGCTTCACCTCCCGTGTTGTGGCTGTGACTAATGACGATCTAGATCCCACTCTCCAATAATGTGAAAATAAAACTGATAAATAATTTTATAACAGTGAAAGGAGATGTTTAAATTTTGAATTTTTTAACTGTTACCACCTCCCTCTCATTGCACATTCCTTTTTTTTTCTTCTTTTTTAAGGAGTTGTTGGGGAAAATGAATGCTGGCATGTTTTATCATGCCCTCACTGCACTGTAAATTATGCATCTGGTTTGCTGCTCATTATTTTTAGGTAACGAGGGACTGTTCTCGGGCTATATGTACTAGCTCCTTTCTTTCTTTTCTTCAGTTTTTTCCCCTTTTCTCTTATTTTTCCCTACTGGTTTTGTGTTTATCTGCATCATTACGGAGTGTAAATCCAGTCCACAAATCCACTGTGTCTTGGCATTAACAGAAACAGCATTAACACAAATTCTCTGATACTAAAAATTAGTATTTAAAAATGCGCTGGAGATTACAATGCAGTAATGCTACTGGAATAGGGTAAGGGGGTAACTTAAATCATTCAAATATATTTCTTTTCTACAGTGTGTCTTTTGTCCTGTGTCTCTCGCTCCCACCCTTTTTAACAGGAAGGTTTCTTCCTGTTAAAAAGGAAGTTTTTCCTTTCCACTGTCACCAAGTAATCGCTCATAGGGGGTCATGTGATTGTTGGGGTTTTCTGAGCATGGTTCAACTGTTGTTGTGATTTGATTCTATGACATTAAAAATGAATACATGGTGAATCATGTATTCATTCACTTATGTGAATGGAGTAAATACATTTACTTCTATGTCTCATGCTAGCAATAAGGATCTATAGTTTTTTTTTAATGCTACAAAAACAAAATGCATTCATTCATTTTTATTACATGACAATCAGGCCAAAGACAGTTTCTAGCTGAACAAAAGTTCTGTTGCTTGTTGTAGTCAATCGAATTATTTGTTAGTTATTTCAATAATTAATGTCAAACCAGTTGATTATTTTTATATGGAGCGATAATTTAAAGGAACTGAATATGATTTATTGAAATATAGACTTTGAGTGATAAGCTATTTGGTGATTAGGCTTTGATAAAGCTGCATAGCAAAACAAAGTCTAACTAGAAAATGCATTTTCTGAGGTAACTGCAATGTGAATGCTGATAGCTGAATGTTTCTAGCTGGAATGAAATAATAAAGTTCAAAATGTTGAATGAGCTGAAAAATACAGAACTTTTCACCTAAAAAGAAAAGTGCAGAACTGTTGAAAGCTGATGTTCACACAGAAGAAGTTGGAAAGTAGCTGAACATGTTTACAATGTACATTTGAAAACGCTGAGTAATGAAAAAAAGAAAATTTACAATCACAAAACATACTAATGAATATTAAAAGTTCATATTCTTTTAATCACTGTGTTACGTTCCCCTAAAAGGGTCCAGGCGATGAGGGAAAGTAACAAAAAGTGTCTGGGTTGGAAAAAGGAGACAGAAGAAAAATGGTCAAATTAAAGACTTTTATTAAAAGTTTTATCAATAACTCAGCTAAAAGAGATGGACAAGCCGCTATCACCATTTAAAGAAACAAAACAAAACTCAAGCGTCAGTCAGTAAATTGAAAAGTACGTCAGAAAAGAGATTAGTAACCAAACACACTCCTCTCCACCGAGCAGGAGCAAGCAATCACAAAATACAGCTCACTAGCTGCAAACACCAAACACACAGCTCACTAGCTCCAACCACTTACATGGCTCTCTGACACCAGAGCTCACCTTTCTCTGGGCTTAAATACCTTTAATTGCTGAAGGACGGCAGCTGTAAAAAAAGAAAAACATGGCACCTAAGGCAGGAGAGCTGGTAGGACATGCCCACACAGGCAACTTCAGGAGGAGGCCCTGCTAAGGCCGCAACAGCTGAATGACTGAAATGTTGGAGAATCCACTACAGACAGCTAAATGCTGTAAGTTTAATCATCCAGTCACAAAAGGTGATTCTAAACGTCATCATCTGATTCCAGCTGCCCAGATATGAACCACCTGTGTGCAGAAGAGAAATCCACCAATGAACAATAAGCTTGAATTTAGCAGGCCAAACAAAATGCTCTATCCAGTTGGCCTGCACTACTGACATACTATTATTCTGTGGCAAAACCCTGTCAAATCTACTTCGGTGCACCTATTGAAAAACTGCATCTAAATCCAACACCCTAACTCCTGTCAAAATCAATTTCAAACCACGAGGATCCCGAGGACTTGTTCTACACAACAGTGTGTTCTTTATGCTCCTGCTGTCAAAAATATGGTCACAGGAATGATTTAAAAAGTGGGGTCATTCCTGCTGTTGAGATAAACTTCTCACTAAAAATACAATGGTTTTTTTTCTGTGGGTCTGTTAAAAGGTTATCCTTCTACTTGGAACCACACAGTTTAAAAAGTTTACATCTCTGAGGTTTGAAAGACACACTGTTGGAAAGAGAACAACGGTGGCTACGTTTTGAGGGTAACATGATGGCTGCAGAGCAAACACTGTGCAGACAGCAGCAGTTGAATTAGTAGTTTTTAAGATTACAATTAATGTTGGCAGATTGACAGATAGAGCTCATCAAACAGGCAGGTGTGAGCCTGGTTGCTACAGAGACTCCAGCCAGTGGCACCACACACGCACACACACACACACACACACACACACACACACACACACACACACACACACACACACACACACACACACACAGAGAAATCCGCCTCGCTTTTGCTGCTTTAAATAAACAGAAAAGTAACCCCAAAACAAACGCTTCCTAAGAAAAAACTTCAAGTCATATTGACAAAATTCTTTCACCGTGAGCGCCAGCAATGTCCAGTCTACAGAATTCTCATTTGTCATGCCTGTGGAGTTTATTATATGGACGTGGTGACAGTGTAAAGACAGCCTGTACTTCTGATTTTCAGACGAATTGATGAAAAGTCCGGGAATCTGGCTGCAGTGAGGAGCGCCGGCGGCGCGACCGTCGCTTCTTTGACAATGCCGGGGCCGGCGTGTCAGGCTGAGGTACCACCAGCTGGTCGGGCTGGAAAGCAGCCTGGTTAGGAGAATAGAGGTGGAGAGTGTTAAGCAAAAAATCCGCCACAAGAGAGAGAGAGTCTATTACCCAGGGGAAGCAAAGAAGCATCTCCTGCAATCGCTTCTCCACAGCGTGATGAAACTCCTCTCCAGGCGTATTTATCCATAGGTCACACAAACCTGACTCAAGGATCCAGCGTTGGCCTCAGCTCAGCTACAGTCTTAAATGCCGCTCCCTTGACGAGCGTAATCTACTGCAGCTGGCAGAGGACGACGAGCGGCAGGTGTGGCTGTCTCTAGAGCAGAAACACTTCCGGGTTCACAGTCTCCTCAGCACACCAAAACCTCCAGAAGCTCACACGGAGATACATGGAGAAAAAGGAGAGAAAACCAAAACACCACATGGAAATATAAACATAAACATACACTAAAATACATGAGCCCTGGGTCCCTAGACCCAGGCCATGACACTTTGGTATTGTAGCCAAATGTCGTGACACAAAAACCAACCAAGCTGTTGCCATTAAAGTCAACAAGAGCCACACTGATGTTCAGCAAGAGGCAAAACTGGAAAGTTTCATCCTGGAGCAGCTGTGAAGGTTGGATCCAGATGCCGCCAACATTGTTAAATGGAACGGCTTTTTCCTTGACGGAGAGCGGGTTTGCCTAAAGTTTGAACTCCTTGATCAATGCCTGTGGGACTACATACGGGACCGGAATAAACAGGGTCTCCCCATAAGTGAAGTCACAAATGCTCTGTCCCACCTGGGTTCTGTGGGAATGGTGCACGCTAACCTCAAACCTGGAAACATCATGGTTGTAAACCGTCATGAGTCTCCAGTCAAAGTCAGACTTATAGACTTTGGCTTCGCATGTCCTGCGTCTGCAGTGAATCCTAGTGACTGTGTGGGGACGGTTGGTTATAGTGCACCTGAGGTTATGCTTGGCCTTCCTTATAATGAAGCAAGTGACATGTGGTCTCTGGGGCTGGTAGCTGTGGAGCTTGCTACAGGGGTGCCACTCTACCCGGTGGAGAATGAATATGATTATCTGAAATTCATCATAGAGACTCGTGGTCAGCCACCAGATCATGTTTTAGACTCTGGCGTGTACACTGATGACTATTTCATTGAAAACAACTACATCCAACAGCGCTGGACATTTAAGACAGAAGAACAATTTCAGTACGAGACAGGATATCCATCCCTGGAGACTCGATACATAAAACTTAAACGTCTTGATGACCTTGAACACATAATGAAGGTTAGACGAGGACCAGAAGATGACCAAAGCTTATTTGTCAGACTAATTAAAGAGATGTTGGCCTTGGATGCACACCAGCGCATAATACCCTCGGAGGTTCTCCGGAATCCCTTTTTCAACCCTGGCCTCTCTAACAGGTTCCCATGTATTGACATTGAGAAACCACACAGAATCAATCTCCAGAAGGGAGAAACAAAAGTGTGGATCATTGGGTCAAGGTACATCAGACGAGGCGTGAGTGACGCAAAAGAGATATTCGGAGAAAATTTCGGACTTAATGCCAAAGTCCAGTGGTTTGGCAAAGGAGGGATGCGCTGGAGCAGAGTTCTTCCTCGTTTTTATGAGGAGCTATCCACACAGAGCCCACCTGACATATTGGTAATCCATGCTGGGGGCAATGATTTGGGACTCATGTCTGCTTATCAACTTTCTTCTGTCATTGAGAAGGAATTGATGCAACTGCACACAGAGTTCCCCTCAATGGCAATTGTATTTGATATTTGATATTTGATATACCTTTATTAGTCCCACAAAGGGAAATTTCATAAGGCTGCCGACCTATTGCACGCAATGGCGGCGCCATCTTAACCTCCGACCATACATACACTACACAAAGCATCACATGGGGAAGACAGGTCAGAGAGGTATAACAATGGAAAATGCACCACATGAGGAAAGATAAGGAGAAAAAAATAACTCAGACTGAGCTCCAACAGGGAGATCAGTTTGAGAACAGAAAAAAAACACCTCTGCACATAGCAGATGAAAAAACTCTTAATACACCAAAGAAACACATGACAAGCAACAGGGGTGGGTAAAGGGTGAGAGACAGCCGAATTAGACAGTACATCTGGGCCTGCGTGCGCTGGTCTCCTTGATCCCCGTCAGCATCGGAAGGGAATAAGCATTGAAGGCGTTTGGAAAGGGTATATTCATCCATCAACGAGGAAGATTGTGAACGCCACCATTAGAAAGGCTGTCAACCACTTTGCTGGAGCATCCATGCTTTGGTTGAGGTTTGGTTGGGAGTCAAAGACCACTAAGGCTGGTAGAGGTGCAGCGCTATCGTCATGATTGTATTTGACACACGAGGCAGCTGCGGTTGCGGGCGCTTCGTTATTGCGACGGCCCCACATTTCACTATTGAGGGCTAAGGGTCGGCGAAGAACAAGAACAAGAGGAGCAGGCCGAGGAGGAAGAGGAAGAAGGGAACGAAAATTAGGAGAATGAGGACGAGGACAACTCAAGAGCCCGGACACTCGCAGACGAGGAGCGCTAGTTGGAGCAGGAGGACGAAAACGGCGAGGTGACGGACCATTGGTTTGTGGCCGCAGAAGATGACGGCCACGAAATGCAGTTGCAACTGTGCCAGGCTGATGGCTCAAAAGGCGAGTCGAAAGGCCTAGAAGTAGATGAAGAAGGTGAGTTGAAAGGACAAGAAGAATATGATGAAGAAACTGACTGCCAGGGGCGGGTTGCCGAGCTTTGGTGCGAGGATGATGACTGCACTGAAGGTGGTGTTGACGATCGTGGCCGTGCTGAAGATTGCGGCCATGATGATGTTGGCAAAACTTGCGGACCAGATGGGGCCGAGGATTACGACGACAACAAAGCCGTAAGCATCGGGTGTGTGAGTGACAATGATGGGAGGACTTTCGCGAGCAGGGCAGCGGGGAGGACGAGGACGTAGCACTCATAATTCTTATTCTCATGTATATATCTCATGTATATCTCATGCACATATCTTTCTTTCTACATAGCACTTTAATTCTTATTGTCTGCACTGAAGCACCGCAGCAATTTCCTAATGTTGTAAACCTCAACATCTGGCAATAAACCCATTCTGATTCTGATTCTGATTCTGATTCTGACAAGTGCGACAGGAAAACCAAGAGCAACACCGAAGAAGAAGACGATGATGAAGACGATGCAGAAGAAGATGATGATGATGATGACGACTGTGACAGGTGAGACCTGAGTCTGGGAACTGCCCCTGGTAGGTGGAGCTGGTTTGTGTCCCTTTCATAAGCTCAGGTGTGGGCAATTAGGTATTCTCTAGCAAACCTGAAGCTGCGAGTGCTTGGTCCAAGCTGGGCAAGTTGGTATTTTTAACTTCTTTCTATGAAAGCTTGATGCGGGCCCCCCTAAACTTCTGTTAGAACGGTAGGTTATACAAAAATGTACCACTTGAGTTCTGGCTGTTGGCAGAGATTTACAGTTATTTGCACCCTTGTAGGTGGGAAAAATTGCATTCCTGTGAGAACCGTGTAGTGGACTTCACCGGCACTGACCCACATTTATTAGGGTGTGATGCAAACTTGTGGACAGGTAACGAAAACAATACAGTTGAGGGATACTCCCGCTGCGTTTTACTGTCCAGCGTAAGTCATCTCCTGCCTTTTATTTACGGAGTACCGAGCTGCTGCTTTGCTGAGTGGATTTCTGGCCGCAGGCAAAAGACCCGACACATCAGTGTGTTTTAATTTGTTTCAACTTGGTGTAATTTGACAGACTGTGACTGCTGCAGCTGTCGATTTTGTTTGCTTGTTGTTTTATTTTTTTGTATCAGTAGGCACCGCAGATACTGATTGTCTTTTAGTGTTTTACCCTTTTTTTATATATATATTGTTGCAGACGGTGAAGGCGCTGCGTGGAAAACAAAACCTTTTTTTGTCTCTGCCGCTTTTTGCATGCACAGCGGTGGGCCTGAGTGAAGACGGCACTGAAGATTTGCCTTTTTCTATAGTGTCTTGCCCATTTGGGGTTATGTGTGAGTTGCCGTCCCTTTTTAACGTGTGTGATTTGTTGATTTGTTCTTAAACGGTTCCCCGCAGCGCTTATCCTGTCTCACGGGAAATCATACAACTTTATCATTTTTTTGTCGTAGTTAATAAAGTAAAGTTTTTAATTGTTTTTAGGTGCCGCTGTTATACCGTTACTTTTATTTTGTATTATAAATTGAACTTTTTAACTGACTGTGCGCCTACGGCTCTGTCCTATTTTAAATAGGTACTGTTAGGTTTTGTATTGTTGATTGTCATCTATGCTTAGAAATATTTAACCATGAAGAAGGTACCTACCACGGGTCACATGACGAAGGAGATGAAGATGGAGGAGAAGAAGAAGAAGAAGGCCAAGAAGGCAACCTCAACCCACAAGGACGAGGCCCCACCGAAGAGGCTGTAGCAGGTACGTTAGATGGGTACGTTCAATGAGGATTTGAAGGGTCTCCCCACTGAAATACATTATAAATTTTTGTTGAATAAAGTTGAATAATTTAAAAAATATAAAAGTTAAAAATGAGAAAGATAGAAGCATTAATGTCCAAAAGAAGAGGAGTCTAACGGTGGTTGAATGGTTTTTCTAAGTTGAACGGTGTTGAAGGAGATAGATGGCAAAAAACGTATGGAATAGATAACAAAATATTATATTAATAAAGATTTATCAGCATTCACACTAATAATGGCAGGATGTAGAAAAAGACCATTGCTCTCAGAGTCTAGGTGCTGGATGTAGCAGAGGTGAAGCTGGGATTTAAAAATGAAAGTCTGAAAGGCAGAATGATGGAAGAGCACTGAGATTTAAAGAAAAGAGGCTGATTGGCTAAAAGATTGTTGGCAAGAACACAACTGGAAAAGAGTGTTGATGACAGAATTAAGTGTGTCCGTGTGGGAAACTGGAAGTAAAGTAAAGAATCGACTAGCAGCCCAAAGACCCAGGAAAGGAGGCAGATGAGTGAATACTGATTTTCCTTATTGAACTTACACAAAGCTTCCTGGCTTCCTTTAGGTTGCTGAACAGTTTCCATCAGATTTGGCATAGATTAAGATAGCTTGTTTATGACGTCATTAGGTATGAAATAGAAAGCTGCCTTGCAGGCATCCCAAACCTGCTCCAAGTTCTTTGGTTCCAAAGCGCCCTCCATCATTTGTCTTCAGATGTGCTCGATAATATTCATTACAGGAGACTGTGCTGGCCAGTGCTGAAGGACTTAGATCTTCTTTACCTTGAGAAACTTCATAGTGGAACTTGATATGTGCTAAAGAGCTCCATCTCCACTAAAGAATCTAACCAGAGTTATAGTTAAGGAAGAATCTCTTGATATTTAGCGCTGTCAGTGTTTCCATCTACCTTACATATCCCCCTGGCACTTCCATACTGGGTGTAACCCCAAGCTATAATCTTCCCACGTCCAAACTTGATGGTTTTCTGGCTAACCCAGAGGTCCAAACGAGTCGATGACAATACTGGCAGTGGTTACGATCTGAAAAATCTAGTTGTCTGCTTTCCAACCTTTTTGCAAACTTTATTGCTTGCCAAATGAAACTCAGTGTTTAACATTGGTTTTTAGAGGAGGTTATTTGATGAACAATGCTTGTAGAAACAAGTCTTGCTGGTGTCAATTCACTTCTTCTGAAACTCACCCGTGTTCCCTTGAGGATTATTAAAGTCACAGCCTGTCTTTGACCATTCAGTTCTCAGAGTCTGTTGTGGTCTTTGCAGGGTTGAGTTCTGAACCTTTAAGAGATATTTCCAGGTTGGTTTCTTTATGTTTACATTCAGTGGCTTTTTTAGTGGTAGTTATCTGGGCTCTAGTCATAGTTATACTTTGTGTGTACTCAATTGTTGTTTCGGTAATTTTTGTTCTCTTTATCATGTCAGTGTCAAGTCTCCTGTTTTATTTTATTAGTTTCATGTTCGTTGTGTTCAGTTTTGCTTCCCCTTGTCTCATTAGTTAGATTTTGCTTACCTGTGCCTTGTTTTCCCAGGCTGAGTCCTCTATCCCTGGTTACTTCCTGTGTGTTTTTAAGCCCTTGGGTTTCCTCAGTTCCTTGTTGTGTAGTACTGTTTGTTTCACTGTGGTTCTCTGTGTATTTCACATCTCTGTTTACTGGACTTTTCACCATCCTAATAGATTACTGAGGCTGAAGCAGGTAAAGGTTTACTTTTGTTTATTCAGATCTGTCCTGCACGTACACCCCACATACGAAAACCACCTACCCTCCTATGCCTATTACGCTCTCTTGAATATGTAAGGCCTCTGAGATTCCTCTTGGTACACCTTTGCAAATCTCTAATCTGTTGGCTTTTGCTAACCACCATCATTTTCACCTGTCACAGAAGACTTGCCCAAAATCTCACCTGCTTAACATTAATCCCATTTATTAACTTTTATTTGTGATGAGTCTGATCCACAGGTCAAGGCATTGCAAAATCATGACAAAGACTGCATATCTAGGATTTACTGTGGCCTACAAATTAAAACCATTACATTCCAACAAGTCTTTCATCCAAGCAAAAATTGCTATATTGATTTTTCAAAGCTGTCCACCATCACACTATGGACTCACTCATTTTGCCACAAACTACTGATGTTTAATTCATTGTGATTATTTTGGCTCATTCTTATTTAATGTATTAACACTCAAGATATTAACTATAGTCAATGTAATGTATATACATCCTGGGACTTTTCTAGAGTGTTGGCTATTGTCAAAATGAATTAATATTGTAATATTGTATTATAACTGCAAACCAAATAAAAAGTGTCTCCTTATGTTTTTTGCTGATGTGTGTGTGTGTGTGTGTGTGTGTGTGTGTGTGTGTGTGTGTTTAGCTGTGTAAAATATTCTGTGTTTCAAACAAGAGAGAAAAATGTGAACTCATCCCTTTAATTTGTCTTCCCAAAACTCTCATTCATATGTTACAGTGCCAAAGTTAAAAAAAGAAAAAGCAATGCACAAATCGAACATACTTGCTTCTGACACAGCTTGAGCTGTTTTGAAAGCAGGCAACACAATGCTGCACAGAAAATTTTATCCATGTTCAGTCAAGAGAACACTGGAGGAAAAAATGTTTATTTGGTAAAAAATAAATAAATAAATAAATAAAGGAGCAGTACATTGACAGCCTCAGAAGTACATTGACAGCCTCATCCATATTCATGAAGGCTTGTGACATAAAAAGAGGACACAAATGTGAACATGGAAATGGAAATGACACATTTATATGATTTCTTCTCCACTTTCCTCCCTAATCTCCTCAAGTCAGCTGAGTGCTCACTTTTTTCTTTTCCTTGTGTTTTTCTTTCTTTTTTTCTGTCAATCACACTCATTTCGTCAATCCCCTCCTCCCCTTTTCCTTGGTCGTATTCCGGAGTGCAGTCAGTGCTCCGCCATATCTGCAAAGCCGTGTTGCTAATGTCGGACAACACTGTTGAAGACAACCACCTCACAAAAGTGTTACTTTTGGCCTAGTCCTACATGGCTGCTGTGATTGTCACGTCCAAACAAGAAAACAGACACTGCATTGAGAAGAATTGGGTGCATCTGATACATTTAACTCCATCTGCTGCATTATTGGATACAGCTATTGATTTTCCTTTCATGATATGGAGATTCATTCACACAGAAGTGGCCATCTTATCCCTAATAACTTTTTAACCTTGAGAAATATGCATGCTGAGGCAGTTCAAGAAAGCGCGTTGTGTCCAGGACTAAATTGATGAACTGGCATGCATTAGCATACTTCAAGTGTTCCCCTAGGGAGCGCCAGCAGCCTGAAGCTGTGCGTGCTGCTCTCTTGTTTGTGAGTGAGCATTTGTGTGCGAGTGCGCGGGAGGGAGTAACACCCACTTTTGTGGATGTGTGTGCATCTGTGTGTGTGTGCCTCTAGACTCCTTTTGTGCAGGTGGGTGGATGCATGTAAACCTGTCAAAAGCACTTGGAGAGGAGCTGCCAAGGTGAGAGAGAGACTGACCCAGGCCACCTGTCCCTGACATCCAGCTCATAGCTCCTTCCCTTCTTGCCTTTCTGCCCCACACTCCTCTCTTTCCCCTCAGCTATTGCTCTTTCCACAGGTGATTGATTAGGCCGGAAAGCCTAGCATTTGAGGGTGAGGGGGTGAGAAGCAAGGAGGGGAAGTAAATAAATGACCCCGTGATGAAACCTCTGCCCTGGTTAGTCAGGTCTGACTGAGAGACGGGTAGACGGCACCTGCGTCATATGGCGTCTCCTGTCTAATAGCGAGAAATACCGCAAAGTCTTAACAGCTCCCAGTGATAAGATTATGATTCTTACTTAATCATGTCCCATTAACAGCAGTGATTCAGAAGTGCACTGTGAATTTATATGACTACACTGATCAAACTCTTTCACAGAGGAAACGTGCCGGGACGAGTTTCAAAGACACTAAAATGATCTGTTTTTGCAGCATGAGTCTCATTTTTCTTTTTCATCTAGGAGAAGTTTGTCTGTCAACCAATGGCCATGGTGCTTTCCGTTGATTTTTTTTCCCACCTAGTTTCTGAGCTTAAAGGGCCTCGTTGATGTGAAATGGGGCGAATCCTTCCCAGATGAATGAGAATACCTTGTCTGGTTGCATATCAACAGAGGGCCGGTCCCGCTTTTAAAACTGCGCAGACTTGGCATGAAAATGGCCACCCCCGCACTCAACCCCTTTGTGTTTATACTTCTCTAAGACTTGGCAGATAAAACATAGTCAGCGCTCACTGCCACTTAATGATTAAACGCATTTTGTAGAATCATTATCGAGGATTTGGATAAGGCAAAGGTTTTAAAGAGGTCTGTCCGCCCATACACCTACAACACAGCAAGCGAGCCACTTCCTTGCTTTTGTTACCAAGACATCCTTCGGAGAAAACATTATTCTGCTGTGGCATGACGTAACCTTTTTCTATTGTCATCAACCAACAGGGGCTGGTAACAACTTTAGATGAACTGCACTCAACAGCGTAGCTGTGCATGAGGAAGGAGAAAGAATAAAGGCATTTGCAGCGACTTGTACATGATCAACACAGGACATGTGATTCATGCACATTCTATGCTCATTTTTCAAAAGTAGAAAGCATTACCTTCAGGCCTCCGATCATCCATTCTGCATTTAATCAGGTAATCCAATAAACTGTCATTATAGGCTCAGAGAAATTGATGTCTTACCTCTGTAGCAAGCCTTGTCGCAGCAGTAGGCAAATGTAAATAACTCAAAATTAAGTGATTAAACAATCAGTTTTGAGGAAAAAGAATTATTAAGTAGAATGTGGTAAATTTCAAATGCAGTTCACCGTGTTTGTTATCTTTCCACGCTGTTTCAAACCCATTACAGCCATACGAGGTTATTTTCAGAAGAAACCAAAGTGAGATGCGGACAAAAAATTATCTTTATTTAGAAATATTAGGTCTTTAAAAATAGAGCTCAAATATTATTAGCAAACATTTTTTTTACATGGCCTCCTAATGCTGGGATGTTGCCAAATTTGAGTTTGAGTGGTAGCAGTGAGGGTTGCCGTTAGTCACAAAGAGGGTGCTGTACCAAAAAACCTCCTCATGTTTGCTTTGGTCTATTGCCTATATTTTGTTGTGGAGGACGGCGAATTTTCTACAAACAGTCATTTACTCACGGATCCCTAGCGAAACCGGAAAGAATATACAGCAAAATGGAGAATGTTGCCTTTAAAGTAAAAGCTTAAGCTGAAATCACAGCCGTGCATTGTGTGATAGCACATATGGTTAAAGCGCTGGATCACTTATGTCTAATTACTAGGGGTGCAACGATACACAAAATTCACGGTTTGGTTCAATACTTTGGTGTCACGGTTCGATATTTTTTGATACAAAATAAAATGTTCATGCCTTTTTAATTTGTCATTTATTAAAATTATAAATATATATTTTAACTCAAAAGTACAGTTTTTAAATTTAATGTTGCTGAAACAACAAAGTAATAAAAAAAAAATCTATCTGATTGAGAAATCCCTCATCTTTGGAAAAGAGAGTTTATTACAGAGAAATGGCTCTTTCCAAAATAAAAGCTATACTATAGCCTTCTTCTGGGGTATATTCTCAGCAGCATATTAAACATCTCAGGTCCCCATAAGGAGAATCATGTGCTAACGGCTGTCTAAATGACTCGGGTAAAGTTTGTAGCATGCGTGCTTGTTGTTTTTGTCTGCTTCCACTTGTCTTTGCACTAGGATGATGTCGGAGTAAATGTGCAGTCATATTCGTTGTGTTCCCACTAGTGCTGTCAGCGTTAATCTCGTTGAAATGACGTTAACGCCACAACACGGCAAATCTCCGTTAACGAGCTACCGCAGATCGCCGCGTACATGGGGCTGGACGGCCAATACGTTAACGAGCTAACTGCGCTAATGCACTAGTTCCCACCAATGTAATTGAGCATTGCGTGGCACGTCCGACATACTGTTTTACTTTTGTCCATGACGCGCTTACCTTCAGGGTCATACGTCACATGAAAACCAAAATAGTTCCAAACGCCAGATCTGAATTAGGGTGGGGAGGTTCAATTTGCCATGTTGCAACAAGAGCTTAACTTCTGTCTCGCTAGCTTGCCCTGTGCTCAGCGAATCTGCGTTCGACTACTCCGCCTAGGCTGCACTGTCGAGCGCAGATCCACTGAGCGCTCAACACAGACAGCATCGTCCAAAGGAAAGTTGATAAAATAAATTAAAAATTTTGTATTGTTCGATACATATGCGTACCGAACCGAAAGCACTGTATTGAACGGTTCAATATCGATACGAGTATTGTTGTACCCCTACTAATTACCTGCAAAGTTTTGGAACTGCTTGTTCCATATTTATTTGGAGTTCACGTCAGAGCCAAGACTGCCTGAAATGATGTCTGTGTAGCATCAGATTTGCTCTTTAAAGACAGTGTCAGCAAGCAAAGACTGAACAACTCTAGATTAAGAAAATAATTCTGTATTTCCGAGGCCTGTGATATTAAAGCACAAATACAAGTACTAACAGCACTTTTCGTAATGATTAACCTTCAACAGTCACTTAAAATTACAGCATTATTATAAATGTATTAACCTATAAAGGTAAATGCAAAGTTAGTTTGACTAACCAAAATTCGAATTAACTCACAGCGGTAAAATGTTACTATTGCGTTGAGAAAATGCATTACATGATACACAGATGAAACCACTGCGGCACCCATTTTTTGTCAGGTACAATTCTGGAGCCTTGAGTTCTTGAGTTCAGCATTGGTGTGGTAGTGTTGCACTTCTATGAGGACCAAAACAAAAGCACTGAGACCCACTGGAGGAGGTGATCTCCATTTCCAAACGGTTTATTTACGGTGAGAATGCAAGTCCAACTATCAGGTTTATGCTGCAAGGTTGAGCTAAATGCGTTCTGCATCCTGGGATGCGTCATAGTATCATGGATGTGCAGAGTAACCACACTGTAGCAACTAGCTGTTAAATGTACTGAGGGCTTTCCAGTCCAGATCACAGCACCTTCTTCCTGTACTCACATTTGTTGCTCCTGTTCCAGACACATCTGGCTAACAAGCGGCGTGGCCAGATGCTACCCATCCAGTCTCAGGGCAGACAAGGGGTGTTACAATATTCCATATTATGTAAACAGTCTCAGTGTCATGTTTTTCTCTTTCAGACACAGCCGGGTTCCTGCCAAACTAAAAGCTAAATTATACTGTAATGTTATTTAAACACGCCAGAATTAAAATCTCCCTTTCACTTCAGTTCAGTATTGACTATAAATAATATCAGTGCAACACCACAATAGACTATCAGGTAAAGAAATAAATATTCCAGTTAGTGGTTCCTAACTAAACAGTCTTTTTTGATTCAGTCTTTGCTTGTTTTCCTGTGAGTGGGTGATGTGCAGTGTTTCACCATTTTTTACTCACATCTCTGTAAATCTCTGGAGAGGGATGGAATTAAACCTTAAGCGTGAGAGTTGATAAATATGTGAATATCACTCGGCTCTGTGATGTATTTCACAGCATAATGTTCCAACTAGTGAATGATACAGTGTCTCGGCTGGTAAAGGGCTGATCTTTTCACACAGGTGTTTGGCTGCAGCATCAGCCAACAGAGTGCACCGTTCCTTCTGAGATGCCCTTCATAGCCATAACAAAGGGTGTCTAGCAGGATGCCACAGATAGCAGCCCCGTTTCAAAACAGTTTTTTGAAAACTCAGATGCAGATGATGTTTGAAAATCGGTGAGAAATTCTGTATGATCTTTGGTCAAATCTGATAATCTGCTACTCTGACGCAGGGGGGTTGGGTGCTGTAATGAAATGTTGGAATATAGCAGGATCTATGTGGTGTCTCAGATCCATTTCTTATTTGATTATTGCTCACACTCTGGAGTGTTTTAAGATGCAGGGTCAAAACCAGACAGTGTTGGGGTAAATTTTTATCCCCATTAAGATAAAAAGTATGCATTAGTAGCATTTGCGTACCTCTTCCATCAATTCAGCAACTAGTCTCCTCAGTTCCCAGACATTTACTGACTTTTTTTAAAAGAAGAGGGGATGCTATGCAGAGATAAACATGGGCGTATTTACAGTTTACAGTTTCACAACCTTTTGAGGATTGTGGTTGTTACATGGATGTAGCCCATCAATAAGTAGTTTATTAGAAATGTTCCTTCAAAGTAATCTTTCCATCACTTTTCACCAACAAACAGTCCACCTTTCTTTTTGCTAAACTAAAATGAAATTGTAAGTTTTACATTTCCAGCTGATCAATTCTGACTGAGTAGTCGTTAACTTTAAAGGAGATATCTCCCGTTCTGCCTCTGTTACAAGTTTCTCCATCTCTGAGTCAAGCTGTATTTCAGGAGTTTGTGTTTGCTGATATTTTTGGCCTGTTACAAATGTTGCATTGAAAACTAACTGTTCCTGTTGATGCTACTACCTTTGTGCTTGCTTCTAATCTGTAGTGCTACTTAGATGCTGAAACACCAGTGATTTACGTTCAGATGGGCTTGAAGCAGAGATATTTGTGTAAAAATGTAGTGAGCAAAAAAAAAATCTCAAGTAAAGATACTTGACAAAGTATTTGTACTTGTTACTTCACACCTCTGCTGCTGCAAGAGGCTGCCACTCAGCACGGAGCCAGGTTAACAAATGGGAAATGCAAGAAGCAACGTGTAATACATCACTGTTTTGGGGAAACAACTCCAGTACACCTTCTAAGCTCCACAGTTTTCTTTCGGAGGAGACTTCTTGCTGATTCAGCAACCTGTGGCTCGGTTAACTTTATTATTTCTGTCCTCGTTTCTTTACAACCAAATTACAAACTCGTGGTGTTAAGCTTCATCAAAATCAAAAATGTCATAAGTTTTGCACAAAATGTGCCACACTTCCCACAGTATACATGCACCATGCTGCTCTCAACTTTTACATTAAGGCACAGTGTGCTAGCCCATTTCATCATTTATTCATCTGGGCTAACAGCATTGTCTACAGGGAGTCCATAATCTTTCCCTCCAAAGAGATTCACACTGCACTCCACCCACAAAAGCCTCTCCCTATTCTTGTAAATTGCATCTTTATGAAGGAATAAGAACAGGCCGTTTTGCTACAAACATGGTTGTTGGCTCTTCTGGGACTGCCTCAGACCTGTAATTGACTCTGAGACACTGTCCCTGTCACATCCCCTTTTCCCCCAGTTGGGGGGTGTTTGGTACTAAGTACAGGGCTGCATGAGTTGTGGAAGGCTGGGGTTGGATTAAGAGGGTTGTGCAGTGAACACCATTAGGGCTGCTAAGACCCAATGGCTCTCTGGTGTGTGGGCAGTGCTAAATGGGCTGGTACAGTGGCATTTTAGCATTGAGTTCCACTGGGATTCCAGTACCTTTTAGACCACTCACAGTCCCAAAAGTCACTAAACTAGAGGGCATAGGAAGTATATTGAATCGTCACATACTGTAATCATAATATCATTGAAGGAATGAAAGATGCAGGTAGAAGTCCCTGTTGTACAGAGCCAACAGAATTCTGCTAATAGTGTTAAATTATTTTGCAGAAAATTGACAGTTTCTGACAAGATGATTATGTAAGATTCATTTTTTACACATTGTTGAGATGGAATTGTGGATGATTTTATTTAAAGAAAAACATTCACTTAAATTAGTTTACATTAATTGCTGAAAAGTAGCTATTTCATTGGTTAAAATTGAGCACCATATATATATATGTTGTCAAGCAAGATTTTGAATAAACATTTATATCCCAAAGCACAGAAAGGAAAAACTTGCTTTTCGAGGCGCCTTGGGCGGCAGGACATCTAATTAACATTAGTTAAATAAGTAAATAATTAAATATACAGCTTGCCACTGGATTAACTGGTTAAGTGCTACGTATGAAGGTAAGCAAGAGGAAAAGAAAAAGAGACAGTTGGGGGGAAAAACTGTTGAGTGCAAAATTAGTGAAGGAAAGTTTTGCAAATGCGTTGTGTGGGTCCACCTATACATATCTGCTTTTGCGCAAAATTATCTGTGTGCGTGTGTCAGAGGAAGGAATGCAGCATCCACCTGCGGTTGACCTCTCGCTGGCAGCTGGACAGGTGAGCTGTTGGTGCCTCATTATATTCCAACCCTGCAGAGCTTAAGCTCCTAATACCCCGAGTATCCAGACTGCAACATCAGCAACACACATAGGCACACATTAACACATGTGCAGTGTTTTAATCCCTCACAAGCGCACACGACCCGCTGATGGAATAAAGTAACTGTAAGCAAACTCAAACTCAAAAACTGCGATGCATTGTATTGAAAATGTCAATAATGAAATTTGCCCCGATGAGCCGAATATTAATAAGTGATTTCTTAAATATTATCTATCATCTGCTGATTCAGAACCACGTGGCGCTTTCCTGTTCAACTCATTAAAATGCCAAAGCAATCTGAAGTCAGCAGGACAGCCACTGTATTTATGTTATATCTGCAGCCTCTAATTTGAAAAGTGCCGTTTCAAAGTGGAGCGCCATTATGCATAATGATCCATTGTGGTTATCTTGATTAAATCATGCTCAACCAACACGAGCCTGCTGTTGGAAAATCAGTTCACAAACCTCTGGGTTTCTCTGCGCATCGCGGCCGCGGTTCGAAGCTCTCGTTAAATTAGACAGACACAAATCCACCCCACAGTTTAACAATTTAATGTCGCACAATTGTTAGTTTAATTGTATTTGGGTTTTTCCTTTTTACACCACAGTCATCGATAGCATATTATTATGTGATTCAGTGTGCGACAAAATAAAACTAAACAACATCATATCTATCTACCCGCAGCAAGCCACAGTTTATTTTCATACGCGTCTGGCCTTTCTGAACTCTCACCACAAATTTCTCCCGCTGATAGAATCTGGTCTGAATGGCTTGATAATGGACACAGGCTATAGTTAGCAGTTCAAGACATTCACAGACAAATCACGCCAGATGTGCGTTAGAATACAATAATCCATTACCTCTAAGTATTTGTTTGAGATAATGCCTGCCCATAATTAAGTAGTTACGATGTGGACATCGTGAACAAGCGAGAACCTCTTAAGGCTGTGAGAATTGATCGGTGCTCTGAGCTTTATAGAGCAGGCGAATGGCCTTGGTGCTTCTTACCTGTCATTTAAAGAGAAAAATAAAAGAGATATTTTTTTCCAAAAAGTATGTGATGGGTCACGATGCACATTTAAAAATAACTCCACAGCAGCGTATGACATATTCTGCAGCTGCGTTTTCATCATGTAGGCATTTCTACAGTGTAGATCATTGCAACCTCGTATTTGACCTTTACATTGTATCCCGTATGTTTTTGCATCTTTTTGAGTTAATATATGCTGGCACACACATGCACATCAGTGAAAATAGTCTCGAGCTTGTTGATATATCCACAAAGAAATGCCTTCAAATGAACAGTATTGACTTGTTCAGCTTGTTCTGTGGAGCAGAGCACCTTTTAACAGGCCCACTCTGCCTACATCTCAGACCTGCCCTCCTTGGCAGTTATTGGCATGCCACACTTATTGATGTCTCAAATGCATGCTTTGATTTCTCCTCTGTCTGGAAACTCTGTAACGTTTCAAACTTCTTCCTTTTTCCTAAGACCTCAAAAAGTGCGATAAACTTTCTGCAATTCTCACACAAAGTTGCAGCTGAATCAACCCAGAGCAAAGTGTTGGTATGTTGGCGACGCTCGCTGGACATTAAATCCCAGGAGTTAATTTTTAATTCGGGAAAGCTACCTGTACAGTCAGTAAATAAATTAATAAAGTGACTAACACAGGCACAAATGAAGTTTGGTGAAGGGCTAAGTGGGCTTCCGAGTCAGGAACAAGAGGTCTGTAATCAGCAGCAAATACGCAAATGGACAAACACGGCCATGGCACTGTTTTGTTTGTAAATATTTAAGCTAGGGAGCTGTAAAAGAAGATTGAGGAGAGTGCTGGGGGGCACAATTAAGGCCGTTAAAGCAGAGCCAATTCACCAGTCTCACCAGCCGGTGATGATGCACCCTACCCCCCCGACACTCCAAATAACCTTTTCCAGAATGCTGTCGGTCTCCAAAGTTAGAGGCACACACTTTACAGAGGTGCAGCAGAGGTGAGGGGTCAAAGGTTAACCTCGGATCATTGGGCTGAAACAAACTTTGATGACAAGTTGTGTTCCCGATGTGCCATCAGGGGAGGTCAAACAGACCCTAGAGGAGCCACGGGCTCTTCATCACTTTAACTGCCGAACAGGGGGCCTTCATTTGGCTGGCACTGCAGCGCGAGTGGCCACAACCTCTGGTAAGTGCTTTGTGAAATATATGTTTTCTCAACGAACGTGGCGAATGCCCCAGTGGAAAACATCATAGTCGGAGTCTTTCGACAAAAAGTTATTTCCAGGGCAGCACTTTAGGATTCTACTCATGCCAACAGTATTTGCTTTTCTTGTTTGGTTATATTGCTACATCAATTAATTATTTCACTCACAACCAAAGGGCTTATAAAATAATCAATAGGACCGACTATTTATGATAAGAAAATTATATAAATATATATGTGCACACAGACACAATGTTGCATCTGCTAATGCTTGGCCTTTGATTATTGATGGGCCATTTGCAGACAGTCTTAACTGCGCAATATGTCTCGCCATTACTTTCCTGACCTCATTCTAGCTTAGAGACAACATTATTCATGTGAGAGCCGGAGGACAGGAAGTGAAAGAAAGATGAAGCCTGTGCGGAAAATGGTGTGAGTGTGTGTGGAAGTTCCAGAGGTCTCCAGAATTGCCATCAATAATCCGCCTCCTCGCGTCGTATATGAAGCAGGGAGAAAAAGGTGCGAGGCAGGGAATAAGGGAGTGAAGGAAGGGTGACATGGAGGGGGGCTGAACCAGAGTAAGTGTGGAACAACCATTAACCTAAAAAAAAGTCCAGTCCAAAAGCTATTTTTAAGTTTCTCTTTCTTTTCCTTTCCGCAGCTTGGGGTAATTTAAGAGTGTCCAAATTCAGACAGTGTGTGAGGGAAGAAGCATTTATCACCTGAAAAAGACACAAGGTGTTCACTCAGAAAGAAGGATGAAGATCCTAGGAGCGGCAAGAGGCAGTGGGATAGAAGGGAGTGGAAAATAAGGCACCGGTGGCCTTCATCACTTCCCCTCCATCTTTGAGCTTAATCTGTGTTTTTTTTGTAAGTGTCAGAATAAAAGTAGCTTATTAAACAACCAAGAAATCCAAAAAAACAAAAAGTTTCGGTTCAGTGCACACTGATGGTAAAAACCACAGGCTTCTTTGGGGGCTTTTTGGTTACTGCACATCGCAACTAAACATTTGCTCATTTTCTCACCTGTTAGCTTCGGTGTTACTCCTACTGAAGACACAGTTCACTGCTTTGCATCTGTTTTGGGTAAATGCGTTTATAACACTTCCCCCAAAGCTGCCGTTTCCCAGGTTCTCTCGAGCCTCTCTTAAACATAAAACAAAAATTTGCCTGTAATTATTACAGGCTAGTTTACACTCTACCTTCTCAAATCCACATACTTGGGTGGATAAATGTCTTTCAATGTGGTATGTGCAATACAGATCCATCTGTTTTTCAGCAGATCCCGTTCTTAATTTTTCATCCTGCTAACTAGAAAGGAGCTTTGGTGTTTCACAAAAAAAATCAATAAAAAATCTCTCTGGGGTTCCATAATGATCAGTCCTCAGTCCACTGCTCTTTAATCTCTACAACTGTTTTATATCATTAAAAGCACAGTAACACAACACATTATTAATGTTCACGATGCACCGATTGCTTTACATTACTCTAATGATTTCAGTTCTGTTAACGACCTAGTCAGCTGGATTGATTGTATTAATTGCTGGATGTCTCTATTTACCTACTCTTAGAGATAAGCAGAGTAAAGTTGTTGCTGTTGATCGAAAAAGTCAGAAAAAATCAATTCGCCCTTGGCATCAAGTGTAAATTGATTTCTTTTTTTCAGGGTTTTTTTTGTTACTGACTTAAAAAACTGACTCAAAAAAAAATGAGCAGCTTTTTGTACCTCCTAAAACTAAATAAAAGTTACAGCATTATATCCCAAACTGTTGCCTAGAAGCTTGTTCATCCATTCATCTGAAGCACGTTAAATTACTACAGCTGAACAGCTCTAGCACATTCATTATGCGCCAGCGTGGGTTCTTACATGCACTTCAATATACTGATGTTACTTTATTGCCTTCCAATATTGAATCACCTTCAAAATCTTTTAATACTTCGCTGGTTTAACCCCTGAGTACATATCCAACTTACTCATTGATTATTACCCCATTAGGCCTCACAGGTCATCAGGTAGAGGTCTTCTAGCTTATTCTTTACAAAAATAAACTGTATTCAGGCCAGAAACAGCTATCTTCTGCCAGCAGGGCATCAAATCTCACCAAGCATCTGCAAAGAAAACAGGCTGACACAAACTTAGAAGCGTGTAGCCCCGAGCTCTGAATGGTACTCAAGCTGACTGCGCAGTGACCCCAACCAAGAAGCCAAGCCTGATTTTGAAATGATAATTGAATAACTTATCTGAATTCATTGTGGTAAAGGGCTAAATACTGAAAGTCTAAAGTCTGTGATTCTAATCTTCTTGAACCAAATACAAATGCACATACAAGTTACTGCTGGAAACCTTAGATCTTGACTTTAATCCACATGTTATTTCTGATACCTCCAACCTAAACATTCTTCCAGACCACGCATGCCCTCCATGGCAAAAGCACTCTTCTACCTCAGGGGTGGCTGTGGACGCAGTCTAGCAGGTCGGTCACCTGCCAATCAGATGGTTGGTGGTTTGATCCCTGGTTCCTCCAGTCTGCATGCCAAAATGTCCTTGGGCAAGAACTGAACCCCAAGCTGCTCCTGATGCAGTGTGAATGTTATGTAGAAAACATAGAAAAAGTACTTTTATAAATGTGTGTGAGATGTACTGCAAGTGAATGAGCCTTTCAGTATGGTGCACTCTAAGTGTTCAAGCAGAGTAGAAAAGCACTACATAAGAACCAATATCAACTTACCATTCATCCCTACAGTGACCACGCCGAGACGGCCAGTGTGACCCACCACACTGGAACTATACTATTATTATGGTTTGGGGGTCTCTACCTTACAATATTAAGTGGCTCCAGGCAACTGTTGTTGTGATTTGGCAATATTTCTTTTTACTGTTGCAGATACCCAGGAATTGCAGTTGGAAAACAGCTAATCCAGTGTGTGCCTGTACAGTATGAGATGTTTTTTTTGAACATGGACCTAAATAAATAAAATAAACTCAAATTTTCAAAAGCCCAATGACCTTAATCCCAGACAAGGCAATGGATTCTAACTGAAAACTGACCGTAGCAAAACTGAGATTTTAGCCACACAGCAGCTCGAGCTAACACTAGTAGAGATTTAAAATAAAACAACAAGAAATAATAAAACAGCAAGCAATTTTTAGAGAGAAATCTTTCTGGTGAAGCAGAACAATATCTTAGTGAATAGGTTAATATATGCGGTGTTAGGACACTACAGTAGGTCTTAGAATATGTGAGCGATGATAATTCCAGAATCACAAAACAATGCACGAGTCCTTTGTTCCCTGAGCCTTAGTTGTTGCTTACACTGAGCTGTTAATGAATCTTGACATAAAAGAATTGTGTGAAGACACTCAGAGGATCATCCATCCCGGCAATCCATTTCTGCCACTTATCGAGTGCAGGATCAAGGTGCTAGTCAGTTAAGCAAGTTAATCCAGAAATCCTGCTCCCCATCGAAGTTTTTCAATCACTATAAGGGACCCTATACGGTGTTCACGGGCTAGACGAGATGTATTATTTTGCTAGAGTCTTTCAGCTCTGTGTTTTGCCTCGCCCAGTGGATATGCAAAACCTCTAACCTCCACCCAGGAGACATGTTGATTAAATTCTTGAATCAATCATACCAGCTCCTATTTGACACAACAGGAAAACTCTACTCCCTGCTCTATATAGGTAACGTCCATAGATGAGGATTGAAGTCTACCTCAATTGGAAATCTAAAGCTTCACTTTCTGCCTAATCAGATGGAGCGCACATGAGCGTTAGAGAAGAGATTAGTCTGCTTGTCAGTTTGTGCACAACTGTCTATAATCAGGAAGTCAGGTTCATTGTAGAAATGGACGGGCCTTGAGGGTCCTCCAGTAGAAGCAAGGCTTGGAGGCTGCCTTCTGGTAAAGATCAAATTAGAATGTGTCACACCAATATTGTCATCTTAGAAAGTAGGTATGCTTAAGCCATGAGCCATGCATGCATTTTAGGTCATTTTAGGTGCTTTCAAAATCTGATGAAACAGTAGAAACCAAAGATTCAGCCCAACCCATATAAAGAAAGAGAGATCCATCTATCTGTTGCTCGTCTGTGACCTGACTTTGTGCGCCTCAGTCCCATAAGTCTAATCTTGCTAACCCTCAACTGACACTGAGTTTAGTTCTCTCTGGGGTGTAAACAAAGCTGGATATCAGTCATTTATTACATTTCCCAATTACCAACCTAGACACATAATTACAACATATTGGGCTAAATATTGAACACTGATTTGAAACATTAGAAGGTAGAAATATGTAGAAATTCCGAGAGAGGGTATGCAAATGTCTACAAGGGGAAAAAAGAGAGCTAACATATAAGTTTGAAATGTGCCTCATGCTGTGTTTTGTCACTGTTCTGCTTCTCTCTCTCTCTCTTAGTCCAATTAGAAACTGGGTCTTGGCCCGCTTTGCTGGCAACACAGTGTTAACTTAATGCAGCGTGAAAAAATCATTATGCCACACTACAGATGGGCCCAGCCATGCAGAGGAACCTTTGCGCTCCCTTCAGGAAGCCAATCTTAAGCAGGGGTACTAATAAAATGATGACAATGATGTGTGTCAGGGCACAAAGGGTAACCTTAGAGATTGAGGGAAATATATGAGAAAAGCAAGAAAAATGAAAAAGTGAATCAGCAAAGAGCTATCTTAATGGGAACAATTAGGAAATATATGTTAGAGCTAAGATAGAGGCCCGGTATATAGTAAGTCAAGCTGAAAGGTATGAGAACTGCTTTCAAAAAGAATTCATAATCCCATATCTGTTGGCCAAAAACATTTAGCTTTCCTCTGGAGGACTCAGAAGAAGCCAGACAAATCCAATAATTGATCTTTGTAAGAAATCCTTCAAAGACATTTAAAGAAAAGCTTTCTTACAAATACCAGGTACAATGTATGTCCCACTCTCAACATGAGATGCTCCCGAAACAATTACTTCTGTGAAAGATGAGGATGGCAAATCAAAGAAAGTAAAAATGTAATAAATCAGAAGCATCTTACATCAGAACATTAAAAAAAAAGCTTCCTTTGAAGCTTGAGGCAGATGGTGGGTCGTGATAACCTTTCTACCCTTGTGCCCCCTGGGTTCCAAACAGGCGAAAAGCATGTAAACATGTTTTATTACAACATAAAACTCCAAGGAGGTCGAAGCATGTCTGGACTTCCTTAAGAGCTTTTATTAACCAGAGGAAGGCATGTTTTCTCTGAGCTCTTAAATGCAATGGCTGTAAACATGTATGACTAACTGCAAGTTAATGGCTAGGAGGTTCTGACTGGAGTATCAGATTTAGCAGCTTTAAAACTGTGATATTCTGCATGGTAGGTTGTAAGATTGTGGTTGACTACTTAATTACTGAAAAAGGGAGCAAGTAATCACGCAATCAGTGTCTTTGAAAGTAAATGACGCACAGCATACTCAAACTAATTGTAAATATTCTAAATTCTAAGTTAAAGACAACCACAATTTGGCACAGCAGCACTGACCCTGAAATCAAGGTCACTGAGGTAAAGTGAATTTGGACTTCAGCCAACATGCAGTACATTCAAAGCGACATTAACCAGACAACATTGTTGGTCAAGGCTATTTTATGGCTTTAGGGGCATTTACAATGTGTTAAACTTACTGAATGGGCATATTTGAGCCCAAACGTGATCTTACTCTATACCTAACCAAATACCAAGTGAAAGGGAAAAAAGGCTGAAAATAAAACAACAGCTTCCTGTACGGAGCACATATGGTGATCATTTACTCCACCGCCACACCAACCAGCCTTCTGCGTCTCACAAAAGTACTTGTTCTTGATGTTCAGTACTGCCATCATGATACCACCAGGAGGATTCTTGATCCACCGTCGTCACCGGGTTCATTGCCTGTCCAGTGAGACAACCTTGAGATGAGTGTGGCTTAAAGAGAACCAGGAGCGAAGTTTAATACATCTTCCTGGATTTGTACTCCGTTTAAGACTCAATGACAACCATAAGAAATGCATTCAAACTATACAATCCAGTATAGATTTGCCTATCTGTCATGAAAAGTAATGTTTTTATCAAACGAAGTATAGAGGGAATTATGATACAAATCTGAAGTCAGTGTACTTAAGATCACTTTGGGAAGTCAATTTATTTTTGTTTCAGGTTTCTCACCTGCAGTGCATTACTTTAAATTCAACTACAAGCCTGTAACAAACATCCAAAGTCCAATTCGACAAAGTTTGCCTCTAAGTATCATGGTATCCATTTGCAAGTCTATAACAGCAATTACAACACCGAACCACATGCTGATAACAAAGTTAAAATAATTAGTGGGGATACAGTAAGACAAAACCACCACAGAGAAGAAAATCTCCCAAAGCCCCAAACAATTATGGACATATCGCACACAATCCCTGTGTAAACAGAGGGAGGAATGCAGCACTGCATTCAGATACGAATCTTGAGAAGTCAAAGCCAGCACACACAAGAGAGGCAGAAACCACGCTGAATGCCGGAAACTGCCAGCGCTTAACGCCAAGCGCTTTTCATAGCGGTAGGTCTGAAAAGGTCTAGAGTGGTCTTGATTCAGTCTATCACAGGTACACAGGCCTGGAGTGTGTAACACCATAGTCTCATTGTCACAGGCTGGGTCTCTGACCCAGCGCTCTGAGTTCATGTTTGTATTTGTCTCATTTTGTTATGTGATTTAGTTTGTGTTATTTCCTATCTGCCTTTAGTTTAGGCAGTTATTGTTCCTGGGTTTTCTATGTTTTGGGGTTTTGTATTTATTCATCACATATTAGGTCTGTTAAGTTGTGTTGTCATGTTTTAGTTTTAGTATTTCCTGTTTTATTCTGACAATGTCATGTGTTCTTTGTTTATTGTATTTAGCTTTCCTCTCCTGGTCCTGTCATTAGGTTTATGTCTGTCAGCTGTTTCCCCCATGTGTCTCCACCTCCCCTGATCACCTCATGTATGTATTTAAGCCCTTTGTTTTCTGCATGCCATGGTCAGGTCGTCTGCTCATCCATGTCTCATCTCCAGGTACCCATGTCAGTTCACTATGGTTAAGGTTTTTCATGTTTTGTTATTAGTTCACCCAGTTTAGGTTATTGTTTAGTTTTCACCGATGCCCTATTATTTTGTACCCTCGTTGCTAACCTCAATAAACGGCTTGTTTTGTTAATCCACACCACATTTTGGTCTGCGTTTGAGTCCTCCTCTGCAACACATACGGTCTGCCCCAGTCAGACCGTGACAGTACGACCTGACCACTATGGACTCAGCAGACCGCGAGCTTTACGAGCGTCGGGAGGCAGCCTTCGCCCAGCTGGAGGAGGAGCTCCGCTGGAAGCCGTGGCGTACCCCCGACTACGAGCGCATTTTCCACGGGACTCGGCTAGCTCTCGGAGGTCCCAAGAGCTGCCGAAAGTCCCCGCCTGTTGCGCTGCCTGCATCTAAGCCTCGCTCGCTTCAGGTGGGAGTCCTCCGTGTGGCTTCAGGCGCTCACGCTCCAGCCTCGGTGTCACCATTCTGTGCACCAGGGGCTCAGTCGCTCGCTCCGCCAGCTTCCTCTGTTCGCAGGAAGCGGCGCGCACGCCGCCATAAACCGGACATCGCTGAGCAGCTCACGGTGGTGAGTGAAAATGACTTTTATTCTCACGTCCCGTCTGACATTAACAACAATCGGCTCACTTCCGATCCATGGGGAATTTCCCTTATGGATGACGACGTGGACTGGGAGGATCCGTTTTGTTTTACTCCCTCTACGCAGGGAGGGATGAAAGACAATTCCCGCTCGCTTAAGTCTGCACATGCGGTTAAAGGAAAAACTGTTAACACTTCTACCAGGTCTACAACACTCAGTTCAGGTTTTGTTAAGTCTGGTTCAATCATCCCCAAGTCAGCTCACTCTAAGACCGTTAACCCAAGGACTGCTAATACTAAGACTGCTAAACATGAAGTGGACGGCGGATTCATTTTTGCTAGGTCTGTTTTTGTCGACCCAATACATATTAACCCTAAGCCTGCCGTTTCTAAGACTGTTTTTTCTGAGCCTGCTCCTTTGCCTGTTCGTGTTTCTGCTGCCAGGGCAGCTCGGGCCCAGCGTACCCCTGCACCCGTACCAGTTCCTCGGGTGAGGGAGTCTGAGGCCCAGCTGGTCCCTGCTCTGGTTTCCAGGCCGGCTGAGGCTCTGTCCCTTTCTGCACCCGTACCAGCTCCTCGGGTGGGAAGGGCAGTTGCCCAGCCGTTGCCGGTGCCTGTTCCGGTCCCCAGGGTGAGGTCAGCCAGGATACAGCCCGTCTCCGCACCCGTACCTACTCCTCGGGTGGGAGTGGCTAGTGTCCGGCATGTGCCTGCACCCGTCCCTGTTTCTGCTAAAGGCTCAGGAGAGTTCAGTCCACAACCATCACCACCGTCACTACTGCATGCTTTTCAGTCTATAGCTCAGTCATTAGCTCTGTTAGCAGCCCAGTCCACAGTTCACTTTCCTGTGCTTCCGTTAGCTCAGCCCTTAGCCCACTGTGCAGCTCAGCCAGCTCCTCATTGTTCAGCTCAGTTATTTGCTCCATCACCTGCTCAGCCTTCTGTTCAGCCGGTCGTCTCTGCACCTACTGGTCATGCCACGTCAGCTGGAGGGCCCGAGGAGCCCGTCCAGCCTCATGCCTCGTCAGCTGGAGGGCCCGAGGAGCCCGTCCAGCCTCATGCCTCGTCAGCTGGAGGGCCCGAGGAGCCCGTCCAGCCTCATGCCTCATCAGCTGGAGGGCCCGAGGAGCCCGTCCAGCCTCATGCCTCGTCAGCTGGAGGGCCCGAGGAGCCCGTCCAGCCTCATGCCACGTCAGCTGGAGGGCCCGAGGAGCCCGTCCAGCCTCATGCCACGTCAGCTGGAGGGCCCGAGGAGCCCGTCCAGCAGCCTTCCTCATCAGCTGGTGGTTCCGGAGAACCACACCAGCCTCATGCCTCGTCAGCTGGAGGGCCCGAGGAGCCCGTCCAGCCTCATGCCACGTCAGCTGGAGGGCCCGAGGAGCCCGTCCAGCAGCCTTCCTCATCAGCTGGTGGTTCCGGAGAACCACACCAGCCTCATGCCTCGTCAGCTGGAGGGCCCGAGGGGCCCGTCCAGCCACCCGTCTCCGCTGGAGGGTCCGAGGGGCCCGTCCAGCCACCCGTCTCCGCTGGAGGGTCCGAGGAGCCCGTCCAGCCTCACGCTGCGTCAGCTGGAGGGCCCGAGGAGCCTGTCCAGCCACCACCTGCGGCCGCCTCGTCGTCGCCTGGTCCAGCTTCATCCGAGTCTTCATCTTCGCCTGGTCCGGCTTCGTCAGAGTCTTCATCTACGCCTGGTCCGGCTTCGTCAGAGTCTTCATCTACGCCTGGTCCGGCTTCGGCCTCTGCCCCTGCTTCTGCCTCACCTGGTCCGGCCTCAGCTTCTGCCTCGCCTGGTTCGGCCTCATCCGAGTCTTCCTCGGCTTCTGCTTCTGCCTCGCCTGGTCCGGCCTCTGCTACGCCTGGTCCAGCCTCTGCTTCAGCGTCGCCTGGTCCTACGGCTGTTATGCCGCCGCCCAAGCCTCGCTCTGCACCTGGGAATCTTCGGCCACCTGCTTGACGTCACCGCCGTCGAGGTCGGCCACCTGAACTGTTTCTACGCCGTTGCCGTCCGCACGGTCGGCCACCTGAACTGTTTCTACGCCGTTGCCGTCCGCACGGTCGGCCCCCTGAACGGTTTCCATGTCGCCACCATTGCCGTCCGCACGGACGGCCCCCGGAACTGTTCGACCATGGACTTCTGTGCCGTCGGCCTCCGGGCCGGCCCCCTGATCACATGAACTATGATTTTCTGGACCGTCACCCTCCGGGTCGGCCCCCTGAGGAGTCATGAACTGTTCCCTGCGCTCCTGTGATTTTGATGGACATTTTGTTTTTTTGGCCTTGTTTCTGGCCCTCCGTCCTGGACCCCCACCGCCCGCCCTTGGTGGGTTGTTTTTGGTTTTGTTTTTCGTGGTTTTGGGCGTCTGGAATCCGCCCTTGAGGGGGGGGCTCTGTCACAGGCTGGGTCTCTGACCCAGCGCTCTGAGTTCATGTTTGTATTTGTCTCATTTTGTTATGTGATTTAGTTTGTGTTATTTCCTATCTGCCTTTAGTTTAGGCAGTTATTGTTCCTGGGTTTTCTATGTTTTGGGGTTTTGTATTTATTCATCACATATTAGGTCTGTTAAGTTGTGTTGTCATGTTTTAGTTTTAGTATTTCCTGTTTTATTCTGACAATGTCATGTGTTCTTTGTTTATTGTATTTAGCTTTCCTCTCCTGGTCCTGTCATTAGGTTTATGTCTGTCAGCTGTTTCCCCCATGTGTCTCCACCTCCCCTGATCACCTCATGTATGTATTTAAGCCCTTTGTTTTCTGCATGCCATGGTCAGGTCGTCTGCTCATCCATGTCTCATCTCCAGGTACCCATGTCAGTTCACTATGGTTAAGGTTTTTCATGTTTTGTTATTAGTTCACCCAGTTTAGGTTATTGTTTAGTTTTCACCGATGCCCTATTATTTTGTACCCTCGTTGCTAACCTCAATAAACGGCTTGTTTTGTTAATCCACACCACATTTTGGTCTGCGTTTGAGTCCTCCTCTGCAACACATACGGTCTGCCCCAGTCAAACCGTGACACTCATAGTTAACCTTTGTTTTATGCCCGGGTATTCCATCGACTGTGTGTTCTAAAGGGCTTAGAGGAACATGGCTATAGCTAGACAGGGGAGTGGCTGATATTTCAACAATTGCTAAGTTTAAAGAGCTTGCCTAAAGGAGGCAGTAGACGGAAAATTGGAGATTGACTGTGGATGACCCAGAAGTCATTTTAGAGCATGTCACATGACATTTACCTGCATGTGTAAGTGAAGAGACCTTTCTAAAACACCAAAATAGCAAATGCCAACCCTTAACTGTACATATGAGTGGTATTTAGCGTGTGATGAGCAAATGACACATGTCTGCTCGACTATGTCTTTCTTATTCTTCTTTAAGTCTTAAGCTTATTAAAAATATGAAAACCTGATTGCACTTTAGATAGCACAGAAAAAAGAAAACAGGAGTCAGAGAAATTACTTGCAAAAGGGAACATACAAACATAAATACATACATACACCATCATTATGGTGTGATTGACGTCTCTTAACCACGCTCGAATACAAGAAAACCTCCACTGCCTTTTAGTGAATTCATACTAAAAACTTAGTGCTGTGCTTAATGTTATTTTTTCTACATTGCAAAAGTAAATAAGCTTGTTGAGTCATTAGAATCAAACTAGAAGTTAAAAATGAGAGGTGCAGCTCCCCGAGAGCATGGCTACTGCTGACGTCAGGTCCTACCCATCATCAGCTTACATTTACAGAACAGTTCCTCTGATGAATGGATAGAAATGAAATGGATAAATTAATAACAGTATTAGTCTCGTGATAATGGCAGCATGAGTGAAAGCATTTATTAATAACTCAGTCACAGGTGGCCAACCTCATTCCAGGTATCTCTGTTTCATAGTTAGTTGTTGGTTTATAACCAGTGTTGGGTAAGTTACTTTAAAATAGTAACTTAGTTACATTACTAGTTACTTCTCTCAAAAGTAACTCAGTTACTTCAAGTTACTCGTTACTTTCAAAGTAACTAGTTACTAGGGAAAGTAACTTTGGTTTTACTCAGAATTCTCTTGTTAATATGTTTCTTCCATAACGTTGCCAGTCTTCTAGCTTGCTTACTTGCCACAAGTGCACTGTGCCACCTACCAATAGAAAGGATATGATAACGTGCATATTTCCACGAGAGAAATCCCACGCCTGGACCGTCATTGACTGCTGCCATGATTCTAGCCTACGTCACAGAGTCATCTGCGCCTTTTACATCCAACACAAAAACTGCAGTCGTGGTGCTTTCGATTGTACTCAGAACTCAGAAATTCTGCCTTCTGAATAGGAAGATGTAGGTAACACCAGACTGCAGATGAGCTGCATACAGGGCTGGACTGGGAAAGAAAATTGGCCCGGGCATTTTGACTAGAAACTGGCCCACCATTATAGGAAAAATCATAAAGCCTTTGAATGAAAACAAACACTGTTGTGACAGTGATGTACACTGTTTTGATGGTATATATGCATCAATCTATCAATCGTTTGTTGTAAGATTCAGATAATTATTTTTTAAAAGCTAGACATTTTAAATGAGAATAAGAAAGAAAAGTATTTCTTTGTGCCCCCCATTCCCTGTTAATGCCCTACCTGGCCCCCTGGCAACACTTTGCTAGATCCGCACCTGCACAGTTACCAGCTGTCAGCTACCTAAAAAAGGATCCTGGGGTTATTTGTCTCTCAGAAACAGTTCATAACTTCCCTTCAACTCATTCATGTCACCTAAAAGGTAAACCTGTTTCTCCATCACCTGCTCAGCTCTGATGATCCAGTAAGGACATCTCCTGGTTTCATCTTCATGTTTCCCTCTCACCAGATAACCAAACCATATCATGACCAGCAGCTTTTTTTTACAGCTGTGGCTCCAGCAAACATCAGCTGATACTAGAAATTAATATTAAATAAATTCTAACAACAGCTGATCAAGCTTAAACGTGCTGCTGTTGTTTAGCGCGACATCCGCTGGTTTCCTCTTTCGGCGCAAAGTGGGCGATAAACAAACAAGAGAGCCGATCAGCTGATCATTGATCAGTTTTCATGATTGAAGTAGAAACGGGAGAGGGAGGGGGAGAATGAGAGAAGAAGAGGCAGCTGTGCAGCGTAAAGACACAGAATAACTCCAGCTTTGTGCCTTTTTCATTGTAGCTGAATTACGGGACAAACTGTTCCTTTTCACCTCAATAAGAAACGCGTAATATTTTCTCTGAATACCAGACGGGACGGTTGGCAACTCTAATAACTTATGAACAAAATAAGGTTCAACATCATTAACTTCATAGCACCACCCAGCTGTGTAGAAACTCCGTCATGCTAGCTAGCACGCAGTACGGAAAAAGTCAGAATAACGAAAATAAACTCCACCTAAACTTGGTTTATATCTGACCCAGAGAGACTGCAGGTCATAACTTCTTACCTGAAGTTCAGTTCACACTTGGACCGGCGGCCGCCTCGGGTCTCTTTTCCTTCTGCATCCCTTTTCCTTCATCCACCTGCTGCCTCCACCACTTGCTGATGTTACTGAATCTGTGGAAACTCCGCGATGCCACCACACGAAGTAACGAGTAACGACCCTATCTAAATCCCAGTAACGAGTAACGCGTTCCTGATTTTGGCATAATAACTAGTTACCGTGCTCGTTACCACAATAATAACGTAGTTACTGTAACGCGTTACTTAATAACGCATTAGTCCCAACACTGTTTATAACACAGCATTTTACCTTCTGCTGAATATATTAAGTCACTGTGAGTTAAGATGAAACATTTTCATTTTATATATTTGCTACTGTAGCATGGCTTCATTTGGCATAGACTGTCAAGGCAGCATTCTAACCACCGTTGCTAAGCACAGAATAGTGATTTCTTTTAATTGCAAAATTAAAAAAACTTAATGTTGAATAAGCTAATTAGATAACTTGTGATTAACGTGTAATGTCCACATAATGAATACTTGCAATAAACATGCATATGTGTTTTGCACACTGAGGTTTTAATAATGATGAATTTATTTATGTTCTTCGTGTGAGGTATACTCATAGCAAACAACAAGGCGTGTTACCCATTTGGAAGTTTACAATTTAAATTCTGAACATGATAAATGTGTGAAATATTTAAAAAAATAGAATTTAAACCTTGTGTACTGTATTTCAAGCCTGGAAATGAGTGACCCATCAGTCACGTTATGTCCACACACAGTTGTGACAAAGCCTGTGTTTGGACAGGTGTGTGCTCGTGCTTGTAATGTTTCTTTGTCCGCAACTTTTCCATGAAAACTACACACTCAGTGTGAGTGAATATCTTTCACTTTGCGCAGTATTCTTACTAATTTTTTCACTTTTTTGAGAGGACATCTCTGTTGAGTTGCTCAGTCAAAAGCAGTGGTTTGTCTGCATTTATTTGTCTGTCTTTTACAATAAAAAGTTAGCAGGTTGGGAGATTTAAGGTACCTTAAAGTCTTTCTAAAGGAAAACTGGAAAGTTATTTCTTAACACATTTTATATGCATGTTAGAAAATTACTGCAGGCAAAATGTGTAAACTCTAATATGAAGTTGATATTTAAACAGGTTTTTATCAGGCTGTGTTTACAGTTTTTAGGGACTGATTAGATGATGTAATGCAGTAAAGAGTCTTTGGCTTGATACTACTTGCACCTGCAGATGTAAAGATAACGACTCCCTGCCTTAGGCTTTCCACATATTCATCAAGGGGAAGGCACCAAAAACAACAAGATGCTGTCAAACATAAATTAAAGCCAATTATATTACATTTTCAACAACAGTACCACCTCATTGAATTCTTTGAAGACAGAAACAGTTGCAAGATGGGAAAAAAATGTGTCTAAGGTCAATTTTGTTATATCAAATGAGAAACGGACACAAACTCAGTGAAAAAGGTCCGACTTTGGTGATGTGCAGCAGACACAGCGTCCAGCTGCCTGTGTCAGGACACCTTCAAAACAAACGGTGCCCATGGGTGTGCACCCCTAACTCCAGTATCTAAACGGATAAGTTATAAAAAAATTTATCCCACCTGGTGTTGTTACGAGGAGACAAAAAACATTTAGACATTTTACCACCTGGAGATTGACACCCTTTGGGATCCAGCCTTAGGTAGCACATCTAACATGCCAAGTTTTCATCTATGATGGCTACCCTTTGGTCATACCTTACCCGTAGGGGAATGGTTAAATCAAATCAAATCAAATCAAATCACTTTTTATTGTCACATCACATGTGCAGGCACACTGGCACAGCACATGCGAGTGAAATTCTTGTGTGCGAGCCCCACAAGCAACAGAGATGTGCAAACACAACAACACAAACGAGCAAAATACAAGAATGGCCAACCTGAAACTAATAAATATATGTACAATATATAATAGTGTATGCATTTCTGGATGTGTATACTAAATATTTTCCTACGTGTGTGTGTGTGTGTGTGTGTGTGTGTGTGTGTGTGTGTGTATACACATTTTTACAAATTAAATAGTAAAAAAATAAAATAAAATAATAATAATAATAATAATAATAATAATAAAATATATAAAATATACAGAGTTGAATATGTGCAAAACAAGTGGCATTTATATACAGTGTGGAGTGCATAATGTTGAAGTTCCAGTAGTGAAGCTGAGGTGTCTATGACGTGTTCAGCAGTCTGATGGCCTGATGGAAAAAGCTGTCTCTCAGTCTGCTGGTACGGGACCGGATGCTGCAGAACCTCCTTCCTGATGGAAGCAGTCTGAACAGTTTATGGCTGGGGTGACTGGAGTCCTTGATGATCCTCCCCGCTTTCCTCAGGCAGCGCTTCCTGTAGATGTCTTGGAGGGAGGGAAGCTCACCTCCAATTATCCGTTCAGAGCACCGCACTACTCGCTGGAGAGCTTTGCAGTTGTAGGCGGTGCTGTTGCCATACCAGGTGGTGATGCATCCAGTGAGGATGCTCTCAATGGCACAGTGATAGAAGGTCCTGAGGATGCGGGGGCTCATGCCGAATCTTTTCAGTCTCCTGAGAAAGAAGAGGCGCTGCTGGGCCTTCTTCACTGTTTTGTTTGTGAAACCACTGTTTTCCTATTTATTGCAGTCCATTTTGTAAATCTGGCTAGGGAATTTGATGGTTGAGAGTTTGTTTTCTGTGATAAATTCATAATACATATTTTTGCTTGTTTAAAGAGTTTCGACAGCCCTTTAATTATGTAATATCTGAAATATATATGTTAAAAGACAAATTCAGCCACAGGTACTGTGATCATAATAAGCCTCGATTTCTCTCGGGATGCTGTGCAACAGCAGCAGTTTTTTGTTTGTTTTTTTTTTCCCCTCCCTGTCATGGCCGCACGAAGTTTAGAGAATGCTGCCTCAACCCAAACACTAAATGCTGACCCACACTCTGGCCTTGTCTTTTTTTTTCCCTGAACTTCCCCTGGTATGTGTTGCACAGCTTGTTCCAACTGCTGGAGCCCTGTGGCCTACACTTTGTAATGAACAATCCCAGTGTTACAGCTACCAGACTCATACATATACACATACTGTAGCTGTAGACACAAATTCATATTCGCTACCCACTGTTTTAACCACTTGACTGCAGCTGTTCGAGCAAGCCGGGAAAGGGGAAGCAAAAATTGAGTTCCATTATGATGATACAGCATGTGTAGTGCTGAAATATGTGTGTAGGTGAGGATTTGTGTGTTAGTATGTGTGGCGAAGTGGGTACCTTTTGTGTTCATTTTGTGTAAATCTGCGTGCCCTTGCCTTTTTCATCTGGCTCCTGTGGCTTTGACGTGTTGACCCTTCTCATCTCTCATCACTGCCTTTTAGGAATACTTTGAAATTTTGTTCAGATGACAGACTCTTGCAGAATTTTCCTTTCCAATTACATAACATTCGATTCATCATCTAAATTCTAAGAATAACAACAGAGGGACAAGCTTTCCAGACACACTCTAAGAGATGTTGCCCACAGATGTGCTAAAAATGCTGCATCTAACTCTTGTGTCAGGATACTGTTAGCGTGGTTGTGGGAGTGGACTGAGAGGGCTTATCTGTTTGTATGCCAATGCTAGACTTTATACTTTATTTAGATACTTGGGATTTCTGGTGTGGAGCTGATGACACTTTGGTGTCTTGTCTCCCACACCTGCCTGGCCTGACTCACATAAGAGCTTCTAACTGATAAGCTGCGGGAGAGCAGCAGAGATATTCTTCATGGCTCCACACTGCAAGGCTGACACGTTGACTACACACAGCAGCTTCATAGCTGATATTTGCAGCATTCCAGATCAGAGTATGACTGCAAACACCACTGGTTAGTTAGTAGGGGCAAGGTTTAATGAGTACACAGAGTCTGGAGGAGGTAGCTCAGTTACAGTCACTTATCTACAGAAGTGGATTTAAATATGACTTTTTTGGGCTCATCCCAATCTCTGCTAAATTTCTGGACTCTTTGGCCATTTAAAATCTGAATACTTAAATACTTTTTTTAGACTTTCTATCATTCTCAAGGGTTAGCTGCTACATAAAAATCCACAACACAGGTCTTATCAAAAGGCAATTTCACTTTTTGTTAATAGCAAAACTGCAAAAGTGTCTCCTACAAACGCACACATACGTCTCTCCTCTCATTACATAAATAGTCCTACCCCTCAGGCTCCTAGTACTAGTCCTCAGACACCTATGATATGAATTTAAAAATTTTAGGTGACTTGCGGTACCGCATTCACAAGATTTTCTGAAAACTTGACCTTTGACCTTGATGTCGAATTAGAGTATCAATTTGGAAAATCTAGGCAAAATCTCAGTTATTGCATTGACTTGACCTGCGACCTTGACCTCAAGGTCACCAATATTCAACCTTGTGTGAGGTTTTTAGGTGATGTGCCTAAAAAGGAGGTGATGTGGGAGGCTTTCAGCCTGAAAGGTGACTAGCAAACATACAAACATGTGTACATATGCTACCATCATTTGATATGTTGTGACACACTATTCTAATCTTGAAATGGTATTTGATGCTCAATCGAACTGTCAAATGCATTTTATATATGCAATATGTTGGCACTACCAGTGCCCTTGGTAATATTTATGCAAAGTTTAATCAAGATTGATCAACTTTTCTAGAGGGAGACAGAGGATGTACAAACGTGAATACATACATACATAGTGTGACATAAGATAAATAACAGAGCATTCTTCCAAAACTGCAAAATGCCGTTGGTGATAACTGTATTCATTTAAATTCCAACATCAAATCCTCAACAAAAAAGAAAGAAACCCCACCTCCAATAAAAAGGCTCTGTTTCAGCTGGTGGGAACAGGGAGACCAAAAAACATATCTCCTCCTCCCACTGCTGGTTAATTCCTCCCCACTACACAGACTTACACACACACACTTTCTTCCTTGTCTTTAGTGAAGTCCGACAGCTTTTAGGGAAGACTGGATTTTTTTCCCCCTGGTCTTTCCAGATGACCTCCCCTTAACTTGGGGTCCTGGGCTTAGCACACAGGAGGAGCATGAGGGGGAACAGTGTTGCAAATTTGTCGCCCAGAGTGTTAAAATTCCCCCTGGAATGTTAATCTACCCAGTCCTCCCAACACACACACACTTCAATAATCCTCAACCCCGTTGCTTAAGACAGATTGGCTTGTCCAGCACTACACACTCTTCTCTTAGCTCCAAGCTGCCAATTTTCTAAACCAAGAAACTTCTTGGACATATTTTAGGTTACAAGTGTCTCTAAAATATAGTAAAACAAGAAAATGTGTCTTTGGTCCTCAGGAGTTTGTCTTTTACCGGGCACTTAATTACCTCCAAATCATGCTTCTGCTGATGAATAATACATGTTGTGGAAAGAGGCTCACTGCAAATGAAACACTACTATAAAATAAGAGGTTCAGCATGCGGAAACTGCAACACCTCTAAAACTTAGCCCCTCGCTTAAATGAAAGCACTGTTTTTTGTTTGATTCAGATTTTTTCCAAACAAAAGCGCTCGAATTGATTTTTAAATTAAGCCCTTAATGTTTCTAAGGGTATTTGCTGTCCTCCAAAGTATTTGCTTTCCTATTATTTCTCATCATCATATCATCTTAAATATTATTCACTAATGTGGTAATTTCACTCAATACCTTATACATTGATAGATGTCGATATATGGAAGCAGCGCCAGCTTGTGAACTGAGATCCAATGAAATCCAAAATAATTATTAGGTCCACTGTTGATGTTTTTCCACTTCTATGCTGTGTGATTTGTATGGACTGGTGGGTGTGTGTTTATGTCCAGCAATGCTTTCACTGCATGCATCTTTTCCTAGAAAAATGAGGAAATGTTTACTTGCAGAATGATTTCCTCTGTTCTGAAAGTTTCTCTTTTTTTCTCATGACATAGATTCTAGTTATTTCACACACGCACACAAAGAGAAACAGGAGGAAACTTGGCGCTTTTTAACATCTTGACCTTCAGACATGATTGAATCTGTTCTGGTGCCAAGCCAGACAAAAGGCCCCTGAAAGCAAAGAGTCAGCACATGACTTGGCCTTCATGTAGCCATGGACAGAGGAAGAAGGGAGGAGAGCGAGCAATCATGCCATGCGCAACATTTATTTATTCAAACTGTCCATCTGCTAGTGTGGAATGAGCAAGCCTAGCACACACAGATATACATTTGCATGCACAGACGTATTTTGCACACACACACACACACACACACACACACACACACACACACACACACACACACACACACACACACACACACACACACACTTCTTGATTTATCATCCAGATTAGTTAATTTATTTTTGTGTTAATGTTTTTTCCAAAATGTTTTTTTTCCACAAAGTTCACAAAGATTAAAGACTTATTCATTCAGGCTCATTAAAATTCAGTTCAGTGGCAACTCTGTAAAAGTCTTGATAGATTATTAGTTGTTGTGAGGACCTAGTGAATAAAGTGGGTTTTCAGTCCCAGGAACCTTCCCTTCGAAGGAAGCAGGGCAGATGGTTGGTATGTCTCCAGTGGAGCTTCTTGGTTGATAAGGAGAGGATAGCCCTTCAAACACTATGTCTTCTCAACAATTTATCTGGAGATGGAACCTCTATTTTTCTTGGCACCTTTGAATCCATTTGCAAGGATTTTTCTATGGGTTTGCACCTTTCGTCCACACTTACATGGCATTTTTGATCACTGAAAACAGAGATTTTTAAAAACTCCTGCCAGGGTGGAGATTTTCGAAAACACAGTTTTCGCATTTACGTGTGGACGAGGAAAACAGAGATTTAGTCATGCAACATCAAAGGTGTGTGCCTTTTTTGATGTGACACTGTGCGTCACGTTATTATTTAAATGAGATTAATTTCTGCAGTGGCAGATGGAGACAAAATACTGTTGCTGTTAATCTGACTATTTGCAGTTTTTACACTTACATATACACACACAGTTACTGTCCCTGCATTTAACTTGAACTTCAGATGTGGCTTCTACATTCGTGACATTAAACACAGATGCTGTCACAACCCAAATCCTGTCGTCGGTTTTGAATAAATGTACTTTTTAAAAAGTATATAAGTATATAAATTTAAAATTTATATATGCTGTATGCATTTTCTTCATTCCTAAGTTTTGAGTCTACAACAGGGGCCAGCAACCCTGGGCATGCGTGCCAAAGCTGGCACGCGAAGGGTTAACCGATGGCACAACCATAGCTGAACTGGCCATCGGTGCTATGATGGTACAGATAGTGAACTTTATTTTATTCTTAAGGTTAGTTAGAGTTGCCAACCACTGGAATGGTCCCTCATTCAGAGAAAATATTACGCATGAGAAGGAACGCAGTTTGTCCCGTACTTCAGCTACAATGGAAAAAGACACAAAGCTTATTCTGTGTCTTTACGCTGTCAGCTGCCTCTTCTTTTCTCATTCTCTCCCCCTCCCTCTCCTGTTGCTACTTCAATCATGAAACAGATCAATGATCAGCTGATCTGCATTTTTGTCGCAAGTCCCGTCTCTTTTGTTTGTTTATCGCCCACTTTTCGCCAGAAAGAGGAAACCGCCGGATGTCGCGCTAAACAACAGCAGCACGTTTAAGCTTGATCAGCTGTTGTTAGAATTTATTTAATATTAATTTCTAGTACCGCTGATGTTTGCTGGGGCCACAGCTGTAAAAGCTGCTGGTCATGATATCGGTTTGGTTATCTGGTGAGAGGGAAACATGAAGATGGAACCAGGAGATGTCCTTACTGAATCATCAAAGCTGAACAGGTGACGGAGGAACAGGTTTACCTTTTAGGTGACATGAATGAGTTGAAGGGAAGTTATGAACTGTTTCTGAGAAATAACATCAGGATCCTTTTTTACGTAGCTGACAGCTGGTAACTGTGCAGGTGCGGATCTAGCAAAGTGTGGCCAAGGGGGCAGGTAGGGCATTAACAGGGAGAGGGGGGCACAAAGAAATACTTTTCTTTCTTATTCTCATTTAAAATGTCTAGCTTTTATTAAATAATTATCTGAATCTTACAACCAAAGCTTTTATCTGATGTAAAATGTATAGAAATCATAAATATACCAACAAGACAGCATACATCACTGTCACAACAGCATCTGTTTTCATTCAAAGGCTTTATGGCTTTAATACCTGGTGGGCCGGTCTCTAGTCAAAATGCCCGGGCCGATTTCTTGTCCCAGTCCAGCCCTGGGCACGACACGCAGTGAATTAATTTGAGAAGGTACATTAAAAAATAAATGGCCGCGCCACCGGTGCACATCGCAAATTAGCTCGCATAGACACATTAGTTGTGCCGCTTCTTAATGACGGTATCTTAGCTAACAACTCCAACTACCAGATTCAACTTGTAATTGCCTAAAAATAACTTAGCCTACCGGTGGGAGGGACATTGTTAGCTGGCAGCTTTTTCAAGCGATGTTGAAATTTCCACATTCTAACACTTCAAATGCATCATAAGCTGTCCGCTCAACGCAGCATCAGCACCACGGAAATACACGGATACATCCGAAGACTCGAGATAGAATTCACAGTGCGTTCTCGGGACTTTCAGGTGTATGGACCAATGTTTTCTTTTCTGATCAAACCAGAAAGCTTTAATGAGCAGCTGGGTTTGTCTCGCATTAACTGACTGGACACAGAGGACATCGAAATGCAGCTGATTGAACTGAAAAGCTCAAGTCTGTGGGGGTCAAAGGTTGCAGAACTACAAACACAGCTGGAATCCATAGCTGTGCGTGTTCCTCACCTGCTGGAAATCACTACCTGACAAGCTTAACTGTCTTCAGAACATTGCAGAGGCCTTATTGACAGTATTTGGCTCTACATATCTATGTGAGCAGATTTTCTCTCACATGTGTGTCCTCAGGCAGCCGTCTGAATGCTGGACACTCGGAGACCTGTGTCTCTGAGTGGGAGACCAGAGATCACATTAACATGTGTATCTCTGTATTAACAAACATGCCATATTGGTCCAGTTTATTTTTCTTATCATTGTTGTGAGGAGACCATAAATAGCATTTGTATTTTCTGTTGTACAGTTCATTTGCTGTTATGGAGTTCTTGTTATGGATAAAAAGTGTCTTTTTTTGTTTCAAAATAGCTGATAACTATTCGCTGATAGCTGCCAACATCTGCGAACAGATATAATTCTATAAAGTTGTTCTATATAGTGTGTAGCTGTTAATATAGGGCGTTATTAAATGTATTGCTAATGCAATCATGTGGCACATTGACTTCTGAGGAAATTTTAGATGGCACTCATCATCAGAAAGGTTGCCTACCCCTGGCCTACACCTAAAATACTGTCTTTAGTTAAGAACATTTGAAATGTTGAAGGCACTTGAAAACTTCCTCCACACCCACACACACGCAGGGCTTGGGCAGGTGTGTCACCAGGGTGCAGGGGAGGCACTCCCTCTCTGTCCCCTTCTGGCCGCCTGTGCCTCAATTTTATTCCGCAACCTAGACAACCACATTACTCATACTCTCATAACACATACATATAGTGCCTTGGGGGTGGGCACATTTTACAGCGTCCAGAGAATGGTTTGTGTATTCAAACCCACCTCTGGCGCTGGTGCCCTACCCTCAATTTTAAATTCATATAGACACTGAGGGTTTTCGGGAGGAGCCGTGCTGCTCTCTGGCAGGAAGCACCATGCCCTCCTGTGTTTTAAATGCACTTTAGAACAGCACGCAGAAACACTACATATGAGCGGGTGGAGGGAGGTTTGGGGTCTTCACTCACCCGCATTCTGTTAACCCTCGGGGCTGGGGGGCTGGGAGGAGGCGCTGGCCGTCGGATTGCTACTGCAGATAAGGAGGCGGATATAGAGTATGTTTGGGGAGTGTGTGTACAGTGCCTATTTGTGTCTGTCTCCACGTCGGGTGAGTGCCGAGTATTTGTTTGTGTGTATGTGGGTGGGAATGCACGTTTGTGTCCGCGTGTGCCTGTTCGTCCGTGTCTATATGTCAGCTTGGGTCTTAGACTCCACCTCTCTGGGAACATCTCAGGCTATCTGAGGTATGGAGGCCTATCTCCCCTCACCACACTCCCTGCCAGTGGCTGATGCCCTCAGACATTGGTGTGTTGGTGGTTCGTGGTGTGTGGGGATGGGCTCTCATGTATGTACCGACTCACTCCTGGTGTCCGATTGGCGGGGCCTGGCGCCTGTGGCCCGGCTGGGCCCCTTCTGGGGGGTGGGATGCCCTCAGGCCTCTGGCCCCTGGGCCTGAGGCCCGGTCCTCTCTGGCACAGCTGGCTGCCGACAGAGCCCGCGGGCATGTCACTGCAACGCCCTCTGGCCTCTGCTCCTTGGCTGCTGGGTGACCTCTCGTTTGGGGCTCTCCTCAGCTCTTCCCAGGAGGATGGCACAGTTGCCCCCCTGGTGGTCCTCCTTGGGTCCTCGTATTCTGGGTCCTCTGAATGGCTGAGGCCTGGATCTCCTCCATACCTGCTTCATGCCCTGGGGGACGGGGCTATGGCTCCCCACACTCCCTAGCAGATCATTACATGGAGAAACCTTTTGAATACAAGTGTGCTGATCCACACAGGTGTACACACAGGTGTACACAGACACAAACTACACCTTTCTTGGCTGCTACCTCAAAGCACATTGTGTGCTGTCGATCTTGCGTACTGTACAATAACATGTAATACTTAGTATCGACTGTTATCTACTGTTAGATAGTTTATTGTGATTGTGTTGTTTTTATTATGTTGCTCTTTTTTGTTTGTTTTCTCTTCTGTTTTTTCTTATCCCCATCCAGGTGTTTTGGTTTGGTTTTTTCTTTTTTTTTTCTTCCCCCTTTCTCACCATCTCTTCTCCCCTCTTTTTCTTTCTCTCCCTCTCTTTCTTTCATTCTTTCTCCCTGCCCTATCCCCCAGTCATGTCTGTCCCAAAAATCAAATCAAATAAATACATAATTGTAATAAAGGTCAATCAAATGGACCAATATGGCAAGGCCATGATGATCCAATTGGTAAAGTAAATCCGCTTGGCGTCTTTCTTGGCCTTCAGACAACAATTCTGATGGCTAAAGATCCAAACGGGACAGGCAGAAAAAAAAAAGGAACACAAAAACCAGGACAACAAAAACTTTTCAGAAGTACTTAAGGTTTTGTGAGGGTACAAAACAATCTTTAGTCTTTCCCTCCCAGGCTTCTAGACCTCTGAATGGCCAAAATTTCATTTTTAGCATTTATGTGGAGGGGATTTTTTAAAAAAAAGAAAACAGTTTTCAAAAATACCCGCGTACGTGTGGACGCAGCCTAACATTCCAACAAACACTTACCTTTATCTGTTATTGTTATTGTTCACTGGGACCATGTACAAACAACATTACTCACATAGAAGGAATAATGCTTTGTATTTGATTTAGCAACTCACATCTGTAGTTCCCAAGTGTGATGGCCAAACCCGTGGCCACACTCTAAAGTCGGTAACTTTTGTATTTTCATTCTTCATTTTGAACATGGTAATACATTTTAGTCTCCGATAACTTTATTGATTGGTTTGGATACATTTGTTCTATTTGTAAGCGCGCACATTTAGTTTACTTATGTATTCATACTACTTCATTTCTTTGCTTTCTGACTAACCTTTGTCTTTTTATTTCTTACCTGCCATCATCCCTGGGAGTTGCTGGACAAAAGATGGTAGCCAGGGTTTGAAACCATTAAATACAAAGGAAGATAATTGGACCACACCACCACTTCCTGCTGAAGGGGGGAATGTGTGTTTTCTTTACTTTAAAAACAAAGTATTTGTATTTAATTAAATATTTGAGTTTAGGGTTTAATGGGGTTTTTGATTTTCTTCTTTAGTGTTTAGTTTATTAACAAACTAGATTGTACTGCATCGTTTGTGATTTATGATTGTGTTTTGTTTGTTACCCCTCATGTGTCACAATGGTCTGATCAGCCATTATATATACCCTTGTATGTCATTTCATGTTTAGGTCAATTATGTATGTTTGGGCAGTCATTTGGTTTGTTAAGGTTGCAGTCTGTGCCTGAGTTCAGTTTTGTTTCTTTGACCTCTTTTATGAGCTCAACATTTATTAGTCTTGTAAATATAATTTTTGGGGGTTAAATAAATGGAAACTATATTTTTCTAATAACTCCTGGGCTCCTCCTGTTTTTCAACTCGGTCCATCACATGTGGTGTCAGGAGTGGGATCCTTCAGTTGAGGAGACAGGATTTTTTTTGCATTTTTCTGCCCTTTTTTCTCCGCTGACAAACTTTTTGAGCCATGCAGAATGCTGTGCGCCCAAAGAGAGGAAATAAAATGGAGGCCAAAGAGGCCTTGCCAGAGAGGGAGAAGGAGATGGAAGAAGGAATTTCAGTTGTGGCTGGAGACACTGAAGGAGAGGATACCAGGGAGCCAACTCTGCTTGATATTGCTGGGATTCTCCAGGCTTTCATGGGACAACAGGAAGTTCGAGATAAAAAGCAGAGAGAGGATGCTATACTGCAAGAACAGCGTTTTAAGAGTTTGCAACACCAGTTTCGGCTTTTGCAAATGGAAGTGCAGGCCAGAACCACCCCACTTCCAGAGCCCACATCAACTAATCCAGAGTCTGTTGAAACTCCAGCTGATTATCAGACACAAGCAACATCTCAGCATGAGGGTTCTGGCTCAGCCTCCATATTAACAGGTCAGTCCGTGCATATTCATCATCCTAAACTGGAGAAACTAACTGTTGAAGATGATGTTGAACATTTTCTGACCACCTTTTTTTTTTTTTTTTTTTTTTTTTTTTCCGCCTGTCCCATTTGGTTCTTTAGCCATCAGAATTGTTGTCTGAAGACCAACAAGGATACCCAATGGATTTACTTTGCCAAATGGATCATCGTGGCATTGCCGTATTGGTCCATTTGGTCGATCTTTGTTTTTATTATTTATTATATTTTATTTTCAGATGTTACAGACGGGACAGACATGAGTGAGAGATAGGAAAGGGAGAAAGAAAGAGGAAGGAAAGGAAAAACAGAAGGGGAGAGGGACAGTGAGAAAGGGGGGGAGAAAACAAATAAAAATCTCCTGGATCACCTGTTGAGAGAAGAATAGAAAACAAGCAAAAAAAGACAAAAAAAAAACAAAAAACAAAGTGTAACGCAATCTGTACTTACGCCAAACCTTTAATGCGTGGAAATCAGGACTGTTGACCTTGGGCAGTTCACTAGGTGTCGGTGTCATCAATTTCACCCCGATGTTTAACCCAGAATCACAGTTTCTCTAAAAATAGGTTACAAGAAATCAAATGTATCCCAAATATCTATATCCTGTCAGAAGCTAGTTTCGTAAAGGAGATTGGTAGTAGCTGCTCCACCACAGGAACAATAAGGCTTCCAGCACACAATGGACACCACACTTACTTAACATAAACACATTTATTAGACACAATTTTAAATAATAAACCCCTTTTTTTTTGTAGTGTCTTTCCACTCAGTGTCATAAGAAAAATAAAATAAATAAATAAAAACAAATATGTATCCTTTAAGGTCCTTTGGCCAAAAGAAAATCACCTGAGCTCAGGGAAAAATAAAGCGCATCGTTGGGGCCCTTTGAATTGTTCCTACCGCTCTGTTGGAACGGTGTAGCATCCAATAATAGCATCCAGCAAGCAGCAACGACCATCTATTTGCCAGGACGGTTCGGCAGAGTCATCAGATGAGGACTTCCACAAGGCAGTTCATCCAGTAGGATCCAGGGCACCAAAAGGGCAAACAAACCAGCCTACACACAAGTGTGCAGAAGAATTAACTGAAATGTTCATAAGTCTCAGTACCACTGACTCAGTGTCCATGTCACTAACGGCTTATTTAACAGACTTACCATTATAATAATACAGGTTTGTCAAAATAAAAATATAACAGAACATAAATGCTGTTAACAATGCTTATTAATGCTGTTCTCTTAGGCATAACATAATAACACTGTAACTGACCTCGTGTCGGCCGCCATTTCAGGACATTAGCTAGGCTCACTTAACGGCTAGCTTGCTAACAGTCAGCCAATAACACACGTTATACAATATTTAGCCTCTTTCTTAACAACATGACAGCGGTAGATTTGATACCTCGCTGCAGTATAATAAGGCAGAAAACATTTCATACGAACATGAGCTGCACGCTAACTCACCAGAGGAGTTCGTGTAATGGCGAATGCTGTCGGACTCAGCTCCGCTTCACGTTTGTAACTGCTACAAGACTTTTTCCTAACAACATATTAAATCATTAGCTTCACATATAAAGGTTTTTAAAACTATTTACAGCGACTCAAATGTCTACTGTACCCGAATTTCCAGCTCGTAGAGGGCACGAGAGCAGCATGCGCCTCATCGGACGAACGGAAGGAAAAACTCTGTAGCTGGACTAGAGAGTGGCTATGCGCACGGCACAGTGGTGCGTTCAGTGACCACAAATAATCAGAAATCCCATACTCAAACAATGATCTGGGTTACAAAAGCAACATACTAAACACAACACCATCGCATTAATCTAGCTAAGTGTAAACAGCAGTAAATACTAAATATTCAATGTTGTTGTGCAGCACGCAGGACAGATGTGCTTCGAAGTAGCAGCCAAGAAAGGTGTAATTTGGGTCTACGAGCAGTGAACACCCGTGTGCATACCTGTGTGGATCAGCGCGCTTGTATTCCAAAGGTTTCTCCATGTAACAATCTGCTAGGGAGTGTGGGGGGGCCACAGCCCCGTCCTCCAGGGTGTGAAGCAGGTATGGAGGAGATCAAAACTCCAGACATCCAGAGGCCCCCAGAACACAAGAAACCATGGAAGACAAACAGAGGGGCAGCCGCGCCACTGTTCCAGTAAGAGCTGAGGAGAGTCCCAGATGAGGGTTCACTCAGCAGCCGCGGAGCAGAAGCCAGGGGGAGTTGCAGTGACGCGCCCGTGAGCTCCGCCGGCCGCCAGCTGTGCCTGAGTGACCGAGCCCCAGGCCGAGAGGCCGGGGGCACCCCACCCCCGAAGGGGCCCGAGCGAGCCCCAGGCTCCAGGCCCCGATAAGCGGCCGCCAAGGAGTGAGCCGGTGTGTACCTGGACGCCCACCCCCAGACACAAAGAACCACCAACGCACCGACACCTGAGGGAGTCCGCCACCGGCAGGGGAAGTGGTGGTAGGTGGAGATAGCCTCCAAACCTTGGAGGGCCTGAGGTGTCCCCAGAGAGGTGGCGTCTGATACCCAACCTGACATATAGACACAGACATACAGGCACACACAGACACAAACATCCATTCCCCCCCTCATGCTCTCATATGCACTCACTCCACACTCAACCAACGTGGAGACAGACATAAAGAGACGCTGTACACACGATCACACTCCCCAAGCGTACTCTACAAACCGGGTCTAGGTACCCTTGCTCCTGGAGGGGGGAACTGCACCCAGACCCAGGTGGTGTTACCCTTTTCCCTGCGGTGGGGAGAGGCAGACCACCCCGACTCCGTAGCAGCAGGGAGGCCCCACACTCCAGACCGCAGTCGGACGGCCAACTCCACCTAGCCCTCCCGCTCCAGCAGGCCGCAGAGAATGGGGGTGAGAGAAGACTCCAAACCTCCCTCCACCCGCTCATTGTAGTGTTGATGCATGTGTGTTCTAAGGTGCATTTAAAACCCAGGAGGGCATGGAGCTACCTGCCAAGGAGCAGCAGGTAAGCGCATAGTCCCTCCTGATAGCCCTCAATGTCTAAGTGTATTTAAAATTGAGAGGTGGGCAACGACGCCAGGGGTGAGGTGTACACCCTGATGGTAATTTGGACTCCGTGATTGTGCCCACCCCCAAGATCCTATATGTATGTGTAATGAGAGTGTGAATAATGTGAATGTCTAAGTTGTGGGATAAAATTGAGGCAGAGGCAGCCAGAAGGGGACAGAGGGGGGGGGTAGCCTCCTCTGCACCCTGGTGACATACCCCTACTCCAAGGCCCTGCATGTGTGGGTGGTTGTGGTGGAGCGGGAAGAGAAAGGCAGCTGGAGATGGGGAGGGAAGGAAGGGAGGGGCAGGTAACCCCTCCCTGGGGCCAGCTCCCCCGCTGACCCCAGTAGGCACTCCCACACTCCGCGACCCGCCAGGGAAAGGGGGCCCAGGCCCATCCAGACCGGGGCCCAGTGCAGCAGCGCCTCCCGGCCCCACAGAGCCCGGGACAGTCCACCCAAACCCACCACAGAGAAAACTGCACCCACCCCACCATCCACTCATCTTCCAGACTACATAAGACAGTAAACGCCCAGGCTGAGATCTTCCTCCACCTCTCCTGTATCTCCCCCTCCTGCAGAGAGAGTTCCTGAAGAGAGGAAAGCTCCTGCAAGATGTGACAATCTCCCCCACCAGTTGAAGAGCCCCCCAGGTGGTTCGACGCACCGGCGGCACCCCGCTCCAGGGCCGGGCCCCCATGCACCCACCCGCCCACAACCCCGGCAACACACCAACCAGGATCCAAGCCCCCGAGGCCCGGCCCGGGCCCCTGCCCAGAGACGGAGCGCCCCCAGAACCTCACGCCCATCCCGGACCCACCCAGGGCCAGCCAGGCTACCAGGTCAGTAACCCACGTCCGTCAGCACAGACCCTCCCCTAGCCCCGCTGCACGCAGCCGCGAGGAAACAGTCACCTGAGAGCCAACAGAGCCCCCAACCGGACATGACCGCTACCCCGGGTTGAGCCCCCCAAGGAAGATGCCTCCGGGGAACCCCCCGACGCCCTTTTCTGACCACTTTTGAGAGAATTGCAGCTGCTTGTCGCTGGCCAGAGTCAGACTGGATTTTTCACCTCATTTCTCTTCTTACTGGTAAGGCTCGAAGTGCCTATGTTAATATGGATGTGGACGATTCACTGCAATATGAGAAGGTAAAAGCTGCCATTTTGCAAAAATATGATATAAACCCAGAAACATACAGGCAAAGATTTCACTGTCTTGAAGTTTTTGATGAGAGTCCCAAGGAACTGTATGCAAGACTGAAAGAACTTTATGAGAAATGGATTCAGCCTAAGAACAGAACTATAAAAGAAGTTGGTGAAATTATTATCTTGGAGCAGTTTTTAAGAATGCCGTGTCCTGAGCTTCAGGTGTGGATTAAGGAGCATAATCCAAAATCTGATGTAGAGGCCGCCATCCTGGCTGATGTGTTTGTAGCTGCCCGAAGTAAGAGTCAGCCATGGAGCAACAGTGCATGGAAGGCTGCCAGAGATTCACGTCGGTCGCAACCCCCTCAGCATCCTCAGAGGTCAGCGACGGGTGTGGGTAAGCCCTTTACAAGGGAAAAGCAGCCTCTGAATACCTCGAAGCCAGGTAAAAGGCCACCAGTGTGCTACCTTTGTGGACAGGAAGGTCACACTAAGCCCATGTGTCCTAATAATCAAAGCAAATTATCTCAGATGTGTTTTGTGCCTCACCAGAATGTGGATATTAAATCTGAGAGAAAGCAGTCAAATAAAATCACCACAGTTAAGATTAATGGACAAGAAATTAATGCTTTAATAGACACTGGCAGCACACAGACTCTGGTACACAGGAAATATGTGTCAAAAGGCTACACATGCCCCTCTGAAACCATATCAGTTTGCTGTATACATGGTGATGAAAGACCATACCCTACTGCTGATATGTTTATTGAAGTGCAGGGGACACCCTATCTGTTAAAGGTTGGTGTAGCTGATAATCTGCCCTATCCTGTAGTTCTTGGGGAGGATCTGCCAGTCATCTATGATTTGTTGAGAGAAGTGCAAGAGTGCAATGTTGCTATAACAAGGGCTCAAACTAAAAATCAGGATGAGCATTATACAACCCTCAGTGCTTTACCCTTCTTTGAGGCTGAACTAGAGACAGATCCCGGGAAGTCTCGGAAGCCACGCAGTCAAAGAAGACGTGAAAAATTTCAACACACTGTTGGAAAGACATCAGTTCAGGCTGCTCCAGATATGCCTTTAGGTTTTTCAGTACCTACAAACATTAGACAAATGCAGCAGGCTGATCCAACTTTGTCTGCCATGTTGCTGAGGGCTAAGGAAAAGGACTCTGTTGAATCTGACATAAATAAAGAGCTGTACATTCTGCAAGATGGCATTTTATACCACCAGCACGGCCAGGTTAAACAGTTAGTGGTCCCTAAAGTAGCCCGTGAAACAGTGCTTACTTTGGGGCACTCCATTCCCTGGGCTGGCCACCTGGGGAAGCATAAAACCACCGCTCGCATCAAGCGATACTTTTTCTGGCCTGGCTTGCGCTCAGATGTTGCTATGTTTTGCAGGAGTTGTCCTCAATGTCAGAAGACTTCGATTAGAGTCCCCACCAAAGCACCACTCCAACCTCTCCCAATCATTGGTATACCATTTCAGCGTCTTGGCATGGACGTAGTTGGTCCTGTAGAAAAAAGTAAATCTGGAAATCGCTTTATGCTAGTCATTACAGACTATGCTACGAGGTATCCTGAAGTCTTTCCATTAAAAACTGTTAAAGCAAAAACTGTAGCTTCCTCATTGATTCAACTGTTCTCAAGGGTTGGATTCCCACAGGAGATTTTAACTGACCAGGGCACTAATTTTATGTCCACACTGTTGAAAGAGGTCTATAAGCTGTTAGGCATCAGGAGTGTGCGGACAACCCCTTATCACCCACAGACAGATGGACTGACGGAGCGCTTCAACCAAACTCTCAAACAAATGCTCCGAAAGTTTGTCAATGATACAGGGTCTGATTGGGACCAGTGGCTGCCATACCTCATTTTTGCCTACAGGGAAGTTCCTCAAGCCTCCACTGGCTTCTCCCCATTTGAGCTTCTGTATGGCCATGAGGTGAGAGGCCCATTGACCCTGCTAAAGGACTCATGGGAGGGAGAGCAAGGTAAAGAGGAATCGGTCAATGTTATTTCATATGTTATTCATATGAGAGAAAAGCTTCAGCAGATGAGTGAACTGGCTCAGAGTCATATGGCAGCTGCTCAGAGGCAACAAAAGACTTTGTTTGATAAAAAAGCTCGCCACAGGAGTTTTGTCCCTGGCCAGAAGGTTTTGGTAATGTTGCCAACTTCTGACAGCAAGTTGCTGGCAAAGTGGCAGGGACCTTTTGAAGTACAGAAGAAACTTGGACCTGCTACCTACAAAGTTTCTACACCAGGTCTCCAGCGAGGGAGTAGAGTGCTCCATGTTAACCTTCTTAAGGAATGGATTCCACGCACTGAGAATAAAACAGAGGGTTTGCTTATTCACAGCGTGGATGAGGAGGAAGAAGTTAATGACTACTTGCCTTCAGTAACAGTCTCTGTCCTGGACCTGAGCCATCTCAACAGTGAGCAACAGTCTCAGGTAACACCTCTGATTAATTCAGACATATTTCAAAAGTACCCAGGTCGCACGAGTCTGGTGGAGCATGACATTGTTTTAAAACCTGATGCAGCTGTGAAGCGTATGAGTTACAGGATACCAGAACGCTTCCTGGTGGAGTTAAAGGAGGAGGTGGACCTCATGCTGTCTCTTGGAATCATCCGACCTTCAACAAGCGAGTGGTGCAACCCTGTTGTGTTGGCTCCGAAAAAGGATAGCACGATACGTTTTTGCATCGACTTCAGGTATCTCAATTCCATATCAAAATTTGACTCTTACCCGATGCCACGCATTGACGATCTCATTGAGCGTTTGGGGAAGGCAAAATATCTAACGACCATTGATCTCTCCAAGGGATACTGGCAAGTACCTCTCACTAAACAGTCTCAAGAGTTGACAGCATTCCGTACTCCGTGGGGATTGTTCGAGTTCACAGTCTTGCCATTTGGTCTGCATGGGGCCCCAGCAACATTTCAAAGGCTAATGGATAAGGTACTCTGTGGGCTCTCAGCATTCACCTGTGCGTACCTTGATGATGTTGTTGTTTTCAGTGGAACTTGGGAAGAGCATGTGGATCACCTAAGAATCGTGCTGGATCGACTGTGTTCCGCAGGGCTTACCATCAATCCAGCAAAGTGTGCTCTTGCTAGGACTGAAGTCCAGTACCTCAGGTTTACTGTTGGAGGTGGGACAATTAAGATAAGATAAGATAAGATAAGATAAGATAAGATAACCTTTATTAGTCCCACACGTGGGAAATTTGTTTTGTCACAGCAGGAAGTGGACAGTGCAAAAGTTATGAGGCAAAAATTAGAATACAATAAGAATAAATACAGTACACAACTGTACAGAATAGAATAAAATAAAATACTATATACAGTAGAATAAAATAAAATAAATATACAATAAGATAAAAATAGAATACAAATACAAATACTATATACAACTGAGTAAAAATACAACGATGACAGAAAGGATTATTGCACTTAGTATTATTGCATATGTATGGATGTGTGTGCTTGATCAGTTAAAGTCTTTATTATGGAGTCTGACAGCAGTGGGGAGGAAAGACCTGCGAAATCTCTCTGTCCCACACCGTGGGTGCCGCAGTCTCCCACTGAAGGAGCTGCTCAGTGCTGTCACAGTCTGCTGCATGGGGTGGGAGATGTTGTCCAACAGGGATGACAGCTTAGCCGCCGTTCTCCTGTCACTCACCACCTCCACTGGGTCCAGAGGGCATCCTAGAACAGAGCTGGCCCTTCGGATCACCCTGTTCAGTCTCTTCCTGTCCCCAGCAGAGATGCTGCCACCCCAGTGGACCACACCATAAAAGATAGCAGAAGCCACAACAGAGTCATAGAAGGTCTTCAGGAGTGGGAACCACAGGTTCCACTGTGTCAACCACAGGTTGACAAAATTAATGCAATTGCATCATGTCCTCTTCCACAAACCAGGAAACAACTGCGATCCTTCCTCGGCATGGCTGCGTTCTACAACAGATTCATTCCCAACTTCTCAGCTAGAGCAGCTCCACTGACGGACAGGATTGGCTCAAGATGTCCCAATAAGATTCGGTGGACAGCTGAAGCCGTTGCAGCTTTCAAAGACCTTCGCCAGTCCCTGAGTAAGGACCCCGTTCTGCACTCACCAGATTTTACAAAAGACTTTACACTGCAGACTGATGCTTCTGAAAAGGGTTTGGGAGCAGTGCTTCTGCAGGGACCACCAGAGGATCGACATCCTGTCGCCTACATCAGCCGTAAGCTGCTACCAAGGGAGAGCCGCTACGCGACGGTTGAGAAGGAAGCCTTGGCCATTAAATGGGCACTTGACTCTTTCAAGTATTATTTGCTGGGAAGAGAATTCATCCTTCAAACTGACCACAAAGCCCTGCAGTGGCTGGAGAGAATGAAAGACACTAATGGGAGAATCACCAGGTGGTATCTGGCTATGCAGCCATACCGGTTTAAGGTTCACTATATCCCTGGTAAAGACAACACCATTGCTGATTACCTCTCCCGCTGCCTGATGGAAGATCCAGAAGTGGGGGGGTGTGTGATGGCCAAACCCGTGGCCACACTCTAAAGTCGGTAACTTTTGTATTTTCATTCTTCATTTTGAACATGGTAATACATTTTAGTCTCCGATAACTTTATTGATTGGTTTGGATACATTTGTTCTATTTGTAAGCGCGCACATTTAGTTTACTTATGTATTCATACTACTTCATTTCTTTGCTTTCTGACTAACCTTTGTCTTTTTATTTCTTACCTGCCATCATCCCTGGGAGTTGCTGGACAAAAGATGGTAGCCAGGGTTTGAAACCATTAAATACAAAGGAAGATAATTGGACCACACCACCACTTCCTGCTGAAGGGGGGAATGTGTGTTTTCTTTACTTTAAAAACAAAGTATTTGTATTTAATTAAATATTTGAGTTTAGGGTTTAATGGGGTTTTTGATTTTCTTCTTTAGTGTTTAGTTTATTAACAAACTAGATTGTACTGCATCGTTTGTGATTTATGATTGTGTTTTGTTTGTTACCCCTCATGTGTCACAATGGTCTGATCAGCCATTATATATACCCTTGTATGTCATTTCATGTTTAGGTCAATTATGTATGTTTGGGCAGTCATTTGGTTTGTTAAGGTTGCAGTCTGTGCCTGAGTTCAGTTTTGTTTCTTTGACCTCTTTTATGAGCTCAACATTTATTAGTCTTGTAAATATAATTTTTGGGGGTTAAATAAATGGAAACTATATTTTTCTAATAACTCCTGGGCTCCTCCTGTTTTTCAACTCGGTCCATCACACCAAGGCAGGAACAAAGGGAAAAAAAGAAAGGTGATATAGTTGACACTAATGTTTTATGTATAAAGAACTGCCTATTAACACTTATTAAAAAACAAGAATCCACACAAGATTTTTTCTTTCCTTTTATTTTTATTTCTTCCCGATTAATTATATCCCCCCGCAGAGGGAGATACTCATCCGAAACCCTGGCTGATTGGGACCCACACCCAGTTTCACACCTCGGGTCAGGCGATTAGAGGATCATCAGGGGGTCCTTTGTCCTTCTGTGGGGGGATACTCCCACTAGGTTTAAATCTGGGACTCCCCACCATTTGACCTTAGGACTGAAGAAGCTTCTTGGATGAGAGGTGAAACGTCTTCAAGCAACTTAAAGAAGTCCAGACGCTTTTCTTTGCAAGCTCCTTTGACTAGTGTGTTTATCATTTTCCATTATGACTAACAAACAAGACGCACCTTTATCTTATCTTCAAGTCAAGAATTATGCAACAAACACCAAGTTATAACTCAGAGTATACATCGTTCTAGCACTCCCCAGTGTGGGGTGCAGGAAGGTGCCCCACCTCTGGACTCTGTTGCCATTTTGGGTGCTAACACTGTGTGTGATACTCAGACATGATGGTAGCAATCAAAATGCTGAACTCAAGCTAGCTTTACAGCTATAGCTGTAGCTATCCGGTTGTTCAGTCTGACGTCACTAGCCGTGTCTGGACCTAAACTCCGCTGCAGGTCCATATATCAAACGATCACTATGGCATTACTGAGAGTTGAAAAACTGTCTAAAGTCTTTCATCTTTAATAAAATGATCAGCATTCTGCTCTACCAGGTGTAACAATTGAGTTTAACATCCAGGCATCCATGAAAACGGAAATTATGACATTTAACAGAGTTAGAAGTTAGCAGGGAGTTAGCTCGCTAGCTTCTATCTAAATACAATATAGCATGTCCTGACTGCGGGGTTTTGGAAACAACTTAAAACGTACAGCTCTGTTATCACTTCCAGCATAAATGAAGACAGAAAACTAAACAGCAGTGACGTTTGTAGGGTTACTGAAGTTGGGCTAGCTGGTATATAATGATGTGCTACGTGACCACTAGCGACACAGCTATGTTAGCATAATATAAACAAGCTAACTTTTTTTCCACTCGATAAAAGTTAACGTGAGTGTTCTCGGTGGTCAGGAACAAATGTAATCGCATGGCAGGATGTGTAAAAGGACAAAACTTCAGCCAGGAGATAATCCATCCACAATACGAGGTTAGTCATTCCTATACTGCTGCATGGGCTGGGCTGTAGTTACATCCTAAGGTTTTAAAAACTGAGCTTAAATAAATGATTAGCGGTAATAAAAGCCGAGGGAGGTCAACAGTGATCACTGACTGTTTTAGGAGCTTTTTGAGATTAAATAGAAGAAAATACATAACATTAAACATGTTAACAACACAAAAGCCATGTTAAACGCAGACTACTTTAGGCCCGGAAGTAGGATTCGTCACGTCATCACTTAACAATCGGATAGTCAATAAAATAAGTGTGTGACGTTGCAATGCCGGTCTTTGAAAATTTACATATTTTTTAAATTTGGGGCATGTATTCGGAGCTGCGGACAGAGTTTACAATGTTATGGTTTTATGGAGAAAAACACAACATTAAAAATCGGTACATCAGAGGGACAGCTCAGGTGGAGCAGTTTGGATCCCAAGTTAGAGAGGCGTTGGATGCTGAATATAGAACTAACAGGAAGGGGAAAAGAGAAGAACACAGAGAGTATTCATAGATGTAGTGAAGGTTGGTGTAAGAAACGAGGATCCTAGGACAAGATGAAGGCAGAGGATCTGCCATGGTGACTCCTGAAGACACCAGCCAGAAAGAAAAAGAATTTGGGACATGTTATTAGTATGAGTAAAATTTTAACTGAACTATTCAAAGCAGGGCTATCCTTCTTGCTATATTTCAATTTACAGTCGAGCACAACTGTAAGTTGGATAGACGGCATGTGAAAAGGATGTTGGTAATCAGGTAGTAGGAAGTCACCAATGCTACTATTGTTTTGCAGCTGTATGGCCAGGGGCAGTGATGACAGGAAACTAAGGAGGCAGCTGTGCATGGGTGGATCTGTAAACAGTTATGACATGATGACCTGGTACAGTGTTGATGTGTCACAACTGCTCCTTTGTCACAGTGATGAAGATTTGCTTCCTCGTGTGACAGTTCTGTTATCAAAGCTGGTGTGGGGTGGAAAACGGGCGGTTACTGCAGAACATGGGGTGTGAAAGTAATACAGGATTAGACGAACGTGAGGGTACAGTGATCTGCACTTTCATGTACAGGCGCATGCTGTGCTAACTCACTCAGATGCACAGAGGGAGGTGTGAAGATGCCATCAAAAGCACACCAAAATTTAGCCTTACCTCTCATATTATGTAAAAAAAAAATTTGATAAAAATTACTTTATAAACATTTAAACAGATTCTTAATGTCTTTTTAGACTCTGTGGAGTAACATAAATCCTATAAACCTAGAATATTAGATTGGCATGCTAACACTCACTGATAAGCACTAAACGCAGCATGTAGCCAGTGCTGGAAATGTTTTAGTTACTACTATGTTACTAATTTTTGGTCATAAACAAGCTCTGACAAAATACTCTCAAAACCACAAAGTTAACTTCAAACTGACATTCAAGCCACAGTCCAGAAGATTGATTCTTCTTATAGGGTTGCAAAAACATGTTTCAGCCTTTGGAACTCTCTCATTGGAAATGTTGATGTGGCTTGTGGAGAGATCACGGTAACATTATAACAGAGTAAAAAGAGTTATAAAAAATAAGACACATTTTTATTTTGCCTATTTGTAAATATATAAGCTCATGAAAGATGGCTCTTATACAAATCTAGCACATTTAACCACACATCAACTCATTCAAAACATATTTCCCTAAATGTGTCTAAGAATTTCAGAGAGAAAAATAAAGACTTGTGAGTATTTTACAACTCTGAAGCAAGAAGGGATCAAAATGACCTTCAACATAAGAGGAAAGTCAGGGTGGAAGTAAATACCAAGCTGGTTAGACACACTGAACACTGAACATCAATATGTAAACCGTATGAATCAGTGATTTGGCTTTAAGAACAAGGGGCATCGGTAAAGATTACATTTGAACCAATCTTTACTGAGAATTCATTTCACTTTGAGGTTATGTTTTTTTTTTCTTTTTACCTTTTTTGGTGCAAATGTTTTAAATCTATTTTACAGTACAGGCCCAAAACCAAATGGTGTATTACAACTACAACTACAACTCTATCAAGAGAGCAATTTTTCACCTATGGGAATTATTATAGACTAAAACAAGCCTTAAAAGTTATTTTACTCACACCCATAAGGAAAAACTGCTAATGAATGCAATGTTTTAGAACATACATTGGATGTTTATAGCTAACTCCTGGTTAAAATCGTCTTTTTTTTAAGGGGATATGATCATTTGATGTTGCATCAACAGAATAGATGTTTCTAGCACAAATTTTCCTTGCAGAGCAAAAGTCTGAAGAGGTTGAAGCTTTAGCAACAACTTGCTCATGGCTGTTGCACTTATATTTTTTGTGCTACCTTGTGATCAAAAATCATTTATCACATCTTTAAATGTCAGCTACGATTTTTCCAAATCATTTTGCACAGCTCTCTGTTTCATTCTTGACTTGACACAAATGAGCTGAACCCTAAATTGCTGCATAAAATTCACATTTGGCTACTAAGATACCAAGTTTTTTATAAATGAAGAACTGCTACGAGCTGAGTGTGAATTTTTCATTTATGTTCCATTTCTTTACATAGTTCCCATTATGGTCTGACTTCAGAAAAATGTATTGCCACTTTCCACCACGGGTATCACTAGCTTGTATGAAGCTGATTCTGATTTAATCAAAAGTATCAGGTGTTGTTTGAGTGAAGGGCAGCAGCGGTGTTGAAGAGGAAATGCGGGGATAGTTTTACAAGAAAAGACGAGACCTGGCAACGTTTTCTAGCATTACGGGTTGATGAAATGTTCTGGAAGAGCATGTGGTTATTACCCCAGCGGATGTTATTGTACAAAACCGACGACGGGTAATGAAATGATATATGGTCTTTTACTGAGCAGGCGAGAGTGTGTATCCTCGTATGCCTGTTAGGGCACATGTGTGTCTGTTAAATGAGGAACCAGGCGGCACCATCTGCCTGACAGCGACAACAAAAGATGATGAGATTGGGTCCTAGAGGAAATCTAGTTTTGTTTGCCCTGTGTGTCCCCTCTGCTTCACCTTTAGCATACACACACCCACACAGACGCAGTGGCTCTTTGGACTTGTCACCTTTTAACTCTGATGGGGGAAAGGTGGAAGGGAAATACACTAGGAAGCAATTTGTTAGGAGATTCTTTTGTATTCCGGCAACTTTTGTTATAAAAAAAATGGGGGAGGGGTTGGGGTGGAGTAGACAGAGTGTGCTGGGAAGCACCATCGCGGGGGGGTACCTCAAAGGGTGGACAGACCAACAACTTGTCTTGCAGCTCTTGGACCAAATGACTCTTTGTTTGACACCTTGTCTGACAGCGGAGCTCTTCCTGGCACATCCGCTCTTGGCTGACAAACAGCGTATCGTGTCTCTGTCGGCCCATCTCCCCCCTTTCCCAGCCTGTGGTGAGGGTGATGAACAAATGAAGGTGGGGAAGACAGAGTGGCAGGTAAAGGGAGAGCGACAGTGCCAAAAAGAGAGGTAGAGAGAGACACAGAGGAAGGTATGTATCGAATTAGCTCACTCCTGCCAAGGGAGCTGAAGAAGGCTTGCATTATTGGCATTTTTCATCTCCAGATCATCAACCCGACTCATCCAGTGTCCAGGTTGCCAGATGCTTCCTTGGAGAGCTCCGGTTTCACTCAGAGAAGAGGCCTTTGTCCTTGCACTGTTGCATTCAAGATACATGGCCCTCTGGCAAGGGCATAACCCAGACCGAGGTCATATACACGATAACTGTTCCTACTAAGGGTGCACATTATAGTGCTGAGAAGTTCACTTTTTGTCACTATTTATATTTACTGTATCTTTACGTGTCCATGAAAGAAATCGCATCATCTTTCAGTCACTTCTTGACTAAAAGCTGCCACTCACATAATTGCAGACGATGGAAGGAGATAACAGGGCCAGAGAGAGTAAGAGACACAAAAAAGGGACAGATGGTGCGCTATGAGTCACAGAGGCCTTAGCAGATGTTTACTTCTGGGGAAAGAAAAAAACGTGACCAGCCATCGCAAGCCTCTGTTGTGTGGGGCCAATGGGAGTGAGACTAAATTAAGTTAACATCAATTAGCATTGCATCCTCCTTTGCAGGTCAGCTCTACATAAATACAATTCAAGCTCGTTCCAGCTCAGTTTCAATCCTCAAGAGGGCCATATCTAAATTTCTAAATATTTATTTATTTTTAAACAAAAGAAATTCAAATTTTTTTTCTCACCAGTAGGGCAGAAATTCAGTCATGATTGAGCAGAGCGTTATCTTTGGCACCATTACATCTTTACTTCAGGCCTGCCACACAGGTTTGTTATGGCTGTCCTTGCTTTCCACTTGTTATTCATGCCTGACTCTGTGCACTTTAACACGTGATAAGCTGGAGTTTCAGGCTTTTTAGCTGATTAAAAGATCTACCCTACTAAATGTCAAACTTTATGTTTTAGTTGGAAAAAGGCACCGTGATAGTGTTTGATGTTTTTCGTCTGATCAGTGTTAATAATCTAGACGATCACATCCCAGAGTTTTCGCTGTTAATGTAAAGTCTTTTTACTGTGTTTACAAGTCAGGAGTGACAGCTTGAACAGCATCAGTCCCAACAGTTAAGAAGGTTAGCGTTAGTAATCCAATATGGGAGAACTCACTGCAGCATCTTATGTTCAGGTTTAAACACAGTCACAAAACTGTATGCGCTCTACTTAATAGGCAAACATAGTCAAACAAAGGAGACCTTTCAGGAGAAAATCAAATCTGGATCTCAGAACCCAGTCAGGAGTTTGAAATGGGAGTTCATGGATGAGAATGAAAGAGCATTTGTGTTCTGCAGCGTGCATGACATGATGCAAGCGTGTATGCATAAGGAAGGAAGGAAATGTCCAATGTTTGTGTGTAGAGCACAAATTTTCTCTTAATTGAGAAGCCAAGTAAAAATTGCCTGTTCCTACCCAACTTCCTACTTCCAACTTTAGACCGAGGTCACCCTTGCACTTTCAGCAGCCCCATACTATTCAATAGAATATGACTGCAGTATTATTAATAGGACATGAATGCGTGATTACTGTGATGGCATACTGAGGTGTGATGGTCAACTTTAGCAGTAACCCACAGGGGAGCTCCTGGGGTTTTTTTGTTGAAGAAATAAATTTGAGTTTTCCTGTACAGACCAATGCCAGAAAAATGATAAAGGTCAGTGAGTCATAACTCGAAACCCGCATGCAGACATAACAAACGTACCCACACGGACAGAGTCAAGGCTGAAACACGAATACTTGTATAAGCACTGAGTGAGTAAAAAATCACATTGCCAAAACCAGATGTTCCACCAAAAATCAGAAAATAAAAGGTCAGATCAAGACCCAGATCGTCTTAAGACAAATCATAAATGTGATAGCTCACTGTTTAAAGAATTCTTCGTTTTAAAAAAGATATGGTTTAGGTTCATTTTTTTCCCTTTTTTGGTTCAAAAGGTAATTAATATCTCATCTCATCTTATTATTGTAATAAAGTGCAAAAGATTAAAAGCTATTTCAAGAAAGATAACTGCAGATGATTGGTAGTATAGGGCAGCCAGTACGAAAACCCAACCATAAGGTAATGGAGCAAATGAAACATGTTCTTGTTACAATTCTAAATGTGTTGCAGAGTGATAAATGGTCAAAGTGAGGAAAAATGTCTCCTTAGCAAACGGAGCTACTTACTACCTAGAATGCTGTAACAGTTGCAACATTTCCAGACGTTGCTCCAGAGACACTCCCATTAAGAGGTAACAAATAAGGTAAGATTAGATGTACTTTATTTATCCTAAAGTTGGGAAGTTCCTGAACGTCTGCGTGTTGTGAGATGTTTCCATTTTCTGTGTGTAATCTTACTGCATGAGAGTGTGAAATCCATGCTTACTCTGTGTTAAATGCTGTTCACTGATGTAGTGAAGTATGAAGAAAATAAAAGCCACCTGTGATGTCTGTTTACCAACTTTACTGCAAATTCCAGCTCAAATATTAAGCAAATAGCTTCTATTCCACTAAACGGAGTACTTGTATTTGATTAAATTCTAAAGCACTGCTGTGTGAATGATTTTCTCTTGTAAAGCACTGCACTTTCCCGTCTTATTCTCTTAACCTTTGTGAGCAGAGAACACGAGTTCAAGGATCACTCTTCACAGTCCATAAATACTGAGATTTCTGTATTTTTAGTGAATAATATTGACATTCCAATGGAACAGAACATAGTTTCTCAAGCGTCACGCAGCAAAGCTTCTCTATCCTTACAGTCATTACCTCTGGTCAGCATCTTTAAATGTAATACAGAGCAGTTCATTTGATAGGGGTCATGCCAATCACTGTGGCGCTGCTATCATTACACAGTAATGAACATGCTAATGGATGTAGAATGAAAGGCAGGACGGTGAGACAGAGTGTGATGGAAAGAGGATGAAACAAAATGTGGCCAGTAATCACTCCTATACGGCACACGCACAAGTGGTGGCACTATATCTCTCTGGAATGACTTGTGAAGCTTGCAGTTCGGTCACTCATTAGAACTTTAGGAAAATTAAACAGATGGAAGGGTATGGATGAAATGACTGCGGTTGAAGCAAAGTCCGGTACAGGACATTTATTTATCTGACTAGCTTATTAGTTTAACCAGTGCCTCTATGTCATGCAGTGGTCTGTATGAGTAAGTGCACGAAATACAGAGGTATCTACTGTAAATGACGCCAAATGGCAATGACATCACACTGCGGTTGTGGCCTCAACCTCAACCAGTCATGCACAGTCATGAAATTTTGCTCTAGAAAGAAAGACAAGAATCAGATTTAGAACAGCTGTTTTTGTGACTGAGACAGCAAAACAATGCTATTCTTTTCTTACTTGAAGGTTTAGACAAAACAAGTGCTTTGTTGCAGTGATGCAGTGTAAGATGAGTAAAAAAAGGTTTTTCTCTTCCAGTTATTGAGTGTTCATGGAGTCGTGTAGTAGTCTTTATTCAGTCATTCAGTAAATCCTTGTTTGTATGCCTCTAATGCTTAAATTCAAAAAATAAATTCTATTTATTGTTCTATTCATTCTGTTTTGAAAATCTTCTGCCTCCAGCTCCTCCTTCTCATTTATTCCCTGCACTCACTCTCCCATCACTTGCCATCTCCTTTTATGTTTTTTCTCCCCTTTCCTGTCTGCACATACAACGTCAAGGAACTGCAGCTGATATGATCCTTCTTCTCTGTAATGCAGGGGGGTCCTAATTGCTGGTCTTCCAAACAAACACACAGTGCAGATTTATGTCTAGCTGGCCACACTTCAACAGACAGCCCAGCAGCAGGGCAGCCTACACGGTTCAACCCCACCAGCTACCACCATCACCTTCTCCGTCCACCACAATCACTATTAAAAAGCTCCAATTAAACCCTTACCCTGAGGAGTAAGCAGGAAGGAGGCGAAGCAGGAAGAAAACTGAGACAAAAAAAACCCCACATGTATTAAAGACAGTGAGAGGACACGCTTGGAAGAAATATAAAAAATAGCATTGTTTTGCCATGCAGGGGGAGAAAAAGAAGAAGGGAGGGGTGATATAAAGAAAGCGAATTAGGAGCGTGAGATTTCTTGCTATTGCACAAGACACATTCTCCCTGTAGCATCAGACTATATGTGATGCTACCGTCAGAAGGAAGGAAGGAAGGAAGGAAGGAAGGAAGGAAGGAAGGAAGGAAGGAAAGAAAGAAAGAAAAAGGAGAAGAGATACTGAGGCAGTGATTTACGCTCCTCTCATCTTCGTGTCCAAGGAGCCTGGGGGTAAAGGAAATGGCAGAAGGCACAGAGAGATAAAAGTCTTTGTTCTACGGAGGTGTAGAGATCATTACATTCCACTAGATAGCCTTACACTCCTGTCTAGCTTGGCTGACTGGAAACGCAAGCAAATATAAGAAACTGTCTGAGAATACCAGACACCATCTTTCATTATGCTTTTGTATGGTGGGCGCCCTTGGCTATTTTTCAATGTTTCATAGGCTTTCCTTGGAAATACCCATTGGAAACAGCTGTCAATAGTTGCCAAGGGAAATGGTCTTGCTCAAGATCAGCTATAAAGACAAGGACATACATATTGAGTATATGTATATATAAAGCAACAAATACAGTGTCTAGAGGATCTGGGTTGGACATTTATCCTTTCTCACGCAACAAGATCTAGTTGGTGTCTCATACATTGTTATGAATATCATTGCAACAGCAGCTGGGACTCTGAGTGATTCTCGCAAGGGTGCTGCCTGTGCAGGAGGCTGAACTCATGACACTCGCTTGCTAGGCAGCTCTCCAGATCATTCACACATCAAATGGACTTTGTAATAAGGAGTTGGCAGCTTTAAGACTGTTTAATGTCCAATTTGTCCAATTCTAATTGATTTGGATGATTTTGTCCTCAACAGGTAATAGCGAGAAAAGTTCATGGCTGCAATTCATGTGAAAATGATTTTACTTATGCTCTCATAATCCAGAAAAAAGTACAAGGACTGGACCAAGAAATAGTCCAGAAGATTTTTACACTTTCAATTATATTTCAGCACAATCCATCTCCTCATCCCACTCTAGACATCTGAAATATTCAGTCAAAGGCTACAACCAACCCACAAGTGTACAAGTTGCCAGATGTGCACTGAACCAGAGAAGAAATGCAATCAGTCATTCCCACTACTTTTGAAACTGGTACTGAGTGATGAAGCCATCTCCATATGAGCAGACCGAGGGCTAAATGTGTCACCAGTCATGCCACACAATTCATTATTGGCCTCTAGCTACCTGGAGGGTTGTGATACATGATAATACCTTCTGTTTTGTTTGTCATAAATTTGGACTCACGGGCAATACGAAAATCACCTCCCAAGACCTGTGCTACCTATTTACTCAAGGCGGCCAAGCGTTGAACCATCTGTGCTCGGTAGTTCATATATTCACCGACGCACCCCAAGGTGTGATACATCAGCTATAACAGGCTGAGGGCAGGGCTGGCATTGGCCATTATGCAGTCAGAGCGGTGGAAAATGACACAAAATGTCTCGTTCGACTTCACTCCGAAGCCATGCCAAAAAGTTCTTCTGGCACCGAGGCCTTTAATTCCATTTAACAGAGAGATGATTTTAAATAGGCAACAAGTCAAGCTGAGAACACTGCGAATGGGCCTCATCTAGGAAAATTGCCACTAATAGATTACTGTAGGTAGGCTGTGATACTCATCTCACATCTCACTGATATTTATTGCAACGGTGTGTGACGAGGTCCGTGCTGCCATCCTTGTATGGCGACACTTTGTTGTCATAAAAAGAGAAAGCTTCATAAAAGGAAAGGGGAAAGGAATAAGAAAATTGTAGCGCGACCAAAGGTTAATGAGAGGAAGACAGAGATTCAGGGGCCACCCTGAGGCCTTTTCAAGTGTGTGTGTGTGTGCGTGATGGAAGAGGACGTCAGGGTTAAAATTCAAGATAAGATAAGAAAGACAACAGAGGGTGGGACTGTTTTATTGTGTTTATTCAGAGATTTGTGGCTGTTGTGAATGTGTGTGTCTGTCTGAGGGTGAGCACCTCTGTAGGTCAACATGGCCTGGGAGTCATCTTAACTTAGTTTGACACAAGGGAAATGGATGACCACTGAAAAGGGCGGAGAACCAATACACACGAGATGTTTCAGCAGTGTTTGTAGCATCCTGTCCTCTTCTCCTTCAATACCATACGTCAGAGGCAAAGATGGACGAGATTCACCCCCTAACTAAACACATAATTATCCCCTTGTGTATTTTTAACTCCACAGATCCACCAATCCCCCAACACCAATTCATTCAGGCAACATAGCAGGGCTGAAGGCACTGACAAGCTAAAACACCACCCCTAGTTCCGTTAAGAGCAAAAACACCACGCTAATGGACAGAATAGTATATTACCACTTCAATCATCCCTGACATGTGTATAGCTAATCTTTTTGTTAGCCCCTGTTTCAGTGAGGCCATTAAAGTAGTCATCCTCCAGGCTGGGAGGGGGGTGGTCAGGTAAAGCACTACACTCTACCTCATACATTACCTGTACGCCATAAGTTCACCACCCTCAGGCATAGATGAATGATAATGCTTTCTATTGCAACAGTTAAGTGTTCCTGTGTTATCACTTATCTGGTGTTGTTTTTGATTCTGTGGAAGTGCAGTTCAGACAGTTAACTCCCCAGACGTGAATGCAGACTCTCACCCCCGCTGGTGCCTCATTTTTACATGACCGTCTATTTAAAGACAGATGCATTGATAGATAGTTGTGGCTATGATGGTGTGACCATAAAAAAAGTGGCCAAAATCTAGCTTGCGGTGAGTTTGAGAATAACGCATTTTTATTTATTTTTTTAGTTTTTGCTCTCACAATCCCACTGACTCAAGATAATGCAAGCCCTGACAAACACCACATACATAAGTATGCCCTCACACCACGCAAACACAGATGGATGACGTGCCGGTGAATGCTAACAGGAAGTATGACGAGTAGCAGAAACAAAGAGGAGATGAGAGATTAAGATATCATCAGCAGAGAACCACATCATGTATTTTATTCCTGCACATCCCAGAGTTGCCCAGAAAATTCCCACAACCTCCTTAATACCAACGACACACTCGCACGCACACACACACACACACACACACACACACACACACACACACACACACACACACACACACACACAGTAGTGAAAACAGAAGACAAACTCATCATCTGAGTCTGACATGTAGGGATGAAAAGTCCATATAGTCCATTACTGACTGCCTGCTTCTAAGCATGAATTATGTACAGTAATGTTTATAGTTTTGTAATCTCTATTTACTTCATTTTTTGACTGTTGTTTTTTATCCAGTTTTGTTGTTTCGATTTCATTTTTATTATTCGAAAACACTCAGTTTTACGTTAGTTTTGGTCATTTTTAAAGTATGATTGTATGGATTGAATATGCCAAATCAGTACAGGTATTACAAGAAAAACACTTAACTGTCTGAGAGGATGTGACTCACAGTGTTGCAGACTGTGAGCCAGCTGCACAATAAACAGGTCCATCAAAGACTCATTAGGCAAGCTTTTTTTTAACCAAACTAACACTAAAAACTATATATACATATATATCTTTATAGCTTTAGTTTTTACTCTTCTTTAACTAACTTCATTTTTACATTTATTTTCTTTGTTTTTCTACTACCTCTTAGTATAAGGCCCTCACTATGGCACTATGGCCATTTTTCTTCCATATAATGCTACTGTAACACAATAATTTCCCTTGTGGGATCCATAAAATATCTATCGCTCTATCCATCAATCTACATCTTCATAGGAGATAAAATAATATGTTAGACGCAAAGTATACACAAGTGGGTAAGTAATTAGTAAATATTTACACCACAAAAAGGATAGCCAACAAGGGACTAGAGAGAACACGCTGTAGAGGGTGTGTCTATAACTAGCCAAACCAGATACATCGCCATTCAAAAACTGCCTTTCTCATGTACAGGTACAAAAAAACCCCAACAAAAAACAAGACAGGTCATGACTCACTGATTAAATTTAACTTCTCTCTGTTTTTTTAATGATGGGAATGAACCTCATTGTTAAAAATGATATGTCAGTAGGGGTGAAGAATGACATCATGGGGTATTTCAGTAATGATCTCTCATATTGTTAGTATTATATATATGTATATATATTTTAAAAATACTATAAACACATCAAATCAATTGAGCAAAGTCATTCCTGTATTCTTGCAAAATAACATTTTTACATATTAACTGGAAAAAGAAGAAAAAAAAAACAAAAAAGCATTCCAGTAACACAAGAGAGTGCTTATCTCAGAGTAACTGGCCACACACAGTTTTGTACCATCTCCTACTAAAAAAGAAATGCACTTTGTCCCCCACAGAGTTTAAGAGAGGTTGGTCCAACCAGTCCTAACATGCCCGGAGTCTCTTGCATAGATAGGATGATAAGACAAGCATGAGCACACCGTGTGGGGAAGTACGAGAATGGAGATCTTTTATTTAGAGCTGATAAATGATGGTTCAAATATGTTTTGTTCGGTAAATCTCAAAACTCAGTTATAAAACATATAAATCGATTTTCTTATTTGCCTGATTAGGACGTGCCCTCCAGGCAGTTTCTCAACAAATTTGGGAAATTTGTATAGTTGACAAAATTCAAAGTGAAGTATAAAACAGCAGTAGGTTAAAGGTTTTGTTTGGACACAAACATTATCAGTTTGTTTTGTAATGTACCACGTGACTTTAACCCTGATTAAGATGATTAAATTGTTGTCGTGGCCCGAAGAATCGCACAGCCTCTGTGATCGCTATCGATAGTTTAAAATTCTGTCAGTCGGTGTCTGAGTGTTAGCAAAGCCAGGTGACTTCTGGTATTTCCAAGTGTTACAGCTGCAGAGAGAAGGAACAGGGAATGCTGTTTTGGATCACACTGGGATTACGGTCTGCAAATTACAGAGTGATTAACTTATAACTGCGTTGCTAATTATAATAATTCTGCAGTGCACTAATGTATTAATGTATTCACAGAGAAGCAAAACAAAAGAGCAACAGCTTTATACATTCAGGATATGTGTAAATTATTCATGCTGTAGCGTTACCTTAATGACAACGATTGAGAAAATGAGTAATATAGATTAGATCAGTTCAGCAGAGATTTGTGCATGTGATTGTTTTAATATGGCTCTTTTATGACACTGAATATGATTTTTTTTACATGAGTGATTTTTACATGTTACCCAGATTATGCATGTTGCATCCATGTAATGCAGTGCTCAGAATTGGCGATCAGTAAAACATCTGAGGCCATGCTCTGCGTTATTTTGCTAAGACTTTCTGTGCCATGGTGCCCCCAACCCCCAACGTTTTGAAGTAAGCAAACTTCAGCTGCATGTCAAATGCACCCTGGTGTAGTCACCTTTACATGGAGCAGAGCTCCGCACACTGTGGCGCTTTTTAGTATATGTTTAACATTGTAAAAGGGTCTTTTTTTTTTATTGTCTTAAATTTAGCCAGATTATCTTGTCCATCTTGTTTTGAACATTAGAAGCTAGTTTCCAGTCTCATGTGTTAGATGATTAGACTTGTTTCAAGTATGTATTACTTTTTTTCTTATTCAGCCTGTAAATCTAAAAATGAACCATTTTACATTTATTTCAAGCAAAAGTAGCTTTTACACACACACACACACACACACACACACACACACACACACACACACATATATATATATATATATATATAAAAAAAAAAAACATTGTAAAAGGGTCTACTTCAACAGAAACTAAGATCATTTCCAAACCCTGATAAATTATTTCTGCTGTAAACAGAAGTAGAAGTGAAATGAAATAGGTGTGAAAAATATGGTAGTTTTTTTTACCCCTGTGTATTTGTTTCACCACTAAACCAACTGCATACTCTTTTCTTGATTTCTTAAAGCAGACCGTTATGGTGTTTCCTGAATGCTTGCATGGGTTGTTACACATGGCAGGAAAAAAAAACAAGCAAACAATAAACCCACCATCATTAGCTGGAAATTTATTTGTTTTACTAGTAAACCGTCCTGACCGTTAAACTTATAAGGCAGCTGCAAAATTGAAAGGATATGATTTTACTTGAGACTGGGAAATGAGTCAAGAGCTCTTGACAGGGCGCGGAAGGAAATTAAATTATGTAGCAAATGGGACAGAGATATTATTGGTGGAGAAAAAAAGATACCACACTGAAATAACATTTTCTTGTGGTTAACATCAAGGCAGTTCAGTCCTGAAATTCTGAAGGTTTAGCACCCTGCTCGTTATTATTAATGGCAAGCAGGCTTATAATTATCAGAGGCAAAGCTTTGATTCTATTACCATAACTTGTCCAACTAACTCATTTGTACAGAGAACAAAACTGTAGCAGTGAGGTCTCCGCTTGTGACACTCTTTCTTCACCACTTCAACCTGAACTCTAACATCATGTGTTGAGCCTTTAATTTGCTCTTCTTTGGGAGGTGAAATTGGAGGGCGTTTGGTTGGGGAAATCGATGGAAAATGGGATAGAATCTGCTGAGTGGATCAAAGTGAATGGAGTCAGCCCTCATGGGCATAAAGAGAACACTGGAATGAGAAAGTCTGGACAATGTTTTTAACTTCAAGGAGGCTGAAGACAGCAATCTACTCCTTCAAACCCCTTGCAGAACGTGCTTGTAAGATAAATTTCTTGTTTTTCAGAATTGATCTCTCCTTTACACGCTCATTTGTGCCTGATTCCATTCAGCTCTGTCTTTTGGACATCTGCCAGTGGCACCACACATTCCAAGCACTGGGGTAAGGTTTCTAGAAGGGAAGTTGACTGGCAGTTTTGCTCTTTGTTTTGAATACTGCTGTAGGCTTTTCGGAAGAGGAGTTTCTTTGTGTGGTAGATGTGGTTCAGAGGTAATAAGTTTGAACTTGCATTGTGGCAGTTTTTTGTATTTTATAATGATGATCTTAACCGCTAGCATCCTTTTATAGTTTAATTAAACATCAAAGACCGATTTCAAGTCTAGCACCTTAACTTGGAATTAGGGCTTGTTTGCTTTTCATTCCCATGGTAGGAACGACTACGTAACTGCTTTTTTTCGTCTGGTTTTTTTTTTTTTTTTGAATCTGATTGTAAAAGCATTGCATGGAACAATGAGAGTCTGAGATACAGTAAAAGCTGCTGGTGTTAAAGCAAACTAAATTCAGTTACAAAGTATATTTTGGCTTTCGTGTAAGGAAGCTGGGATGGTCAAATATCACTTTCATTTACAGTAATTCCAGGTACAATACCATGGTATGGTATTACATTTCCATCATCTAATGACTTACAGGTGGTATCCTGTATTGCTTAAATACTTCCCTTGTCTTACTATTCCCTCCATTTCCAAAGCAAATTGCTCCATTTTTCTCCTTTGAAATGACCCAAAACTGCCCTGGACAGTCCTGAAAATTATCCTCATTTAGCCAATTAGAGCTGCGCCAGGAACAAGCTCTCTCTTTCTGTCATCAGACTGTGTGTCATCATTGCTGCACACCGCTAGAGTACTGGACACCCTGTGATGTACTGTCATCTAGGCCTAGACAGCTAGGCCTGTCAGTGTCAAAGCAACCTGTAGTATGTCTGTGGCACTGCCAACACGGCACACGGCGCTGTCACAGAATCATTCGGAGATCAAATTTTTCTTTTGACAAATTACCACGCCTGCATCGACAGCTATCTCAAGCTTTTACTTTCGCCTCCTTCCCGCGTCCCGCTGATGCCCACATCTCCTTTTAGGCATTTTTAGGTTGGTAAACAGAAGAAAAAAAAACAACCACTGTAGTTTCATTTTAGAGCCTGGTTAAAAGGACCGTATGCGGGCACGTTGCTCACAGTGACGCAAAAACAAATAAGTTGAGGCTCTGGAGGTTAATTTGACAGCTAAACCTATTTGTTACTTCTCGAAAGAGTAAATCTTTATTTCAAATTGAGACATGCTCAGTCACATGAACTCTGATAGCTTGTGGTTAATGAGCTCAGCATGGAGATGCTCCAACTGGCAACATTCATACTATCACTGATACAAGTTTTAATGCAGAGTGCGTTTTTTTGACTCTTACTTCTTTCTCTGAATCACACATAATATCTCTTGAATTGTGAGTGATAAACATAATACATAACATAGTGTCCTGTTAATTTTTTCTTGGATTAGTGTCCAAGCTACAGTCTAATGAGAAAAGTTGGCACTGATAGCCAGTTTGGTTTTTTCTGCCAACAATTCAAGTATTGCACTACAAAATCAACTTGCAGTGATTATGAAAGTACTGAACTTTTGTAGTTAGATCATTTTGACACATGGGTAAGTACAAAGAAAAACTCTTTTGTGGTATATTCCAGAAAAATGATACCAGCTTGTGTTACCACAGAAAGAAAGTGTGCATGAGAGTATCTGTCTCTGACGTGAAACCCCAACAACTGTACTGCACATTATAAATATGGTGTGGCATTGTCTCTGAATTTGGTAGCCACATTCCCCTTAATCATAACGGGAAAACAGTTTTGTAGGTTTTAAGCTGGGAAATTACAGTTTCATGGCAGCTAAAACATAAAAACTAGCGAAATAAAATAAATGAAATGTTACAAAAGATAAGAGCTCAGAAATATATAATTTTTAATTCCAAAAAGGAAGGAGCTCGATATGTGAGTAAATGAAAATCTAAATGTAATACAAAACAACTTTCTGTATCTGTCCTTGTGGCAGTGGAGATGGAACAGATGTTTGACAAAGTGCTCCACTATCTGTCCAGTAAGTGGTGTAGAGGGTGGTCCAGGTTTATTAACCATCACCACTCACCCTGGCCAGTGTCACCATCAGCTGATAGAGGAATCCAAACTGTCTGTGCAGTGTACTGCAAAGATAATTCAACAATAAAATCCTTTCCACATTCCAGGTAGCAGTTTAATATTCATGTGACCACCAATGAGAGTGCAGGATTCCAGTGTTAGGTAAATTCCCAGTGATAATTGCTGGAACACACACACACAAACACACACGCGTATATATATATATATACATACACTCAACAAAAATATAAACGCAACACCTTTGTTACTGCTCCCATTCCCCATGGGATGGACGTAGAGACCTAAAATTCATTCCAGATACACAATATAACCATCCCTCCCAAACAGTGGTCACAAATCAGTCCAAATGTGTGGTAGTGGGCACATTTGCTATATTGAGATAATCCATCCCACCTTACAGGTGTGCCACATCAGGATGCTGATCTGACATCATGAGTAGTGCACAGGTGTACCTCAGACTGCCCACAACAAAAGGCCACCCTGGAATGTGCAGTTTTGTCTCACAGCAAAATGCCACAGATGCCACAAGCAATGAGGGAGCGTGCAATTGGCATGCTGACAGCAGGAATGTCAACCAGATCTGTCGCCCGTGCATTGAATGTTCATTTCTCAACCATAAGCCGTCTCCACAGGCGTTTCAGAGAATATGGCAGCACATCCAACCGGCCTCACAACCGCAGACCTCGTGTAACCACACCAGCCCAGGACCTCCACATCCAGCAGGTTCACCTCCAAGATCGTCTGAGACCAGCCACCCAGACAGCTGCTGGAACAATTGGTTTGCACAACCAAACAATTTCTGCACAAACTGTCAGAAACCGTCTCAGGGACGCTCAACTGCATGCCCGTCGTCCTCATCGGGGTCTTGACCTGACTCCAGCTCGTCGCCGTAACAGACTTGTGTGGGCAAATGCTCACATTCGATGGCGTCTGGCACATTGGAGAGGTGTGCGCTTCACGGATGGATCATGGTTAACATTGTTCAGGGCAGATGGCAGCTGAGAATGTCCCAGTTCTTGCATGGCCAGCATACTCACCAGACATGTCACCCATTGAGCATGTTCGGGATGTGCTTGACCGGCGTATACGACAGCGTGTACCAGTTCCCACGAATATCCAACAACCTCGCACAGCCATTGAAGTGGAGTGGACCAACATTCCACAGGCCACAATTGACAATCTGATAGACTCCATGCGACGATGTGTTGCACTGCATGAGGCAAATGGTGGTCACACCAGATACTGACCGGTTCTGGGTCCCCAGACCCCCAATAGCGCAAAAAACTGCACATTCCAGGGTGGCCTTTTGTTGTGGGCAGTCTGAGGTACACCTGTGCACTACTCATGATGTCAGATCAGCATCCTGATGTGGCACACCTGTGAGGTGGGATGGATTATCTCAATATAGCAGATGTGCCCACTACCACACATTTGGACTGATTTGTGACCACTGTTTGGGAGGGATGGTTATATTGTGTATCTGGAATGAATTTTAGGTCTCTACGTCCATCCCATGGGGAATGGGAGCAAAAACAAAAGTGTTGCGTTTATATTTTTGTTGAGTGTATATATATATATATGTATGTGTGTGTGTGTGTGTGTGTGTGTGTAAAAGCTACTTTTGCTTGAAATAAATGTAAAATGGTTCATTTTTAGATTTACAGGCTGAATAAGAAAAAAAGTAATACATACTTGAAACAAGTCTAATCATCTAACACATGAGACTGGAAACTAGCTTCTAATGTTCAAAACAAGATGGACAAGATAATCTGGCTAAATTTAAGACAATAAATCTTGTTAAACTACAAGAAATTTGCAGTGTATCTCCTCCTCTGAGCCGTTAACTTAGCTCCAATACTGAAACCCTGTTTTCTCCTCTGCATCCAGTTCTATTTTTGTGCAAAGCTTACTGGACGTTGTGCTTTTTTAACATAATAATACAATAATATCAGTAGATGGAACACAAACTTTAGTCTGTTTTTTTATTCTAATTGTACTCAGCTTGAACCAGAAAAAAAAGAAGGAAAATAAAAAAGATCTCTATTTTCTGTTGCCTACATTGTAGAGGGTGACTTTGCCTCTAAAGAGTAAAATGTGTACAGACAGGGGTTAAAGTGGGATTCAGCAGGTGGAACCCTAAAACCAGTTATAATGGCTCAATGTAGGGGAAAGAATCATAACACACAATATTTTCCATTGAGAGCTCCAGTAGGTTTTCTTAGTATACAGGCTGTGATCAGCTGATCTGGTCTGAGGTTACTGCTGTTTGTGGATTCACACAACTTATCCAAACTTAACGATCTACAGTCAATTCTTCATATTTAAACTCTGCTAGCGTTACAAAACAGCTATTAGAATAATTTTAGTTGTTATATAACTAACAGAGTCTCCATTATTACATGTATTAATAACATTTGACCACTTCCTCCTGTGTTATTCATTATCTTGATTAACCTGCAGCAACACTGAAAAACGGATGCAAATGATAAGCCATAACAAGCTTGTATTTATGCATTTCAAAAATACTGCAACCACACAAACAATGCTACAGACTTTATATCACAGATACCATGAACAAGCGCAATGTATGTGTTGCACAAGGGGTTAAAATAAATAATTATCGGTGTAATAGAATACCATCATGTTCAGGAATGTTTTGACTTCACTGGGCCTCACTCAAAGCCATTAGTGGCCTCCATCAAAGCAACAGACTTGTGCGCAACTTACTGTATATAGCATTTAATGTCAAGTAAAGCCCGGCCACATTACCCAGCAATTTTAATGATACTCCCGTATAGCCTGTGCCAAGGGACTAATGATCAAACTGGAAATGTACATAAACATGTAAAAGCCACTCAACACTGCACTTAATAACTGGCTGAGTTGCTTTGGAGAGTTCATAAAACTGTGCTAAACAGATACTGTCTCCATTTCTCACGCAAGAGCTGGAAGCTAATTATTTCACTATTGTGCAATGGAGAAGGCTGCTGCATGGGTGTTCACAGTATGGGAGCTCCTTTGATGTCACAAACCTGTCCACTCTTCAGCCTCAGACACCAGACTGCTAATGATTATTTGGCTCTAGGTTTCTTTGTTATTCTTCAGCACACGTATACATTTAGACAGCCGCATGACAAGCAGGTTTTGCGCACACACCTTAACACAGCTCTGCTCCAACTCTGCCCCCATCTAAGCACTCTTTGCAAAGTTTATGTTTGGATACTATGAGTGCTTATTGTGACATGCTCCGGTGATGGCACCGTATACAGTGGGGCAAAAAAGTATTTAGTCAGCCACCGATTGTGCAAGTTCCCCCACCTAAAATGATGACAGAGGTCAGTAATTTGCACCAGAGGTACACTTCAACTGTGAGAGACAGAATGTGAAAAAAAAATCCATGAATTCACATGGTAGGATTTGTAAAGAATTTATTCGTAAATTAGGGTGGAAAATAAGTATTTGGTCACCTCAAACAAGGAAAATCTCTGGCTCTCACAGACCTGTAACGTCTTCTGTACGAAGCTTTTCTGTCCCCCACTCGTTACCTGTATGAATGGCACCTGTTTGAACTCATCATCTGTATAAAAGACACCTGTCCACAGCCTCAAACAGTCAGACTCCAAACTCCGCCATGGCCAAGACCAAAGAGCTTTCGAAGGACACCAGGAAAAGTATTGTAGACCTGCACCAGACTGGGAAGAGTGAATCTACAATAGGCAAGCAGCTTGGTGTGAAAAAATCAACTGTGGGAGCAATCATCAGAAAATGGAAGACATACAAGACCACTGATAATCTCCCTCGATCTGGGGCTCCACGCAAGATCTCATCCCGTGGGGTCAAAATGATCATGAGAACGGTGAGCAAAGATCCCAGAACCACACGGGGGGACCTGGTGAATGACCTGCAGAGAGCTGGGACCAAAGTAACAAAGGTCACCATCAGTAACACACTACAACGGCAGGGAATCAAATCCCGCAGTGCCAGACGTGTTCCGCTGCTGAAGCCAGTGCATGTCCAGGCCCGTCTGAAGTTTGCCAGAGAGCACATGGATGATACAGCAGAGGATTGGGAGAATGTCATGTGGTCAGATGAAACCAAAGTAGAACTTTTTGGTATAAACTCAACTCGTCGTGTTTGGAGGAAGAAGAATACTGAGTTGCATCCCAAGAACACCATACCTACTGTGAAGCATGGGGGTGGAAACATCATGCTATGGGGCTGTTTTTCTGCCGAGGGGACAGGACGACTGATCCGTGTTAAGGACAGAATGAATGGGGCCATGTATCGTGAGATTTTGAGCCAAAACCTCCTTTCATCAGTGAGAACTTTGAAGATGAAACGAGGCTGGGTCTTCCAACATGACAATGATCCAAAACACACCGCCCGGGCAACAAAGCAGTGGCTCCGTAAGAAGCATTTGAAAGTCCTGGAGTGGCCTAGCCAGTCTCCAGACCTCAACCCCATAGAAAATCTGTGGCGGGAGTTGAAAGTCCGTGTTGCTCGGCGACAGCCCCAAAACATCACTGCTCTCGAGAAGATCTGCATGGAGGAATGGGCCAAAATACCAGCTACTGTGTGTGCAAACCTGGTAAAGACCTATAGTAAACGTTTGACCTCTGTTATTGCCAACAAAGGTTATGTTACAAAGTATTGAGTTGTATTTTTGTTATTGACCAAATACTTATTTTCCACCCTGATTTACGAATAAATTCTTTACAAATCCTACCATGTGGATTCATGGATTTTTTTTTCACATTCTGTCTCTCACAGTTGAAGTGTACCTCTGGTGCAAATTACTGACCTCTGTCATCATTTTAAGTGGGGGAACTTGCACAATCAGTGGCTGACTAAATACTTTTTTGCCCCACTGTATGTGCAACCAGCATCTCTGTGTTTCCACGTGGAAAACCAGCGGTGACACGAGGTCACTGATGCTCTGAGCTATGCAATGTGCTTTGTAAATCGCCACTTAAAGGATGTCTGTGAGCTTCCCTTCCTGCCAGAGCCAGCAGTCCACTTGAGACTCAAGTACCAACACACATTCACACAATCACCCAAAATAACCCTAGCAGTTTGCGGCAGCAGGGGAAAGGCAAGGGGCTGCCATTTACAGGAAAACAAACAAGATAAAAAAAATTTTAAAAAAAGAAAAGAAGAAGTGATATAGGATCTTGTATCTTGCAATGTTTGGCCATCTAACACCTTCCACTGTTTAAAAAAATGTATGGGTATGTTATTGTTAATGACAGAGAAGAACTGCTCTACTTGTTAACAGCTACTAAAAATGCATATCAGCTTATAGAGTAGCTGCATCACATTAGCCAGTGGCTGTCATGTTGTAAAGAAGAAAAAAATACTGCTCTTCTTGGGTTATTCTCGGACTTCTGTACTGTAACAGCTGCAGGCAAGTAAACTGCTACCTTTCTCTGCTAGCTGTCAGCCTCTCAGTTGAATTATTCTGTTTCTCCCCTCATCTCTCACTGTTCCTAGCTTGTAATGAAATTAATGCCACTTTAATTTGCATCAGCCTCTTGTTAAGTCTAGGAATGCAGTGCGAATGTGGCATTGTTTGACTGCAGGACTCGTGAAAAACACAACGCTCTGGCTTGGAAAACTGCCGAGTGTCTGTGTGTGTTAAGTGACAAGTAAATGGATCTCATAAAGTTTTTTTCAGCACTGCTACTTGCTTCAGAGGTGTGATTAACATATTGTTCTGTTCTTTGTTCTTTTTTTCCATCTTAGCGCCTATGGTTTCCTCACATGTCCATTAGTCCCCAGAATTGGCAGCAAAAGTGCTGCATGCCTCACTGGAGGTGTGTGATATGCCCCAACTCAGGTGATACACTGAACGATTCATTGTGAGAAAGCGAATAGCAGTTCATTGATCACTCTGCTCCCTCTTATCATGGCATCAGTCTCTCTGAGCAGAATCGGGGAAAAATATGTATTTTCAATGCAAAATGAGCAGAGCTATTACTCTGCAGGCTGACAACCAATCAATTCCACTACACTGTTCTCTGTCTTCTGTTGGAAAAGATGCTCGATAAAATGAGCAAGATAAACTGGGCATGTGAATCTGGCTGTCAGAACACTTCTACAGATGGACGTTTTATGAACTGGAGTGAAAGCCAGTATGACTGACAGCTTTGTATGTATATCCTCCTTAACTCCTGATAATAATTATGGTTTAATGTAAAATGTGTGCATGAGTGTAACTTTGTGTAGCTGAATGGCAGTGTGTTTCCTAGAGGTGAGCGGATCGATCCAAATTTGGATAGCGTCAATACCAATGCTGGTACTGTTATCAGATCAATACTAGCACAACAGGATCGATACTTTGCTGCCATCCTTTAAGGTCAGTATCTAACCCACTGAGCTGTATTAAATAAATTATTTTTGGGGGAAATGAAAAAATATACCTAAAACATGCACTGCGAAACCTTTTTGTGTTGACTTTATTTACAGCCTATAAATAGCACACAAAGTGCTTTAGAAACTGACACAAACCCCAAAAGCTAAAAGATGCGTCTTGATCCGTTAACAAAACATACCAATTGTAGCACAAAGTAAACAACGCAGTGATTTAATGGTCATTAATACGTGTGCAGGATTTGCAAATTATCATGACACACTGTGTCTCCTACATAATTTGCCTTTATAGGTTAAAATTATTTGTCTTGGCAGACTGGCCTTGTATTTATTTGGTATTGGATCAATAGCAAAATTTGCAGTATCACACAACACTAATGTTTCCCATTATAAGTACTCATTTTGGGAGGAATGTCATATAATAGCATTGTGTGAGTCTGGTTCTGACACAGCATCTTGAAATGGGTTTGTCCAAAGGATGTTTTACGATGCACAAACACAAAATACTCTACCTGCTAGCTGATTTAAAATATTTAATTCGTTTTAAGTATGATTTCTTTTTGTCGCACTGTTTCACAATACCTGCGGTGACCATAGTTTTGATTAGATGCTGGTCAGAATGAATAAAATAAGCAAGTTTTGCTGTGCATTGTAGTGTCTCTGAGTCAGATTTTTTCCACAACTGCTGTTTTAAGCACTCAAAATTATGCAGAACGGTGCAAATGTTTTGAGCCTCCACTCCTTCATTTAGTGGACAATCTATTAAAAGATGTGCAAACATAGATGGAAATATAGTATGTAAGGCAAAACCTCTTTCCATCTTTAAGAAGCTTTTTGTAATCGCCACCCCATCCTTTATTGGAGTGGCTGTAGCTCAGGAGGTAGACCTCTCCTGACCTCTTCCATATATTTTAACGATGATTTAAATCAAATATTGAAAGTTTGGATTCATCACTTGATAAGACCTGTAGCCACAGATTTTCAATCCAGCTCTGATGACACTTAGATGGGTCAACTGAATTATTTGGGACATGACTTTCAGATACTGCTCATGTGTTGTAGATTAGGGCACACCATGGCAAGTGCAAAAAAATACCATGTGCCCATGAAACTGTTATCTTTGGCATTTTGTAGATTCAGTTGCCTTTTTATCCTTGAGTGATTCATAGGTAAGTGTTCAGTGGTTTAACAAACAAACAAAACACAAAAAAAATTTCCTCTGAAACTGGTCAGGTTGGGTTGAAATAAGTGGAAAGCAGCCAATGTCCAAAAAAGAACTTAAGACCACTTGAAAGCAAAACTGAAGGTAGTTCACAGTCCCGCATTTCAAGGCCCATCTTGATGAATTTCCTTCAGTCTTGTTTGCATGCAGCAGAAAAAAAATTCAATTCATTTCCATTTTATTTACACAGCACCAAATCACAACAACAGTCGCCTCAAGGTGCTTTATAATGTAAGTTAAAGACCCTACAATAATACATACAGAGAAAACCCCAACAATTATATGACCCCCTATGAGCAAGCACTTTAATTAATGCATCATGGGAATCCCCCAGGAGCCTAACTATATGCTTTAGCAAAAACAAAGGTTTTAAGCCTAATCTTAAAAGTAGAGATAGTGTCTGTCTCCCAAATCCAAACTGGAAGCTGGTTCCACAGAAGATGGGCATGAAAACTGAAGGCTCTGCCTCCCGTTCTACTTTCAAATACTCTGTCATATCACCTAACACCACATAAGGGCTGTACATGTACCTTCTAATATTTATATTCAGGGAAATTCATGCATTCTTTTAAAAACACGTCACATTACTTTATGAGAGCAACATTTATTTCAACAAATGAGCACACCTGAGCCATGTTTCAGCCATGTTGTCGAAGGGGAGCTTGTGGTGGCATTTGTTTACTCAATTAAATCATGAGAGTCATCTCAAGTGTGACAGGTGAGCAAAACAGACGGCTGAGATTTCCTTCCAATCCCGTGGAGACACTAGCACCGAGAAGCCTGGCACTAATGATTTCATTAACATGGCTAACAGGGCATCGGTACACCTGTTCACAGGCATCTCAGCAGATACTTTGGTAACCTTGAGACAACGGTTCGAAGCCCCTGCCAACAGTCTTTTTTGTTTTATGGCTGCTGTCCCGGCTCTTCCGCTGTTTTATTCAATACTACAATGTGCTGATTTGGAGTTTTGTTTAAAGCTCAAAACTCTGCTCCACCATATGTGCTTTCTTGTGCCAACATTTTTCAGATGTATCTTAGTAGGCTACAAACTGACACTGAGTCCATGTAATTTATATGAATTAAAATAAGACCAACTCCAAAATGCGGTCTCTGTGATGCATGTCTCACTATCAAGGCTACATAAGAATTGTAAGCGTTATTCTTAGATTTTCTCTTAGCCTGCATCCACAGATGTTTTCCACTTGAAAGAGAATGCCAAAAAGTTTAGACAGCTACAGTAAAGTGTTTAAAAGTCTCATTTTCTCATATTGCACCACACTGACTGTTTCAGAACAAATCACACCCATCTGCTTCTCCAAGAAGATCTCAAAACAAATCATTTGCATACTAAGTCTGACCCCTGTTTTTTTCCTTTCTTTCTATCTTTTTTGTCTCACAGAAAAGTTGAAAGCTCGAAATTTTCCAGCTGGAGTTTCTCTGATCTGCCAGTTTTTTTTGTTTTTTTTTTATTGTCTAATATCGCTCTACATGGCTCTGGCTGTGTCTCTCTCTGGGCCTCTATTCTGACATTATCTGCATGCTTTAATGGTCTGTAACTTGTCAAGGCCTATCTGTCTCCTCGCCTACTCATCTGACAGCCTCATTGGTGTTTCCCCCTTCCTGCCTCAGAATATGATCGATAGCCCCTGAGCCCCCCATCCCACTGTCTTCACAGGTGGATATCATTAAGGGATGATAAATGTACTATCAGACAATCCTCTGTCCTCTGTGTAAACCGAACCGGTTGCAGAGTTAAGCTTTAATTGAACTTAATATGCAGTTTCACACAGACAGCACTAAAGTATGTGATAAACAAAGAGAGGTGCATTTTATTAATCCGTATTATCAAATATTCTTAAAGTTTGCCAACTGGTCAACATCAAAAACATGAAAAACTTAAAAGTACTTACTGTAACCTAAACTACACAGTTGTTTTTGTGCCTAAATCTAACCCAAGTTTAATCACAGCGTAAAAACTGATTCATTCTTCAACACAGACTTCCAAGAGTGTTTGTAGACTAAAGCAAATTATGTCACCCTGCCGAGGGTTGGGGGGTCAAAACAAAAAGGAACATCTAATCTGAAGGACTTGCACTATCAAGAAGAGAGTTTTCTGCATGTTTTTGTCATAGTTGCAACATCAGAGCTTTTTGGATTATTTATTTAAGGAGTTGCTGGCAGTTAAACACATTTACTTGTGGAGGTGGACACGGAGAAAAACAGTAGGAGTAAAGGGGAAAAGGAATTCTAATAGTTATCCTCCCAATCTCTGCACTTTTTTTTTTATCATGCCAGCTCTTGCCTAACCAAAAGGACTGTTTAAAAAAAGGTTTGTGTAACAGAAACTCATGTCAGAAGTTGGGCCCCTTCTGTCCCTCAGTGGCGAGCTGCCAGTGAGGATGTACATGTGAATATCAGAGTGAGAGCACAAAACCCGGGGCACTACGGCCTACTCTGTCCGGGAGCCATGCTGTCTGTAAAATGAAACCACAGTTGAGTGAGTCTGCTCTGATAAATGCTAACTGCATTGTACTGTATGTCACAGATATTGGTGGATATCAAAGGATGGTTGACATTTTATGTTGCCACTATGTGTAATAACGTTTCTCTAGCAGCGCATATATACACATAGTAATTTTCAAACCATCTCGACTGATACACTGTTTGGTGGTTTAAATAAAATTTACAATAATTCTAATGGAAAAGAATGTAAAAGTAAAAATTCTTTATTAATTCGAGCAAAATAAAACTGTCATTTCATTTCCTGCTTACTGATCCTGAGAGAACGGGGCCGGCTTCAAAATGATCAACTCGAGGTATAAACCAGTGCTTCATATGGCGATCACGCTTTTCACAGCAAGCCTACGAAGACACCAAATAAAACATGATTTGTGGATTAGATCAGTTTGTTTTCTCAATCCAGCTGACATCCTCTGAAATACCGTACGCAGGTGTGGCATGTGGTCACATGCTAGATCCGCGCTGATAGAAGTCTACCTTTATCACACGCAGACATGTACAGGCATACAGGTGTCATACATTTCTTTCTTTCTGCGCCAACAGACAAATACCCACATGCACACTCACATGCAGTCAGCTGTAAGATCTTGTAACGGAGCAAACACTGTCCGGCACGCTACCTTACAGAGCCGAAAGGTGAGGTGAAAGTGGCGCAACCTCTAATGGTCTTATGTTTTTTTAAACTGCAGTGGAATAACAAAGGCTGGAACGCCACTGAAAATGAAAAGGAAATAGATAACTGAGAGAGCGGAGTGTTTGTTCAATCATTATATGGCCTCGATACTGACAACCAAATTGTCTTTTAAATATTGTAGTAAGTCTCTGAAGTGTTTCTAATTTTTGCTTCATTGCACTGCATGACAAAAAACAGTGGTGTCCAAATAAACGATAAATAATCCATAACTGTGTTATGAGGACTCAGTTTGCGTCCTTGCTCCAGGCTCGAAGCGCCCACTCCTGTCAAAGCGCTTTCTGTCTCATCTCAATCAATTAATCCCTGTTTAAACACACAAAAAAGATAAGGTTTAAGAGCGGTGTGGCACAACAGTTGCCTGAGTTTAAACAAGAATATCGAGAACAGATATGGCTTTGACCCCCTTTGACATAAAGGGAGGCGAAGATGTCTGGTTTGTCTAGAATTATCAAGAGCTGCACGACCCTCCCCAGGCTCTCTGAGTCCAATTACATGAGCAATATATCAAGCAGGGTGGGATGGGAGTAACAGTGAAGGAAGGATGCAGGGAGGAATGTCTGCCATGGTCCAGGTCCACATCTCCTTCTGTTTGAATTGGCTCACTCTTGAGAACATCACGGTAATCGAGAACCCGGAGAATGTGATATTGCTGTCCATTATCGCTATCTCCTCTACTTCTCGCAACAAAGCTGCCAAAAATATCATCGCGAAAACATCTTGTTTTAGACATTCTGTTTCGTATCATAATGCTGTAAATACGTGCCGACATGTGACTCTGCTTCTTTGGCATTTCAGTAGTTTAGTTTTGAAGACATGCTCGTCAAGTGTGCTTCCTCAGATCCATCTCACTTTCCATCCCCTGACAGGCAGCAGTCTACTCATGAAAAATCTTTTAGTCTGAGAATTTATTCCATTATTTTTTAATAAATATATCACTTAAGACTTAACGTTTTTTTTCCTCCTTGACCGCTGGGCCTCTTTGTTCAAGCATTCAGTTCTAATCAAACACACCCAGTGGAAATCAGACCAAAATTAGGCCACTAAGCACAAAACATTTAGACGGTTCAGTTAAATCAGGAGCGGTCCTCACTGGCCAATAGGCCTAATTGATTGACTGTGAACTCTAACGTGCCTACCAGAGGCTTTTATTGGAGAGAGGTGCCTTCAAATTAAGCATTTGTTCCCTGCCAAGAAGGCGGCCTCTCTTTTGTGTTTATACTGCAGCAAGCAAATGTATGATTGTGTCTAAATTTTAATTTGCTTACTTAGAGAACAGTGACCCCTGTCACATTTTACTCTCCCCAGCCAACATTATCACTGACATCTCTGAGGATGCTAAATTATATGGCCACTTAAACTCTGCTTTTGCAGCACAGCCCACTGGTGTGTGTGCGTGTTCACTCCTGCTGAAATGACCATTGTTTGTAGGTCATTGGGAAAAAATAAAAAATAAAACAGCCCCTGATCTTGACAGAAAAAGGCAGGATGTATGTAGTGTAACTGCTTTCCTAATTTTTCTTCAAAAATATAAAGATAGCATTTGTTACATGCAATGTTACACTGGTCATTTACCAAACAAGACTTTTATGTAGTTGCTTATTTCTGGGTCATTAGGCCTGAAATTACTGAAAGGAACCTTTGTTGGGCCCAGTGTTACGGTACACAGAGATTATGTTCCTCTTGTCGCTAAAGTGGAAAGTGGTGGGTGTGTCGCCCACTGCGCAACACAAAAATCTTTACATTATGACGTCCACGCATCATTATTAGGGGAAAGATTTCTTTTTAAAGGAGTTATGAGATATGGCAAATATCACTGTATAATACTTGTTAAGTTTGATGGCAAAGTCAGATCAGTTTCTGTTATTAAATGTCTTTAGTCAAGTGGTAAGGATGAATTTTCTCTGGCTGAATGTCTGTACTCAATTTTACAACTACATTCTTTTTTTCTCTGTGATTTCTTTTATTTCCTTTCATTTCCTTTCTCGTGAGAAGCACAGATAGCGATCGGACCGGTTGGCTTAAGCATTACTACTAGGGTTTTCTTTGTCTTTTGACAGTGTTTTGAAATGCTGCCACAAAGCCAGTTTAAGTACCTAGTCAAATTTTTTCCTTATGTAACACTCATATAATTACACGGTCAGACACGGAAGCACTTGAATGTGCCCCGAGCGCCTTCCGGGCATTAGAGACAAAGGGTTAAATAAAAAAATGAAAGTAAATTATTTAAAAATAAAACAAAACTCTTAACCTGGCCTTTAAGGTTTGCTTAATGGTCAAATTTTACATGTATATATGAAAACAAATAAGGAAAAATAAGGCAAAGAGATTTATGTTACACAAGTATGCACCCTCAAGTAGCAATTATTCTTAATCTTAAGTGTAATTATGGGAGCTAAGTTGTGTTCTCACTAAAGAAAATACTTAACCTTGTAATGGCACGCTTTTTCCATAATGGCTCATTGCTGTGAAAGATAATTGCTAGGAAAAACTGTGGATTGGGCGGCATTCAAAAAATGTCCAAGTGGGCTTTAGCAAGATTGAACATCACCCCTCTGTGGCATGAGAAGCTTGAGACTGAATGCTGAGAGATGCCACCCAAAAACATGAGAGTTGAACTTAATGCACGACAAGCGTTTTGGAAAGAATCTCCTAAATAGGGGTTGGAATTCATTAAAGTGTTGAGCTACCCGAGGTCACAGATGGCAATGCACTTGTATTGTCAGTATGTGCAGATCTTAGTGTCCTGTGCTTGAAGGTGAGTCTTCTGAGGAACAACAGTAAAATCCAGAGGAAGACATGTTCTTACATTCATCCAGCACTCAATCACATTGCATTTTATTTATATAGTGGCCAAATCACAACAAGAGTCACCTCAAGGTGCTTTATATTGTAAGATAAAGATCCTACAATAATACAGAATAAACCACAAAAATCCCCTAGGAGCAAGTAGAAGGACAAACTCCCTTTTAACAGGTAGAACCCTCCGGCAGAACCAGACTCAGGGAGAGGCGGTCATCTGCCTCAACCCTCTATATCAAAAACAATATAAAACAAGTTTCCATCAGTTTTTCAAAGCAAACCACAGATTCAGCCGACGTGATAGGCTGAGGAAGGCTGTTCCAAAGTTCAGGCACTCAAACAGGTGATCACCTCTGGTTTCAAAATAAGAGCGTTGGACAGTTCGGTTACCCTGATCATATTATCTGATTGGCCAGCTGCTGTTAAAAGGTTTCAGTGGCTCTGCTATATATGCAGGAGCAAAGAAGCAAATAGCTTGAGTAGTAAACTATTTAAAAACAAAATTCATCATATTTCCAAAAACACAAATATCCAGTCTTCTAGATACTAATTATGTGAACTACCTAGTAATGCTAATCATAAACAAAAATCTTACCTTGAATCTCCTACATGCTAATGAAGTAAAGGCAGTGGAAGGTTTGCCTTTACTGGATTAGATACAGAAACAGAGAATAATGCGTGCCACGGTGCTGAACGGCATAGACAACAGCAGGTAGAGAGAAGGTAAACACACACAACAAAAGACTCCTCACCTCAAAAAGTCACTGTGATGCAACTTTTGACAAAGATGAAAAAAACAGAAAACACAAAAACACTGCAGCTTGCGTGTGTGCAAAGGTTAGAGTGAGCAGTTGTTAAGCCCAACTACAACACACAATCAAAATAGTCGCACGAATCATTAGTTTGGTGAAGTTAAAGATTATAGATGTGCTGTTACCATGAGAGTATGTCTGTTGGAAGAGATATTTTCATAGTCTGTGCTGCTTTACCTTTCAAAAAGTTTGTCTTATCACAGCAGAAATGCTACAGTGCATGCCAGCTACATGTCTCAATGATCCCTATCACTAAGTGTTTTTTCATGTCCCACTCTCTGATTCTCATTCTCAGATGCTTGTCTTTCTTGACCCACATCACTCAGTAGATCTCTCATCACTGTGGTACAGTAGCAAAGCGAAAGACAAGAAAGGGCAGGAGAGGGAAGAGGTCCGGATATGTGAAAGAGTTGCTGTAGCTAACCTCAGAGGACTACAAGAGTGATGACGGCTGTCCACACCTGTCGGGGACAACAGGAAACCAGTTTGACACCTGCTCATGCTTGTGGTTCACACAGCTTCTGAGAAACTATGTGAAACGGCTTACATTTTCATAACAGCTTCTTTTAAAAAGGTTGACTCATCTCGGATTTCTGCCATTTTCGGTTTCCATGAAGAAAACCAAAAAAGGTTTCTTCCATGAATCTCAAGTAAACAAAGCAAAAAGATCAAAGCAAAATCAATAGAACCTGACCTATCTTCACCTACTCTACACAGCTATATTCTGGACAAAGAAAAGTGTGACAGCTGTGTGCTTCACCTTCCATATGATCCAATTGTTCTTTAAGCTCTTATTACTTACTTACTCTCATGCTCTGTCTTGGTGATGTTACTGTCAGCTGGGATAGCTGCATCTATCACAACTGCATCTCTCAACCAGCACTATGTGTGGTTGGTTGGCCAGCAAGTGCTTGTCAGTGTGGAATTTCAATTCCCACTAGACCTTCGCTCTGCTGTGTATATTTGTTTCACAAATAGTACACAGCAAATTCAAAAGTGTTAAATGTTTGGTGTTAATAGTCTTCTTGCAAAAGTAGAGTTAATTTTACTCTAAGCAGAGTCACATTCTTTTAATGTAACTCTGAGGTGTAAAATGATAGTAGTTAAAATCGAGTGTTAAAAATGAGTGTTTCTCTGTCAAATCTGGAGGTGTTACAATGGAAACATTAACTCTTGACCTCTTAACTCTGAACTCCTAGAGGGGCTATGACACCAACAGAGTAAATTCACAGACTCCGCCCCCAGCACCATAGGCTCCAATCGAAGCTGAAGTGAAGCCGTTTCAGAACATTTTGCTCTACATATTTGAGTTGTTTGCCATACTTGGTAAGTCATTTTTTCAAAGATTGTTTCAATTATTATTATGAGCTTTTACTTCTGTGGCTCTTTGGAGTTGAGACAAAGCTGTGTGAAAGGCATTAGCCATGTTGCTCGGTGATAGCATAATATTCTGTTTTAGCTAGCTGAAAGGTATTGTTTGCGGGCAAATACCACAGCCTTGAAAAAAGCTTGCATGTGAATTTTCAGTCAAATTTTTGGTCAAATACACCTAAAACAATGTCTAGAATGTGAAATGTGGTATAATGGTGCTACTTGAAGCCTGAAAACGATCGCCCATAAAACAAAACGAGCAAACAGCAGTAGCAGACGTCCTGACTGGATTCTACGTTAGCATTTAGATCCCTCCAGAGTTTTGTGCACACGGTTTAGGTAAAAATGAAAAAGGTTGAGGTTTTACATTTAGTTCAGTATTACCTGTTGTCTGTGTCCTTGTCTTTTGGGAAAATACTTTACACAAGTAATGGCTCAAAGAGGATTTTTTTTTTTTTTTTTACTGTGCTGCAATTGTTTACTGGATTATTTGTGCCATTAATTAGTGTCAACTAATTTTTATTCAATCTCCACATAGGATATGCTTGTGAAGATGGAGTATGGGGGAGAGCAGAAGTGCGTTGAAGTTCCACAAAGTGATGAATGAAAGACATGCATATTGTATTGAAGAAATAAGTGATGAGAATGCTGTTATTTGCATTTACCAGCTCACCTATGTCAGACCTTTTGATAAACAAAATTCTAATGAAAGTGAGAACATGTACACTGTTACATCTTTCAGAAAATGTTTTGAAATTGTGGTGCGCAGTTCAGAATAAATGTTTTTCAAAAACCATTGCATCTTTTTAGTAAATGTTTATTTCCAAAAGAAATTTCTAGAAGTTCAGAACAGTAAAATTCCCACTTTTTAGAATGAATTAGAAGATAACTCTTACGTAGTTAAACTAAAATACTCTTTGAGAGTTAATATATAAACTCTTAACACCAAGTGTTAAATGATCAACTCCAGACAGATTTGGTGTTTAACACTAAATCAGAGTTAACGTACCAACTCTCCAAAAAGAGTTAAATTAACACTCTCTGGTGTGGACCCATATAGACACTTTAATAGTGTTGAAATCAAATCCGACAGTGTTAATTTGGACATGCTGGATTTGCTGTGTACCAACTCGCAATATTTTGCATGTTTTTTCATCAACATTAAGTACAACATCTAAAGGCCACCCTGTTATTACCAGCAGTGTGTTCCGATCACGTAACAAGAAAGGTTTAACCTGCAGTAGAAGACAAAGAGATTTCCACTAATTGGCTAAAACTGCTGCAGTTTACTGTAATCCCTCGTGTGTTCAGTGCTGTGTTAGCAGAAGAAATGAGAAACTGGAAACAATACACCAAAAAAGGCAGAAACAAGGGACATCTTGAAACATGTTGGTGTGTTTTACTCGAGGCATGCGCTACCCAAAATTTAAGTTGATAGTTAATTTGTTCTGTCGTGATGGAGACATATGTAGTCATGTGGTCTCTTATAGCAACATTAATAGCTATAAAAATGCCATCTCGTGGTGTTATTTTACACACTGTAACTTTAATGCTAATTTATAATTAATGGTGCATACATATAAGTAAGAATGTATACAGTTTATTCACTCAAAGCCATGTTCACAGGCACACACCTGTGATAATGCACAATTTTACACTGTGCCATGAACAAGTAAACTATAACAGTAAAGTTCTTCTAGGTCCTTTTTCTTTAACTTCAATAGAGTTTTTGATTTCATTCAATTCTCTTCCACTCAACATTTATGTAGTCTGGCAATTGAACAGCAGCTAGACAAGACTGGATCAAAGCTTGCTTTTAAAGCCACAGATAATTTAATCAGGCCTTGTTTCTTTGTGGGTGCATCCATTAGTAATAGTCAACATTAGTATGTGGGTTATGTTAATCCTACCACATTAGAGTATTTCACCTGTGAGGGAGATGGAATAGGTGGCTTCCTTCTCTAGTAAATGGGGATGATCAGGTCCTTGGGCAGCTTGCCACCTCCTAGGCCAAGCAGGAAATCAAGGTTTTCAACTCCAAACAGTTCCAAGAAAACCCAGCCTGCATAACAATAAACCATACGGTCATGGTATTGCAATCGTCTGTGGCCATATTTCAATGGGATATGCACTTCTACTATTTCTATAAATATGCTACAACTACTTAATTTCTTTTTTCTTTTTACAAAACAGCTTTACATTTAACTACAATATGTTGGTACAGACATATCCAATTGCAAGCCAAGCAGAGCTACAGCTCAGTTTCGACTGAAATTTAAAAAAATAAGAAATGGAATATATGCTTCTTTAATGAGTTAAAAATGCACATCTACAGTCCACACCACAGCAATAATTTAACATCCTCACCCACACACCCAGACGCATCCACTTCAGTGGCATGCTGTCCTGGCTGACATGCCAACACAATCGCTAGCTACATTAGCTTAGCTAGCCAAGCCATTAGCTTAGCCAAGATGGTCAGAAAGTGGTTAAACTTTATCAAGCTGGTAGCCTGTTGCCTCCCTCACTACTACTTTTACTCATACTCCATTTAGGAAGGTACAAACAGCTTTATTTTCATTGAGCTTGTTTGATAAGCTTTTTTCTTAGCTTTTTGATGTTAGCTGGCTTTTTTTCTGTTCTCTGTCAAAATTATCCTACAACTCTTCAGTAATGTGGAGGTCTGGACTCTGGGGAGGCCAGTCCATAACTGATAGGCTTCCAGTGTGTTTTTCTATACCTTTTGTATACTTTTACTGCAATTGTAGTGTGTTTGGGAACAGTGTCATGCTGAAAAACTAAGCTGCTGCCACTCAGACATGTTTCAGATGGTACTGAATGATGGATCAGAATCTAAAGGCACTTCTTTCTGCATTCAGAACTCGTCAGTTCTGACAAGATCCCAATCACCACTGGTTGAAATGCAGGCCTAAACCATGGTAGAGCCTCCACTGTGATTTATAGATGGCGGTAGACACAACTGTTTTACCTTTCTCCCGACCTCACCCGTCCATACTGACAATATTTTGAGCCAAACATTTCATATTTGTTTTTACTTCATAAGATCTGTTGCCAGAGATTCCCAGTACAGTTCTTGTGCAATCTGACATCCTTCAGCCTTCATTTCCCTTCTTTAATAATGTGAACTGAGTGTTTGCCAAACAAAAACAAAATTCATCTGAAAATGGTCAGTTACACAGAAAAAACTGGCAAATTAAACCTAATAACTAACTCTGTGAGTGGTAGTTTACATCCAAATAAAATGGGTCAGCATGATAAACTGGCTGAAATATTGGCTTGTTTACAACCTGTTTCAACATCAGTCCACGCTTTGTTGTAGCAGTTAAAGAGAGCAATGGACAAAATGTTGTTCTTACCAGATATCCCCAAAACTATGAAAATAAAGGCAAAGTTACATATTAAACATTAGCTATCTTTTAAGGTTTATCTGCCTGCCTGGTATTAATTTTTCCTATCGAGTAAGGAAAGTAATAATAAATGAATGAATATGAAAGACAGCAACAGAGCAGGAGAAATAGAAGGAATAAAGCAAGGAAGAGTATAATCCATAGTCTCTTGTACTGCCTACAGCAATACATCTCCCTGGAGAGGTTACTGCTGACAACAAGACATAAAGACAGAGAGAGAGGGAGAGAGAGAGAGAGAGTGACAGAAAAAAAAATGAGACAAGGAGAGAGGGAGGTGTGAAAAAGGTAATCACTAGCTACCAGCATGAGAGCCAGGTAGATGAGAGTACTGGAAACCTTAAACATTTTTTTGCCTCACTCAGTCACAACAATCGTCTTCATATAATCATATAAAAAAATAAAAATGGAAGGAGGAAAAAAAAACAGTATTAACCCTTTAACCCTCCCTGCCAGGGATTCGTGGCTATTTATAAAGAACCATTACAGGGAAAATTAATGCCAATATTCTGAATTTCACAGAGGAGACGATGATACTTTCACATCTGGTATAAACAGCTGCTCTTTGATTTGAAGGTACGGGGAAGTAACTGATGGGTGGAGTGGCATGGATGTGGGCAGTGAGAAAGTTTATTTTGTTCCTGTTCCTGTGGTCTAAGTCAATGTAAATCCAACTATGGGGCTATAACGTTTAAATGTGCTCATAGTAGAAAATCTTAGGAAGCAGCTGTCTTACTGAATTCAACCAAAAATCATTATTTTTCACACTTACTGTACTCTTCAGTTTAACCCCAACAATCAGACGATCCCCTCTGAGGAAGCACTAGCTGATGGTGGGAAGAAGAACTTCCTTTTAACAGGAAGAAACCTTTAGCTGGATCAGGCTCAGTGAGTGGGAGTGGCTTAGACCTTTCTACACATGATGAACTGGACACTAAATGTAACCTTCAATCCAAAACTACATTAGATAAGATGAGGGTTCCTTTGCTATGCCAGGATTTCAAAGCATTCAGAACTCCTGGTTCTCTTACATCTTCTTTTACCCACATACTACAAGGGTGTCTTGCAGTTAAAATAAATTTAATTTATTTTTAAAATTACATTTACAACACAAGAAGCAATCTGTGAGCGCAAACCTCCACCGAGGCTGCTCACTCTCTTACTTTTAATGGCTCTGCAATCCTACAAAGTTTTATCAGAATCCATTCAAACCTTTTCAAGCTTTCATGTTTACAGACAGAAAGATTGACATGCACACAGACGCTACCAAAAGCATAACCTCCTTGGTGAAGGTAATAAACCTTGTCAGTCCCCATCAAGAAGGCACATGTTCAACCGTTTCACTTGACAAACTGTTTACATTTCATGCCATTCAAACTGTGTTGCTAAAGCGCTTTATCTGGAAATAAAATCAGTCCATAATTTCTCTTCGCACTGGAAAAAAAAGTTCATAAATCATAAAGGAAATCATGATAAATGATAAATGGCCCACCTTTTGTCAAATAACTTTAGGAGTTTAGCTTACCTGCCAAGAACTTGAAGCATCTCATCTTAAAATCTTCACGAGTCAATTTCTAACGTGAATGATGGCCAAATATACAAAAAATGATATCCAAGTCCTCATAAATCACATTAATACTTCCACACGCATCTTTCATTAAATGTTATCTGTTTAAGTAAATACCCATTGCTCAGAGTGTTTCAGCTGTCTGATAAATCAAACCGTCTCTTTACTTGTCATCTGCGTTTATAAAGATTTTAATAAGGCTTCACAGCATGGCTTTGCTCTTAAATGTGTCATTATGAGCTCGGAGACAGCAACAGCTTCTGAGGAATGCAGGCAGCTGATTAGGTTTTCTTGGCACGTTCTGAGCTGACACTTGCAGATTGACACTGACTGACTGACTGTGCCTCTGGGAGACTACCAAAGGGTGTGAACCAGTGAGTGTTGGCGCGTGCGACTATATCTGTCTGAGCATGCGTCTCTGCGACAAAAGCACAGATGTGTGTCAGATTAACAGCGCATTCTTGTCCATCAACATGACTGGTTGTCTGTCTCTTATGGCCCGCCACCGTAGATTCCCTTTGGTTTACATATTGCTTCTTATTCAGCATTCCAAGAGAAAAATACGAGGTCACTGACCCACACTCATAAATATACAGACCGTACATAAACACCAAAAAACACAACTTTAAAACCAATGACATGTGCGGTTACAGTTGTACCCGTCAAGGGTTGTGAGGATGACAGTAGATTCCCTTTGGTTTACATATTGCTTCTTATTCAGCATTCCAAGAGAAAAATACGAGGTCACTGACCCACACTCATAAATATACAGACCGTACATAAACACCAAAAAACACAACTTTAAAACCAATGACATGTGCGGTTACAGTTGTACCCGTCAAGGGTTGTGAGGATTTATTAGAGGCTGTGTTGGAAGTGAGAAAAATGGGAAAGAATGGCAAAGTCAGAGTAAGGCTACATCTACACTAATCCAGATTAATTTGAAAATGGCATTTTCGTCTAAAAACGCTCCGTGTCCACACTATCATTTTCAGTTGTTTCATGCTTACGTTTTCATGCGTGAAACGTGAGACGATTTGACCTGCATCATTTCTGTCTGCCATTTATTTACTTTCCGGCTCTTTGAAACGTTGCAGCAATATGTCGAGTAAAAGCACAGAGTTTTTTAAATGGACTGACACAAACTAACACAAAAGTACAAAGTATCAAGTATCAAAGTTGCAAAAGTGACTCTGAATTAAAGAATTAAAGAAAAGCTATCTGGAGCATGTTCAAACTGATATTAATCTTTAATAGGGCTGTTAAAATTGAGAGCAGACAAAACAGCTGCTGTATAATGCCCTCCACTATCTTAGTGTAATTGGTAACATTACTGCATCATATGACTAAAATGCGTCATCGTTTCTGAAAGTCTCCGTTTATGGAGTCTACACTGCGATGCAAAAGCGGCGTTTTCAAATGTATCCGCTTTGGAGAGCGTTTTCAAAAACCTCTGTTTTCCTTGACCAAAAACGTCGTCTCAGTGTGGATGGAAGTCCAAAAAAATAAAGAAAAAGATGCGTTTTCAAACGAAAACGTATTAGTGTGGACATGACCTAAGGGCATCTCCAGAGCTGCAGGTCTTGTAGGATGTTCTTAGCCTGCAGGACTCCCAGAGACAGGGTAACAGGGTCATAGATGCCCAGGAAGCTTGATCTGTGTGGTCGCAGATCCCACAGAGAAGAGCTGGTGCAGCACAGATCGCAGAACATGGTGGATTTTAGTTTGTGTAAGATGATCCCTGTCCATTGATGAAACTGAGAATTGGGCCGTGCTCATCTGAAAGCTTTTTTTTTACCTGTACAAAGATCTTCGTCTTGTTGGCTACACCCCTTCCTGGCCCTGATACTTATTGATAAAAGAGGGATTTTCCAGTGGGATAAAGTGTTCTACCACACAGCAAAAGTTGTTCACAAATCATGTGAGACAAAGATTTTAAGGTTTTTAAATCCTCCTATCAGATCTCAATCTGACAGAGCAGCTGTGGGTTGTGCTGGAAATTTGATCCACTGAGGCCCACACCTCCCAAATTATATTTCTATATTTCAGATACGGCTTTTCTATTGTTACTCTAAAGCCCTATTCACCATTTTCTCTAAAGAAGCACTGTCATTACGGTAGCAATGGAGCGCATTTTGCTTTAATAGCTAAGCTCTGCGAAGCATTGTCAAGTAAGCTGGACTTCAGATTTATTGAGCTGCGCCCGTGTCATCCCAGATTTAGACCTGCTCTTTTAAGTGGTTCGATAAACAAGTGAAAACACTTCACATTGCTGAGAGACACCGATGTCTTTAATGTGGTCTCCGTTGTAATTTAAAAAAGTCTAGCGTGTTGACATGTGTTTGTCTACAGACGACAGCAGCAAAGACAGTTCACCTTTGTTCCTAAGCCAAATAACTCAAGTAACTATGCACAATAACAGACATAAACAAAACCTGAATGATCTAGACGCAGATACGAACACAGACAGACGACAATATGGCGACACAGTTCAGAGACACCGCCTTCTGCGGTTGCTTTAGTTCAGGGAACAAGAGAACATGTTTGGCATTTACTAACTTAACACGGAAGTTAGCATACGGAAAATATAGCATGGTCTGTGAAAGAACCACGTTCACCAAGTGGATATACAGCACAGGGAGACATTGTGGGAACAGTGGGAAGATTCACAAGAATCCAACTCTGACGGCAAGGAAGTTCTGCAAGGAAATTCATCCTCCCTTAACAAACATGAAAGCAACATTAAACCTTAGTAAAGTCAGCAACAGAAGCACTGTGCAGGGGGATTATGCTGGATTGGAGGAGGGAGATGCATCAGCAAGCACATTAAAGAATAAGCATATCATATCACAGTAATTGGAGATCTGTCAGGTAATAATGGATGCCATGTACACCTACGTTACTGCATGCTTTTAATGCCTGAACTCACACAATGCTATTTTAAACCATTTAGCTAAAAAAAAAATGCAAAACCAGGTACCACTAGGGTTCATACATTTGTTCATAATTAATATAAATAGCAGTTTACTGACAAGTCATTTGAAGAAACGAATGCTAAGTCTTGCTTATATCTTTGAATAAAGTATTAATAATACTGTGATTTTGTTTGCATTTGCATGTGATCTGCGAATGTCTACATATACTGTAGGCACATACACACAATAGTATTTGAGTAAAGACACACACACATAAATATACACCAACATAGTCATGCATGAACACACCTTGGCCTGAGCTAGTGTTGTCCAATTATAGGAGGATCCCAAAGCCCTGCTACATCAAAATGAGAAGGACAGGATTAAGACCTTCGAATGAGGGAGGGTGGCAGTAAACTGGAAAGGAAGTGGATGAAAGACCCTTCACGCGCCAGCCTCCACTGTCTGCCTGGGCATGTAGTTGCACAGTATGTGTGTGTTAAAGGTTTATGTGCATCTCATCATGTACTTCACTTGTCATAATCTGCTCCCTGTACTCTCTGCTGCCAGATCTGCATTTATTTGGGTTTTCTCAATCACAGGGGTTTGCTAAAGTGGCAGGTAGATGGATTCTGTCACTATGTCAGCCATTGTGAATTAGAATGGCTGTCACACACTGGGCCTTGTAGGTGAATGATATGAAAGATGCCTGACTAAGATTGAGCTTTGCTTTTTTGTCGCTATTAATGTGTGCTATTTATACAAGTACACATTTATTTGACAGTGTTTTTTTCCCCACTTTTTCTTTGCAATGTGGATTGATTAATGGCGTCTAAAGTTCTAGGCACAAGCAATCTTGATTGAAAATGGGTCCACACCCTGTTGTTGTGAGTTCAGCCAAGCCAATTTCTTAGAGAGCAAATCACATTACGTTTGCTGCATTTTAAACACGCTCACATGCATGCATGGGGTGCAAAGGCTATCGCTTTCACCAACCTCAGCAACGTACTCTCGAACACATGACATACATATAGATATGTACACACACACACACACACACACTTCGAACACATGACATCTATCTATCGATCGATCGATCGATCGATCGATAGATAGATGTCATGTGTTCGAAGTGTGTGTGTGTGTGTGTGTGTGTGTGTGTGTGTGTGTGTGTGTGTGTGTGTGTGTGTGTGTGTATTTAAGAGCTGTGCCTGGAACAGACGGCCGGTTTCACAGGCCTGTTTGTGAACTCCTGGATTGGGTCAATCAAACCATTTTATGGGGCAGGGAGAAGGAGGGGAGCACGGGGAGGCAACCTAAGAAGGAGGAAGCATTTAAAGGTAGAGAACACAAACTAATGAGACAGTGTTGCTCTTCTGCACACTTGGCTTATATACTTTCTCAGTCTAAATGTGAAGAGGTTTAAATGCATTGGAGACCTTTAGCACAAACATTTACTGTCACTTATAATATTACATCAAGCAACTTACCGGGAATGGTTATCTAAAAGCAACTATGTACAGTGTCTCTGTTTGGCATCTCGCCTGCAATGTCGTCTTTATTCAAAAGCAAGCACCAAATTCAACAGAATAGAGAGTGGAGCGGAACAAGTTCCACATAAAATCTTCAACCCAAATTGACAATCCGGTCTCAGAGCAGTTTGTGATATAGTCACAACCTATAATCTATAGATTTGTGTTTCTATAAACTAATTTTAAACTTTTATTCAAGTATTTTGTGTCCCTGAACATGATTTTTCCATGAGTCTGCTCTCATATGTCCTGAAAAGCAACAGTAAGTCTGCGTTTGTAGGCTGGTGGGGTGGTGGAAGATTAAAGAGGACATGAAACACTGCACATATAAAGGCTAATTTACATCATGGAGCCCTGGTCTGAAAAACTGACACAGATGTAACTCTGTCTGTGAAGCTGGATTTAAGAAATAAGTGTTTAAGTTTTTAAAACATGTGTAGCGCCATCTTCTCTCAGTACAGAAGGTTACATCATGTGGTTGGTTGTGGCTAATTGACTTACAAAAGTTTGTGTTAGCTAACCAGTGACAGGATCGATAACTCAGAGGAAGAAAATAACATCACTAAAACTCAAAATCAGTTGAAGGGGCTCACTTGTGGGCTGCCCCCGTCTGCAACAATTACTTTTATGTTAAGAAAATGAGGTTATACTGTCCACTTTCACTCTCTGTCTCTTTAGCAGTAAGTGGCTCGACGTTGTTTGGCTAGCTGCACTCGAGAAAATCCACCTGTTAGCCGTAATGCTCGCGTTTGTAAAGCACTTCATGAATGACGACTGTACTGAAGAGAGCCTGTTTGAGTCACTAGACTAACAAGCTGGAGTCCAAACGTCAGCTTTTCTTTGCAGGCCGTGCACCAAGCTGGCAAAGCAGATGTTTGCAAAATGCAATCAGCACTCTTTAATGCAAAAAAATATTCTCTCTCAACCAAACAGTTTACTACAGAACAGGTTACTACATGTGTTTCACACCTTGCCTTTATATATTTAGTGTTTCATGTCCTCTTTAAGTATGCAACCCAAGTTTGAATCCTACCTGTCGCAGTTTGTCATTTTTAAAATACATTGATAATTACAAATATGTTGTTTACTTAGTGTTAAGCTTTTTTTTTTTTTTTTTTTTTTAGCGTTAAGCTTTAAAAGCTACTTGGTTAAGGTTAGGCATTAAATGCTACTTATTTATATTTTTAAAAATATGATTTAGTTTAAAATGTAATGGTTGTAATGTATTTTAAAGCTTTGCTGACGTCTCCCTGCTTTTTCTACAAAATATACGCGCTCCTAAATAATGCATTATTGGCAAAATAGAGCTCAAAAAAATTGAACAAACATACAAATTCATGCGCATGATAAACCAGAAAACATATATTATGCTTTCATGACTATTTCAAAAACTTCTGTGCAATGAAATGGAACACCATGGACTCAGTGCTTAGAGTCGGGAGCTGGGGAGTATATTATTTTATATACTTAAATAATAACAACATGTAAAAATAAATCAGGAAATGGAAAAAACAGATATGTTCCAGTAAAACATTTGGCATCATGCTTTTACCCCCTAGTCACCTCAAACACTCTTTCTGTAGTAAGCATAGTTGTTTGTCTCAGCTGTCACAATACCAGGTGTGAAGCATCCACGTCTATTTACTCTTGAGGAGGCTGTAAAACTCCCATGAGCAGTCCGATACGGGCGGATAAACTCTCATACAATGTCTGAATGTAATCAAACTGTTCGCCAGAGGGAAGGGGTGATTTTTATGACACTTGAGCCTAACGTTAGCTGGCAGATGTTAGCTTATAACCAACTGTTGCTGTTATAGCTGGCTTGTTCTCAGCTGTCCGGAGACGAGAGGGTCGCATGTCTAATCTGTGTGTGCGTCAGCATGCGTGCCACCCAGTTTGGAAGGAGAGGAGTCGCTGCTTAAGTGCACTGCCATAATCAAAGGGTAGGTTTGATTATACAGCGACAAACCCAAACCTTATGGCCACCTCAGCCTATGTTGTTATTTTGTGTGCTGCCAAAACTGCTCCCACCTGCAGGACGCACCTGCAGCATGCTCAGATGCTCAGACCCAGTCATCTGGCCATAATGCCTTGGCTCTTGTCAGTTGCTCAAGTCTTTACACCTGGATAATGATAATGAGAAGTGGCTGTTCACCTACTGCCTCATATATCCCAGACCTTGACATGTGCCACTGTTACAAGATAGTTAGTGATATTTCCTGGATCTGTGGTTAATATTGAAGTCTTAGCTGCTAAGATTGCAACCAGAAGAGTATGTGGCAGTAGAGCAGTGGCAAAATCGAGTTATCTCGCTGAACTAGTTTCTACGTCCTCTATTCTTCTGCTTAAATACTTGATACCGATTAAACAAAATAAATACATACACAAAAGAAAAAAAAAGGGATGCTAAGTCCTCATGACAACAAATTTGATTTAAACTTAAGTCTGGAGAGCTTTGGAGTGACAGTTTAATTTTCTCACACAGCATTTTAAAAGAAGCTTGCAGAATTTAATTGCAAAAAAACCCCAAAAACCACGAGGACAGTAGTTGGTTTTGTACAGTTTGTTCTTTCTTTCAAAGACGACCGAAACCTCAGACAAGGATCCAGTATAAGGATACGCTTGCTGTTCAGCGAGGTGTAGTTTACCCTTTCCCCAGTGAGAGTTCACCTTACATTTGGCCTCTCTGATCTGAGGGACAATAGCTTGTTAAGGCATGTGTCACACAGGCCTAAAGGCTTTGGTCGCTGGGGAAAAATATGTATTCCCAAACCAGATGGTGAATATGATTTTACATGTGCTGAAAGAGAAATGCATTTTAATTTCAGTGTCTGATATAAGCAAATTTGTTAGATGTTGGAGAAAGCAGGGAGGGAAAAATAGACCCTTGTTAACAAGGACATAACATGGCAATGAATACGGATTGAAAAGTAAGTAAAAACAAAGGTCAGAGAGGTAATAAATGGCTATGAAGTTTTATGATCCCGGAGAGCTAAATTTGCTAAATGGGAGTTCTTGCAGCGGTATACAGTGTCTGTGATATTGCTTCCCTTGAGACGTGATGCCTGCAAATGTCATTGTCCTAACAGGCCTCACGTCTTTAGGCTGCAGGAAGGACCCGCTGCTGACTTTGTGTCAGACCTTGGCAGGGATGACCCGTGTTTGTCCTGCTTTTGCTTGTTCATGACTTCTGCAATTGTCTGTCTCTGTCTGTGTCCTGTTTCAGCATCTCATATTCCTCTCATTCTGTGATGGTTTTCGTCTTTTATACTTACCCCTCACCTTGCCCTTTGCTGTCCTTGTTATTGCAGGCATTACCTTCTTCGGCAGAAGAACCTATTGAAGATAGAAAGGCCTGTGTTTTTCTCGCCATTCATGGCTGTCCTTCCCTCTCTGTTTAATCTTTGTCTTTGGGCAGAATACTATTAACCATGGTTGTAGAGGCGGTGGCGAAGTAACGCCTTGTTTATGGTCACTGTATTGGTTGTTGCGTGTGCCAGCTGTGTTGTCATCACAGCTCCATAAGTGTTTATACTTACTTCATGGCAGTCTTCTCCTGAATGGCTGGCTGTTGCAGCATCTGCTTCATGGTAATCTGGAACTTTCTGAACTCCTGTATTGATATATCATTAAAATGGCCGTAAAGACAAAGCAGCTCACACTCGTGCCTTCGCCTCATACACGCACCAGCTACCAAAAATTGAGAGGTGTGCAACAAGGCAAAACAATACTAAAGCCTACCAGCAGTGTGACGTCATACAAAAGGGCTACGATGTCGAGCATAAACAGGCTGTAGCTGCCAGCTGGAGATACTAACTCAAGAGCATTTGTGTCATCAGTGCGCTCTGGAAGATTGCTTCAGTTTCTTTTATTCATTTACGTGAATATGTGCTTCTTCTGCAAAGAAACACGTAGCAGAAACCAGTGGATGAAACCCAGAGGAACGGAGCTGTACAGTAAAGCCAAAAGATGCATGAGATAGGAAGAATGACAAATGGCAAAGGAGCAACAAGAAAGGGGAAAGGGCTGTGCAAGCCTGTGATGCAGATCAAAGTCTATGTGATACCAGGGGAAGGAAGTAAGGAAAAATAGGTGGAGAAACACACACGCACACACATAGTTTCATGTGTGTGAAGCCATGGAAGGAGCGATGTCTGCAAAAAAGAAAGGGCACTGATCAAAAGAGAGATGAGGTGATGAAGGAGGCAGCGGGGATGACGCCAGGAAGAGGGGGAGGTACAGTCGGTGCCACAAGACCGTATTGTTCTGTTTACTATCTATATGGGAATATGGGAATGTTTTCATTTCATGGTCATCCTCCCTCTTTTCGTCTGTCGGATAGATGCAAACATCCACCCACACATTCAGACACACACACAGTAAACTGTCACAACCTTTCTTTTGCATCTGCCGGGCAGGTAAAACTTTACAACCTTGAAATATGTTGCCACACTGTGCCTCGCAGCTTCACCTTCTTACCCTGACCACCGCAGAGAACCCATATTTAAAGTAAATAAAGAGTCAGCTGATGTCACTGATGCCATGGCCGCTATCTTGTATCACCTCATGTGCTGGGCTCGTCCGGCTAATGAATATGACTAGTGGAGGCCAAAACGGCAAAACAGCAGGAACGTTTAAATACACATGGCTCCTGCGCAGCAGCAGAAGAAATTATTTACATAATGCCTCTCTGATTACCCGCCTCCCTGCCAGCTTGCACTTTTATGTGCTGGCCTTGTGGGTGAGGAGAGGAAGACGGGGAAAAAAAGGAAACACGGACAAAATTGTGATTTCCTGTGTAGTGGTCCGATGCCTAATAAGATATTAATTTGCAGCACTGACATTCGTGGATACGGGATGCACAGATCAGAGGGAGAAGAGAGAACATTTGTCGAAGCAGGAGGTGTGTCTGGAAAAAAGAAAACTAATTTGTTTCCATTCTGGGCTGCTTTCACCTTATAAATTTAATGAAATAGATTCTTTAAATTGGTATGCAGAACAGAAATACAGGAGGGATGAGTCACAGCAGTAAAGACAACAACCCACACATTCATATTAAAAATCGTTAGGCTGCATTAAACAGTACTTGCACAGGGACATAAACTAATTATGGTTGTTTTTCTTTTTTACTTCAGCTGTTGACTTTAAACTGTCATTTCTGGCAATTTTATCTCCTCAGGAACAAATCAGAATATCTCTGTCTACGTGTAGTGTCCTGCCAAAACACCAAACAGTGCATAAAAAGATGAGTTAAAGCAATAATTCACATTTTTCTGTAGCTTTCTCAAAAAAGACAGACAAGATAAAGGGTTACAATAAAAATATGTGTTGCTAGATTTACGCTAACATTTGCTTGTGCCACTAAAGCTGTGAAATGCTACTTTTCAAAAGTTTGGCAAAAATGTTAAGACTGGGTTTCCCTCAGATAATCTACATATATATTAAATGCCTCATTTCAGATGATTCACCAACTTGAGTCCCTCCATAATTCTGTCGACGGTCAAACCGTTGCACAGGCCTCTGAACACCATGTACACTCAGAGGCAGGACAGAACATAACTCACAAAAGGACACTGAGCGGCCAACCTCAGCCTAGAGGTTAGAACTGATCCAGAGTTTCAGATCTTCTCTTTACCCTTATGAATGATGCATGACTGGCTGGAGTTTGGTACAGTTTAGAGAGAGAGAGGAAGTGAGAGACAGCAGCCATCGAGGCAAATAAGCATTGACTAAGGGTGCTACAGTTACACTGACCTCAGCTAATTTCTTCCAGTGGGTGCCACCAGGAGTGGGAGAACAGGATGGAAAGTGATGTGTGTGTGTGTATTGTGATTGCAGCTGTGAATTCTTTCCTTTTTTCCCTGACTCAGGCACAGAAAAGGGGATTAACAGAATTTCATTTTTGGGGAGAAGCAATCCAGTGTGTAGAATGTACGGTGTACATTTTAGGACATCGTCAGGTTTCAAGAAAAAAGTTGTCAGGTATCAGACAAAAAATTGTCAGGTCTCAGTTCTCAAGAAAAAAGTTGTCAGGTATCAGAACACAAGGTACCAGAGAGAAAATCTTCCTGCAGGTGGCGGTGTTGTCATGTCCCACCCAGAGTTGCCAACTTAGCGACTTTGTCGCTATATTTAGCGAGTTTTCAGACCACCTTAGCGACTTTTTTTCTGAAACGCAACTAGTGACAAACAGTGTTGGTCAAGTTACTTGAAAAAAGTAACCAGTAACTAATTACTGATTACTTCCCCAAAAAAGTAATCCTGTTACTTTACTGATTACTTATTTTCAAAAGTAATTAATTACTTAGTTACTTAGTTACTTTTTAAAAACACGATTTACAACCTGAAGAGGTGATAAAGCGATAGATCTTTCAGCCCAATTCTACTTTTTCTGCATAATCCATCATACAAAATGTAATCAAATGGAAAAGTCTCTTTTTTTTAACTTGTTTATCAGTTTTAATCTTTTAACTTTATGCATCAAGCAAAAATTTAATTATATGCAACATTCTCTGACTTGAATAAATTAGTTTAACATTTAAACCTATTTTCTGCACATTCCAGCACATAAAATAAAATATTTTTTGTGTTTACACTCACTCTTTCAAATAGATGCAAGTAAAACACAGCAGAAAATAAGTCAAAGACTCAGCGGTCCTGTTGCTCTATTTTCACCTGTAAAGCAGGACTGAGGTAGGCGGGGGTTTACCCTGGTGCAGGTGTGCCGCGGTCAGTTGAAGAATCCGCGTGTTTTTGTCACTTTTTATGGAATCAAACTCAAAATAAGGTCAGTACTTCAGTACTCTCAGTACTCTCTCCCACAATCGATATATGATCCATTGTTGATCTGCACACAGCTGTTGTCACCAACGGCGCACTCGCTTACGTCACTGTCATGAGACATTCTCGCAAAAAAATCACGGTTTTAGTAACGCAGTAACGCAGCGTTCCTACGGGAAAGTAACGGTAATCTAATTACCGATTTTGCAATAGTAATCCCTTACTTTACTCGTTACCAGAGAGATGGGCAGTAACGCGTCTCTGGTGACAAATCTGGTAACTTTTTCTGGCGTTATTAGAGACTTATTTATGGCGACTTTTTGACGTGAAAGCGCGTTATCGCTCTTACTCTCAATAAGCAGCGGGTGCTGCGGTTGGCACCTCGCCCGTGCCAAAGCGCTCACAGGTGGAGGATAGTCCTCCCCCAGCTGCTATCAGGGCAGGGCTCCCGCACTGACTGTAACGCAGTCAGTTCTTCTTTTACTGTTATGTTGTTTTGTGGACCACAAAGTTTAAAACTACACACACACACACACACACACACACACACACACACACAATAACTCCACCAGAGTGCCTGTTTCGGGTCACTTTTGCCGGTCCAAGCCCGGATAAAGGAGCAGGGTTGGAATTGTGACATTAAAGAAACAATAATTCATCCATCCATCCATTCGCTTCCGCTTATCCTTTTCAGGGTCGCGGGGGGCGCTGGAGCCTATCCCAGATGTCATAGGGCGAGAGGCGGGGTACACCCTGGACAGGTCGCCAGTCTGTCGCAGGGCCAACACACAGGGACAGACAACCATTCGCACTCACATTCACTCGCACTGTTATGCCCCCAGAAATGTGTTCTTTGTGTTCTCTTTATCTCGCTATCGTAGCTTAGAGCGGTGTGTGTATTTTCGTAACCATGACAACACGAGAGCAGTTTACGCTGAGAGTCAGGAAGTGAATCTACTGTGTGACTCGGGATATTAGCGTGTGGGCTCATTCAACCGCCAGCTCCGCCGTTACAGGATTAATCCTTTTCTCTTCGCTAAGGCATAGTCTGTGAGTATAATTCATTTTGTACAATTAAGCGGTGAAGCGTTTTGAACCGTTGTCTGTTATTCGGTTAACTTTATTGTGTCTCATATAAGCTATGCGGCTAGGCTGTCAAGCTGTGATAATTAGCCAGATGCTTTGAGCTTATTGCATCTATAATACATTTCATATATTTCATTGTATTGTGTTTACAGTATATTTCATTGTATTGTGTTTACAGTTTCACAAAAGTGCCCAGTAAAAACTTCTGGAATCCAATCGTCTGAGTCCTGGAGATTTTCTTGGGAGTGTTTAAGCTGAATGGAAACTTAGCCCATTACAGTGAAAAGACTGCAACGCAGCTAATAGGGATACGAGGATCGCCGCTGTACGGAGCTACTCATTATCGAGAGATAAGCAGCCTCCAATATAGCCTCGGAAAACTTCGCCGCAGCCCACATCTCCCGATACTGGAGACCCAACGACACGCAATGTCACAACGTAGCAATGCTGACAAAGGAAATGGAGACAACCAGTCAGAGTGTGTGCGCTCAAGGAGCAGTCGCTCATCCGGCACGTCGTCTGGCTCAAAAATTAGCATAGCCATCGCCATGGCAAAAGCAAAGGCTGAAGCCGCGCAAGCTAGAGCGGCACATTCAAAGAGGGAAATCGAGCTTAAAGTGGAGCAAGCACGTATTCAAGCCAGCCTCGACGCACTAATCGATGAAAAAGAAAGGGATGCTAACTCCCTAGTAGCTGGTCTGCAGGATATGGGTCTCGAAGTACGCAGCGAAGTTAACAGCCTGGTCCGCCAGTCTGTCAAAGACCAGCGCGTAGCCGCCTTTGTCTCCGAACAGGCCAGCCTGAGCGCCAAGGGTCTATCGGCTACAGAAAATAACCTTCCCCCTTCTCAGCCAGTCACTCACCCGCATAACGCGGCTCAGACCCAAGCTGCCGCTCCTGCTGCTATTACGCCACACCAAGCTCTTCAGGGCCCTTGGAGAAGCGACGCACCAACACGACAGAGCTCCAAGTCACCCTTCTACCCCCCTCCAACTCCACTCCTACAGCAGAACCCCAAACGAGATTCTACGTTTCCCACGCATCAGCCCGTCCACGGGACACTCTACGGAGGTGATTACGACCATTCTACAACCACTGACCTCATCAAATATCTCGCTCGTAACCACTTGGTGACTTCAGGTCTCACCGCATATGACGACCAGCCAATAAACTATTGGGCCTGGAAAACATCATTCCAGAACGCCATTGCCAATCTAGACCTGTCTGCTGCAGAAGAACTCGACCTCCTAACCAGACACCTGGGAAAGGAGTCAACAGAGCAGGTAAGAAGAATAAAAACGGTCAACATCAGGAATCCAACTATTGGACTGTGCTCAGCATGGGGGCGCCTCGACGAACTATATGGCTCCCCAGAAGCCGTCGAACAAGCTCTGTTCAGCAAACTAGAAAGCTTCCCAAAGCTCACGACAAAAGATCCACGGAGACTCCGGGATCTAGCCGACCTGTTGTCAGAGCTACAAGCCGCTAAAGAAGATGGCTACCTCGCGGGCATGTCGTACTTGGATACCTCCAGAGGAATTAAGCCCATCATCGAGAAACTTCCATACAGCATACAAGAAAAGTGGCTATACCACGGGACGAGATACAAACAAGAACATTTCGTCAGCTTCCCACCTTTCTCCGTGTTGGTGAACTTCATCCGCACCGAGGCGAAAGCACGTACGGACCCAAGGTTCAACCTCTTCACGCCAAGCCCCCCAAACGAGAGAATGAATAAATGGGAGAGGCCCACGAAGACGTGTTTTGTGGGTGTGAACGGACAAGTCTCAGGCACTGCCAAGTTCGAGTCTAAGGAAAGCAGGGAACGTATTGACCCGAATAAACATTGCCCCCTGCACAAAAAACCCCATCCTCTGAGGAAATGCAGAGGTTTCCTCGAGAAGAGCTTAGATGATCGCAAACAGCTTCTGAAAGAACACTACGTCTGCTTTCGCTGTTGCTCGTCAACAGAACACTTTGCAAAGAACTGCACAGCCAAGATAACATGCACCGAGTGTGGTAGCGCTGCCCACGTGACAGCCCTCCACCCTCACCCACCTACCTGGAAATCTAAATCGTTCCCCTCCATCTCAGAGGATAGCGGGGAGGAGGACAAAGCTGATAACCAGGAGGTCAACGCAACGTGCACACAGGTATGTGGGGAAGGTCTGAGTGCTAGAGCGTGTGCTAAGATCTGTCTCGTCAGGGTGTTCCCAAACGGACGAAGAGAGGAAGCCAAGAGAATGTACGCTATATTGGATGAGCAGAGTAATCGCTCCCTCGCGCGGTCAGAGTTCTTCGAAGCCTTCAAGATCTCCGGGCGCTCGTACTCATACACACTAAAGACCTGCGCGGGACGTACGGAGACATCAGGAAGGAGAGCCAGCGGCTACACCGTAGAGCCGTTGGACGAGAAACTGAGTATCTCTCTGCCTACACTCCTCGAGTGTAACCAAATTCCCAACATCCGCGCGGAGATTCCCACCCCCGGTGTGGCCTATCATCATACCCACCTAAAACGCATCGCTGACAAGATACCACCTCCGGACCCAGACGCCAGCATTCTTCTCTTACTGGGCAGAGATATCTTACGGGTCCACAAGGTCCGAGAGCAAATAAGCAGTCCAGGAGATGCTCCCTTCGCCCAAAGGCTTGACCTGGGATGGGTCATCGTCGGAGACGTGTGCCTCGGAGGTGCTCACAGACCACCGGAGGTGAGAAGCTACAAAACAGCCGTTCTAGGGAACGGTCGTACAAGCCATCTCCAGCCATGTAACAACCAGATCAAAGTGACAGAGGTGTTTGAACAAGCACGTGACTATCAACAACATCCAGCGCGAACCCCGACGACGCTAATCGGAGACAATTTGGGGCAAACCGTCTTCGCTCGCACTCCCAACGACCACAAACTTGCTCCATCCAGGGAAGATTTGGAGTTTCTAAGGATAATGGAAGCCGAGTGTTGCCAAGACAGCTCCAACAGTTGGGTCGCACCTTTGCCGTTTAGGTCACCGAGGCAGCGACTCCCTAACAACAGGAAACAGGCTCTCGAACGCCTCGTCTCACTTCGGCGCTCACTGGAAAAACGACCACGGATGAAAGCCGACTTCCTAGAGTTTATGGAGAAGATGCTCAAGAAGGCGCACGCAGAAGCTGCCCCTCCCTTGCAACCCGGTCAGGAGCGTTGGTACTTGCCCCTGTTCGGCGTGTACCACCCCCGGAAGCCGGACAAGATCCGCGTGGTCTTCGACAGCAGTGCATCCTATGAGGGAGTATCGCTCAACGATGTCTTACTCAGTGGTCCCGATCTTAATAACAGCCTACTAGGTGTTCTTATGAGGTTTAGGAAGGAACAGGTTGCAATCACCGCCGACATCGAGCACATGTTCCACTGCTTCATCGTGAAAGAAGACCACCGGGATTTTCTCCGCTTCCTGTGGTATAGAGACAATGACCCTACCTCTGACGTCGTGGATTACAGGATGCGGGTGCATCTCTTTGGTAACAGCCCCTCGCCTGCCGTCGCAGTGTATTGCCTGCGGCGGGCGGCTAAGGCAGCAGAGGCCGACTACGGCAGCGATGCTAGGAGATTCGTCGACCGCGATTTCTACGTCGACGATGCCTTAAAGTCTTTCAGTACAGAGGAAGAAGGCATCGCAGTTCTCCAGCGAGCGCAGAAGATGCTCGCGGCTTCCAACCTCAGGCTGCACAAGGTTGCATCAAATCGTTCCGCGGTCATCAGAGCATTCCCCTCCCAGGATCGCTCTCAGGATTTCAATGGCCTGGATCTCTCCATCGATGATCTGCCTATCCAGCGTAGCCTGGGACTGTTCTGGAACATGCGCACGGACACTTTCACGTTCCAGATCGAGATCGATCAGAAGCCGTTCACCCGCAGAGGGGTACTCTCGACCGTGAACAGTCTATACGACCCCCTAGGGTTTCTAGCACCCATCACAGTTGATGGAAGACGGATCCTAAGAGAACTCACCTTGCAAGCGGAAGATTGGGACGCACCCCTTCCCAAAGACATGGAGACCGAGTGGACTAGATGGAAACAGTCTCTTCAAGACCTGGAGGGGCTCCAAATACCACGGCCTTATACGTCCCTCTCCACCACAGGCGCCCTAAGGAGAGAACTCTGCGTCTTCGCCGACGCATCGGTCAGAGCAATAGCGGCCGTAGCCTACATCAGGGTAACTGGCAAGCAGGGACAAACTGAGATTGGGTTTGTCTTTGGGAAATCGAAGTTGGCTCCCCAACCTAGCCTAACTGTCCCTAGACTTGAACTTTGTGCTGCTGTGCTCGCCGTCGAGATCGCCGAGATGATAGTCGCAGAGATGGACACAACGTACGACAACATCACCTACTACACAGACAGTAAGGTCGTACTGGGATACATCCATAAACAGTCAAGGAGATTTTATGTCTACGTACACAATAGGGTCCAACGTATCCTTCAGTCACCCTGTCCCGGCCAGTGGAAGTACGTTCCAACGCATCTTAACCCAGCTGACGTTGGGTCAAGAGCTGTAGCATCAGCCCTGCTCAGCAGTACACCATGGCTCAAAGGACCAGCCTTTCTTTGCGACGCATCAGGGCATCCATCCGAGCTTCAAGAGACGTACAATCTTGTCGACCCCGACATCGACGCCGAAGTGCGTCCACAGGTGACGACGAAACTCACCCATGTCGCTAAAGGCGTGGTACGCCCTCAACGCTTTGAACGCTTCTCCAAGTTCAGCACACTCCATGCAGCCATTGCACATTTGATCCACGTAGCTAGCTCCTTCGCTCGCTCGACGCAGGGCGAATGTCGAGGCTGGCACATCTGTTGTCCTACGGAAGAGGAGCTGCTGAAAGCCAAAGTGTGCATCGTAAAGAGTGTCCAGGGTGAGTGCTACGCGGAAGAGCTCAAGTGTATCGGTTCTGGAGTCGACATACCATCTTCCAGCAGCTTGTGGAGATTGCATCCCATTATGGACCAGGATCGACTACTCAGGGTAGGAGGTCGGATCGAGCAGTCAGGCTTAGGCATGAACGAGACTCATCCCATCATCATTCCTGGCCGGCATCACCTCGCAACTCTGCTTGTGTCCCACTATCACGAAGCAGTAAAACACCAGGGGAGACATCTTACTGAAGGTGCCGTTCGGGCCGCAGGTTTTTGGCTCGTGGGAGCCAAACGCTGTATCAGCAGTCTGCTCTACAGATGCATCACTTGTAAGAAGCTGCGAGGGAAGGCCGAACATCAACGGATGGCAGCCCTGCCGGCAGAACGGTTACAAGTAGCACCTCCCTTCACCTACATAGGTGTCGATGTCTTTGGACCGTGGGGCATCGTTTCACGCCGCACAAGAGGAGGAGTTTCGAACTCCAAGCGATGGGCGGTGATGTTCTCGTGTATGTGTTCCAGGGCAGTGCACATTGAGGTGATCGAAGCCATGAGTGCCAGCAGCTTTATTAACGCCTTGAGGAGATTATTTGCGGTCAGGGGCCCCGCGAAGCAGATGCGCTCGGACTGCGGAACTAACTTCGTCGGCGCTTCCCGTGAGCTGGGGATGGACAAGGAAAACTCAGGGTTCGACAGGGTGGAGAAGTACCTCAGTAAACAGAGCTGCACCTGGGTGTTTAACCCACCCCATGCATCCCATATGGGTGGCGCATGGGAGAGGATGATCGGCATTGCCCGCCGTATCTTGGACTGCATGCTGCTTGAACAGAGAAAGTCTCGCCTGACGCACGAGGTTCTGACCACGCTTATGGCCGAGGTAGCAGCAATTATGAACGCAAGGCCGATCATTCCAGTGTCATCCGACCCCGAGTCGCCCTGCATCCTCACACCAGCCATGCTCCTGACTCTCAAAACAGGCTCCGCGCCTCCTTTGCCGTCAGGCAAGTTCGAGGAAGCAGATCTCTTCAGGGAGGAGTGGAAACAAGTTCAGGGCCTGGCAGACATGTTTTGGAACAGATGGAGGCGTGAATACCTCAAAACACTGCAACTTCGAAACAAGTGGCAAGGGAAACAGCCGAATCTTCAAGAAGGGGATGTAGTTCTCTTAAAGGATGATCGGGCAGAGAGAAATGAGTGGCCCATGGGCATCATCACGAAAGCCTTTCCAGGGAAGGACGGTCTGGTCCGGAGAGTCGAAGTGGAGGTCGTTAAAGATGGAAATAGAAGAGGATTCTCTCGTCCCATTACAGAAGTAGTTCTGCTTCTTTCTCCAAAGTCTGACTCTGCCAATTGATGTGGGCTCTTAAAGACCCCAAGCGGGGAGTGTTATGCCCCCAGAAATGTGTTCTTTGTGTTCTCTTTATCTCGCTATCGTAGCTTAGAGCGGTGTGTGTATTTTCGTAACCATGACAACACGAGAGCAGTTTACGCTGAGAGTCAGGAAGTGAATCTACTGTGTGACTCGGGATATTAGTGTGTGGGCTCATTCAACCGCCAGCTCCGCCGTTACAGGATTAATCCTTTTCTCTTCGCTAAGGCATAGTCTGTGAGTATAATTCATTTTGTACAATTAAGCGGTGAAGCGTTTTGAACCGTTGTCTGTTATTCGGTTAACTTTATTGTGTCTCATATAAGCTATGCGGCTAGGCTGTCAAGCTGTGATAATTAGCCAGATGCTTTGAGCTTATTGCATCTATAATACATTTCATATATTTCATTGTATTGTGTTTACAGTATATTTCATTGTATTGTGTTTACAGTTTCACAAAAGTGCCCAGTAAAAACTTCTGGAATCCAATCGTCTGAGTCCTGGAGATTTTCTTGGGAGTGTTTAAGCTGAATGGAAACTTAGCCCATTACACGCACATTCACACCTAGTGGCAATTTGGATTATCCAATTAACCTATCCCCACAAGCTGCATGTCTTTGGACGGTGGGAGGAAGCCGGAGTACCCAGAGGGAACCCACGCAAACACGGGAAGAATATGCAAACTCCACACAGAAAGACCCCAGCAAAAAAAACAATAATTGCTAAAAGAAATTTAATTTGTAGTTCTAAATAAATTCTAAATGCATTTAAGACGTTTTTTACTGACTTTATGTCTCTTCCACGATGTTATTTCTCTCTCCAACAGCGTAGGTTACAATTACATTAGCATAACCAATTATGCAAATTAGGGATAACATCATTTAGCGACTTCTAGCGACTTTTAGGACAACCAATAGCGATTTTCCTTACGTCATCAACGTGTGACAGTGGGAGAGCGTAAGGTCATTGACCTCACCGGAGTTTTACTGCAGTTCAGGCTCCTAACGACACAAGGGCTATATCCCAATTCAGGGTCTGCAGCCTTAAAGTGCGCAGCCTTAACCGTCCACAAGGGCCGCGTACTTAAAGGCCGGAAGTGAGAGGCTTGTGAAATGGGATGGTCTAGCCTCCGTCGCGCTGCCCTGGATGCCTAGCAACCATTACACTAACAGCTGGAAACGTTTCATACAGCTTTGACAGAAATGAAGGAGAAAATCTTTTGTTCATTTGTTTGTTTGTTTGTACATGAGCTTTGATTTGATAAGTATCTGAGGCTGACTGTGAAATCATGATTATTGGGCTTCACTTCTGTACAGAACAGTCATTTAAGATTACCTAGTAAATAACAATTAGCTAATGTTGTTCATGAGATTAAAGTCATCTCACTTTGGTAATGTAAATATAATATGGCCAATATTAAAGTTATAATTTCAATCATTATTAGTTATTACAGCAGTGAATGAACTCTGTTTCAAATACTGAGCTTCAGTAAAGATTCAAGCTGCATTTATTTATATTATTTATATTTCCTGTCACCTTAAATCTTCACTCAAAGACAGGTTTCTTTGACACAGTATATATAACTGTGTTATATATATGAGAGACAAATATTGTTCTTTTAATATGTTGGCATTACTAAATTTGTCTCAGTGCTTAATTTAAATATCCATAAAATCATCACATTCTCTGTAAGATTAAGGTCAATTATTGAACGGCGTATATTTTAAAGTAAAGGCTTTAAAACCAAGTTAGTACAAACATTGCTAATGTCACATAACTTTGCCAACATTTGGCCAACAGTAATGTTTTAATGTTCTTCGTTATTAAACATTCACACATAAATAAGTAACATAATATTCAGTACTTACTTTTAAAAGTTTACTCTTCGGCCGCTCCTCTTCGGCCGTTTTTTTTTCCGGCAAAATTATCCACACCCACCGCCCCGCTATGCATTCTAGGATATGTTGGGCTACGAAGTCTACACCGCCACATCCTTAAAATTCAATGAAATGAAGGACGCATTTGAGGACCGCATTTCGAGCAGCCTTTGAATTGGGACAGCCTTCGTCGTGTCGCTGTGACGTAATTGGCCTTAAAATGCGGCCTTTAAGGCTGCAGATGCTGAATTGGGATACAGCCAAGGTAAGTTTAATTTTGGTCGTGTCCAAATTCATGGGCTGCATCCTCCTGGGGCCGCATTTGTAGACCGATTACGTCACAGCAATGCGCCGAAGGCTGTCCAAATTTGTAGACTCCTCCGAATGCAGCCGACAAATGCGTCCTCCTTTTCCCCGAATTTGAAGGATGGGTCGAGTGTGTCCTTCGTGGCCTACCATATCCCAGAATTCATAGCGCGGCCCAGCCAAACTCCAGTTTCCAACAATGACGGCTGCTACTAAGTTTTAAAATTACTCATACTAATCTTTCTGGGTCACAAAATAAACTTTTAACATATTTTCAGGTGAGAAAGTAGCTGTGTAAAAATCAAATATCTGCTTGGTTTATGTTAAAATCCAGTGGCACCAAGGTATCATACAATAAAATAATGTGATTAATACATAAGTAAAATAAATTCCTATACATGCCCCTTCCTGATTTCTTATGTTTTAACATGTTTGTTACACTTACATGTTTCCAATTTCAAATGTTAACACAGATGTTCAGAGTAAATACAGACTGTAGTTTTTTAAATGATGATTTCATTTAGTTTGGGGAAACAGCTCTCCAACTTTACCTCATGTAGAAAAAGTCATTTCCTTCTAAACCTAATAAGTGGTTTTGTCATCTAGCAAGAACTGCAATCAAGCATTTGCAATAACTAATAAAAAAAGCACTTGGGACAATTGTGTTGGTGACAGCTTTTGTTATAATATCAATAATATTTATATGAATATGGGATACTGTTACATGTTTGCACAGACTTTTGTGAAATATGGAGACACTCCTGGCATTATATGACCAAAGTGAGACTCATTTTTTAGGGTTCATGCAGATGAGTGTGAAGATCCAAACAATCCCTGTCAGTGATGGAGAAGCTTTGATGAAAATATTTGGTAAAAAGTTCACCAGCATGAAGGAAATGAAGTTTCAAACTTTCCTTAGGAGGACCCCAGCACGCCTGCTTAAAGAAAAGTGAGTGTGGCGATGTGGATGCTTGCAGCGACTGCTGTATAGAGGCCATCCTGCTACACATGAAACACATCAGAGTCATAATTGTTATTTTAGTCACGTGTTTGTTTATTATCCTTATTGTTTTATCTGGGACTGTTTGCAGACATCTCAGCGAGAGGAGACACCAGCATCTGAACAGAGACTCAAACCAGCAACCTGCAGCTCCCTGCTTGGCTGCTCCAGTTTTCTCCTCACTCATGTTGCCCACCAGTGATTTCTAGCTGCCCACCCACACAGCAGGCTAGAATAAGCGCTGAGCCTCAGCACCCAATACTTGGACATGTTTTCTTTATTAAATAACGAACCAGACCCCAAAAAGTAAACAGCTGTTATTGCTAGGCAACGGGAGCAGCATTTGGCAATGCAGCACCTGACATTCCTGACCATGTGGGTGGAGCATGCATGAAATGGAATGTTAGTAGAACTGTACAACACAAGCACTTAGTTCCAGCATGTTTCATTGTATCCAGACACAGCTAGAGACACATCTACAGCAGCATCTCTGTGCAGGACAAACGACAGTTGACGAAGAAAACATCGAAAACTTCACTTCACTCCTCTACAAAACGTTGGCTCCTTTGTTTAAAAGGCCAAAATGAATCGAGGGAGAACGAGAAGAGCATCGGCGAGTGCTTCACCTCACAATTCAGTACAGCTGATTAACCTGCAAGAAGAATTTCAAATGATACAGGCTGAAAATGTCAAATTAAAAGAAGAGGCAGAAAAATCAAGAGGAGAAGCTAAAAATTCAAAGTTTGAAACTGAAGTAGTATTGCAGGAATTGCTACATGTGGGTCTCAAACTTAAAGGAGAGAAAATGGGAAAACAACAGGCAGAAAACGAGAATGAAAACATGAAGAAAGAACTGTTGGAAGTTCAAAAAGCGTTGGAGGAAGAGAAAAGCACAGCACAAGGAGCCAAAAATAAATATCAAACTGCAAAGAAGGAGGCAGGAAATGTGATTCAGGAATTACAGGAGGTGCAGGAAGCTTTTGAAGAGGGAAAAAGGAAAATGCAGTTGGCAACACAAGAAGCTGCAAATGTAATGGCTGAAGCTGAAACACTAAGGAAGGAATTACTGTATGTAAAGCAACAACTTGAAGAGGAGAAAAAACGTAAACATGAGGCAGAAAATGAGATTGAAAATTTGAAGAAAGAATTGTTGGAAGCTCAAAAAGTGTTGGAGGAAGAGAAAATTAAAATACAGGAAGCAAAGAAAGAAATGGAAGATACAAAGAGCTACACTCAAAACATGAAGAAGGAACTGATGAAAGTGCAAGAAGAACTTGCAGAAGAGAAAATTGAGGTGAAGGTATTCAAGAAAGAAATGACGGTGACCAAGAAAGACTGCAAAGACGCACTGAAGGAAATGCGAAAGCACAAAAAGGAAGCTAAAGAGCTCCTCAAACACAAAGTGAAACTGGCCAAACAGCAGCTGAAAGAAAAATTTAAAGATGCCGAGGAGCAGCTCAACAAAACCTTAAACGAACTGAAGGCAAAAGAAAAAGAAAAGAAAGCCGAGGACAGGAGGGGATTCTGGAGCAGACTGCTGAGAAAGAACTGACCCAGCAGCATCAAGTTTGAGGAGATCAATAGTTTCTTCCTCCTTCCCCCTCTCTCCACCTTTCTTTCACCCCATCCTTCTTCTTGGGACGTTTGTTTGTTTTTTAAAAACTCTAATCTAAATACATGTACTGAAATGCACAAATAAAATTGCCATAACTTGACCTCATGTTGCCTGCTTCTTTTTTTGTGTGTCTGTGGATGTAAAACAGTAACACACTTTCTGCTCTGTGTCTTTAATTGTAAATAAATGCAATATGTTTTCATTTTAAAATGCATTCCAAAAAACTTCTGCTCTAAATCTTTTTTTTTTAGCAAAAAGCTTTTTTTTTTTTGGCTGTTGTGGAAGTTTTCCATTTAAATAAAGCCTGCAGACGAGCGGTGAGCGGTAGCTAACATTCTTTAATCAAACACACAAAGAACAGACAACCAAGCTTGATGAAGTCCCTGCATGACCGCGGGACAGACGGTCAGCAGAGTCTCCCTGAGCCTAGCATGGCTCTCAGTTAAATATCTCCAGGAACAAAAGGCAGTACACAGCTGTTTCACACCTTAACACTAGAATTACTGAGCCTTTTTCCCCTGGTGCAAGTCCCTACTACTAGATTTACTAGCCCTGCGCAAATTTGCGTAAATTCCACTGGCACTGCGTTGTCTTTACAGTCCCTGGCATAGCAGCTGCAGCAGCTTCAGCAGCCTGCGTCTGTGCTAATATTTCCTTGTGCTACATGAATCTGCAACGAAGTTCCTGAGCTAGAATACTCAGAAACAATCTTCCTTTTCCTGTCCACCCTGTACATGCCTTGTACAAAATGTAGGCATTCACCACCGCCAGGTCCAGCATATTGTAGAAAACCGCTACTGACCACCTGCGTGTTGCTGCTCTTATGGAATACATCCACACAAGTTGAGTAAGTTCACGCCAGACTTTATTCACCGTGCCCCATAATGGCGTTTTGCGCTGCAGCAGTCTGTGCGACAGTGACAGTGAAGTAAAGAAATTGTCTGTTGTGACGTTTCTCCCATCATCCAAAAACGGCTCCATCAGTTTCATGACCACGTTCTCTGCCAGCCTCTCTCCCTTCTGATGACTGGGGTCTTTTCCCAAGTAAGGAGATGCACTGCAGACATATTTGGTGTCCAAGTCCGTGGCCATCCAGAACTTGATCCCAAATTTGTCTGGCTTGGTTGCGATATACTGTGTGAATGGACAACGAACCTTGGTAGGGAACAGCTGTTCATCTATGGTCATGTGTTCTTCTGGAGTGAAACTCTTAGCACAGTTCTTGTTGAACCGTATCCAGATGTCGGAGATCACCACAAATTTATCTGTTTTCACCCGTTCTGCCCGCGTGTCCTTGTCATCAAATCGAAGGTGTTGCATAATTGAAATGAATCTATCTCTTTGATTACTGGCACCAGAAATCTTTCTGACCAGCAATCCACAATGGCACCAACAGGACACATGACTGCTCTTACAAACAGGATTGAAATGAATGCCATCAGTTCATGAACTGACAAATTCCAGTCCGGCTCTATTCTGTGGGCTTGATGGACCATACACTCCCTGATGGTCTGCAGCATTCCCACGTCTAACAAGCAAAGGAAGCTTTGGAGCACACTTTTAATCATACGCTGTCAGAAGATAAACAAATAGAGAATGGTAAATTTACATGGACCTCACTCTAAACGGGTTTATATAAATATCATATGTAATCTGGGAGTGACAAACCTTAGCAGACTCTGTGGGTCCAGCTTGTGCAGTGAAGCACGAGCGATTTGCTACTGCACTGGGCATTCCAATGTCCAATGTTTTTTCTTGAGAACTGAGATCTGACATTTTTTTGTCTGATACCTGACAACTTTTTTCTTGAGAACTGAGACCTGACATTTTTTGTCTGATACCTGACAACTTTTTTCTTGAGAACTGAGACCAGACAATTTTTTGTCTGATACCTGACAACTTTTTTCTTGAGAACTAAGACCTGACAATTTTTTGTCTGATACCTGACAACTTTTTTCTTGAGAACTGAGACCTGACAATTTTTTGTCTGATACCTGACAACTTTTTTCTTGAGAACTAGGACCTGACAATTTTTTGTCTGATACCTGACAACTTTTTTCTTGAGAACTGAGACCTGACAATTTTTTGTCTGATACCTGACAACTTTTTTTCTTGAGAACTGAGACCTGACGTTTTTTTTGTCTGATACCTGACAACTTTTTTCTTGAGAACTGAGACCTGACAATTTTTTGTCTGATACCTGACAACTTTTTTCTTGAGAACTGAGACCTGACGTTTTTTTTGTCTGATACCTGACAACTTTTTTCTTGAGAACTGAGACCTGACAATTTTTTGTCTGATACCTGACAACTTTTTTCTTGAGAACTGAGACCTGACATTTTTTTGTCTGATACCTGACAACTTTTTTCTTGAGAACTGAGACCTGACAATTTTTTGTCTGATACCTGACAACTTTTTTTCTTGAGAATTGAGACCTGACATTTTTTTGTCTGATACCTGACAACTTTTTTTCTTGAGAACTAAGACCTGATAATTTTTTGTCTGATACCTGACAACTTTTTTCTTGAGACCTGACGATGTCCTAAAATGTACACCGTAAGAATGACAACGATCATTGGGGCAGACTCATTCCCAGTGGGAGGTGGACTCTGCAAGAGCTGGCCTTTGTCATTGATTTTGTTCAAAAATTTCATGACAGAATTTCTAGATGTAGCCAAATGGGAGACGTTCTCCACTTTGGTGGCTGCAGGATCTCGTCTCTGCTTTTTGCAGATGATGTGATCCTGTCGACTTCATCAGTTTTTGACCTCCAGCTCACAGTGGGGTGGTTAGCAGCTGTGTGTGAAGTGGCAGGCTTGAGCGTCAGAGATGAGTGAAGATGAATAACTTTAAGTAGCCTTTTTCCACTAATTCCTACTCGGCTCAACTGGACACAGCTTGACTTAATTTGATTTTCAGTTACACTATCATGACTTAAGTCACACCACTTACTAGTCAATTATGCCATGTCCACACTATTATGTTTTTGTTTGAAAACGCATCGTTTTCTCTCCATTTTGGCTTCCCGTCCACACTGAGACGGCATTTTCACTCAAGGAAAACGCAGCGTTTTAAAAATTTCTCTTGAAATGCATACATTTGAAGCTCTGTGAAAATGACTGAAAACGATAGTGTGCACGCGGAGCGTTTTCAGACGGAAACGCCGTTTTCAAATCTATCCGGGCTAGCGTGGACGTAGCCAGAGATGAGTGAAGATGAGTAAGTTTAAGTAGCCTTTTTCCACTAATACCTACTCGGCTCAATGGGACGCAGCTTGACTTAATTTCATTTTTGGTTAAAGTTTAGTGCCACCTAAAGGTGTGGGGTCAATATGGCAGCATGGCTGAAAGGCCTGTAACATCATGAGACACTAACACCACAACAATGGAGGACATTGAGGTAATGGCATACTTGCTGCTAGGGGGATCACGTTTTGTCAGACTCAAGGATCTTGTTGGTATTTTTATGTTGGCTTTTCTCTCATTGCCAGGTTTAAGAAATGGTGCTTTTGATTTTCATGAAGGAGACGCTATCATGACTCAAGTCACACCACTTCACCCCAGTCAGTAGCATGCAGTCTGCTGACATCAAATTTTCGAATCACCTCAGATTGTTTGGAGCCCCAGCAAAGTAGGTACTAAAAAAGTACCTAGTACCAAGTACGATCACTTAATGGAAGCGATTTGAGCCGAGTAGGTACTAGTGGAAAAGGGCTATTAGAGTCCTGGTTACCACTGATGGGAGAGTGGTGCAGGAGATTGACAGATGGATTGATGCAGATGTTGCACCTCTCTGTTGTAGTGAAGGGAGAGCTGAATGTATAAACGAAGCTGTTGGTTTACCTGGCGATCTACATTTCCACCCTCACAAGTTCTTGGTAAGTACCAAAAGAAGGAGATCACAGATACAAGTGTGGAATTGAGTCCCTTCTGAAGAGCGACTGGGCTGTCTTTGTACGAATTTGACCATTTGTAAGTAAGTAAGTAAGTAAAACTTTATTTATATAGCACCTTTCAAGATAAAAATCACAAAGTGCTTCACAGAAGCTAAAACCTAAAAATAAAAATCAACTAAAAGCAAGTTTAAAAAGATGGGTTTTTAGCTGTTTTTTAAAAGCGACCACTGAGTCCACAGATCTCAGGCTCAAAGGGAGAGAGTTCCACAATCTGGGGGCCACAGTTTGTGAGGGACTTGGACTCCTCCATGTCAAAAAGCATTAAGCGGGGTGGTTCAAGCGTCTAAGTGGAATGCCTCCTGGGTGTCTTATGGGGAAGGGATGGGTATCGTTTAGGTTTTATCCAATACCAGTACCAAACCGGTACTTTTGAAACGGTGCCGGTGCTTAAACGGTGCTCAAACCGGTGCTTAAAGAATGGAGAACACAAAATTGGTCCAAAAACCTCTCATGTTCAACTGTTTTTTTGTAAAAAGATAACAATGTTAGCCTTTTTTGCAGCTATAGGGGATTTATGGTATCACTCTTGGCTGGAAGCAGTGCTTAAACAATGGAAAACACAAACTTTGTCCAAAAACCTCTCATGTTTAGCTGTTTTCCACTTTTTCTTTGGTCATTTTAGCCTTTTTGGCCAGGGTGAAGGGAGTATCTGCCATCAAACAAGAAGACAGCCGCATGTAACTACGCCGGTGTTTGCTAGTTCACCTTACATGCATTAATGTAATAACGTGGTTAGCCTACTCAACGTAAATTACACACGAACATCATTCAGCTACTCACGCAGAGAAGAACGGCTGCCATCATCATCCGTCATCATTTCTGCTACACTGGCAGGGCTACGAGCCAGGACTCTACTCTTCGGGTTTTTGGGGGATGTTGCTAACTCCAGGTCAGATAACAGGCAACCCACGTGCAGTAGATGTGCTCGATGTGAGGTCTCGCAGCAAGCTATCAAATACGGCGCATTTCTCAGCTTTTAACAAAATGCTATACCAGATGTTTCATCAGATTTGAGGACTTACCTCCTTTGCACAGTATCACCTTAAAGCACTTGTTGCAGGCTGCTGAGTTTGCATCTTTTGCTGTGAAGTACAGCCAGACTTTGACCGCTTCGCTTTGGGCATTTTTAATCTGTAGCTTTGCTCTAAAAGAACGTACGTACCTGGGCCCGCCTACTACGCTCACAAAGGTAAAATGATTGGCTGGAATCCAAAGTGTATGACATCTCAGGAAAAATAATAATAAAGCACCGAAATGTACGCTGCTTTTCGGTCTGGTTACTACCGTTTATGTCAGAACCTGGTGCCATAATGGCACCGGATACCGGTACCCATCCCTACTCCTAGGTGAGGTATTCAGGCATGTCATACTGCGAAGATGCCCTTGGACAGATGCACTGGAAAGATTATATCTATTAGCTGGGCTGGAAATGCCTCCTCAGGAGTTGAAGGAGGTTGCTGGGGAGAGCGAGATCTGGGCATCTCTGTTTCGACTAGTGCTCCTGTGACCTGGACCTGGATAAGCAATAGAAAGTGGATGGATGGATACATGCCAGAAAAATAAATAAAGCTGTTCTGTCAGTGCCAATCACACCTCTGGAGTATACTGTGGATTAAAACACATTCAGAATTCAAATGAAGAGGTAAAAGAAGCAGTGGTTGCATAAATCACAAGACTGTGTTTGTTTGTTTATTTAGGTTTATGCAGGTTTTTTTTTAATTTCAGTTGTTGTTAAATTTGTTTTAACACACTGGTTATGTTTCAGCACCAAAACTTAGAAGAAGTATATAGTATAAGTTGCCTCCGTTCACATTATTGATGAAGGTTACTCAACATGTTAAAATCTGACGTTCAGGGTCATCACCAAAACATTCCTATGTGAAGAACTGGGATTGAGCCCTGGCTCAAAATTGCTTCGCACACATGCCTGCTTTCTTGTCTAAGGTATGAAAATACCGTAAGCTGGACTGTGAGTAGGTGACAAGGATAAAGTAGGATAAGGTGGGAAAGAGAGAGGTGTGAGATAAAAAGGAAGGATGAGAAGAATGCAAGAGGGAAGAGGAAAGGTGATACGGTGGGCTAAGGAGTTGACAGATTGATGGATGACTTCGCTGTAGATGGATAGTGAGCTGAAAGAGAGCAGCAAAAAGTCACCTAAGCGCTGCCTTCACACACATGCAGATATAACCCAGATGCAGATGCATTTATAAAATCAAGTGAAACAACATATAAACTGTCAAAACTTTAACCCTCAGACTACCGATATATTTAACACATGTGGACGACCAAACGGGGTCACTCAAAGAATAATTTACTGTGGAAAACAATAACAAAATAAAAGTAGCAAAAACTTTTTCTCTCTTATACATTATTAGAGATATAATTAATCTTATCTAAAGATTTTATTGCAATTAATGTGCATATTTTGTGCAATAAAAATCCAAACTTCTCTTAAACAGAGCTTGCAGCTTTTATCTCAGCTACAATAACACAAATCGTATTTATCATCCTTTAACCGTGGTGTGATTTAATTTAAAAAAAAAAAGATTTGTGTTCGATTTGAAGGATGAACCGAATTAAGGTCATTTTGACTCCCGTATAAAATAGTTAAAACAGACACACAACCAGGCAGCCCAGAGATCCGGGCCTCCTCCATGTAGATCATGCTCTAAACACCTCACCCAGCAGGCATCCTGGTCACATGGCCAAATCACGTCAACTGGCTCCATTGATCTGGAGGAGTAGCGGCCATACTCATACTGAGTTCCTCACCCAATTTTTAATGTAGAGCCCAGAAATCCTTCAGAGGAAGCTCATTGTATCTATGATTTCATTCTTTTGGTCACTATCCACAATCTCTAGGATGAGGGTTAAACCAAAATTGTCATGTAGTAAACGTTTAATCGCTCCTCTTCACTAACACACACACATGCGCATTATTAATGAGTATCATGCAGAACAGAGTAGTGTATTGACTAATAACTGTAAACAAGTATCTCCATGGGGTCTAATAGTGATTACTATCATTATTCTTCCTATGATTGCTTAGGCTTGTAGATAGAACATCACCCCGGCCAAATATAACACTACTTATTTAAATCTAGTACATCAACTCACAACATGTGTCACTGACATGCAAAGAGAGCTAAAGACTTCAAGCTGTCAAAGATATAAAAGTCAATCTTGGTTTAATTTATATGGAACACGAGCTTACTTGTTTTATCAGGCAGGAAAAGAGCACCTAATGATTTGTTTTCTGGCACAGTAGCTGTAAATTATGCAAACTGATCACATGGACTTGCAGATAGTAAATGCCAAAAAGGTCTCTACACTCGCAAAACTGCAGCCAACTGTCAAACTTTATGCGGTGTCTGATGCGTCCACACTAAATAGGTGAAAGTACTGGGGCATTTATGCATTACACCTATAGGAGCATGGAAACCCATGCCATGAAGCTCCTGGTACATAGTTTTTGTGCTGATGTTAATGTGAAGGAGTAACGTTAAGCTACTGGCTGAGTTGCTGTGGTTCCTGGACTTTTATTCTTTGTAATAATCCCACTTACAGTTGATTGTGGAATATGTAGGAGGTAAGATATTCCACAAACTGATTTGTTGCATTCATGGCATGCTATTAAAGTACAACACTTGAATTCAGCAAGTTCTTTAGAGCTCATGAATTCAACAATTAAGAGGTGGGTCTCAATACTTGTGTCCATCGATCCATGCATACATCCATTAATCCATCCATGCATCCATCCATTAATCCATCCATGCATCCATCCATTAATCCATCCATGCATCCATCCATTAATCCATCCATCCATCCATCCATCCATCCATCCATCCATCCACCCACCCTCTTCTGCTCATCCTTATCAGCATCGCAGGGGGTCTGGAGCCTCCCACCTACCTTAGGGCATGAGGTGGGGTACACCCTAAACAGGTTGCCAATCTAATGTAGGGCTAAATACATGTATCCATGTCTTTTATTTGAAATTCAATAAGACCTTAGAACCATCACGTGTCCTATTGGCATCAGATTTATGGTTGTGAAGCAAAAGTAAATATATTAGTTTAGAGTTACTTTGCAAAAATTAAATATATAAAAATCTAATATATGCATGTAACATGTTAAATATCCAATACAAAGTATTTTCTGAAGAAACTTTCAAAGGGTTTCTCTTGTATAAATTAGAGCACAAGCGCTATGCTGTTAGCTAAAGTCACTGAATGCACCATGGTTACAAACACTATCTCAGAATTGCATGCAGCAGTGCAGCACTGTGTCACACACTTACTTCAACACATTTCTCTCCCAGTTACCAATTCCATGCATTAACCTAACCAATTTGGCTACTTTAAAGCTAAACAGTGTTACTACAGCAAATAAAATGTGTTTTTAAAGCAACTTATCTACACATTCTAAAAAGAAATAGCAAAACTAATAAGAGCAGAGGGAACCAATGCTTTTCTAGAGTAAGGTGTGAAGCAAAAGGCAGAAAATGTAATATTGCTTCAATCAAGACACTTTCATTTCCTTTTTAATAAGTTTATCACCTTAAACTGAAACCCACCATAGTAATGCACTTATTATTACATGAACTGCTGTCACATCTCTTAATGAACTGAAGAAATGTGATAGCAGGAATGCAAACCCACATCCTCCACACAGAGTTCTTGTAGATGTTACACTCTTTGATCATGATATAGAGCATCGGCATCACAGCTCCGCTCGCACAGACTGCATATGACTGGATGACTGAGTGTTTGTGTTTATTTATGTGAGAGTGCACATTTGGGGTTAGAGCTTGTTTTAAGTGTTATGTGTGTTTATCCGCCTATATGAAAAAAACATTTTCTTTTAGGTCTTCAAAGATTGTGTCATTACAGTTATTCAGAGTAGGGAAACTGTAGTTTGTGGGGATAGGTTAATTGGATAATCCAAATTGCCACTAGGTGTGAATGTGCGAGTGAATGTGAGTGTGAATGGTTGTCTGTCCTTGTGTGTTAGCCCTGCGACAGACTGGCGACCTGTCCAGGGTGTACCCTGCCTCTCGCCCTATGACAGCTGGGATAGGCTCCAGCGCCCCCCGCGACCCTGAAAAGGATAAGCGGAAGCGAATGGATGGATGGATGGATGGAAACTGTAAGTTACTGTTTATTCCTCCAGCAAATATGGGACATAGCGTTTCACTAATAGTGCTCTTTGACTTGGATGAAACATGTCCCTCCATTGCAGCAGTGTACCTGCACAGTAAGTGATCAGTTTTCTTACCACATACTTTTTGTTGTCAAATAACTACTTCCAGCTGCTCGCTTGTCAAACGGATCGGCACAGTGGGTAGATCCACGTGTTTGATTTGACTGAGTTTTACGCCAGATATAATTTCTGAGCAACCCTGAAGGGGATTTGTGTCTCCAGCTGGAATCGAACCAGGAGCTTGAGGCTTGCCTTAACCACTACACCATAATAATCACAATATAATAATGAAGCAATTAAATACAAGCATAAAGTCAAATTTGTAGCACTATGGAGCTTGAAGATGTACTTGTGGTTTATTTCTACTGCAGCTCTAACCACGACTGGGGCTTTATCAAGCTATGCTGATACACCTTCGTCTTTGTTGCAGCTTGGGACCGAGTGTTCATGCTTAACTGAAGTAATTAATGACACTTTGGTCATGAAGGCCCAGGTGATACGATGATTCCCTGCAAGTTAATTTAAGAAACACCTCAGAAAACAATTTAAAGAATTGCTGCATGAATACATAACAGCACTCAACAGCACAGAAAGGGGGAAGAGAATAACATCGACTTCCTTGTTACGTCCTGACTGACTTTGCTAGAAGAGCATCTTCAAATCAGGTCTTTGTGTGGTGTCCCCCCGGTGGGCAGTGGTGCTTAGTAAAAGTGATTAAATGAAGGATAATCACTGAATCAGGGTTACTGAACCTGGGAAAAGAGTTTAGGGTGGTCTAGCCCATTCTCATTCACAAAGTCAGACCATATGGCCATACTGGCCTGATCATCCCTGATCAGCAGAGATGGAAAGTAGCAAAGTAGAAATACTTTGTTACTGTTTTTACTTGTACTCCCTATGTCTTTAAACAAATATCTGTACTTTCTACTCCTCACATTTTAAAAAACATGCTTATTACTTTTGGTTTAACGCATTTGAGGGGAGTTATTATTTTGTTTCTGCAGGCCTTCAAATATCGAACCGACTTGAGCTTAATCAGTAATGCATGAAAGGCAGTCCTGTCTGCATGTTAATCACCAGCGGATGTCACATAAAAAGCGATAAAAGAGGTAAAACCGTGTGCTGTAGTCAGGTTCTAATTCATGAAACATCTTCGGACACAAAGAGCAGTAAACCTCAGAGCAGGAGATCAGCTGATCACAGCCTGTACATTAGGAAAATCTACCGGAGCTCTGAATAGAAATTATTGTGAGTTGTGACTCTTTCCTCCCATGCTGAGCCATTACAATTGATTTAAGGGTTCCGGCTATTGTTTCAAATTTTCCTTCTTTTTATCTGCTCATGTCCTACTTGCCCGATTCAAGCTGAATACCTTTATTAGAATTCAAATTTAGACTGAAAATTATATGGGAAATTCTTTTGTTACACCAATTAAAATGATGATGAAAATAACAATATAATAAGAAGAATATATTATGCATCTCTGTCAGACAAATATATTCTAAAGGATAATAACATGTGGTATGAAAGGTTTCCTGCTTCTGTATTTGTGGCACTGAAGTTGAATCACTCTGTTAGAGATGCTGCTCTTCTTCCTGTTCGGTAAGTGGTGCAGAGGGTGGTCAGGATTATCCAAGATGGATTATGGTTTGTTCTGTGACCCTCCTCTCCACCACAGCTTGACAAAGAGTCCAGTTTAAAGCCAGTCGTGTCATAGAGACATCCTCGTCATTACTTTATTCAGTCCTCTGGTATCACCCAGCAGACTAGAGCAGTGCACACTGCGCTCGCCATGACTGAGTGAGAGAAAACCTCCTTCATTTTGCTGCACAGACTAAAGGATGTCAGTTTCCTTAGGAAATCAGTCCCTGCTCTCCTCATAATGTACAGCCTGTGTTTTGGTCTTCCAGTTCAGCATATTATCAATGAATATATGCCCAAGAACATGGAACACCAAGAACACCACATCAACATCCTACACATGGGTCACGTAGCCATTCTCGTCCCTTTGAAGTCGATCACCATCTCACTGGTGTTATTCACATTTAGAAGCAGATGGTTCGTCTCAGAAAACACCATCAAATCATCCACTATCAATAAAACGACCAACCACTGCAGAGCGGTCAGAGTAGGAGTTGTGTTGAAGATCTGAGGTGTACTAAGTGCACAGAAATGCCTTTCTTTAGTTCTTTTAATTTTTTAATTTTTTTTAATTGATTTTTAGGATTACATTTGTCCATAATCCATTTTAGGAAAGTATATATCACGGACATTTCAGTGGAGCCTGGCAAACTTGGCTCTCCAATGTTTTTAACGTAGAGCAACAGAACAAAATGGAAGACTGTGGAAACATAACAGTGGCTGTAAGCTGGACTTGATCCCACAACAATACAAACCCACTCTATTCACTCCCACTCACTGAACTGCACTGCTGTAGAGTCTGTACCATTTAAACTGAAAGTCTATCTCTGAGGAATGGTGGACGCTGCATAAAATTAACCCTTTAAAGCCTGTACCATGAATTAACTGCAAAAAATTGTAATTTTTTGAAAATGCAGTTTATTGAACCATCGGACAAATATGTTAATTATGACTTTTCATTTTTATTTCCTACATCTGGCATTTTTTAAAATGTCTTTAAAATTTATTCTGCAACTTATTGAAGTTTTTCAAAAATCTCATCGATGATGCCAAAGTCTCCAAAACTCATTAAAAAAAACATTAAAGCATGTCATCTAAAGGTATTATTGTCCTCAAACAGCTGACTTTTCTTGACTTCCCCTTATAGTGAAAACAAATCTCACATGTGCCAAGCTGCCTGGAAGTTTTATGTGGACGTCTACTTCTAGACACTTTGCTCCCCACACCTGTATAACCACACTCTCCCCTTTCAGAAAAATAGTCGAGTATGAGTTTGAAATATCTGATGAAATTCCCATGTGCACTCTTTTTCTTTGAACACAGCTACAGCTTTTCATTCTCATTGTTTTTTACCCCATTTGCAGTCTTAGCAGCCTAACTTTTTAATGAATTACAATGCCAAGTGACCCAGAAGGTACATTTACTCAAGATGATGAATAACAATACTTTTTTCCTTGACAAAAGCACGCATGATAAAATTAACTGCATGTATGACCAACTTCCCAAGAGGCTCTGAACCAACAACACCAACAACTAATTACTGCACAATAGTAACTGTTTCAAACAGGTGGTTGCTTTGCACGGAGTTATATGCACGCAGACACATGAACTACACATGCACACATAATTACTTTGAGTAACATGTACCAGGGTAGTAGTCACACTTTAGACAAATAGACCAAAAGATCCAACCAATAAAAAGAAGCATATTGAGGTTACCGGGCTTTAGGATGAATAGAATAGCAGAGAGGAACAGACTTGAGTTGGAGAAGCTGCTTTAGCTTAACTATTAAAAACAGAGAACATAATTTACCAAGTACTGTACACAGTATTGTGCAAAAGTATTGAGCCACTCATTATTTATTTATATTTTTCTTGTATTTAGTATTCCTTGTATTTAGCATACATGAAAATATAGCATATAGGCAAAGAAAAAGGCAAAAAACTTCCAATACTACCTTTTTTCTTCAACATAGCCTGAACTCTCTTAGACAAGCTTCTTGTAATTTCTTTAAGTAGACTCCAAGAAAAGTTCTTCGGGCCTCTGGAAGGACGTTCATAGTTTTGTTCCATTTGCTGTCCAGATGATCCCACACTGATTCAATAATGTTGAAGTCCAGGCTCTGGGGGGAGCAAATCCATGACTGATAGTGTTCAGTTGTTTGCTTTTTCTGCATTGACAGTGTGTTTGGGATCATTGTCAAGCTGAAAAATGAAGCTATTGCCAATCAGATGCTTTCCAGATGGTGTGGCATGATGGATCAAAATCTGATGGTACTTTTCTGTGTTCATAATTCAGTCAGTTTTGACAAGATCCCAACACCACTGCACTGAAAAAAAGGGATTGGCCAGCTCTTGGATTTACGTAAGCATCTTGCGTGTATTTAACACAATTGCCTCATGCTTTAAAGTTAAGTGTAACTACATGGTGTAGAAACTACATGATATGCAGAGAGGCTAGATTAAATTGTTCATATCATGTTCAAGTGAAGTAAGTCAATAATATATCAATGTTAAATCCCGCGACACTGCACGGGTTTCAGACTCGCGCTCTTTAGATCGTGGTTTCAGGAAGGCATCCATCTCAGTCAAGTCGAGCAGCCACCTCTACTTTTTTTAGTATACCAAAAAAAGTAAATTGGGTGGTTGTTACATTAAAAAAGTCTAACTTGTAATTTGAACACAATAATTTCATGTTTCTATGAACGTAATTAAATCATGAAGAATCTGTACGAAATTCAACAACTTAATTTTGTTCTTGTTGAGACGATATGATACAATCTAGTAAGAGTGGTTAGTTGCTGAACTCATGAAATTCACAAGATCGCACAAGATTTCAAACTGCAGGAAAATCGCTGGAGTTATAAGAGGCAGACAACTACACACGCACCACGTGCATGCTATTGCTATTTATTGTGTATTATTACAAAAACAAAAAAAATTCTGCATCAAATACAGGAAATCATAACTTTCCTAGATTGTTGGTATGGTGGTTAGTGCTGTTGCTTCACAGTAAGAAGGTCCTGTGTTCAAATCCACATTCTGGCTAGTTTGCAGGTTTCTCTCTGGGTATTCTGGTTTCCTCCCGCAGTTAAAAGTCATGCAGTTATTAGAGTTAGGGTTAACTGGTGATTCTAAATTACCTGTGAATGTAAGTGTAAATGGCTGTTTGTTTCTATGTGATAGACTGGTCAGCTGTCCAGGGTGTACCCTGCCTTGTAACCTATCACTTCAGGATTATTTCCCAGCCCTCCTGCAACCAGGATAAAGATAGAAGGATGGTAGTTGTTGAAGACCCATTCAATTTTTATGGTAACCAGGATCTAGACTTTGTTGAACATTATGTAATATGAAGACAGCGTGTAGTATTTAAGTGACCAAGTAGTATTGGGGTAAAAGTTATTGAATAGTGTTGAAATAAAATGACAAAATTGTGAAGGATAAAAATATTTCAAGAGCTCAACTTACTTCATCTGAACATGTTCCAATCGCGTTTTATGAACACAAAATGCACAGGTTTACTGAATATGAAAAAGTTGTGTTGATTTAACTCAGTTGTTTAAGTTTCTGCTAAAGCAAAACATTTGTGTGCAACCAATATCCACTATTGAATCAAGTGAATCCAACATGGCCTTTTTTTCAGTGTGGCTGAAATGTGTCCTGAAACCATGTAAGAGCCTTCCCAAGGTGTCTGTTAAGTATAAACACAATAGTGGTTCATCCCGTGACGTAGGTGCCTTTGTGTGCTTGAATGACTCATTGGTTATTGTTAAGTGGCTGAAAATGTCAGGTACAAAGACTGGACTGAATGAGTAAAAAATGAAAAAACTTCAGAAAGTCTGTCAAAGTCAAAAATTAAAAAGGGTGGCTCAAGACTTGCACAGTACTGTAAAACTTGTGAGTGTTGTCTTTAGGAATCTAGTCTCTAAATTTCCCAGGAAACACAGCACTCAGTGCTGGACGGGAAAAAGACAAAATCCATTTATGTTTGCTGTAATTCTTTATATTTAATCAAACGTATGATTTGTGACTTGAAGCTGAGAAAATTAATTTGACAGTTGGACTTGGAGTGTTCGGACCACCTGGATACAGTCAGAGAAACTCACGAAGCCTCTGGATATGGTGAATACAAGCAATCAAAGAGCTCTGCCTGCTTTTGTGAGTGTGTATGGAAGTGTATTTGTGAATGTGCATTCCTTTGTGTGATACGGGACTCTGAACGCACCTGTGTATACACACTTCTTTTTCTGTTTGTTTGATTGATTATCCAGGAGCCAGTCAACACTTTCCTATCTATCATTCTCTTTTTTCTCTCCACACACACACCCACACACACATATGTACACAAGCCATATAAGAGGTGAAGGCTCATGGCATATTAGCCACCTGTGGGTAAGCCAAGTACTGTGTAAATACCAAGAGGACTAAAGAGATGAGCCATGGCGCCCTGTCAGCCCTAATCTAGGAGGACACCTAATCTCCACAATCCCCAGAAAGCCTCTTCCATCACTGCTAGTTGGAAAGGAATACTACCTGAAGGAACTCCATGAGAATATTGCTGGAGAGAGAATTCCAAAAAACTGTTTTGCTTATTTCCAACTGCCTTTATTGAAGACTCCACCAGAGTAACTTTTTATAAATCACATTTCAACATAATCCTCATTAATGTTATATTGAGTGCAGCCTGGTGCAACACCTCAGCTGATGCACAGTCAGCTGAGGTGAGCTGAGAAGCACAGTCAGCTGAGAAGCAAGCAGTTTTATCTCCCATCCCAACCTTTTAAGACAGCTTTCTTCTAATTGGCTGTCCCTTGCAAACAAACGATTTGGCAGATGGCTGGGGCTTTTATACTCACAGCTAGAATTGTGTGTCTGAGATTACCATTTCATTGTCATCCTCTCTCACTGGCATTCAATATATTCAAGAGTAGAAAAAATGTGTGTATAAACTACTCTGCACAAGTCTTGTTTCATATCTAACCCAAGGGATGAAAAAAGGGGTAAGATGAAACATAACACAACTTAGCAAACAAACAATTTTAAATTGCATCTTTAGACACTTTGTTAATAGCAGACATTTAGAAGAACACATATTCAAAAATGTTTTGGGGATCTTGTCAGAATTGATGGAAATATGAATTATGAAGTATCAACAGATTTTCATCCACCATGCAATACCATCTGGAAAGTGTTTGACTTGCAACAGCATCACAAAAACATGTAATAACCTTTTCGCTGTTTAACAAAATCAACAAATTGATGATTTTCACCACTTCATATATAACAAGACACTTAGTGGTTATAATAGCAAATAGCAAATATTCCATTAGCTGTAGAACGTGCCCATGCCGCAGTTTTGTTTGGTCTGTCCGTGCTGTTGGCAAACTGATAATATAATCACACTGAGAAATACAGATGTTGCTTATATAAATAAACAGAAGACAAATATGGGACCCATTGTGCGTTTATACGCAGAGAATGCTTTTACATCTATGTATGATTGGTAAACCACGCATTGTCTAAATAATAAGTACAGCACACTATCCACCCCCATAAAGGGTATAGTTAAAAATCATTATACAAGATTGTCTTCTAACTAAATGAGCACCCATATAGCCAAATATGATGTCATGACTTTCACGATGATTGCATATTTCCATGTGTTATGGTTTACCTATACATGTCAATAATATGTACCTGATAAAATTATTATGTTTTTTTTTTAAATAAATTTACATCACTTGAAATCCCTTGAAGTTGAGACCTTAGTGAAGATAATACGGGACAGTTTCTCGTCGGTGACATTCCTAAATATCCTTGATGCATATGCTTATACTTTAGCTTATACTCGGAAGAGTGTAGAAGAAAGTGTAATAGAAATAGACAGATGTAGTGGAAGACAAATGTCCAATAATTTGATTGGATTCTTCTGAGGAACATCTGAATACATTCATCTGAACTGAGTATCTGTTGAAATAAATTCCCAGAATCACGGAACGAAGAGCTCCTTTTTTTCCCCTTTCCTGTATTTATTTATTTTTTTCACCGGAATAAGTGCTTTTCTGTGGAAGTGGATTTGAGCTGAACCTTCACCCTAAACCAGTTACTCACACCCAAATGTTACTAATAGCCTATCTGCACTTCAAACAGCACTTGAAAGGTTATTGGGGGAGGGGAGAAAAAACAACAACCAATTTGCATTTTTCAAGCTCTGCTCTGGCAGGTGGAGTGCTAATGAACAATTGTATGATCCATTAATCGGGATCTTGTTTGCACATGGGCGTCATCATAAAGTGCCACTTGAGTTTGCGTGGCTCCATCAGGAAGTCTAATCGAGACAATGGTGCTAATCAGTCCAAAGCAAACAGATCCCCTCCAGTTTAAAATGAACAGAAGCAAATCATGTAGTTAATGGCCTACTGGGGGGGAGGGGGCTGGTTTCATGGAGCCTAAGTGTCAAAAGAATGGGCTCATGTGCGGCGCTTAAAATGCAGGAGGGGAATAACAGTATACATGATCTATGATAATGGACAAATACCAGTGACTTTAAATACATTTTTTATGTATGCCCTCAATATGATATGATAATGTAATATTAAAATGATTGTGATTATGGCTTGATGCATGCTCAATCATCCAGGTAAGCAAATCCCGAAAGGTTTGGGATCTTGTGATTATGGCCATGATCGACTACACCTATGTGTCCTAACCACAGCTGCTGTATGGTTTGCTTTGTTACAATGAATTTAACTAGTTACTAATAATAATCTATATAGACAAAACTCTATTGCATTCTTATTTGTATACATATTCCATTCTTTTGTATATTTTAATACCCTTTAGATTTAGATTGTGCAGTCCAGCGCGTGTATGCTCAGAGTGACAATAAAGTGGTTATTCTAGTCTATTCTAGTTAGCTTCTGTTATCATGGTGTGGGTGGTATTTGATAGATTTATAATTTAAGAACATACGAACAGTAACAAATTAAAGCAAAACAACACCCAACCATAATTTATCCCGCTCTCAGTGAATAAAAAGCATCAACACTTTCTTCTGACAGGCTTTGCTGACCATGTAAAACAAATCAACAAACCCCAAAACTAAAGATTTTTCTCTTTTTTTGTGTATTTTTTTTCCTTTTGTTTTGGAATTACAGAAATACAATTTCTGCCTTTTTTTCCCTCAAAGGTTAGTTATTGTTTTTTATTTCATGCTTTTACTCATTTGGCTTTTCTTTAGTGTAGTTTTAGTAGCTATAACATCCTCCTGCAGTCTTACATAATCTGCCAGTTCCTGTGCTTCTGTTACAGTCACACCAAAAAAAATCGATTATCGGCCTGCTATTTAGGCCAACATTTTCTGCAATTGAGAATGAAGATGTCAGGGACGATTACAAGGTGAGCTGACAATGGCACTTACAAAGCAAGACACACATACACACCTAGTTATCTTGTTGCTAAGCATAAAGGGAGAGTTCCAGCCCAACCAGCCTTGAACCTATTAAGTAATCTTCAGCTATAAGTAATTTTCTTATTAAGTAAATCCGATTTATTGAATTTAATGAAAATTATTTAACATGGCATCTTGAACAGCTAACACGACTTGAAAGAAATCTTGATATCATCAAGGAAAAAGGCTCCATTGGTGCAGACTGCGTGCATAAAAAACCATGAGGATATTTGAATAACTGTAAAAGATGAGATTTCAATGATCACCTTAATCAGGTACAGTAGGTTCAAATAGATCAAGCTTTTACTTTCGTTTCCATGACATGATGACATGTTGCATAACAAGCATTTTAATGAACCCAATTCAGATTATCATTGCAATTGTGCCACTGTTATTTCACACCGCATGCATTCACACTCCATACAGTGAGCCATACGTTTATATTGGTGTAAACACTCAACGGGAGCTGGGGAGGGGGTTGCATGCCCTAATGAGTCTGCACAGAGCTGTTTCCTGTGCAGTGATGAATGATTTACAGTCACTGTGACAAGTTAACTTATTATTATATTATCAGTTTTTCATCTTATTCTCTCAAAGTGTTTCAATTTCCCACTGGTGTGATGTTGCAGTAAACCCATACACAATTAATCTAAAAAGACAGTGATAAAAAAAAACAATGAATCAAGCAGGAAACAGGGCTCAGTAATCAATAATTAAATGACAGTGACAGAGAACGCACAGTGCGAGCTGCAAGGAATGTTCAGCCCCACTTTTGGGAAAGCGAGTGCTCATCAGATTTGCTTATATAGCTATAAAAGCAACGTAAACACCATATATGAAGACACTAGATGTTGTGCTTCTCTATCTCTCCTCTCTGTTCTGTGGAAAAGATACTTGAAAAAGGTTCGGGTGATAGCCATGTGTGTCCTTCAACTGAACTGCAGTGATATGCAAATAGGCACCGATCTACTCAGGAGACAAAAAAAAAGGAGACAAAGCAAATGTCAAACTCTGCTCCCCTGAACTGGGGACCAGGGGTGCAGGAATGGGTGGGTAGGGACTGGTTGGTGGGGTGCACTGGGCTTATGTATTCAAGCAAATGTGCAAAAACACACATTAGTGCACTTATTCATGTGTGGATGTGTGCATGCGTGTTTATATATGCAATTATGAGCTTCTTCAGACATCACCATGTCACAGCTAGCTCATTCTGTCACCCAGCCATCCCGACAAATGCACACACAAGGCTCACAAGCCTTGATGCTTAATGCATGGAGGGGAAGAGGGTGTCTGGTGTTACTGTGAGGCCCTAAGCCTGTTAATGACGCCGGGCACCAGAAGTCCCACAGATGGCTAATCTAACCATTGTCTTCGGCACCCAGCCCCATTCGAGCAAACTCCTACTGCCCCCCCATGCAGCATGCTACTGTTTACCTCTCTTCCAACTAAATCTAATCCTGTTTAGCAACATTCTCAGAACTCTGAATGGCCTCCCCCCCGTACCCTCTCCTACCTCCAGTCCCTCTACCCTCTTCTTTTGTCTTTTCAAATGATAAAATGGGACGGCTGGGTGAGAAAGGGTCACGGCTATCCTCCCTTCTGTAAAAGGAGAGATAGGACCACTGGGGAAGTGCTGGGGGGGTGGGGGGGGGGGGGGGGGGGGGGTGGAGGGGAGCATAAAAGCAAAAGAGAGGGTGGGAAGACCTTGGAATGTTCTGGGTTTCTTTCAAGGCTAGTTCATGCCCCAGCTAATTAACAATTATTCTCCATAGTTCTTGCATTCACTAATATGTTGGGATGATGGATATGGTGCTGACATTTGCAGCCTCCTCATGCTACTCCCAGAGCCCCCACCCTCTCCCTTTCCTCACATCATCTGTCACTCCAAGTTGACTGTGTCAATCTGGGGCCCAGTCTGCCTGATAGACACTCCAGAATTCCTTTCCCTATATGTGGTGGGAGGTGTCCGAGTGTGAAGAGCTGAACGTAAAAGTCTGCCAGACACACACTGGCTGCCTGTAACCTCTGCCGGTGCAGGAATGTCACAAAGCAGCCCAGCTAGGATCAGTGCATTGGGCCTGTGTGCTCACTCTGCCCTCTCTGCTAGTCTTTTTCACTTTTGTTTCCACACATATCAAAGCATTTTTCAGTTCTTTTTCTCAGCTTGCTAATATGACACACTGCCGTTTATACTGATTTGAATAAGTGGATAAGGGGCCCAAAGTCCCACAGAGAATAGGGAATGACTTGAAGCTCTTTCATCGCCCGCTGAAAAGGACATTGTTACTGTCCGAGCTCACCGCCGAGTTCCAGAGGCATTTCAACAGCGAGCAGAGATTACAGGCGATGAAGGAATCCACTTAACATGTTTTGTTTTGTATTTCTATCTTTTCTTCCCCTCCTATTTGCTCAGCGGTGGGGATATGAAAAGGAGGAATTATATACAAATGGGATTGCTTTCTATCTGTTGCACCTAGGCATTGGCACGCTATGACTTCAAAGGCGACTGGAGTGCTTTGAAGTGTAGCTTGAAGAGAGACACATGCTTCTTTCTTGTCGTAATAATTGCTCAGTACATGATACTTAACACCACACCGAATGACAAGCTTGGATTCTAAGAACATGACAACTGAGCTGGGTCACTGTCTCCTTTGACGCCCAGTGTTCTGACAGAATCAGGGTCGCAGGGCGTAGCATGAAGATTTTAAAGGTGCTTTTGCAGTTACTCGGCTCCGTTTGAGCTCAGAGTTCGCTACATTTGTCAAAGCGAAAGATACAGTATTCGTATGCATTTGGAAGAGGCTTATTGTAATTTTTTCCCAATCAGGCGTACTTGGGTATTCTACACATGGTGTGTACAGTATATGCTAAGCTGACCCGAGATGCGGAAATGTTCCAGTGATTAGTACAGGACATCGGCATCAAAAGTTGTTCTCTGTAGCCGTAGTCTACACACAAAGAATTTGACCTTTGCGTCCCTTTCTGTTGACTACAACTGAGTTTGCAAGCACGCAAAATTGTGCCAAATGTTGTCCTTGCCTGTACCCCTAAAGCAGAGCAACACCAGAGAATTACTGATGCATGTAGGCAGCATATTAGTTGTATTTGGCAGCTACATTTTTACTGTGTTACTAGCGCTGGATAGATTAAAATGTAGTTGAGGTCTGATGGCAATCCCAGTGGTTACGTTCTGTTATCAGGTACTACATTCCCTAAAAACCTTTAAAGGAGTTCAGGTAATTTGGGGAAAAAAAACCTATCCAGAGCTAAGTTTATTGTTAAAGGGAATCTTTAGACCTTGGGCAAGACAGCCCCTTTTTGTAGTCTCTCTCCTCTCAATTGAAAGTGTCACATTCCTTCTACCGTCACATCGCTTCATCTTATCATACGCTGAATGCTTCATGCAGCAAATAGTTCACTATGTTTCAAACTTTTTAAACAAATTATTTATTTTTTTAAACTACAAAACCTAGATTTGTGACAACATTTTCCCATAAAATAGATAATCTATGAAATCGACCTTGGACGCTGTAACTCTGTAAAGTTTCTTTTTTTTTTTCATGGCAAATGGGCAAAGCCAGCTTATTCTTGCTTTCACAGCCTGCAGATGAAAAGCAGAATTGCATACAATTGGTGTTTTGGTCACTCGATGTATTAATTTGAGAAGCATTCATTCCTGGTAGAATAAAAAATGTTTTTTGTGTCTATTTAGTCATCTTTTGCTTGTGTTGCTGCCATGTTAGGATTATCCCAAACATTTTCTCTTAAGGAGGATAACAACAATTAGTGTGTTAAATGAAAATAAAGAATAAGTGACAATGGATTAAATTCTCCTGAATATTTTGCTGTTCATTGTTCCTGCTAGAAGCAGAAACTTGGAATTATGTTGCTGCGCACAAGGCTGAAGGTTAAGAAGTCCATGTTCTTGCATTCAAGTAGTCACATCAATCACCCATCCTCACCTCTGTGATACATTTTCTTTAGCATTTATTCAGCTCAGACGGGGTACACCCTGAACCGATCGCCAGCACTGTGGCATGATACTTCAGTCTAAATATATTCCTAGTTCCCCACAATACAGTATGTATACATTTTATATTTTAAACAGTTTTTGTTGTTTATCATGAGACCAATCTGTCAAATCTCAGGTATCCCATGCTGAGACTGAAAAAGAAAAAAAAGAAAGAAAGAAAGACTGGCAGACCAGCAGCATCAGCAGTGTGATTCAACAATGTGGTTTCCACGCTGAGCAATGGGGAGCCTCCAGCACAAAGAGAAGTTCTGTTCCCCCTCTGATGAGCCAGCACAAACTGCCAGCCTCCTCACTGAATCACTCCCCTAGTAAATGTCCTTCACCATCAGCTTTTATGCAGCGCAGCTCTCTCACCCAGACTTCAGGCACTGTAAACGGCAAGCAGGGTCAGAGTAATTGAAATCATTAATCGTGTTTTATTCCACTTTGGGGCAAAGTAAGCTTGAATTGAAAAGAGGTTGGTAATGGCTTTGGATAATGTGCCAGTCTTTGAGGGGAAGCGAATGAAACAATATTGAGTTGCACATGGAATTGAGGTTTAAAGGTAGAATATTTGTAGATTATGTATTACGCTGTCGTTATGAAAATCATTGATTTATTCTTTTGAATTACTTTTGCACTGTATTGATTTATCACCTTAAATTGCAACCACAAAAGCATAAAAAGGAACAAACCCTCTCAGATTATCAAATAAACCTGCTCACATGTGAGAAACTAACTGAGATGAGGCCTTTGTGGCTTTGATATTTAACCTCGGGTCATTTCTTGGAGTAATGCAGTAAAGTACTATTATCTGGACCAGATAGGGCTACAGTTCCACATAGCAGAACACCCAAGGGTGAAAGGGCATAACCTGTCCCCCATTCAGTGCTGACTTCTAGCAGTATGTGATTTGGCTATGACGTTGGGATTTCACCACCACTACCCCCAGCCCTCACTGGTTCTGTCAAGACAACAATCTGAGATAGGATAATTATTATCCTATCTCATAATTTCTCACCTGCCACAACCTTGCAGGCACACTGGGTGAGGATTTCTAAATATGGTAGCCTGCTCCATCTAATATTGGGATTCAGCAGTTTAAAATGTTATCCATCACATCTGTAATCATCCATCCATCCATTTTCTACTGCTTATTGAGGGCAGCAGTCTAAGGAGAGAATTCTAGACTTCCTTCTCCTCTGCCTCCTTCTCCAGCTCTTTTGAAGGCCTTCCCAAGATAGTCGAAATATGTAACTCTCCAACATATCCTGGGTCTTCCCTGGGGGCCTTCTCAGGGAAATACCTCAGCCAGGACGCATCCTAGTCAGATGCTCCAGCCAACTTAGCTGGCTCCTTCCATTGTGGAGGAGTGTTGACTCTACTTAGTCCCTCTTAAATGGCCCAGCATCTCACCTTATCACTAAGGCAAAGCCCAGCAATTCTTTGAAAGAAGCTAATTTCAAACACTTGTATTCTTGATCTAATTCTTTCAGGTAAATGTCCCGCTTTGTTCATCTTTCACTCATGAACAACAAGACCATCTCTTCCTCTACATGTGTTCTGTTGACTTGGAGACAAACTTTGACTGCATCCCTCTGGGGATCCGGTGAAGGGTGCTTTGGGAACACCCCACCCTGTTTGTCTGTATTCCTGGTAATAAGTCTCACTCGGTCCTGGTGGGTTATGCTGTGTTATGCTATGGTGGGTTATGCTGTGTGTCCCAAAGTGGGAGGCTATTTGAATAGCTGTTAATGACTGTTATTTCTACATCTAAAGTGAAGCAGGTCAGCCTCCTTTTTTAAAATTTTTTATGTACAATACTAAATAATATTTACATCTTTTACATTAATTTATAATCTGTAATCACACAATGACTATGTATTTTAATATTTAATGCAATAAGGCTTTAAACAACTTGTGCTAAGTTTTACGCCACTACAGTCAATGACAGGAATTCAGGAGTACATAGAAAGCTTTTTTTTTAACCTTTTCTTTTCTAATCACAAGTAGAAAGCACTACATTAACATTGCTGTACATCGTTATATCATATCCACATAATGCCTGTAAACGCATACAATAAATTTTCAAACTTTAAGAAAAGCTTTAAATTTCAACGAAATGATAAAGTGTTAAGTAATACAGAAATCCTTTTGTCTAAGGGCAGGAAAAAGCATATCACAGTGCTGACTCTGTGTAGTATAGTTGGACATGCATTAAGTGCTGGCTGCAGAAGGAGTGGGATTGCTTCCCTTGCAGTCCACCAGCAAGCATACCTGTCCTTGTCAGGATAACCGGCTTTGGACTGGTTTAACAGTGCTTCTTCCATAGCATGAAATGGACACTTACAGCAATAGCAAGAGCGTGACAGTGAATTCTGCCGTTTAGTTCCTCTTATCAAATCATGTGTTTGCTTTGATTTTTTTCCGTTTGTTTATTCTTGTATATTTTGGTCTTTCTGGCTGTTTGACCGAATTAAATCAGAATCATACACATGAGTGACAATGTGGTGCAAGACCAAGAAAACACAAACACATTCTTGTCTATCTGGTTCACGTTGATCCAAACATAACTATGACCACATAGCTTTGTTTATATGCAAAAGACACTCAGAGACATCAGGAAACCTGACAGCTATTATAAGGGTTGGGAATCGAGACTCAGACTCCCAATTGGAGTTGTTAGCCTGCTTGTCAATTGATCCCAATTATTAGTTCCACTTGCACTTGCATTACAATCTGCTAATTTCAGTTTGTTTGCAGGAGGAAGTTGTGCAGTCTACAGCATGGATATGGACATAAATTTCATTTTTATAGGACAAAAAGATGAGAGATAGCAAAGCGGAAACTGCATCCAGGACAGAAACAGCTGCATTATTCTGCTAACACAACTCCAGCTCTTAGCAAGCATCTGCATGCTAATGCTAAGCTAGCCAAGAACCTAGAGTGACTAAAGCTGAGTGAATGCTGACCCAGATGCCGACCCAGACCATGAACTTCATCAGGTAACAAACTGATAAGCAGTCAGGCTGCAGCCTCTGCTTCTACCTGTTCATATTTCTAAAGTACAATCACCGTGGCGATCACTTTGAAATCTCTTTGTGCTGGTTTTCATCTTTGCTTTGTGCTGTTGGCGAGTGACATACTGCAATACTTTTAAGGAAAGCATTTTGTGTAATATGTGCTATAATTACTTTTTGAGTAACGACCCCAACACTGATCACAACAAAGAGTGGAAATACCTTCAACCATTTGACCCACAGCTTGCAATTAATTTGCATCAATTTAATGTCTTTGATATGTTGCTTAGCAATGCCAGTCACTTTCGGAGTCAATGAAAACCCAATAAGAACCGATAAGAGAATCAAACCAATAAGTGATGTCTGCGTGGCTTGTTACCAGAAATCACAATCGCTAAATTCTTATCCCTATCTTATTCTCACAGTTCCCATCCCTAGCTGTTACAGATGTGTAACCTGCTACACACGTTTTTAACTCGAGCAAAATGAAAATGATGAAAAGCTATAAGTTGTGTCACAGAGATACTTTGCAGATCTGTTGCTGTTACCTTCCTTTTTGTGGTACTTGGACATTATAGAGTGCAGTCACCCATAACAGTAAAAGATACAAATGACTGGTATGTGATTTAAAGCTAGCAAAACCATCAATGCATAATGTACCAGTAAACCACTAACGTTGATATCTTTCTAAACTGCTGCTTATTTAATCCACTGTTGTCTGGCTAGAAAATAACAATCAAGAGTAAATGCAGTGTGATGTAATAAAATAAATGCTGATATAACTTCAGTCGACCACTTTTAAATTCTACAAATTGATGGCATTTCACCAAAGTGCTCATTCACCTCAACAACTTTCAAACACAAATGAAATTTAACTTTCATCTCAGGTGAATACAAATTACCTCAAAGACATATTTCAAGTGCCATTCCATCTCATCAGTTTGTAATGAATTTTACAATCCAAATACCCTTTCTTCTGAACAAGCCCTATCTGACTAAACTCTTTTCAACAGGTGTGCGAACCCATTTTTTTGTCTGATTGAAAGCCATTCATCACAGCTGGCAGTCTCTTCACTGCCAGTGTGATGATATATATATATATATATATATATATACATATACATATATGTGTGTGTGTGTGTGTGTGTGTATGTGTGTGTGTGTGTATATGTGTGCCTCATCTCAGCCCTTCAAAAAAATATCCATGTAATACAGATACAGTAGTTGTATGCCTGTACTCACTACCTTAAGGCTAATGTAAGGTCTTTTAGCTGGTATTTTCTTTGGTCGTTGGTCATTTATTGTTCACTGCAACTCAGATGGCAGACCTCATTGAACATATTTGATTAGGTATGTTAGATGGACTATGTTGAAATAACCTTCTGTTTTGTGCTTCAGCAAACCATCTAAACGCAAAGAGGGACATACAGGATATTACTTGGTAAATGTAGGAATCATGCTGTCATACTGCATTGAAGCGGTGGGTGGAACGAGAAGCACAGACAGCAGCGGGAGTAACGTGGCCAATGTGCTTCCCACGGGCTGAACTGTTCGCTCACATTGTATTAAACCTACAGTAGGTTCATACTTTCTCACTAGAACTGAACCTGATTTCATGAACATGACCTCTCTTTGACACTCGGAGCAGGCGGGCAGATGTTGACGAGGATTAAAAAGGAGCGCATCAGATGGATGATGGGAGCGAAGGCGTAGGAGATCAAAGACGACGCAACAAAAGGGAACAGTAGAGAGAAATTAACACCCCTCTTACAGTCCAGCTGTATTGTTTTTTCTTTCTTTCTTCTTTTCAGTATGCCATAACAAAGACATATAACCATAATCGCAGTTACTCCACCATCATCAAATTCGATTCATTTCTCCTCCAGTGTTCTCCAGGTGCTCTGGGAGAAACCTCAGTATCTTTGTGTTTAAGGTGAGCGATGTGTAGAGGAATGCTTGACACTGCATGCATGTAACATTTGTGTGTGTGTGTGTGTGTGTGTGTGTGTGTGTGTGTGTGTGAGTGAGAGAGAGAGAGAGAGAGAGAGAGAGGAAGGAGAATATGGACAGTGCTTGTGTGTGTATAGAGAGAAATGTTCTCTGGCAGAGGAAATTAAGTCTGGCAATAATCACTAGTCCAGTGAGAGCGTGTATGTCCGGAGGAAAAAATCGTCTCAGTCAGTAACTACAGCCACATTATCTCAACCACACATGGCAGCAAGTTAACAGCGGGAGCTTTTGACCAGAGCTGGCAGTTCAAACCAATTTAGAAACTGTAACAAGAAGGTGTGCAACATGTCGTTTTGCCTCTAAAAGTCTGAATCGAGTTAGCATTTCATTACATTATCATTACAGTAGCACAAAAATAGGGTTATCTTTCATCAGTTAATGGATTACAGATAAAATGACATCAGTGACCCAGGACCTCAGTCAGACTGGTCAATAACCTCCTGGCAGCTGTGTTTTAGCTAGCAATGTTGTACTATCACTGTCCATACATTTTCTTTGGTCCCTAGCAGGTTGCCATAATTGCCAGTAGTGTGCTTGCAAGACGTTGACTGGTCTGTAAAAACCCGCCATCTACTCGCCAAGCAGTCGTGAAAGTGTGAGAAAAGCGACGCAAGCCAGAAACAAAGTAAAAGTTGCTTCGTTTGAAATTTGTCGGCTGCAGCCAGCAGGCCACAAATTGTACCTTCCAGTTTGCATCACGCATTTTCAAGTTTCACTACTTTGAAGGCGGATATTTACCAAGAGTCTACATATAAGTCATCATCTTCCATGCAAACTACAGGTGACTGTGACAATCTGCTGCTGACCAAAGCAGCCACAGGAGGTCTTTGCTACAGAACCTTCTTTGTGACAGATTTCACTCACAGACAGACAGCAATCTGCAGCAAACACACCAAACTGTAGGGGACTACACATGGAGGATGGCAGGGGTCATTGACCATTCTCAAGGCCTGTGTTTTGGAGTAAAAAAAGGTACTGTTGACACTTACGTTGATAATGTAGTGACAGGATTGTGTCTATGAGGTGGGAGTTCATTTTTCAAGTCGTAAAATACAGTAAAGAGAATATTTAGATCAAATTTTATTTTCTACCCATGTCTACGTGGGTTCTCTTTGGGTACTCCAGCTCCAAAGATGTGCGGTTAGTGGGTTTAGATTAATTTGTGATTCTAAATTGCCCATAGGTGTGAATGTGAGTATGAATGGTTATGTTAGCACTGGGACAGACTGTTAACCTGTCCAGGGTCGACTTTGCCTGTCGCCCTATGGTAGCTAAGATAAGCATAAGAAAAGATGGCGTGCAAACATTAACATTAACATTTGCAACATGCAAAACAAGTCTTATTTTTTGCAATTGAAATTAACCAATTGCACCTGTTTTTAGAAAACAGCACAGCTTTTTAAAAAACTAACGACACCTTGGAGCGCTCACACACTATTCTGGCCCGTTTAGAAAATCTACCCTTTAACATCAAGAGAATTTTGTTATCAACTGATTTTCAATGCCCAAGAACAGAAAAACTGAGCCACTGATTCACTATCTAAAGTGGCACACTAAGAATATACAACAGTTTAAAAAAAGGAAACGGGTGCTACATGTAAGTAATGTTAGTGTGTAGAGTGGATGTTTATTTTTACGCACGGTACTACAAAGACAACTCTGTAAATATGATACAGTCAAATGTTACATGTGAGTGTAAGGCAGAAAATCAAATCAAAGTAAGTCATTTAATGTTACACTTTCTTAGCCGCCTTCCTTGGAAATAAAACAGATCGAATAATGTGTCACGTTAAATTTGTGTTTGTCGCGTTGAAGCCATTTTGTAAGGTGCAGGTGCGGCCTCGTCTCAACTCAGTGGTGCATAGTGCGCCGAGACAAGTGATATCTATTGGATTGTGCTGTGTCTGTGCATGTCTCCCAACTGTCTGCCATGCCTCTCAGCCTATGTGATGGTTTTTATCACATCACACGGGACTAGTGGAGCATGTGTGGTAGGAGGTATGCTTGTATTGTTGTTGTCAAGCATGTCTAGATTTTTTTTTTTAAACCTGCTGCTAATCCTTTTTTCTGCTCCCGTCAGGCAGGGATGGCGTTCATATGTCAACAACATAGCAAAGCCGCACATAGTCTTTCAGCTCAGTATGAAAACATGAAAGCAGTAATGAACAGCAGGCAACGGCGCTCAGTTTCAGTCACAGGTTGATATGTACAGTAGTCACGAGTCAAGCACAGGTAGAACCATGTGAAAACACTCACATTACAGCTGATAGACTTCAGCTAAAATGCTCACAGAAGGAACCAATCATTTTCAAAATGCCAAATTTAACATTTACAGTAACATTTTACCAACTGAACCCGTTTATGCTATCACACGACGCCGCTGCGAAAGCTGTAAATCACTAGCTTTGTACTTAAAGCATGCTCTGTAATTGTACACCGATATATTGAGAGAATCGAGCATAGGATTAAGGGGAGAAGGATTAAGGGTAGAACAGATGTGCAGAACAAACAGGATGTCACTGCTGTTAAAAGTGCATCTGAAAAATTCTTCCCCTTCTCAAACACTTGCAACACAGTGCTCTAAAATGCAGCTTCACAAATCAGTTCATTTTAATCTTATTATGGAAGCTGAGTTTATGGGATGTCTTTGATGTGTGGAGTATAGCTTTTATTTCACATTTTCCATGTGTTTAATATGACGGCTCTAATGATCTAGAATGTAATGAGAGGTAATTGCCAACGCTAACTACGCCGCTATCGAAAGCCTTTATTGTTCTTTATTGGGCACCATTTGCACCCTGATAGTGCACTCTGCTAAATTAGGCTTGATGCAAATCTTGGTTAATGAGCGATATGTGAGTACTGTGTGTTTAGGCTTGTCTCAATACGGCTATTAAACACAGCGCTCGCTGGTGTGGCACGACGGCAACAACTATCCTCAGAGCATTAATGTCTGATTAGTTTATTTAAATCTGTGTCTAGTTTAACAGAATGACGGCCTCTCTGTTTGCCAGCTGTCCTACATTTTTACTTCCACAACTGCTCCTCCTCCTTCGTGGAAAAAGAGGGCACGCTTTTACCCAACATGCATCACGATCTGGCCTTTCCGTGACCCCCCGTCCACCGCGGTGACAGCGTCTGGCTGCGGGCGGAATCGCGTAACGTTCGTTTTTGACCAATCGGAATTCTCTGCTGCGACTGACTGGTGTGTGGAGCGGTGTCACCAAGCAACACCAATAAATATAGCAGGAAAAAAGCGGCAAGTCTCTTAATCTGTGAAATCTGTCAGTGTTTCACTTTTCGCAAGTCATATTATTTTACCGAACAGAGAAAACTTCGTCCCGCTGCGCTTGCCTTACATTTTCTAAACCCTCGCCTTTGTTCCGTGACAACTCATTGTAACTCGTACTGTTTACAGGTCACTGGCGAGCCAGAAAGATGAATCCAAGTTCCTAATGAGTTGACACTTTGTTCCTCATAGAAACAACTCGCAGCTGCGAGAATTATCCAACACCCCCCCATTGGCTCACCTTTGTGTCCCTGCCACCTGACATTAGACTGGTCCACGCCGGCCTTGTTAGAGGTCATTAGTGAGGTCAAGGAGTAGGACCGGACACCTGATGGCAGACACAGTTTGTGTGTGAACGAGAAATTAATTTTATTCTGCTTGTTTGCAGTTTATTCTACCAGGGACTTTTTTGACTGCTAAAATGCTTTATTTGAAAAAAGCATTTCTGTCTTTTACCTTGCGCTGTCCCTTTATGTTGAAGCCACATGTTGCATGGAAGGACTATTCTTCCCTCCACCTGTGATGCATTTGTTTGCCTCTGTCTCGGGTGAAATCTTTCCCCTATGAACGCCAATTTGGTGACCTCCCCAGTACCCTTAATGTACATACACATCTATAAAATATGGTTTTACCATCATTAGATTAATTTCTGGGATTTCCCAAGGGTAGCTGCATGTGCAACCAGTCATTTTGTTCTATAAGCAGGCCTGAAACAAGACAGAAAGCACTCAGGTGTTCAAGGGGTTAAAAAACACATTGTGTGACCCGACAAAGTTATATATCTTGAATGAATAAAAAAGAATTACGTGAATTATAAAAGGCAGTGTCAACCCGAGGTTTTCAATTCACTCTGTTCTCTTATTTAATCATTTTCTGATTTATTAGTATTGCTGTTTTCAGGTAAGAACATTTTCCCAGCTCCACATTGGAAATCAAGATTAAATATTGGTTGTTTCTGCGCTCAAGTTTCATTTGAAAATGCGAGTGGATTCTATAGATAACGCAAGCCATGAAAAACAAAAAGGAAATATCGCATACAAAATAAATGATCTGATGGGCAAAATGGTTGTTAAAGTTATTCTGAAAATACCTGTAAAAGATGGGCATGGTTATGTATTCAGCACACTGTGAGATGTGAAATCTTGGCTGTTCTATAAATCGTGGTTATTTATGTTGCAGACACGCAAACAACAGGTTTTTTTCCCCCCGTGAAATTTTAAGAAAGAAAAACAAATAGTCTGTCATGGCTGCCAAGCCTGGATTCTGATATATTCCATCTTGCGCGGTGTATTTGCAAATAGAAGCGATAAGGCAGGAGGTGGGAAATATGCTCTTTTTTTTCAACTGCATCTTCTCTTGACGTAGTCCTTTCAGACTTCCTCGACCATGCCGGGCTGTTTTTTTCCCTCCATAAATCAAGGACAGTGGGGAGGACGAGGTGTGATTGCTTTCACACCCAGGAAGTAATCACACCGGACCTGCCACAGCTCTGATTAAGACTGATAAATATCCACGAGCAGTTAATGAGATGTCAGGCAGGAACAAGGCCCTTTCCTTCATGCCTATGGAGACACCAATGGAGAGGAAAAATGACCTCGACTTTGCAATGTCACGACCGTCTTTCATAAAAGCAGTGCAACATATTAGTTGGTGCCAGATCATCAATAAAGCGGCTGCACTGTTTTGATTGTAAGAAGCGGCCGGCAGTTGTCGCATTTCTTGACTTTGTCAGCTAAAAAGATAACAATTAATATAATTTGGTTTTTTCAAAGGAGTGATTTTTTTTTTAGATAATAAGTAGAGAGAGACAACAAAAGGCTCATTCAGGCAGGTTGCAATTAGCTGATGAAATGTTTGTCGCCGGCGCCCCGTCATAAAAGTTGACTCCAGTAACCGAGCATACAGTTCTTTACTTTAAAATTCAAATCAATAAAAACTGTTTTGAGGGTTTTGTAAACACTGCACATTGGAATCACTGGAATTAAGCTCCTCCAAAGGCACACGAGTGCAATGCTGCCTGATAAAACTGTGATGATGACACAATGTTAGCTGGATTCTAGTGTCCAGTCATCTCTCAGTCTAAGCTTGCACTGCGTGGGGCTAGTATCATGATCTGTTTACAGTAAATTCAGGCTTTGCAGCCATGAGGACATCTTATCTCCATGCAACGGCCTTTTCATGCGATAGCTCAGTGGCGCTGGTGTACCTGAAGGCTGCCGTACCTCTCACATGTGACACATTCCCACAACTGTCCAGTCCTGTGACTGTGAACTTCAGGTCACCCCCTGGTCCCTGGGCGCAGTCCTGTTGAATATTGTTTCCCTGGCAGACATACTCATCCCATCAGACAGAAAGCCCATGCAGCTGCACCCAAACACCCAACAATAGGATGCTTGTTCTAGGGGAGAAGAGGATGGGTCCCCCCTTTTTTTTTTCTTTTGGGGAAGGGGGCGATGTGAACGGGTGGTCAGATATTTCAGGGGTTTTGCAATGGGATAATCCTTTGTGATGTCTCTTTGAAAGGAAGCAATGGTCTGAAGGTTTTGGGAGCATTAAATAAAGTGAGAAGCTTACGGTTTTCTTTGTACAGTCGAGACGATGCATTCCTACTTTTTATGCAAAACAGCATGACACAATTTTTCAGAAAATGATCTGTTTCATCTTCCCCTTTTGTTTATGCACGGTAATATATCGATTCACTGTCAGGACACATGAAAGGAACAAAAATCTTACAATTCTAGATTTATTAAAATATCAGACTGGGTTAGCAGAAAACATGGAAGTGAGTGCTTTTGTTGGAATGTTAAAATGGACTGACCTAATCTAACCAAACAGCAACGCATGTAATTAGCACCGTCATAACAGACAACAAGATAATACAGCAGCAACAAGGCATGTAATGTATGACAAAACATAAGTGACACTTTAAGGATAATCGCTGCATGACTCTTCAGTGACGCATCATGCATACTGCTTTTTAGTTTTTTTGTGCAGTTGAGTTCTTTCTCATTTTATTCTGTTTCAAAGGCCCTTAATTCAAGAGAGGAAATGCCGGCTGCAGACAAACGCGTGCACAGAGGCATACACATATTCTTTTGTTGGGAGTATTTGCCAATTAGCAAGTTGTGGGACTGGAGTGGTAATTGGGCTTTCCAGTCGGCTGGTGTCTGTGTACAGCTTAGTTGAGACAGGTCTGAAGCTAAACGCCTCGCTATTTGTCCAGCAATTATGTCAGGTCCCCATGTCATAGTACAGACGTGACCAATTAGCTGTGCCAAGCTGAAGTGAAAGAGAAGGATTATGGGAGAGGATGAAAAAAGTAGACAGAGAATGGGCTGTGCGGGTGTTAGTGAGGAGCCCATGGGGGGGTGATGGGAGGTAGTCTGCAGGGACTAGGCGAGAATAAAGGGACAGACAGACTCTGAGGGGAAGAGGGAGCGGATTTCTCCTTTTTTCCCTGCCGCTGTATGATCCATGTTTTCCATTGATTCTCTTCCTGACCGACATGTGCCTAAGACATGTTAATGCATAGCAATATTTATGCTAATGCTGCCTTACTGACCGAGCTGGGATAAGAAATTAATCTTTATTGACGTCTTAATAATTCTCCCCTGCAAAATGTGTCCCCCGTGACACATTTTGATGAAACTAGACTGCCGACAATCGATATTCTCCAGCTTGGAGTAACGTGACACAATGTCAATAGGCGTAGGAAAGTATACAGTGCTCTAGTTCATCTTGGGATTTGTCCATATTTACTTCAGACTGACAGATTATACTACAGATCGAGTACTGATAGAGCACTAGCTTCGAGGGCTAGCTCAAAATCTATGCTAGCAGCTAGTCAGGTTTTTAGAGTTCTCTGCTAAGGTGGTTAAGTGTGTTAAGAAAACAAATAAAAAGGAGCAATAGAATGATACAGTGGGGCAAAAAAGTATTTAGTCAGCCACCGATTGTGCAAGTTCCCCCACTTAAAATGCTGACAGAGGTCAGTAATTTGCACCAGAGGTACACTTCAACTGTGAGAGACAGAATGTGAAAAAAAAATCCATGAATCCACATGGTAGGATTTGTAAAGAATTTATTCGTAAATCAGGGTGGAAAATAAGTATTTGGTCAATAACAAAAATACAACTCAATACTTTGTAACATAACCTTTGTTGGCAATAACAGAGGTCAAACGTTTTCTATAGGTCTTTACCAGGTTTGCACACACAGTAGCTGGTATTTTGGCACATTCCTCCATGCAGATCTTCTCGAGAGCAGTGATGTTTTGGGGCTGTCACCGAGCAACACGGACTTTCAACTCCCGCCACAGATTTTCTATGGGGTTGAGGTCTGGAGACTGGCTAGGCCACTCCAGGACTTTCAAATGCTTCTTACGGAGCCACTCCTTTGTTGCCCGGGCGGTGTGTTTTGGATCATTGTCATGTTGGAAGACCCAGCCTCGTTTCATCTTCAAAGTTCTCACTGATGGAAGGAGGTTTTGGCTCAAAATCTCACGATACATGGCCCCATTCATTCTGTCCTTAACACGGATCAGTCGTCCTGTCCCCTTGGCAGAAAAACAGCCCCATAGCATGATGTTTCCACCCCCATGCTTCACAGTAGGTATGGTGTTCTTGGGATGCAACTCAGTATTCTTCTTCCTCCAAACATGACGAGTTGAGTTTATACCAAAAAGTTCTACTTTGGTTTCATCTGACCACATGACATTCTCCCAATCCTCTGCTGTATCATCCATGTGCTCTCTGGCAAACTTCAGACGGGCCTGGACATGCACTGGCTTCAGCAGCGGAACACGTCTGGCACTGCGGGATTTGATTCCCTGCCGTTGTAGTGTGTTACTGATGGTGACCTTTGTTACTTTGGTCCCAGCTCTCTGCAGGTCATTCACCAGGTCCCCCCGTGTGGTTCTGGGATCTTTGCTCACCGTTCTCATGATCATTTTGACCCCACGGGATGAGATCTTGCGTGGAGCCCCAGATCGAGGGAGATTATCAGTGGTCTTGTATGTCTTCCATTTTCTGATGATTGCTCCCACAGTTGATTTTTTCACACCAAGCTGCTTGCCTATTGTAGATTCACTCTTCCCAGTCTGGTGCAGGTCTACAATACTTTTCCTGGTGTCCTTTGAAAGCTCTTTGGTCTTGGCCATGGCGGCGTTTGGAGTCTGACTGTTTGAGGCTGTGGACAGGTGTCTTTTATACAGATGATGAGTTCAAACAGGTGCCATTCATACAGGTAACGAGTGGGGGACAGAAAAGCTTCTTACAGAAGACGTTACAGGTCTGTGAGAGCCAGAGATTTTCCTTGTTTGAGGTGACCAAATACTTATTTTCCACCCTAATTTACGAATAAATTCTTTACAAATCCTACCATGTGGATTCATGGATTTTTTTTTCACATTCTGTCTCTCACAGTTGAAGTGTACCTCTGGTGCAAATTACTGACCTCTGTCATCATTTTAAGTGGGGGAACTTGCACAATCGGTGGCTGACTAAATACTTTTTTGCCCCACTGTATGTGTCTGATTAAAAATATCAAGAATTGTCCTGTGAATCTTTTACTTTATTTACAATTAGAGATGGCACGATACCACTTTTTTATGTCCGATACTGATACCGATATCATAAATTTGGATATCTGCCGATACCGATATGAATCCGATAGTGTTTTTTTAATCAACAAAAGTGTTTTTTAAAATATCTTGCTGCATTTTGCAAGTCTGCAAGTTCATACTCAAGTTTAAAACAACAACTACACTAAAGCTATTCTGTTATACCTGTATGCAAAAAAAAATATTTCATAGTTCAGCAATACTGATCAATCTAATAAACTTAAACCTACACCATCCTCCCTATTCTGGTATTTTAAAGAGTACTTAGCATAAATATTAAGCAACCTAACTAATAGGGTTCCAACTCCCAGCAACAACAAAAATAAATAAATAAAAAATAGTAACCACCCCTCACGCTCCACCTCATGATGCTTAATCGACGTAATCAACCTTAATTTGATGCAGTGTGAAAAAAAATGCACAGAAATCAATTATTTTTCAAGAAATATTAAATAGATTCAACATCTTTCTTCAACAAAATTGCAGACTGCACAGATGGTACCTTCCCAAAGGAAAAAGTACTATAGCTTACTAGGGTATATATATTAGACTTAATAGTCACTATATACAGTAATTGACTTCTATTCCTTTTACATCAAATTAAAACTTTGGGTGTCAGATAATTATTTATTAAAAGCTCGACATTTTAAATGAGAATAAGAAAGAAAAGTATGTCTTTGTGCCCCCTTTTCCCTGTTAATGCCCTATCGGCCCCCCTGGCTAAACTTTGCTAGATCCGCCCCTGCACAGTTACCAGCCGTCAGCTACGTAGAAAAAGATCCTGGTGTAGAAAGTAATATTAAATAAATTCTAACAACAGCTGATCAAGCTTAAACGTGCTGCTGTTGTTCAGCCGCTGGTTTCCTCTTTCTGGTGCAAAGTGGGCCAAAAACAAACAAGAGAGACGGACTCGCGACAGAAAAGCCGATCAGCTGATCGTTAAGCAGTTTCATGATTGAAGTAGCAGCCGGAGAGCGAGAGGCAGTCGCTCCATATATCGCTCGTTAAGCTTAACGCAGGAATACTTTACAAACATTCAGAGATGGACTTACACACTTGCTTTACTTCTCTCGGGGATAACTTTGTCGGAGATGAAATGCCGGGTTGCTAGCGAAGCTCCACATGCTATCCAGACCACCGACAGGTCCCGCATGCCACAGCCGCTCTATCACTACTGCTCCGACGTGCTAACGTTCTGAGGTGAGTTACGGCGTGTTGCAAGTTTTGTGAGGTGCTTTCGTGATATTTAATGGATCGGATTACATTTTTTATTTTTCTCCGATATCTGATCCAGTAATTTAGGTCAGTATCGGACCGATACCGATACGTAATATCGGATCGGTCCATCTCTATTTACAATAACTGAAATCAATCTGTAAGAAGGCTAAAAACATAATTTCGCTTCAACGCATTTCAAATATTTCTATGTTCAAACTTCTCTGAGCACATCTACTACAGGTGGAGCATTTGTAAAATATCTGATTTACCCAGACACGAGGAGGACTGATCCAAGGCTCTGCGTTTAATTGGAAGAAGAAACGAAGGAGAGGGGAGCCAAGGGACGAGGTGAGGGGCAAATGAGGTAGAATCTATGATCTGAGCGTCTTCGCCTTTCTGCTGGAAAACAAAATTGTTGCTCAGTGTCTGCAGAGAGGAGTTGAGCTCATATTAATTAGTGAGCTTGAAAGAAAATATGGGGAGCTTTAAAGTTGTCGGTTATTGACATAACTTTTTGATTTGATTGTGACCAAGCTTATTATGGTTCGTTACAACCGATCTAAAAGCTGAAACTGAAAAAAAAGAAATACCAACCCATCCTCTAAAAAGAAAACTTACATAACCAAAATAGTTTAATGTCATTATTTTGTATATTTGGATAATCTATGCATTTGTAGAATTTTAAAAGAAAAGAAAAAATATCTTTAGAGGATATTTTACGGCTTACATCCAGTTATATGTTAGGTAAATACAATCTAGATAAAAACATAACATCCTGTACACCCATGTTTTATAGAAAGGATTTTAAAATTGATCTAATAAGGATTCTAGCTGCTCAACAGTCCCAGGTCTCTGCTATATTTTTCTGTTCGTGCACGGTCAGATGTTTTCAGCTGGTGAAAGGTCTGGACTCCAGGCAGACCAGTTTAACCGCCCTTCTACTGTGAAGCCATGCTACTGTAATAGATGCAGGATGTGGTTTAGCATTGTCTTGTTTAAATATGCAAGGCCCTCCCTGAGAAACACCGTCTAGATGGGAGCATATGTTGCTCCAAAACCTGCGTTTACCTTTCAGTGTCTTTCCAGATGTGCGAGCTGCCAGTTCAACAGGTGCTGATGCACTCTCACACCATCAGCCCTCAGCTGAAACGTAGACTTTGAACTGAGGGCTGATAACAAGCCGGATGGTCTCTCTTCTCTTTAATCTGGTGGAAATGGCGTCCATGTTTTTGACAAAGAATTTCAAATTTCAACTCCGCTGACCACAGAACAGTTTTCCAATTTGTCTCAGTCCATTTTAAATGAGCTTTGGCCCTGAAAAGACAGCAGCATTTCTCGATCATGTTCACATATGGCTGCTTTGCATGATTGAGCTTTCAGCAAGCGTTGTGGATAGCACAGTGAACTGTGTTCCCAGACAGTGATTTCTATGACAGAATCATTTGATTCACTTTGATGCAGCTGTGTCTGAGGGAGTCGAGATTAAGGGCATTCAGTATTGATTTCCTGTGCACAGAGGTTTCTCCAGATTCTGTATTTTTAGAAACAATATTATGAACTGTAGATGAGGAGATATTCCTTTTATTCATTGGGTAGGTGCAGTTTTTTGCAAGACTGGTGAACCTCTGCCCATCTTTATTTCTGGAATCTCTGCCTCTCTAAGATGTTCCTTTTTTATACTCACGCACATTACGGACCAACTGGCTTTGTAAATGCCATCATGGAACTACAGGTGCAGCAGAAACAGATGAACTCCAGGTAACGTCTTCCATAGATCAGTTTCTATTTATTAGTGTCTTAAAGATTTTGTTATCTTCAGGTTTGGTTTGTTTTTTTTTCTGTGGGAAGAGCAGTAATGCAGCTTAAGCCTGTCTGAAACATCCTTAAGCCTTATTGCTTCAGTTGGAGTTAAGAAGGCAGCACGCGGTATGATGAGTTACCTTGTTGCCCCACAGCGTGAAGGTCTTGAGTTCAATTCCACCACTTGGCCAAGGACTTTCTGTGCACGGTTTGCATACTCTCCTCATGTTTGCATGGGTTCTCTCTGAGCACTCTGGCTTGTCCCGCAGTCCCAAGACATGGAATTAGTGGGGTTAAGTTAACTGGTTATTCTAAATTGCCCACAGAGTGGGATCTTAGCTCAGGGGCAGCTCCAGGCCTCGAGTGCCAGTGTCCTGCAGGTTTTAGATATCACCCTGGGTCAGCACACCTGAATCAAATGATTAGTTCATTCCCAGGCCTCTGGAGAACCTCATGACATGTTGAGGAGGGAATTTAGCCATCTGAATCAGCTGCAAGGATCAAGGGCACATCTAAAACCTGCAGGACACCAGCACTCGAGGCCTGGAGTTGCCTACCCCTGGTTAAGCTAAACCTGATTTGTCTTTTATTTTTGTAATTTTTATTTATTAATATGTTTTTTTTTCTGTCCTGATGAAGGCTTTGATGTTGCTTTACCCAAGAAGACATGCTATTGTCATTACTTTAAAGCCCTGGGTTTGTCACAGTAACATTAAATGTTTGTAACGGGCAATAATTTGACTGCAAAACAAGTGAGTGATTACGAACTGGCATGGCATAAAATAAGAACATGATACACGTCCAAGTCCACAGGCATAAATTATCAATTCAAAACACAACACAAAGGCTTCATTTCTTAAATAATTTAATGCAAAAGGGTCTTTTAAAAATATTTCTACAAGAATGCATCATCACCTTTTAGTAATTTCTTGTTTATGTCTGCATCATTAAATACATCTCAATCCTTTTCAAAGAGGAATCAACAATTGAGTCTATCAGTTCTTCATTCACCCCCACCTACCCCCATTTCACTAAACATGTACAGTACTCTCTGAAACATGTCGCTTACTTTTACGAGGGTGTTTAAAAGTGGCGAGAAGACATATGCGTAGTGAGAAGAGAAGACAGAAGAAAAGACAGTACTGTATATATTTATTTAAAACACAACTGAAGAAAAAAAAGCTAAAGATATATAAGTGAGGGGCGGGGGTAGGGGCGGGGTTGGGAGAGGGCGGGTGAATGTGCTGTGGTGGATGATGTAAAATGTAAAGAAAGGCAGGAATGTCTGGATAGTTTAAATCCATGTGGCACACAAGGAGATAGCGGACAAAGCCCGATCTCTGATGATGAAAACGGCAATACTTTTCTAACATATGGTCTCACACACAAACACACACACACATGCTCACACAGACTAAAAGTACCAGTTTATCTCAATTTCAGCATCATAAAGTCTGATAAATGAACAAAGAACACAGGAGAGAAAGCTATTTCCTCTCAGCGATGTTAAATACAAAACACTCTCCCAAATGTGTGAAAAATACACTTAAAGATTAATTGTTTGCGTTGATGTGGTGACGGTTTAATCTTTTAAATATGTGCAACGCTGCCATTTGAGCTCATCACTCATGGCCGGTTAACTTTGGTGAACCCAGCTCCAGGGTCCGGAACACCATGTGCACCTCATCAAGAGTTCATGCGAGCTCCAAAACTGTCATTTTTCATGATTAGGCATGTCTGCCTTCTGATTTCGTTGAGCCCCTTTATTCCCTGTTTTCCAGCTTTTTTTGCCCGTCAGCTGTGTCTCGTTTGGCACCGCATCCAAGTTGACAACAGTGGGGTTAAGCTGAGTGACTGAGCCCAGTGAAGGAAGTGTATGGTAAGAAACTTTGACAAATGAAAAAAGTGAGACTACGAGTCTGTTATTTCTGCTTCTGTCATATCTCAATGTCTATCGCTCTTTTCCAACAAAACAGTGTTTTGCATCATAAGAGGAAACAATATACTTGTGGAAAAAAATTAAAGCCTGCCAACAGATTCTACTCATGTTAGCAAATGTTGTCGCCGGGACTGACACGCCTGGTTGTGAGCCATCATGTCAAATATGCCTTGGCGACCTCAATGAAGTCTGACTTAACTGCAGAATTCCTATTTGAGTTTCTCCTACAACTGTTACATGTTAGTAAGCCCTTAATAGAGTGTACTAGCAGTAGTGACAACACATGTATGTGGAATGAGAACACGCAAAGGTGGGAACGCATTGTGTGCTTTGCATAACGTCCTCTTCATTTGAAAGAACTTATGAGGGGTTGGCACGCTCCACAGTCACTAACATCATGCTGTCCTTACATATCTACGGAATAATATTGTCATAATGTGCTGATCACCTCTGGAAGGTGACACCGGTGATGTACCTTGCGGATCCCTATTCAGCTAACTTGAAATACCTCTCTGTGAGGAGTGCAGATGGTGCAGTCTCAGAATTGTGGCTTTCAGCTACGATGAAAGGAGCTGCAGATTTTGACTGCGTGTCTGGGCTGTTGATCCTGCACTGTACTAATCGTGCACTAGCGGCATGAGCTGAAACAGGATGATTACAGGCCACAGAGGGAATGAAGAGCTCTAATGATGGGTCATCTTGCCCTGGATGTCTGTGTCAGCCGCATGCTTATATCCTTGTGAGACCCGATGGGCCACCTGCATTATTTTAACCAACAGTGACCAGCAGGGTTCTCCTCTGATGTCTCTCACGTGAGTATCGTTTTGTAGGAAAGTGCAGGTCACATGATGGAGTTCCACCTCTTGGGGTGGAAATGACTAGTCTGACACAACAATGCCTCTGGACCTGCTCCCTAATAATAATAGTCCTTGGTAAGATGCGTTGGTCTGCATTTAAGTGACTTTCAGGAGTGAAAATAATGTGCCTGGAAGACGATTAAGTACAGCTTCACAAACGCTCTTCATGTTGCGAATGAGAATGGATTCAGGGAAGCTTAATATCGAGTTTAAATGGCACACAAAAACTTTAACACACCTACAGTGAGTTGACCATTCAGAGGAAACCCAGACAAATGGTGTTCAACTCTTCTACCCTACTTCCTGACTTTCCCCACTTCTTCCTTTGTCCTTTTCTTCGCTCAAAATCAAACATTTCACAACAGCACGTCCGTTTTGTCAAAACACCATTTTTTTCTCTTGTTATTTATCTTATTTTTTGTTACAAAACATGTACAGGCTGTTTAGAACAACAACAAAAATACAATATCCAATTATTATGCAATTTCTCTTGTTTTAATAATCATCAATTCAATAGGTGAATCCTCTTGGGAGTTTCTCTTCCTTCTGATTGTTCCAAGTCCCCAAACGGCCTAAAGTCCTTCTGGGTGTTGGGGAGGGGTGTGTGGGTTGGTGGGTGAGGTACAAATAAATACATAGGGCAGGACGCCAAGAAATTAAAACAAGGATTCTGATTATTTCTAAAACCCACACAATAGAAAGTAGAAATTAAAGTGTCCATCATGGTTTGTCTTCAGTTTCTGCATGATGCATATATATATATATATATATATATAATTTCATATATATATATGTTTACGTCCAAAGTCCATTTTTTTGGATTCAATAAAAAAAAGAATGTTTTTAACAGTTGTCCACAGAATATAGCATAAGTGTTTCAGATATATTTGCTCCTTATCACAGTTCAGTTCATGCGTAAATTCTCCATGGTGGCAAATAGCGGAAGCCGTATTGTACAGTATATTTGTGTGCAACTCGCCACACCCGCACATCCAGTCGCACTTGATCACACATACAAACCCACATGCACGCACGCTCACATACAAAAATGCACACAAAAGGCCAAAAGGGTCTTTCTATTTTGTTGCCACAGTCCTCGTCTCCCCCCCAGTCGTCACCGCGTATCCAGCGGGGGTACTTCAGTCTGACCAGTCGTTTTGAAACCACAAATCTCCCAAAATATGATCAAGAAAGAAAAACATTAAAATAAAAAAATCTGACAAACAGAAAATATGGTGCAGACAAAGGAAAGTAGAAAAGCAAAATACCAGGTGTAAAATGCAGTTGATGAGCAGGTGTTCCCACACTGGGAAACTATCCTGAGTCACTTCAGGTCAGAGTGAAGAGGTCGTCTCTGAGCTACCGAGGATCCAGCAACCAAAACAGGTGTCCAGAAATATGGCCGCCTCCCTTTGACCTTTATTGACCTCCGTCACTCCTTCGACCTTTAGACTGCAGCCCATCGTATTGCCCTCCTCCACCACCCCACCCTTTTCCAGCAAGTGCCCTTTTAGATAACACACCTTCAATATGAAGATGGAGAACAACACACGTGCACAATAAAACAACTTCTAGCAAGGAAAAAACAAAACAAGGAAACTGTCCTCTCGCTCTCTCGTGGTCTGAAACACTTTTTTTTTTTTGCGTTGATTTTCGTTATATGTAAAAACGTTTTCACTTTTTTTTATACAAGGGTCTTCCTTCTTTCCTACATAGATCATCCAGCAGAGCTGGGAACAGAAATCAAGGGGAGGGGCTCTTGTGTGAGGATAAGAGTGTGACATTTAAGTGACAGGACTAAGGCCAACTCCACTACAATGCACATGCATGCAAACATCAACTCACTCCAGAGCTGGTGAGGCACGCGTAAGGATATACGGGGGTTTACTATTTCTCCTCTTTCAAAAACACACAAGCTCCGATTGGATGGGGGGAGAAAAAACAGAAAACTAACAAAAAATGCAGAAACAGGAAATGTAAGTGGTAATGAAATAAAGAAAGAAAAAATATTCAGAGGCACTGCAAGCCAGTTTCGTAGTGTCTAATTGGCAGAGATGGGTCAGGCAGCTAGGGTTTTCCAGTGGCAATCTCTGGCACAGTTTCTCCCCCTTTTTCCGTCTGGCTGTCCTTCGACTGCATCGGTTTGCGTGTCTTCTCACTCACACCTGGACAGGAAGTGTTTGGTTCATCTGTAGTCTCATGTCCTGAATGCTACCAAGAATTTTCTTCTGATGGCCAGCCAATGTAACCCCTATCCGCAGCAGGTCCCTGTGAGCGAAGAACAAAAAGGAAACAAAAAAAAAAAAAGGAAAAATGAGAACAGGTGGCTCAGTCGTGAAAACAAAAGAAAAGAAAAGAAAAGAAATAAAAGAAGGAAAACATCACATGAAGCTGAAGTGCAAATTTCACTGTTCACCACAAGTGAACACATACTCGACCAGGTGGGAACGCAACATAGGCCTCACCTTGGCGATGGACCATAAAATGGATTCTGAGAGTGAGGTAACAAAATGGGAGCACTCATCTGAGTGTTAGTCTTAATGCATGATACCTTTGTTACCCAGCAGGTGGGCATGAGGATGTGAGTCGAGCAGCAGTAATGACAGTTAATGATTAAAGTGCAAACTTCGCTACTGTCTGGCAGGTGGCAGACTTCACAGAGTCTATACCCGTCTGTCACTTGGCGAGAAAAAAAACACGGGAACACGGAAGCAAAAGGTTTTCTTCATCAACAACAGCCTTTCTCTGTATAACTACATGCTACTTTCAGCAGGTAGGTCCATCTTTCAACCACCCAATCACGTGGCAGCAACTCAATGCATTTAGACGTGTGCATATGGTCGAGTCAACCTGCTGCAGTTCAAACAGAGCGTCTCCATTGCAAAGCTCGGTTGTCAAGTGACTTTGAACGTGGCAAAGTCAGACGGGCTGGAAACTGCTGATCTGCTGAGATTTTCCCCGTACAGCCATCTTTAGGGTTTACAGAGGATGGTTTAAAAAAGAGAATTTTTCCAGCGAGTGGCTGTTCTCTGAGTTAAAAATGCCTCCTGCGAGTGCATCGAGCTGATGGGAAGGCATCAGTTACTCAAATACCTACTTGTTACAACAAAAGTATGCAGAAGAGCATCTCCAAATGCACAACAAGTTGAACCTTGAAACAGAAGACCACACTGGGTGTCACCCCTAAGAACAGGAAACAGGGGCTACAGTACGCAGAGGTTAAGTAAAACTGGACCATAGCAGGTGCCTGGGTAATGAGTGTCAGTTTCTGCTGCGACATTTCGAAGGGTCAGAACTTAAAACAACATGAAAACATGGATCCATCCGGCCTTATGTCGATGATTCAGACTGGTTGTGGTGTAATGGTGGGAAGGATATTTTCAATGTCAGTAATTTCATACTAGTATAAATATGTCTATACATACACTTAGTTGACTTCTCCAGATAATAGCTGAGGAGAGAGCAGACCATCAGCTGACCAGCTGACCACGAGTGCTCTGCCTCTGTACGCGTCCTGTCCCTTCTGATCTAATATAACCTACAGACAACATGCTTTCTCACTTTATGAGTTTCTCTGCTTCAAAAACAAAGGTATACAGTGAAGTCTATCACTTAACCAGATATGTACATAATCGCAGGTACACAATTTCGCAGCGCACATCTGTCCTCTCGTCACATTCGAGTCGCCACAACTTCACACAAACAAATTCTCCCCCACCCCCCATATTTTGCCAACCCCATCAGCACAGTGACGGAGGATGAAATGATAATAAATGGGCACCATTAGAGGAATTACTGGCCATTAAGGGCAACAGAGAGCCACAGTACACCACACCTGTCAGCCTAGCCAAATTGAAACAAATTACTCCCACCTCCACTGTCTATTATGCACCTAATGAGAATGATTTATTTATCATTATAATCCTAATTCATTTATTTAATCATCACTGGCCTGCAATTTCCATGGTTTCCATTGCATCATTTCCTGTTTGTAAACATGATCAAAGCTGAACCAAATTGCAGTAAAGGAAACAGCCGCAGGAGTTAGCTTAAAAATTGTAGGCTGCGGTGCTGTGCAATCGTGTAACGGTGATTTGTTTGCTTCTAAAACGGGTGACAAAGTATCAGTTTCTGAGCAAGCAACTTCTGATCAACCAAATATAATCACTTTGTTATCTCTGACATCTTCAATTATTAAACTAGTGTTCAGCATATATCAAAGTATGTGAGCATACCTACTGGAAAACAAATATAAATGTATTCTTTTTCTTATTCTGTGATATCTGAGTTGGTTCAGAGACCTGTTTTCCGCATCTCATCATCATATTTAAGTGTTTTTAATTTGACTCTGAATCTCAGTCCCGCTCAGGCGTTGTAGACCTGAGTAGCTCCACTCACTCTGCTGTCATCTGGGCCACCAGGTCAAAGGAAGCAAATCCTGCGTTGACAAAGTTGTCACGGTAGCGGCTCATCTTGATGGCATCCAGCCAGTCCCCCACAGTGGTGAAAGTGGTATAGTCTGGCACACAGCGGTCAAGCAAGGGCTGAGAAACCCTACATTAGGGGACAGGGGGGAAGGGAGGGAGGAGAGAAAGAGAAACAGAGAGAGAGAGAGGGTTAAGGTCGTCACTCTGTGTGCCTCTACCGGCCAACCTCACCCCCAAACGCCCCCTGCTGAGCGCCACCTCTCCATTTCTCTCCTCCTCTGTTCTCCCCCCCCTCCTCCTCTCCTCTCCTCTGTACTGAGTTGTGTGCAGGGGCGAGTGGAGGGGCGGGGCGAGGACCCAGGGAATGTACAGGGTGGGTGAGGAGCAAGTTGTGACTGTGGAGAGACTGGCTGGAGGCTTGGGTGGTGGATGTTGGCGCAACAGCTGGTGAGGGGAGGTCACGTGTATTCACACACAGAGCTTCAAATCTAGCTTAAACCAGCAACAAGTGTTAAAGAAACCAAGTGGAGATCGTTTTAGTCAGGAATGCATCTGCCTGGCAGCATCGGTGATGGTGATAATGTTAACAACAATGCAGAAAAGTGCCTTCTTTATGAAAACCTCAAGAAATGAAAACCTGGAAATATCTGAAAAGCTCTGTCTTTGTGTTTTGCGTCTCGTTCTTTTTGTTGCAAAGAGATGTCGGTGTATTGTTTGGGGACTGGTGAAAGGAGGAAAAAAACAAAAGATCAACAACAACTTGAAATTCAATCTGTGTGGTTGTACTGATTGCACTATTAAACCATCTACAAACGTGCTTTAAATCTGATCTGGAAAGATTGGACTCTTTGCGGTTTTGCAGGTCAGTTCAAATCAAATTTCGTCCGGCTGTGAGAACACGAGCTTAAACGACGGGCTGGGAGCCATATGCCTTTCAGTGCATAATTACCAATGCATAAAATGATACACTGTGTGCAACACGAGTCCGCAAAGGTGGAAATATTTTTTAAAAATTGCTTTCAGGAAAAGAGGGAAAAACACTGAAATGTAAACACAGATGTCACTCACATGTGTGCGCGGTTTCGCATTAGCGCCGACTTGCAATGTTGGGGACTCTGGAAGAAATGACTCACAAACTCATAGTTCATGTGTGTTTGACAGCGCATGAATGTGATTAGTTGCGCAACGCTTCCCTCAAACGTCTTGAAAACGTGTCGGAGGGCGCTCTGCGTGTTGCTGCGCACCTGTTGACAGCCCCAAAAGGGCTTCTTTAGGGGAAAAAAAGAACCTAACCTCCTGCGCTGATCAACGCTGCAGATAGAGAGGCCACCTTGGGAGTTTTAATAAAACGGCGCAACAACTCAGAGCGAAGCGCAGCAGATGAACGACAGAGGAGGTGGAGGTGGAGAGAATGTCCTGGGATGTGAAGGGAAAAAACAAGAAAGAGCACCACTGTCTCCACTCCTTTCTGCTCCGTTGATCCCTGTCATCCTTTTTGATGGCATTAGATTCATTAACAATTAAAAGGAATGGAGAGAGAACGAGAGGGGAAGGAGAAAGCACACGGAGGAGGAGGAGGGGAGTTAATAACAGTGATACAGAGGCTCCATTGAGTGGTGTAGATGGAGTGATTTTTAATAAGGCCTGTGCTTGGGCATCCAAGCCCTCGGGCTGTCGTTAACGCACGACTCTGGCTTCTCTTAATGGAGTATTGTTGGTCCTCCCATAAAATTGGCTTCAAAAGGGGTCCAGACTTATGCTGGCCACATGTTAGCCACAAGCACAACGCAGCAGGAAGGCTGGATAGTGCTGTGAGCTAGCTAGTGAGTCCACTACGAGCCGAACTTCATGTCATAAAAAAATGGCTGCTGCATTAGTCAGTGGTTTGGCCTTTTATGCAGTCATTGTTTTAAAAAGTTTGATGTTTCTTTCTTTGCTTGTTCTGACCGATTGAGCTGCAGCAAAGGATAGAAATCACCGAAGCTCACGCGGGCAAATATTCAGTCAGGTCAGGCATGTGCAACTCCCGCAGTCAAAGTCTTTAATGTCAGACAGCGTTAGCTAACCTCCAGCCACCCTTCAGTGCCGACCAGGACGACTGTAACATCTTTTACTCCTCCCTTGTTAGGTCTATCGGCAGGAGGCCACCTCTCTGCTGGCCCATTTAAAATCTCGTTAGCGGCTAATTAAAAGGCACTCTCATCTCTTTTTTGCATCGCCTTAATCGGGCTAATTAACCGCAAGCTTAATCTTCTAAGAGCGTCGCTCCTGTGGCCAACCGAGACCCTGGTTTCCCCCTTGAGCACAACCCAGGATTGTCTCTGTCCCTCCCTCAAGACAGAAAGACCCCGATGCAGAGACAGATAGGTAGGTCAGCCCCATCAGCTTTGTGCCAACTCGTTCCTCCAAATTCTTTCCAAGAAACCAATTGGACGGAAAGATAGTTCAGCTAAATGTAGATGTGACACGTCGAGCTCCCAGCTGGCGATAAAGCTGCTTTAAGGCTCGAATTGAGCAATGGTAATTTGGATTTGTATAACAGCTTACCCTGAGCTTGTGCAAACTAAAGAGTTGAATGAGATGATATCGGAACAATAAAAAAGAAGCCTGTTGTAGATGATTCAGGAACATTCATATCCACTATTTAAACTTAGCAATACTTGCAGAGTTCTCTTCCCTTGGTGCTAATGAAATTGCCTGACCAGCACTCTCTTTACTGACTGAGTTTCTTAAATCAATAAACTTAACTGACTGAAGGTTCTTGTTATTATATTACACCGCAAAAGCCAAGCAAGCCTAATCCGCCATATGACTCAGGAAAGGTAGTCATTACTAATATCCATTTATGCTATGACCATAATTATGCATTATTAATACACAGAGCATTACACTTAACAAGAGCCCTCAGGGGCATTTAGAAAAACACCCTCACATTTAAAGTCCCCTTCTATGATAACACGTTCCTCAGCATAAACAAGCATTTACTGCAAATCTCCACTTGACATGGCCTTCATACTAATTTTGACTTTAACGTGACCAATGTGCTTTTTATATTAAGGCTTACCCCGAGGACTGTGTGCTGTTGGTGACTACTTTGAGACTGGCAGCATTGCGAATAAGCTTATCCAACGTGGCCACGATCTGGGTGAATTTAGGTCGTAGGTTCCTTTCTTTCACCCAGCAGTCCAACATGAGCTGGTGCAGAGCCGTCGGGCAGTCCATGGGTGGGGGCAGTCGATAGTCCTGCTCCACGGCATTTATCACCTGGGGAAGGACAACAGAGAAATCCCAATCACTTCTAATCACAGAGTGTAGCGCAGAGGGAGGGCGGACAATGCGAGAGAGGCGGTCGATGGAAAACAGCACGGCAGAAGAGAGTGAATGGTGGGAATTATAAAAACCGGGGATAAAGAAGGAAAAAATGGCTTTGGTTATTCACAGAAACAAGGGCAAGCAAAAGTTGGAGCTGTGGGTGGATGTGTGGTGAGAAAAAGAATGGCTCTTCCACATAAATGGAAGAAGAAGGTGGTTTCTTATATATAAGCATAAATTCTCTTGTGATCTTACATCTTGATTGCTCATGTCCCAGTACGGCCGCTCGCCATACGACATAACTTCCCACATGACGATGCCGTAGCTCCAGACGTCGCTGGCAGAGGTGAACTTCCTGTAGGCGATTGCCTCTGGAGCGGTCCAGCGAATGGGGATCTTCCCTCCCTGTGGATATGCGAATGAGTAGGTGAGCATGAAATACTGGAGAGATGGAGCGCAAACACAGAGTCACACACATACAAGAGGGAAAGAGAGGGTGAGAAAAAAACTATCCAAGGGAAACGTTGATGCACAACAGATGGGTGCATGCCATAGAACCCAAACACCGCATTCACACAAGGTTAGTCAGACGTTTACAGACAAATGACACGTGCAGAGAGGTGAAACTTTAAGGATATGAAATGTGCAGCACAGTGCATTTTTCAGTGTCATTGTTAATCCTTTTCATTCAACTATGTACCCGATAGACAGTTGCTGACTCATACTAGGAGTGTCTCTTGGAGTAAAGAGCACAAAAATGAACACAACTGCTTCCTGCCATAAGGAGAATTGACCTTCTGCACGCCTCCTGACATTGTTCTGTGCTTTATCTCCTTCTTTGCTTTACTATACATGGATGTAAAAAATGGTCAGCGTCTTTCATATCGGGCCGAATCAGAGCTGAGAAGAAAAAAACAAAGCTGTCTTTATACCATCGTTCATATTCATAAGTCTATTATCCTCAGTATACCCTTTCAGACATAAATCCCAAACTGCTTTGCCAGTTGAAGAATATTAGAGACTCCAGCAATTTGTCAACAACCGATTTTGTAACGTTTCTGGGACTCTAAAACAAATCATGTGTAACACCTGCGTGCGATTGGAGGTACTCTTGTGATCTTTAAATTTCACGTATTCATTAATGTCATTAACTGGATCATTCCACACCCTTTAATATAGACTTCTATACCCTTAACTGTTCTTAATTTGTCCACGTGTCTGTGCCACAGTGACAAGAAAAACCTCTGATCTTGTGGGAACAGACCGGGCATTTATTGGACACGATGATTAAAAGAAAACAACAATAATGGGTTGATGTTGGAACAACATATGTAGCCTTTTTAAACACAGGAATACAGACAAACACAAAAAGCAGTCAAATGTAATATATCCACTAACTCACCAGTGAGCTGGTGTAGGTTGGATCTGTGGGGTCATCCTCAAGGAAACGAGACAGGCCGAAGTCAGATACCTTACACACCAGATTACTGTTAACCAAGATGTTACGGGCAGCCAAGTCTCTGTGCACGTAGTTCATGTCTGACAGGTACTTCATGCCTGCTGCGATCCCACGGAGCATGCCTACCAGCTGGATCACTGTGAACTGCCCATCATTGAGCTAGCAAAGGAGGAGAGAGTGACACGTATGAACTGCATTGCAGATCAAGGATCCATTTTCAAAGGAGAAAACAGCCTGTGTGCCTCTTCTTTCATGGTTTAGCTCATGGTTATTTCATGGTTTAGCTCTCTATATTCAGTGTCTTCTACACTTTTTTATGTCCTCTTACCTATATCTTTAATCTCTCATCATCTCACGCCGTAATCTCCTTCTCTTTTCTACATGCCCATTCTATATTCTTCCATTCTCCATTATCTCTGTATCAGCCCCCCCTCTTTTCTCTGGCAGACAGTGTATGATGTGACTTTGAGGCAGAGATTCATTGGAGACTGAGCTCTGTAAATGTCACCAACTGCCAGAATACAGGATTTGTAAGATATCCATAGTGAGCTCTGCAGCTGCACTTAAGAAGACCTTTTAAGGTTGCAAAGACAGTGAGATAACTGCAAACAAAAATCCAGCGGCTTTGGATGGGCTTATTTACCCAGTAGTGTTGCATCACTCATAAAATCACATTTTATACAGAGTAACTAATTTTAAGGCTATTCTGGTGTGTGCTTGTTTTTTTAATTAGTTTTTTCTCACCCTCAGAAAAGAGTCCAGTGCTCCATTCTCCATAAACTCGGTCACAATCATCACCGGACGACTTTTGGTGACCACACCTTCCAGGCGGATAATGTTGGGGTGGTCGAACTGGCCCATGATGGAAGCTTCAGATAGGAAGTCTCGCCTCTGCCTGTCGGTGTAGCCCACCTTGAGAGTCTTGATGGCTACGATGATCTCCCGGCGCCCGGGCAGCTTTAGGCGACCGCGACACACCTCCCCAAACTCTCCTGCGAGAGCCCAGGTGAGACAGCCAGAAAAACAGCAAAAGAGGAGAGATGGAAAGACAGACAGAGAGAGAGAGAGGGAGGGAAGAGAGGCATGACGGAAGAGTGGAGGAGAGTGGGGGGAAAGAGGGAAGAGGGGACAGTTAACTGGTTAGAACCAAGGAGCCAGGGAAGGGTAGCTGGGGGCAGAGTGGGACAAGGGGGTGTGGGACTGCAAGAGAAGCCAAGACTCTAGGCCAGTCTTAAGGGATTGTGATATAAGGGGAGGCATACAGTGACTTTATACTGTTAACTTACATACTAAAAGAAAAACAAATGGTGAGTGAAAGGCATAATGGCACAATGTGAAATGACACAGGACTGGGAAAAAAAAGCATAACATTTTTAGGGTAAAGTTGGGTGACATTATAGGCCAGACTTAGGGTGATTACGGGGAAAGGGGGGTCAAGGGTTTGTGGGGGGGGGGGGGGGGGGGGGGGTGCTAAGCTTCAGAGGGGCCGGAGAAGTGAGCACAGGAGGAAGAGATGGGTGGAGACAGAAGCTTGGGGGTTGTGGACGCTTTATGTTTACACTCTACACCAAGCGTGTGCAAGAAGCCAAGAAAAATCAGGTGATGAAAGTGATGCGTGTCAACACAGGTGCAAAGGTAACAAAGAGGGGGAGGTCAGGGAAGGCGGGGGCAAAGGGTTGAGGGGCATGGAGGGATGGATTGAGGAAGGGGGAGAGGAGAGGAAGGGGACAGGGAAGACAGGGGTTGAGGGTTTGTCACTTTAAAGGCGAATGCTGGGGAGCGAGGGTTTCAAGAAGTTGCCTCAGCAGTAGAAGAGCTGTCGTAGTAGTAGTAGTAGTAGTAGTAGTAGTAGTAGTAGTAGTAGTAATGGTAATAGCAGAAGCAAGCGATTCCCATCTCTGCCATCACAACGTCTTCCTTTTTTGGCTCAGAAACATATGCTAAAATATCTGAACCTCACATGGCACAGTCCTGTAGCTTTTAGGCAGAGATATAACTGTCAAATATATCAAAGACATAAAATATTTCACTGTCTACAACATCATGTGAGGGAGGGTTTCTAAAACAAGGGGGTTACAACCACATAGTGGATAGGGTGTGAGTACCAGGGAAAAAAAGGTCAAACATAACGATCCAGTAAAAATCCTCTTTTTAATTAAGAGGTTCTCCGGATATAAAAAAGTGGGCAGGGTTACAGGCAGCCAATCCTGGACTTGGAGCAATTTAATATATTTTACACCCCAACCAGACAGATTTAAACCTCTAGAAGAGTACAACAGATAAATATTAGCCATGGCTCTTAGAGACAGGAATTCCCCAAGCTTACACACACAAAACCAGACACAGAGCCAAAGAGCTGGACTTTAAGTCCTCTAAAGTACATATCCATTACAATCACGCCCTCGCAGGTTCACACAGTGCTCATTAAGGCAATCGCTGGCCAGTAAATCTCTCGATATTTCACAACATACACAAGTTTGTGAGCTACAGCAACTACAGTACATTTTCACATTACCTTCAGTCTTCCTTCTTTTAAAATTTCAATTTCCTTTGCATCAGTTTTGAAGTGCAGAGTAGTGCAATGAGGTATGAAAGAAGTAGAAAACAAGCCCACTTTAAGAGGTAGATAAGGTATCCTACAGCATTCCTGCCAGTAGCCAGATATAATTACCACTAGAATTACAACATCCTGCATTATTTCAATGATGGCAGCTGCTGAAACTCAAAACCTTAACGCTCAGTGTTTATCTGTGCACACGAAAGTTCAATAAGTGTGCAAAAAAACAGGTTTGTAGCTTATACTGGAAAATACATGCAATCAGATGGGATTAAACTCTCCCCTAGAGAAATCAATCCTGTCTGTATGGGGTTGTGCTTTTACAAAAATTTAATCAGTTATCAATAACTCTTGTGCCATATTTATTGCATTGCTCCCATTGCAGGATTGGGGTAATTTTTGCCTTTTAGGACATGGGTGAAAAAATAATCTACCATACAATGGGTATTAAAACTAGTTTAAACGCACACGGCGTGGTAAACGTGGGGGGTGCTAGAACTGTGAGTCACACTAACACAGTGCTGGACATCTGGAAGGCTAAAAAAACAAAAAACACAAAAACGTTCCTAAGAGGTGACGGTATGCGGTAGGGAGGCGAGCAAGAAGAGGGCTAGCGATGAATTGAGTGAAAGTACCGCTTGGTGTGAAGTCCTCTAATGGTATGGCCTGGAGGTGACTAGCAGTCTTCCCCCTGTAGCTCAGGAGCTTTGGTGGGTTACCTGCGCCAATGACCTCCTCGATCTTCACGCAGGACACATCGATCTCCTTGGCAAACTCGCGCACTGCCTCATTGGGGTCCTCGTAGGTGAAGGGGTCAATGTAGACCTTCATTCCCGGCGTTACTATTGGGGATTCAGTGGCAAGAACAGGAAAGTGAATCTCCGTTGCCAAGCAATAAATATTCAATGTGATATCTGTCTGATCACTTCTGACGACAGCGAGAAGCACAGACATGCTGCCGTTGGAACAGGCAAGCGAGCTTAGCGGAGAGACTTACTGTACTGCTGCAGTTTCTCTGTGTACTCTGACTCTGAACCGTTTCTCTGCTTTCTGTTGAGAAAGATGAAAACACAAACTGAGTCACGTGGTCCCTGCACAGTGGGACACAAACACTGCTGAGGAACAAAGGCACGGGGAGAAAACAGATCCCTAATAACGCCTAGTTGTAGCGTGAGATGCAGTCGCACTGTGATGTGGCATGGTAAATATGTGTAGTCTTTTTGTGCGCTGGAAGCAAGGGATACGCTGATAAAGATTGTATCAATGCCTAGTGGTAAAAATGAGTCATACTCGGGGACTGTAGCGCAAGTGTAAACAAAAGGATATCATACTATTGTCTGAAGCGGCAAGTGAAAGCCATTCACTCTCAGTACCCCCCCCCCCCCAAAAAAAATGAGCAGCCGTGACAAAAGCGGACTCAAACAGCAAGCTCAGCTGTCTCACTTTCCTCGCCCCGCAGACATCACACTGCACATTTCAATTCAATCTTGCTCTCTGGTTGTCAGTCTCCCTTTTCTGTTTTTATGAACTTATTTACTCTTGTCCTCTTATAGCCACTCAGTTCCTCCAGCTTCACCTCCATGCATCTGTCCCTTTCGCACCCAGCGGGGATGGGGTGTAGGCTCGGATACGGAGCTGGGTTGTTGAAATCACATGTTAATGTGCTTCCTTTGTTGTCTAACCAGTAACCGGGGCAAAAAATACCCGATGGTAATTTGCATTTTATTTTAAATTCTAATTTTCTTCTGGTATATGCCGAAGCTGTGTATTTTGTATCATTTCTATTTTTCTCCCTTCTTCTGTAGCAGTCAGAGCAGTGGCTAAGCCAAGACCCTGAGAGAGAGAGAGACACAATGTAGCGGTGTGAAAATTAGGGAGAGCGAAGAGGCAGGAGGGAGAAAGAAAAGGAGGGGGATCCAGGGAGATTATTATTCAGTCTAGCATGACCGATGCCCACGCTTGTCAGCAGCTGCCTGAACTGGCTTGCAGAGAGAACCCAAGTGGGCACCAGTCAGCAGTGGGTGCCAGCCTCTCGCACATATAGACACCCTCGCACGGCATTTTCTGCTTGATAAATGAATGGTATAAAGGATAAACGAGTGCGGTTAGACCCAGCTGATGTAGTGTCAGACTTTCTGAAAGGTAAGAGCAGCCACTTGCAGCTTCCCAGTCAATTGGGCTCAGCAGACAGGGGCGCATCTGGGTTCTTTGTGGTCGGGCAAACGCACAGTTGATTCTGAGTGCTGGGCCGTGAGGGCAGGCCTATCAGGCCCAACAGCTGCTCCACCATGCTGTTTCCACTGAGCAAAGTAGCATTTTGGCCAAAGCTGTTTACTATTCACAGATTCAGAAGGCTAATCTGGCATTCAGTGGGCTCACAGGTGGCAAAGCAATCCGCTGAGACTGTTCCGGGGCAGTTTGGAGGACAAGCAAACAAAGCTGACATTTGAAGCTATCTCGGTGTTTTGTTTTGTTTTTTTCAAATTGACGGGAAAAACAACAGTTTGGCACCAATGCTTCTGTAAGCCTTGCTGTTTTAGTAGCAGGATTCTCACCTCAGGCAGACAATAGCGATGACCACAACTGCAATGATGAAGACTAAGGTGGCGGTGGCTGATCCAACGATGAGCGGCAGCTGTTCCTGCAGCGACTTTGGGGGGTCAGCTTTACAAGATTAAAGAGAGAAGGTGATCAGTTAGTTAGTCAGTTGCCGCAAGCATCGACCAAACTAGCTGCAATCCAGCTCAGTACAAAAGTACGAGGTTTATTAATCTGTATACAGAAGAATCTGCACATCCTTTATAAAGTAGAGGAAGGGTATGGCTGATACACAGACTGGCTGACCATAGGTACATTTTCATCAAATCATAAGTCCGTTACAAGAATTTCAGTTTTTTTCGTTTCTCGCATATTGGCTTCTTACACTATAAACGCTTGAAAAAATCCAACACATCTATAAGCTTTGCATTGCACTATTTGTACAGACATATCCCAGTACATCCCCGGGTAGTAACGCAGGCGGGGTGTAACGTACTTTGGAGGTTGGTGCTGAAGTCGGCTGGGCTGCTGTAGCGACCGTAACCAGCGACTGTTCGAGCGCGGACCTGCACCACGTAAGGCGTACCAGCCTTAAGACCTTCAATGCGGGCGTTGCTCCGTTGGGCAGTCATGGTATGGGCAATGGCCTCACCCTGATCCTGCACATACAAATACAGGGATTAAACAACGCACCCCTGCTCCTCATTGTTCCTTCTCTAAAAGTTTTGATGTAGGTTGACAAAAAATATATAAAAAAGACAAGACCAAGAGAGAGAGAGAGAGAAAAGGAGTGCCATATCATAGCTGGTATGTTAATCTGACAGCAGAAGACAGCATATAGTGAGGACTGTGCTCTTTCCCCAAGGAAAACTCTAAACTTTCTGGGGTTTTAGAAACTTTTTAAGGCATGGATTGACAGAGGATGGGAGGGAAAAGAAGAAAAGGGAAGAGTACAACAGGGAAGGGATTGGAAGGATAGAAAGAGATGGAAAGAGTGGAATAAGAAGAAAAGGAAGCCTCACGGCCAACATGTGTTTATCAGCAGAGCCATTGTTTTCCACATTTACAGAAACACAGATGATACAGAAACCATGCGAGTCACTGAAATTGGATTGAATTACAGGCGTTCTCTAACATCGGCGCTTACCTTCTCATGGTACTTAATCTCATAATCCAGAATGATTCCGTTGGGCTTCTCTGGAGGCAGCCAGGACAGGCTCATGGTGCTCGCTGTGGCCGCCATCAGGTGAACTGTGGGCACTGCAGAGGGAGCTTCACAGGGGGAAAATAAATAAAGGGAAATCCGCTTTATTTATTGTTTTTCGTGTTATGTCTTTTGAAGTTCTGTGCCCTTTGTCTGTCCACAGAAGCCCAAATACAAAGTCTTAGCTGTGAGCTTTGTGAAAAGCTTTGGCCACTAGTTAGTATGCAGAGCCATTCCCGACTAATGCTCAAATTCTCCCTCCCAGAGTCCTAGGGGAACGAGAGGTTATGTCTAATTCTCCTGTAGCAAGAGAATCAAACTTTAGAAACTGATGGATAAGGTCCATGCAGTTCCCTCTGTCATATATTAACGGCGGGCGAGCTAAGGAACAGCCGCACATACAGAGTTTTGCACGTATGTGTCTGTGCACTTGCTTCACTGCTGCTGAGCTGTTACTCCACAATCTCGTTGAAATGTTTGAGAGGAGCTGTGCTTTCCTTTTTTTTCTCGGCTGTAGAAAAAGATCTTGTTCTTTAAGTGCTGCGCATGAATATAATATACAAATACAAAAATGTGCACACACCATACAATCTAATTATTTTATGAAACATGTAATCACTGGAGTTTCCCATGCTTAGTTTACACGTGCCGCATTAACAGTAAGCCCATGCCGCTCTTTCCTTTACTCCCTCCTCCACTCGGTCTACCCTTTTAACTTTACTTCACACCTTCCACTGTCTATCTCCACTATTACCTTTACTTGAATATAAATTTTCAGTGGACTTTTCAACTCTTTTGCTTATCTTTCACTGCTACGGCCCTCCATCCACCCCCCCTTCCTCCAGAGTTTTATGACTTCTTCACAAGATGTCCTGTCTAACCAAGACAGATGTGCTGATAATCACTTCTGGTCAATAAGGAAAGTGAAGTGAAGGAAGTCAAGTGTTGCACAATAATATTATTCGATACTGTACCGCACTCATTTTAGGAAAATCCCTGGATCAGTGTTTCTCATTCCCCCATACCACACACCAGTTTTCGCTGGCTTTGTTAAAAACTTTTACATCCCATTTTTACATTCTTTCATCGTCCCCATTCCATTTCCTTTCTAACCTCGCTGCTTGTCTTGGAGACCAGACAACCTTCTGTTGCTCTGTCTTTCTTTCTGGTGTCTGCACCTCCCCTTTCCTGAGTTTTCCCCTTCCTTGTAAGTCCCATCTATTCCATTTCTCCTTGTCTCTCTTATTCCCCCAGAAGACAATGCTTCCTAGGCAGATCCCCTGGTTACTCTAGCCAAGGGATTAGGGGCCCTCCTCCAGGAGGAGACGTTGGGAGTAACCATGGAGGTGGCCCCAGGGGCTTATCACCAACCCAGTATTTATTTTGATTCTTAAAAGGTGACTGCACATGCAGGGATGGTCTTGGGACTACACAAATGGATAATCTGATCACAGATGATGCACTCTTGCCCTGTTCTTTCTCTTCACTGCTCCCTCCGCACCCACCTGACCCCAAGCACCCAAGGGTGGACACTTGTCCCTGTCAGCCCAGCGCCAAACCTCCCCATGAAACAATGAGGCCCTCATGTGGGGCTGGTGGGGCCTTTGGGTTCCAGACTCACAAAAAGAAGGCATTCCTAAAGAATCTTTTAGGAGTAGGCACACAAGGTCAAAGGTGAGGAGGACAAGGCCATGGAGAGAAGGAAAAAGGGTGGGGGAGGAGGAGCCAAGGAATAATCCTTGGTGTTTACTAGGCTAGCCGAAAGAGCAAACTTAACACAGCAGCAAAGAGTTCAATTTACAAGTAAAAAGAAAAACTGGAGTGAGTAAAAGTACATCACTGAGAATAGTGAGATTTCCTAGGTAACTGAAAAAATGATCATAATAGTCCCCCAGCTATAGTGTCAAACATAAGGCTCAGTGGCCAAAGACTCCAATCCAAGGAGGGCGTACATTCTGGACTTTAAATGTATTTGGAGTTTTTCCTTCTGATAAAGACCGTTCATATTGCACCAAAGTAGTTAAGTAATAAACAAACCATTTAAAAAAAGAAGAGTTCTTGTTTTTTACAGTATGTCCACAAAAAATGTGAATTAATGGAAACTTTCTAAACCTTTCGGATTTTTTTCTGTGATTTAAAACATTTATTCCTTATAATTTTAGCCCAAAGAATAATGCTGAAAGCTTTCTTTCATTTACTACAGCAGCTTTTCTTTATCATGTGGAAAAACTGAGACATACTGTTGAAACTGCACTTCTTTTTCTTATATTAAGGTATCTTAGGATACTTATCCTTTTTCACTGACAGGTGGAGTGTTACTGGTCCAATGCACGATATACAATTATTCTGACGTCCCTGGTCTACAGTCTCCCTCCATTTATTGATTTATTTTCATCACTTGGCTTATCAATAGCGGGTTCTATTACTCTGTATATCTATATATACCAGATGGGTTTAAAAAAAATCATCTCAGCTCTGATTGCTACATTGGCCTAGTTACTGTTTTTGCTGAGAGCTGAAGGATCGGTGGGTTGGAACCAGTGGGCAGCCAGAATACTAAAGGTTCCACACTTTGAATATACACTGCCTCGCTATTGCTATTTGCAGTGGTGTTAGCACAGAGCATGCTGTGGGCGTGTGAAAAAAAGGTCGCTTTCTAAGCTCATTCAGAAGAATGTCTTCCTTCTCAATCCCTGTTCAAAGGAAAAATATGTAGCACACTCCTACATACATACAAGAAATTGATCTCTGCTTTTTAGGCGCAGAGCGTATTCTCTGACATCCTTTTGTGTCTTTTCCCAGCCTTTGAAAGTTGGCATCGCCCGAAACATCAATGCTGATCTTTGCCAGGTAGCCACAGTGCTGAAGCTGCACCTACCGGCCTGATTTGTGGTGATGTTCACGGCGGAGAACTGGGGCGTATAGGGGCTCTTGTTGGAAACGCCGTTGACCGCCTGGATCTCGAAGCTGTACTGTGTGTGGGCTTGCAGGTTCCGGACCGCCACACGCCGCTGGGTCAATCCCAGGTGGCGCGGTGAGATGTCCACGTTGTCGTCGCAGCGCGAACACATTCCCCGGTCGGGGAGGCACTTCTTACAGATGACGTTGTAGAGGACATCATCGCGGCCGCCCAGGTCACGAGGCTCGCTCCACTCCAGCACGAGCGAGGTTTCGTTGACGCTGGAGATGACGCTGCGTGGGGCAGACGGAACGGCTGCAAAAGGAAGGATGGGATGAAGAAAATAGGTCGCAATGAGAATGCATTCAATCTCCGTGCACAATGGGTGTAAAGAAATTTGTCCTGGTGACAGCACAGAGACATCAGGACAATAGACAAAAGATTCATACTGGAAAGCACAGTTTATATATCATTACACACACATGCATTCATTATTCCATAACTGCGCTGCGGTATTAGTACATTTCTTATGCATTAACTAGACCATTTTCTTTTCTTTCACTGTAACAAGAGACTGTTCCAGCAGTTCTTCATTAAAAAAAAGAAAAAAAGAGGACAGGAGTTCAAATTTGAATTGCATGCTTATTTCCACTGTGTGTCTGTGTGTACAGAGTGCTTGGGGGCAACGAGCAAGATAAACTATTGGCAGAGTCTTGGCAATTCTTATCCAATTACCGGAGCCTTATCTCTCACTGCACTGTGGGAGAATCAGCCCCACACCCCAGCAACAGAAAAAAGGATCTTCTTTCTTCACTTCTGAATAAATTCACCCCTCAGTGTCTGTTTGCTTTTAATAGAGCCAACAGTAAAAAAAACAAAAAAAGATAAAGCTCACAAAAAAACAAGTGGGTTTCACTTTCCGGCCGTAGTGGGGCAGAGACGTTGTGAGTGCAGGTTGGTGGGAAGGGGAGGGGTTGGATGATAAAGTTGTGGATAACGCTGGGAAAGCAAGCAGACTTGTTTGCTGTCTGTGTGGCGTGGCAGGAGCATTGTGCTAGGAGCTTTTATCAGCAGTTGATGGAAATATCCAAAGACGTTTAATACACAATAACTTTAACTTTATGATTACAACACATTTGGCCCAGTTCTGATGGGAAAAATAGACTAGATGTAAGGTTGTCAGCATTAAAACGTACTGAGTTATACAGATGGCTGAAGGAAGCATTACTTACTAGTGCAGGGGGAGTCGGGAGAATCTGTGTCTGCGCGGTAATAACCGTTTCGACAGGAGCAAACACTGGCTGCTCCCGAGCTGGCACGGCTGTTGGCTGGGCAGGGCAAGCACAAACTGTCCCCCTGTTTGGACTTGAAGGTGCCAGGGCTGCAAGCTGATGGCAAAAGAGGGAATGATGAAGAAAGCATGACCAACAGCTTAAAAAAAACACAAACAAACTGATTTTACCACTATCATTTTAGAAAGTGTCTTACTCTGGAATGAAAAGACAAATTTTACTTTTGCCAATCCATGCCAATAGCCTGTAATTCTACTCATTTTTAGTGGAAAAAGTACTATAGTATTTGTAGTAGTCTCGGATCAATACTAGCACAATAGGATTGATACTTTGTTTCTAATTTCAGTATGTAGCCCACTGAATTGTGTTACATAAATTATGTTTTTGGAAGTGAAGAAAAAACTATACATCAAACATGTCGGTTTGTGTTGACTGCCATGTTCATTTTATTTATAGCCTACAGCACACTTAAACAACAGAAGCAACAGAAGTGCTTTAGAGGTAACATTGGCATCCCAGGTCTCCTAAAAACGCAGTGTCAAAAACATGAAAATCTGACTGGTGTGCTTATGTTATATTGATTAATTATTTTTGAATGTACAAATAACATTTACTTAGTGGACGATGTATTCAGAATTTGCAAAGTGAGGAAATCAGGAAATGCAAACGTGCAAACATAAATCTTTGTATACAGACAGAGACCATGTCAAAGTTTCTTTTTTTTAAAAATTGTTTTTTCTCTGTATTTCTACTGAGACTACTTCTATACAGGAAACTACTTTCAGCATAACTTTACCTAAACTGGTTCTTGAAGGCAAGTCAGTAACATGAAAACACTGCTAGGATTTGAAAATGCCATATCTCCATTTATAGCTGCTGTTTGGACGTTTATAACTCGTGTGATAAGTTACAGACGTGCAGGGAAACTGTAACGGCAACATTGTGATTCAGGACGCTTGGGTAGGCTCCATATCTTTCATAAACTGTCTTATTAAAAGATGAATGAGTTTGCCGCCATGCCTAATAAAAAAAGAGAGGCAGGAGCAGGTAAGAGAGGCAAAGTTTACAAGGGCCAGTTGATTAGCTGACCCACTAGCGCATTAGCTCGTCAACGTCAAGGACAAACTGCAATGTTTGTCCTCCCCCCCGAATGATAATTATCGTCACAGATTCCATGTTGGATTTATGCTCCCCTTTGAAAACGACTGAGGTCAGAGGTCAAATTTACAGCAGACCACTTACTGCTCCTGCTGTTTTCCTGCTTCTGAAAGTTCAATATTAGCTCAAAACCACCAGCTGGCTGCACCGTGTACATTAGCACTGAGTATATTTGTTCTCCCACCAATTTGTCAGAGTTATCCACACTGCTGGCTAACAGGAAGTTTGGTTTGATAAACAGATAAAGAACTGACCTTGAATTTAGGTGTCAGAACAGTTTCTTTAAACAAATTTGTTCATATTTTTTCACCTAACACAGAACAAATTGCAAGATAATTCTGAGCTCACAGGGCAAGAAAAAAAATATTTTTAACTGTTAGCAAAGATGTTGAAGAAGCATTCCCGTTAAAGGAAGCCTCTTTTTTTACACCAAAAGGTTGAAAGCGCTGATCAATCACTTCCAGCGAGTAAAGGGGTCATCCTGTTCCTTTTATCTATTTTCCCTTAGAGGAACCATTAAAGAATGAGGAAGAAAGACAGACAAGGGGGTAGAGCGAAAAGGGAGGGAGAGGTGGAAGAGGTGGAGGCATAGAAAATGCTAATCCTGTAGGACCCCCACCTCCCCTCTTCCTCGCTCCCCTGTGTCTTATCCTCTCATGCAGAACATAGAGCTTAAGGAACTGATTAAAATGTATGCTGAAATTGGAAAGTCTGAGGCATGAAAAAGTAAAGAATATTGGGGGTAAAAAATGTGCAGCTAATGAGTGGGAAGGCAAAAAAGGCTCATCGATTAATATTAATACTGACATCCTTACTGTAACTCTAGTGGCTTATTAATGAGCACAACGGCCTTCAGATTAGGAAGGAATTGGAGAAGTAAAGACTGGCGCAGAGAGAAATGAAGAGCTGCAAGAGATACTGTATGCTAGGAGGACAGAAAAAGCACGGAAAAAGGGTGATGAGAAATGAGCATGGAATAATATAGAAGGAGAGGAAGGAAAAGGAGAGAGGACCTAACGAGAACAAGAAAGCGAGATTTATCCCTTGTGGTTTCTAGTGATTAGAGAGCATTTTATCAGCGGCCAGTCACCAGAGCTTCAACCTTGAGGTGCCAGAAACAAACAAATGAGTTTTTAACCACGTTCACTTTAGATATACTACACTCTCCCCTTTGTCTCGTGCGAACACTCTCCTTCTAAAGGTGAGCGCATATTCAGTATCCACCCACTCCTGGAGTGGAGTGGATACAAAATATAAGGCCTGTGCAGGGTCATCGCTTTCTTCTATTATAGGAAGAAGGACCCAGACAGGCAGGGATCACCGCCGAAGTCGAAGCCCAGCGAACACGCACGGGGCACCTTGCATTCACGTGATCAATAACCTCACCAGATCGCTCTTTCACTCTTCACACACTTTCTGCACGCCCAGGCCTAATTTTACACCCACGTACACACAAGCACAAATTTTTCCATTTATCCTTCATTATTCTCATGCTGTCACCTGCACTCCATTTCAGTCGGGACCTTGCTGTTTAAATTTACCTTTCTCTTTCACCTCTGTGAACCTGTCATGTTTTCCATCAGACCTGAAGCCATTAGCCACTCGCTTTCATAAAGAGACAACACACTGCATTCATTTTGCAACCAACCTCAAGGCAAAACTGAGGTCACGGGAGTGCGTAGCCCTGCTAGTCTGTATTATTATAGCTTGTAATCACTGGATTAACATGTCAAAAGAAAACAAGATAAAATAAATTATTCATTACGATGTGTTGAGTGAACAATCCAGCATAAAACAGTGTATCCTGTAGCCAAAATAATGTCCAATTAATCTCTCAGGCAATCAGTGTGTTTTTTTCCACAGCAGTTAAGTCTTTGTGAAGACTAGGACCACTAGTCTAATACCATTCCATGTTCCCAAAATGTAAACGTAAATGTCTTCTCATATGATCTTCGTAAGAAGGCTCCATCCTGAAATCTGAGGACTGTAACATAAGATGAAGTAGCACACTATTCTGTTGTGGGTTTGAACCTTGAGCAACCTGTTGAAGAATGTCTAATCCACTTAATCCGCCACAACACGTCATAAACTGACCTAAATTATATATTGTGAAAACACTCACCTTGACACTGGGTGTCCTTCATGGCCGGTTCAAAACCAGCCATGCAGGTACAGGCTCCTACAGGAACCATCCACTCCCCATCTCCGTTGCAATAAAGCTTCAGCGGCACAGACACCTCCAAGGCATTGGGGACACAAGTTCCTGGGGCTATCACCAGCGATGTCGCTTCAGCCCCCGTTGCCGTTTCGGGAAATACGGCGAAGTTGGCGATTGTGGTGGAGCACTTCTTATAAAACACTCTGACTGAGATGAGCGACATGCAAGCACCGAGATCCTGGAAGGCCAAGTAGAAGCCAGCTTTGGACAGCGGGCCAAAACTTCTGACTTTCGTGTTTACCCGTCCAGACTCGAGCATGGAAAAACTCTCATCTGGGGCGATGGTGTCAACCTTCGCATAAGGGTTCTCCATCCAGAAAGGGCTGGTAGCCGTAGCTGAATCCGAGTCAGACTCATAGTAGAAGAGGTTAAATGTTTCTTTGCAGGAACCAGGGATGTTGGGAATGCTGTTGCAGTCACGCACTGTGAATTTCATCTCCACATATACGCGCAGTACATCTTTTCGCGGGATGAAGTCGCTACGTAGCCAGTTATTTTGGTTGAGCTCACGTACATTGCAGACTTGATACGTCCGGATGGGGTTCATGGCATCGTCGTAGCCACTGACCTCTTCCCACTGAAAAGAAATCAGATGAAGAACATGAAAAATTAGCAGCTGTAAATGTCTGATAGATATTGAGTTGCTGCGGGGCATCTTCCATCGAACCTAGATGAGCTACATTAAATCAAGTGGCATAAAAAGCAAGTGATTAAAGTACCAGGACACAAGTCATGAGGGAGCGAGAATTGGACTTTTTCAGTTTAGCTGTATTTCTTTTACTTCCATTCCCTTGCTTTTGCCATGATGCACCTTTCATTCCTGATTAATGTGGCGAAAAGCCAGGCACAAGGACTGCAAATTCATCACAATTACAGGAACCTGTCACCTCCTCGCCACAGAGCCACCAAAGCATGTTTACCTCATATCTGTTTGGAAGAACCAGCCACACTGCTTCACAACCAATTACGCTTCAATTACCGAGCAATGACTGCAACGTCCTCTAATAAAAGCGGGGAAAAGGCGGCAGTTAACCTTCATGCTTTTCTGTTTTTACACTCTACATCTTTCAATGCTACTACAGTACCCAGGGGGTGAATTACTCGGGATAAAATGGGATTAAATTTTCTAAACTTTGATTACCAGCTTCATTAAATGAGTGCAAGCAAACCAGACTGTAAAAGCTTTGCTGTGAGACGCGTTAATGTTATGTCTTTTTTTCTTCTTCTTCTTTTTTTCAATCTCGAATGAGGACACCGCGATTAAATCATTTCACTTCAAACAGCAATTCCTGTGTGTATAATATATCTAAGTGTGTGCGTGTGTGTTTGCGTGCGTGTGTGTTTGCGTGCGTGTGTGCGCACGCTGAGGGATCTGCTCCCCTTTCTTTTATCAGACAAACATTTGAGTCAAAGTATTTTTAGACACGTTTAAATACAACAGTAGTTAACAGTGCTATGCAAAAGACGTGCCAGTGCTTTAGAGCATTAAATGTAGAGGGAACAGGGGAGGAAAATAATACTAGAGAAGGGAATAATGGGTGGCTGTAGCTTATGAGGTAGAGCGGGTCACCTACTAATCAGAAGGTTGGTGGTTTGATTGCCAGCTGCACCAGTCTGCATACCAAAGTATCCTTGGGCAAGATCCTGAATCCTAAGTTGCTCTGATGCATTCACTGGAGTGTGAATGTGTGAGAATGTGAGACATTGAAAAAAGTGATGTATGGATGGGGCAAGTTCTATAAAGTGCTTTGAGTGACTATATATAAACCATTTACCAATAAGTCACAGGGCAGTCAAAAGCTAACACACCACTTTGCATTTAGGTATTGATCATTATTAATCTCTGCTTCTACCAGACGTTTTTTCCTGCCAAAAGCTAGTTTTTCCTTCCTACTGTTGCCAAGTGCTTGCTCAGAATTTGTTTAATTTTGGGGGTTTTCTCTGTATTACTGTAGGGTCGTTACCTTGCAATATCCTCAAGCGCCTTGAGATGACTGCTAAAACTATACACCAAATGCATAGTGCATATTTAGCGTAACTGGTGGTGAACTCGCTACCTGAACCTGAGACATTGCTATATGAGATATCTATAGTAAAATTAAATCTCTACAGTTATGTTCTTGGGGCTGGATTGTACCTCAAAGCATTTGCCTTCCTCAACACTCGGGTAAATAGATACCGCTTTTCCTCTTCAGAGCCAGTCGTTTCCTTCTGAGCTTGAAGCATCTTAATTAAGGCTGTGATATGGATGTGGTGGAGACAAGGCTATTCATCCAAGACCGTGGAGGCCATAAGGGACACAGGGGGAAGAATGGGTGTAGTTTGGCTGTGGCATTAAAATGATGGCCCCACAAGAGCGGGAGAGAAGGAGGAAGCGACCAGAGGGAATCGATAATCACCAGCCAGGTCAATGGAATGGCTAAAAGCATGAAGTGTCAATGGGTATTTAGTTTAGTGTAATAAATCACCCTGCGCAAAAGAGCAATGCGGCCAAGTGTTTTGTGGCTGTGCGTTTGTATAAATTTGCTCATGCGAGCTTGTCTGGCCAAATTTGTGCTCACTCTGTGTGTTTGTTTGAGAGTATATATATATGTATAGGTGTGGGTCTGTTTGTGTATGCGTGCAGTTAGAAAGGGGTCAACCAACCCCCCGTCAGACATGCACCAGTGGGCAAACAATCTGAGAGCCTGCTTACCAAGCCTGAATGAATTAAGCATGTTGTGCAAAAAAGGGTCAAGTTTCTTGGCGTCGATTTTCAACAAGATGAATTGTTATGCAAGATTGGCGAGCCTCTCTGTTTTCTCTTTGTCCTTTCCAATCAAAGCTTTAACTTTCACCTCTAGACGGCAACGCACGGGCCTTACACATTGCACATTTTGGTGCAACAATAATTCTCAAAATCATCATTTAAAGCTGTTTTTTTTGCCAGTTTTATCATGTTTTTTCATCCTTCGACCTTGGATGAATTAAAAGAGAACATTTACTCTAAGAAACCTTCATGGCAACATGGATAAACTATTATTATTAGCTTTAGGCATTGCTTGAAATGCTGAAAGTTCCAACAAGCTCAATGCAACCAATTAGTGTGTTTTTATTTTGTTGTTTGTTTAGCCGGTTCAATAATCCCACTAAGGCTAATTTAATACTGTTCCAGCTTGTTTATGACACGTTTTGTGCAGGGAAGGTGGTCTTGTGAAGGAGACAGTCATATACCGACAATACTTATTATCTCTGTAGGCTCGCTAACTTCATATATTGTTGTCAACGTATGCTTAGGGAAAGCCCTGTGGGTATCATTCCGGGTCTGAGGAGAGCTACTCAGCGGAATTCCCCCTTCTTCGCCCATCTGGTTTGGAACATAAACGGCATGATTTATAGACAAATATTCACACGTCACACATGGAGGCATAATGAATGCTGGAAATCCAAACGCATCAACCAAACTGGTGCTGAGCTGCATGCATCCATGCCTCATACAGAGATGCTACAGTCTATAAAGACAGATGCAGACAGACTGAGAAATGCACATACCATAGCAAACAGAGACGTGAAAGAATATACTAAAAGAATGTGTGTAAAACACAACAACCTAGTGTTGGAGCATGTAAAGACACTTCCTTACGATTATCAGCGCTTACAAACACAGCTTCTGTGTAGCTTTATGTTTGTAGCTTCATTTGCATGTGTTTTGCAATGTTATTTAAAAAGATGGAGACGATATGATTCGTGTTTGGCATGAATGAGAGAATGTGTAGTGTTAGATTTGCTTTTTGAGGAACTGATTTTCTTGTCTCATACACTCTTTCCTTCTTGACGCACGGACATTGCTCTGGATTTTCCTGAAACCCTGTCTCTCTCTCTCTTTCTCTCTCGTCCCTTTCCCCGCAGGCTGCTTTGTTTGTCCTCTTATCCACGGCATCGGTTTCTCTTAAACACTCGTCACACACAACAAAAACAGGTTGGGTCGTTCCCACCGCAAGACTGCGAGAGCAAACAAACACGTATACAATAAAAGTCTGCGTGAAGAAAGGAACAAGGCAACACGGACGATTGATTTTGCGAGAGCGAGGGACTGAGAGTGAAAGTGAGGGAGGGAGGGAAAAAATAAAAGGAGGGAAAACGCGCACACAAACACACAAAGGGTGGAAAAATAACTCAGGGACAACAAATGCTGTCTGTGGCACATTCTGCTGCAAACACACACCCACCCAAAAAAAAAGGGCCAAGGGGACAAATTCATCTCCACCCTTTTGGCAGGTAATGTGGGAAATCTGGATTGCAAAAGGGCAGCTACTGTATGTACATCTACTGAGAAGGAGCATCTGTTGTAGGATTGTTGGAACAGAAACAGAGAGGCATGTTTTTTAGGTTCCTAAACCATGTCTGCCTGGACCTCGTGGGAGCATCACCGCTGCATTGTAGCGTAACAGGATGAAGAGGTGTGTGTGTGTTTGGAGGGAAGGGGGAACAGAAATGGGACATGCCAGGCTGTGAGAGGGTTTGTCCTCCTGATTGTTTACAGCTGAGGTGGCTAGTGTGTGTCTGGCACAGTGAATGTTTAATGGCTAGGCGAAAAGGAGCATAAGGAGGGTGGGTGACTTTGAACAGCTGGGGAAGAATCCTCTGACAAGTGTGTTGTGGTAAGAGCAAAAATATACTAAAAAAAAGGGGGCCCATCGTTCAAAACACAAGGGCCAAGTCAGAGGACCACACAAAGGCAAGGGAGGAGTGCTGGCAGTCTTTGAAGTATATCCGAGGAGGGGTCGAGGCTCTTTTTGCCTCATTGTGGAGACCACATGGGAAAGCCATGTGAGGCTGTCATGGACACTTTGTGTAAGGTAGATTTGGGTGCTGAGACATTTATCAGCGTTTAAAAGGGAACTTCATGACAACACCAATGCTTTTTTTTTTTTGCATTTTTCAAGAGGAGGCAAGAGGGAGTCAATCAGGTCAGTCAGGTGAATTAGATGTCAGTGCATCATTTGTTTTGCTGCCTAAAATATTTTAATTGCATCAAATGGTAAAACATAGCCTGGAGTATTGCTCATTATTAACACAACACAATGCACACTATGCCCAGTAAACTCACCCCAGTCTCAGGATGTGCAGTCCAAGCCAGTTCTGTCGTGGCCCACTTTGTGTCCATCAACGTCTCTGAAAAATGGAAGCAGAAAGAAAACAACACAATCAAACAAGGAAGAAAAAAAGAGATCAGTAGAACTTTCAGTTGTTTTACAACAATCTCATAAAACTTGCAAAATGATCCAAGGAACAGATAGGAGGCTCTGACCAAAGCTGCTTTCAGAAAACTGTGTGAATAAAGGACACACAAGCTCACAACTAACTGAATTGATTTAGACAAAGGAGTACTTTATGTGCAAGTGAGTATGTGTGGGTGTGTGTGAGTGAATGTATTATAGATGAAACACGAGACAGACAAAGGTCCCGATAGGTGATCAGTGAGGTATTGTGTGATATTTTACTGTTGCTCCTCATTAAGCTAATTAGTCCCAATTAGGTGTTTCCCTTAAACAAAGCTCTCACTGCGAAACAGTTCCGCTTCCCACAGAACACGTGACACACAGACACACACTTGATAAGATATAGACACAGTTGTAAAACTCAAGATATACAACCCAACAGAATACTTGAATGGAGAGCAGGGGCAATAAATTTCGGTGTCACAAAAGAGGAGCTCTCGAGTGGAACAGAGGTCGGTAAACTTCAATAGGATTCGTTTTGCGTCAATACTTGAAGGCACTTCAGTTTAGAACATTCTTACACGTATCTATATGCCACACACGGGGGATTTCACACACAAAAACATCAACAAATGGCTCGCGCAAGTTGAAGTGGACAGAGATCTCCCCTGCAAAACCGTTTTTGCTCTCCACTTTCCACTTTCTTGTTTCTACTGGCAGAGATGGGAGCTTTGCGAGAGCGGGGAAGGAAGACTATAAATGTCGAGTCTTTTACTACCTGGCGCTCAAGGCATGATGTGCAGCCACCGTTATTATCTCAACCGCTGTGCTGTTCTACAAGATAGTGAAAGATGATGAAACGGTGCAGCCAGTGAGTGCTTGGTCATCAAATGAAGTTTGAGATTTTCCAAGTCTTTGCAGACTTCTTTTTTTTGGCTTGCTAACTAATTGTAAATAGGTCCTAGGTATAAGTACAATACTATAACTCAAGGATTTTTACCACACATCAAGCAACTGCTACATTCAGGCAAACAAAAAGAACTTCAAGCCCCTTGTGAATTATATCTAACTTTGTCCAAGTGTTATGCTCTTACAACGGGGAAGTCCCACTCATTTTCACCCCTGCAGACTTTGACTGAAAAAGGTCTAAAACTGTCACCATGAGCCAAATCAAAGCCTTTATCATAAGTGATTCCTTTTGCTTAGCGGGTTTGCAATATTCTCAATGTGTTTCCAGTGTTAAAGCAGGGAACTCATGAACGTGGTGTTTGCTAAGAGCTCCCTTTGTAACCAGATGTAGCCACATGTGAGCAACTGAGGGCCTGCTTGTGTTTTCTCAGAGAATGGGCCAGCACTCACTAGCTGCAGGACTTCCTGTGACTCATACTGTGACAGTGTGTGATTTGGGACCTGTTACTGACAGCCGTGCAGGTAGGTAAGCCGGTGAGGTGAAAATTATATATGTTTGCCACCTGGTACTTATTATTACAAGTTGGCCTTGTGTTTGATGCGCTCGCTTGTCATTAGAGCTGGCCTCGCTGAAAATGACAGCACGGCAAAACGCAAAGATGAACGGGGAGGGAAGGAATGGGATGCGGGGATGAAGCAGAAGGGACGTGACGTGAAAGAGAGATAGATATGCAAAGTGCAAACAGACACACCTGTCCAGCCTGACTCAGTGGTTGGGACAGCAGATGATTCGAGACCGCACACTCATCGCTGAAACCCTCCTTTCTCGCTGCATCTGCATTGTTTGATCTGGCCGGGGTTGTGTTTTGTGTGCGTGCATAACTGTGTGCTTGCAAGTCTGTGTCAGAGGACAATTGTATGTGTGTGTATTTGGTGCAAAGTCCTGCATTGTGCCCAAAGTGGAGCACCAATCCTGAGTCAATGGGCCAGAGCAAAAGTGGTGAATGACCCTGACCTAACCCGGCCGCTCCCTCTCTGTCAGTGTATGTGTGCCAGGATGTGTGTGTGTGTGTGTGTATGGGTGCCTGCCATGCTCTGTCCACTATATTGCTGTGATTTTAAATAACACACCTGGCATTACAAGCACATTGTAAGAATAAAGCCTGGACTGAAAGTCCAAGCATCTTAAAATTATCTAATACATGGACAAAAAAAATCTAATAAAGTGTGCAAAGCAGACTCGTACAGATAATAAAGGACAAGAAGGAGGCAGAAGGAACTAGATTATAGAGCGAAAGGTATTCTGTAAAGGAAACAAGCCCTGAAAGCTTAGAAGACTATAATGGCAGCACGACTTAAGGGCCCGAGTGAGACAAAAGAAAAATAAATGGAAAGAAAACCAGAAGGACAAGTCGGTTAAGAAAAAAAACAAATCTCAATTAGACTCTGAGATGATTTCTAAACACACTGAGTGCACTGGTTTGCCTTCTATGCATTTCATTTTACTCTTTCAAATCTTGTAAATTGAGATAGGGGAAAATTGAAGGGAGCAAACAAAGGAAATCAGGCAAACGAACATGCAAATTGGCTGCTGTAAATCACACACGTGGTGAGAGCGAGGCATCGATGGGTCACAAACAGAGAGGCACAAGGCTTCACTTTTCTCACACTTTCTCCTTTTTTCAATCTCTTTCTCAACCAACTCTCCCAGTTTGTTATGTTTCTTCTACTTGTCCCACTTTTCTCTCCTACTTCAACTAAAAAAAATTGTTTTTTTAAAATCTCCTTCTCTTTTCTCTGCCTTCGACGCCAATATCTGCAGCCGTGCTCCTGTGTTCTTGCTGCACAGTGATGTGACATGCGCTGTTCAGGGGGGTGTTTTTCAACCCCCTGTTGCTCACAAAGACTTTTCAATTAGCGAGTCACTGTTTGAGTAACCTAAGGATTGCTTTAGTAAAGTGTTATTTATGGTAGAGGTCAAATGCACCGGGGATTATCATAAAAACCATGGGGGGAAAAAAACGGCTGTGACATTTGTTTTCTCTGTGTCCTCTGACTGTGTGAGAAAAATTGTAGGAATACAAACAGGCTTGGAGAGATCGCACTCTGGCAAATAAATGCACACACACACACACACACACACACACACACGCACACACACATGCATACAGACACGCATGCAAAGCCAAACCCCTACACTCTAATCCTGTAATGACAGGGCAGGCCTAATAACAGGGGAGGGCACTGAAGCGTTCGTCCTTATGGCCGCATCCAACGTACGAGCACGCACACGCGCACACGCATACACAGAGTTACAAGCCTCTTAAAATATTTCTTTGTTCAAACAAGCAGACTTCTTAAAAGAAAGAAAAAAGAGAAGGAGAAGAGCAGGAAAAGAGAAGAAAGGCTATTATTGAGAGGGAGGAATGCGCAGTCGTTTTCAGGGTGAAGGCTGCAGGTCACAGGGAGCACACAGGTGAGTGATTTAGCTCAGGTCTTGCTTTGAGCTTCTGAGTGTGGATGTCTTTGGTATGTGTGATTCTTCAAAATTCAGACAGCAGTCACCAAACTAATATTTTTAATGAAATGTTCTTTTCCCACCTTGACAATCAAGCCGACTAAGTTCTCTGCTATTAGTGCAAAACAAAACGGCTTCACCTTAGAAATTACCACTAACTTGTGTGTTAATGAAACGTGACAAAAGCAAGATTTTGCGTCCAGGAAAACCCATAATAACATAAAAATAAACTCAACTCCAAACCCTAATGACTCCCTTCCCATAATCCTTTGCTCGGGGCTTCTTCAGTAGTTAATTATCTTCTCCCCACCTCTCCTCTGAGTTGCTTTTGTTGTTGTTTTTTTGTATCTTTTTTTTTTTGCAGTCGAAGAGACCAAGCACATGGCAACCTGGCATGGGGTAGCCACTCCATTAAAATACTATGCCGTCTGGTTGCCAAACACTTGAGCCTCTGTTTAGCCACTGAAACAGTGGAAAGTGTCAACACTGAGAGCGAGGACCCCACACTCAACTTATTAGCGCTATTAGCCTGATTGCTTTGTGCGGTGTCTTTGTTGGCTCCACTTTTGTCATCCAGTGCGAGGCTGAGGCAGAGAAAGAGGAAGCGGGGCAGGAAAAAAAGGAAAGCGGGAGGAGAGATGCTATTCAAATTCAAATCGTCCGAGCAGTCTTTTTTGCCTTTGTGCGAGGCCAGAGGGCGATGATTAGGAGAAGTCCCCTCCATTTTATAGCTAGACCTCCCCTTCAGCATCCCCACACCCCCACTCCCCCTGTGTGCACGCACACACACACACACACACACACACACACACACACACACACACACACACACACACACACACAGTCACGGTAATTGGTTGCTGCAACATGGACAAGCCAAGGAGTTGATTCCTCTGTGGAATTCCTGAAGGGACTCGCCTCCCATGACAACAACCCCCCCACCTCCCATTAGCACAAATACACACACAGACACACACACATACTTCATCCTACTACTGCAGTCAGTCATCACACAATGGCTGTCACAAAAGAGGTGTGTCCTGCCTGTATGCTAACAGGGAATGCTGCTGGAGCTTCATGAGTAAGTTGTCTTTACCTCTCTGTCGTTTTCTCTTATTTATTTATTAAATATAGTTTTTTCATCACTGGAAACGTCAAATTAAATTAAATCTTTGCTCTATGAATACGTGGCTGCGACCTTGCCCTCGGTTACCTTCCCTTCATCAAGGGATATCTCAAGGCTGAATACCTTTTTTGTGCATTGGGAGGGGGGGGGGTTGAACGTCTGTCTGCTTATCCCACCTTGTCTCCGGAGGCAATGTCTGTCAAGCATCTCTTACCTGTCGACACTTTTGTGATAAATAAACAAAAAACAAACAGCTTTTTTTTTCTTTTTGCTGTGAGATGCTTTTAGAGAGCAGAGCTGAGCAAAGTGGTTGAAATGGAAAAAGAAAGGGCTTTGATCGCAGCAAGGAGGATGCAAGCTAGCGAAGCTGAGCCAATACATAGGCCTATATGTGTGTGTGTGTGTGTGTGTGTGTGTGTGTGTGTGTGTGTGTGTGCGTGTGTGTGTGCCTGCTTCAAACTGAGGAGGGGTATAGCCTCATTCAGAAGTCTCATCTAGTTCCTGTCCTGTCAGTGGAACCGGCTTCTTTGTCTTAACCCACCCCCACCCCTCCTTCGCTGTCTTTCTCTCTCTCACTCACTCATTCCTTCTGTCCTTCTCTCATCTGTCTCCTTCCCTCTCTTCACCCCTCCCTCCCCCCTTTTACTTCTAATTACTAACCGCAGAGGATCTGACGAACAGGTAGCCCTCAGGGCAGCTGTCTACAAAACCAGGTGTGCCTTTACGGGTGGGAACACATGTTTGTCAGTACGTGTGCGTGTTTGAGTGAATAAGTGCATGTGTGTACATCGGGCCTTAGTTTGACTCACAGAATTTCTGTTTAGCTTACTGCATAGTTGTGTGGCATTCTGACTGAGTTAATTACTACACAACCCAGTTAACTGTTAATATAACTGGTTTTCTGGGAATGCTTGAAATCCCCCTCTCCTCACCTTAACCAACCCGAGCCTGAGACCCAGCACTCGCAGGAGCCGACACTGTGCCGTGGTTTTATTGGACGGCTCTGTGTTTTGCCTGCTTTTGAATAAGTCGCAGCACCTTCATCAGCAGTACTGACAACATAATACGTACCCACTCAAACACGCACATTCACAGTTGGGGGTGAGTCATTAGCGCTTGTTTTATTGGCTGACACAAGCACTTCGGATTGCCTTCAAAATCCAATGCTGCTAAGATTTAATGGAGGTCCTTCATAGTGAGTGTATCAGCATTTCATTAGGAGAGCGACCTCGGCTTTGTTACGGCGCCTCGACCTGATCAATTATTCTTTTTATTGTTCTGAAAATATGAGTAGTCACAATAAGATCACATATCACATTACTTGGCTTTGTAGCTTATGCTTACAACTTCCATTTCCCATACTGCTTTTGTTTCATAACATCCGCTTATTGCTTTCTTCCTCTCGCTCTGCCTTACCACTGAATATAAACACTGCCTAGTCATATTCATATACTACTGTATGGAGCAGTATATGAGCAGATACAAGCTTCCACAACACTGCAGAGGCAATAGCGCAGTTTTCAGGGTGTTTTTTATAGTGTTTTCACAGTGATGCATCCTGTGTGACACAAAACTTACTCGAATTCATCCCCTACTGAAATATTCCCGCGGAGGAGTCATTCCAGCCACTGTGGATTTACCACACGGAGATGTCTGGCCTTGTCTTTTGAAATCTGAATATAGCTCTCTGTGATTTTTCTTACTCATTATTGAAAAAAAAAGCATTACATCATGTACCATGCTCAGATCAGCTGAAACAGAACAGCACTTTTTACATTTACAGTTAAACTATCACGTACTTTGGCAAAAATGTCAAGAGGCAAATAGATAATTAAGGCTTCAGTAATGTTTTGTTGTAATCATCATTTTTAAGGTTTGGTGTAATATTTATCATTTACAACCTGCTCTGGAAAGGGCGTGTGCTTCGTTTGCAAATGATTACTTTAAGGGCATCAGGTCTGGCTTTGTTTAAAAACCAGCAGGAAATGGGCGCAAAACCAGATTTCTGTAGAAATGATTGGTGTTTACATCACCCAACATGGAAACTATTGCCTCAAACTTTGCCATAGATGAAGTATTTTTTTTGCTTACAGCCCTTCCTGGAAATTAATCGCCCCACTCTCCTTCTAGATTTTACAACATTTTAAATTTAACTCTAAGACTTTAAAAAAAATGCTGACAATTAACAGTGTTTAAGCAGAGCCCTCTAGTCCTGAATTAGATGGCTGAATTAATGCGAGCACTGGGTGAACTGCGCAGCGTGTGCCTCTGCGTGAGACGCTTAGATGCCATCATCAGATTTCCTGGCAAATGACTCAGCCGGCTGCAACTTAAAAATACAAGTTAGCGAGTAGCAGGTTTGCTTTTACCTCAAAGGCGTGCATATGGAAATGTGGCTCTCCTTATCAAACTCTGTGGGCATTTGGATGTGCGCTTTTCGTTGTTTTTATGCGAGTGAGGCCGCTGGAGCGGAGTAATTTGTCTTTTTGCATCTGCGTGGTTGTGTATGATGGAGTGATACCAGATATGCCAGATACAAAAGGGAGCAAAGGAGGGATGATCAGTGGAAAATTAAAGAGAAAAAAAGATGTGTATTGAATTCTTAGCACCTCCCAGTCCTCCACACAAAGTACAAAGAAAAGAACTACTGAACACTGTTTTATGTGAGATATGCAAAGGAGAATTAGGTGGAGTGAGGAAGCAGAATCGGAGGGAACACGGTGTGCTGCTTTGGGTGTGGCCGTTTTTGATTACAAAAAAATAACTCAATGCACATTCATTCATACTGGCATTGCTTAAAAGTCTTAATAGAATTCAGCAAAAATCAGACAGAGAGAATGAGGAAAGGAGGGAGGCAGGAGTCAGGGAAAACTGGGGGAGGGAAGGAGGGGGGAGAGAGGGATGGGAATGCAGAGAAAGGAAGAGATATTCAACGTACAGACAAAGCGAGGGGGTGCAAAGAGGAAAAAGATGGGAATGAAAGGCAAAGAGGGGCCAGTAAGGTAACAAAGGGGGTGGGGGGCGGACGGAGAGGAGAGGATGGAGAGCTGCTGCACGCTCTCTTGTATTCCCCACAGCCCCGGCACGTCTTTCTTTGCCACTGTGTCGCTGGCATGCTAACACGCTGTCGCCTTCAGAGACAGTATGTGACTGTGTGCATGTACACAACTGCAGTGTCTTCTGTATGTTTGTGTGCCTGCCTTGAGTGTCTGTGTTTAACATGCAGCCTGATGGGCTCATTGCCCTACTGCTGCCCAGGGAGCCATTGTCTAGTACTTTGCTGCTGTACTTCTCTGTTCTGCTCTCTCCTCCCTGGCCTTCCTCTGCTCCGCTGCCCTTTGCTAACCAAGGCATTCATTCATAACAGCTTGATAGCTGCCCTGGTATCAGTCTGTACAGATGATAGCAGCCCGGTTTCCGAAGCCAAATACCAAACAGCGATAGCAGCAACGTGCCCTTGGGGAATCTATGTGTGGATTTGAGGGGAAGCATTTCATTGGTGCAGAGCAGAGTGTTTGAAATACACCTGTATGAATGAATGTGCATTTGCTTGTATAGGTGGAAGCTGTTGATTATCTGACTGTCACGGGGGTGCTGGAAGCATAAACATACACAAGAGCGTGCACACATGCACACACCTTTTGTTCAATAGGAGATGGGCTATTGTGCTGCCTGTGCAGTCGGATTGTGTGCGAGCAGTTCCCTCACAGCTCTTAATAGCAGTTTTCAGGCAATTTTGTGTGTCAGCAGTGGCTGACTCAACAAACTCAAACACAGGGGAACACAAACCATACACTTACATAATACTAATGCATACACATTATCGGCAACACATACAAACAGAAAATGAGACATGTTATTAAGACTTATACACATGCACACAAATGCACACATACACACACACAAATCCTGTTTGTTCACTGGGGGTGTAGCCTAGAAAGAGCTGGAACCGGGCTTTGAATAAAAGCCGTGGCTTTTTGAATGGCTGAGCACCACAAGAAAAGGGCTTAGCAGCCAGCTTTGCCATTCTGTATCAACAGCCACTGAGTCTCTCTCACAAATACATGGCCTCTCTCTCTCTCACTAACTCTCTGACAGACACACAAGCACACACACACTGTGTCCCTCTATCGTTGTTTCTGTTAATACAGTCATTGCTAATGCAGTCATCTGCCAACGTATCAGGTCACCTTACACTGCACTTTCCTGCGCAGCATGTAGTGATTGTGTTGAATCTAATTAAAGATGGCTACTTCCTGTTACACCCGGAACAGCTGCCTGTGTGTCTGCAGTAAGGGGCAAAGCCCCAAAGCGGTTCGCATTTTCCACATGCCAGTGGCTTCCAATTACTTTAAAACAGTTTAAAAAACACTGCGGCGGTCGAAACCAACCGGCTTTTGAGGTTTGCTTGTTTCTTTTCTGCTTCTCCTCGGAAACTTTCGCAGACAGGATAAACAAAATAACAAAACCAAAATAGAGCCGGGGACTACCCTATTAGCAGGGATTTCCAGCTAGTCTACCCAAAGGCTGTCTTTCGGCTCATCGAGCACCCGCTGATGATTTATGAAGATGTTGCTAGATAATTATCAAGTCAGTTATCACCGCCAGTCATGTTAATTTGCCAGGTATGCCCTCATTTACCTGTGAATAAAAATGAAAATGGAAAAGATGAATAATGGCGAATGGGGAATTTTAAGAGATGAGTAATTATACCCTTTCATCCCTCACCACAACTTTTTTTTTGAAGGATGACGGAACCAGGTGACATGAAGACACTGGCTTGTGGGAGACTCTGTCATCAGTATGCGTACGTTTTGTTAAAGTTTACCAGGTAGCCCAGTCATTAGCCATTCAGGTCGAAGATACCAGAAACAAAAGAGAGGTTAGGGCAGTTAATGCCAGGAATGCAACCTGCCGGGTAAGGTCTCTGGAGACCAGTGACTGGCACAATCTCACACACACACCCTTTCTGTAACAACCACACAAATTCATAAACACAAAGATTGCACAAAAGTATGCGCTTTCTCTTCTCTCTTTTTCTTTGTACCCTCAAACACTAGCTTGGGAGTGGTTCCTTACGACAAAAAAAAACAAAAAATCAGGAAGCTCTAATGTATCACGCAGCACTGGAAATAAAAACAGAAACAATGACCCACATGCACTCACGCAAAGGATATACAACACTGGGCAAGGTAAACTGGGTAGGTCAGCTGCATTGTTTTGTCCCTTTTCTCCCCCTCACAAATCCTTTCTCTTCTTCCAGCTTTGTCTTTTTTTCCCATCACCATTCCCTCGTCTTTACACGTATCGCTGCCACTCTCTTTCTTTCTCATTCTTCCCTCCTGCTCCACCTGGTCTTGCAAAAATACACACAAGTGGCCAAAAACACCTCGAAATCTCTTATGTTACAGTCAGTAGATATTACAATCAAATAAAATGCTGGTAGCACAGAAGGCAGCGACTTCTTTGTAATTTGACCATTTTTTCAAGATAAGGCGGGCAGTCATTTTACGCACTTCTGCGAGACAGGCTTGGTTTGATAGATATCACAAACTAGCCAGTGTGAGAGCAATTCATGCTTCACCTTTGCAAAGCCGGGACGACGGCATTGCTCTCCTGCGTGAGACAACTGCATTCTGGACAATCTTTATCATATCACAACTGTTACTGATCTCTGATGGCAAACAACAGCAGACTTTTTGCTGAAAAGGCTTTACACATTTATTTCAGAATCCAGACTTTATGTCACTTTGGGAAGCTTGTGATAGTGGATATACATGTGTTTGTTTGTTTCTTGGCACCTATAACTTAGCATAAAAGGTAAAGGAGAGGGCGATTGTTATTATTTAAGGACATTCTTACAAATAGCTATCTGTGAGATTAGTCACATTCATATGTTTTGGGGTGGAAAGCTCTCTCTCTCTCTCTGTCTCTGTCTCCGTCTCACTCCCTCCCACCTTGCTGCCACTGAGATTCTTTCTGGCCCCTTATTCTTAATCGCCACTAAGTTAATTAATCTCACACTTGGCCACTGTAATAACTTGACTTGTTAGACCTCTTCCGCGCAAATGGACTTTGCCTCTTTAGCAGCTAGAAGCACCAGTAATGAGCCATCTGAAAAAACACGGCCGTGTTAGTGTTAATATCCGCTCAACCTTTCATAATGTTACAATTACATATTAGCCAAGCGTCCTCCTGTAAATATAGCAACAGAAAAAAAAGTTATATAACTGTAACTAACTAACTATATATCAAAGTCTGATGCCATGGAAATTTGCAGAAGGCTCAGAGTAGGAGAGCTGGTTTGACTCATACATGAAATATAATGACTTTTAATAATTTTATTTCATGTATGAGTCAAAGTATAATCAATAATCAAAGTATACGAAAATCTGTGACTTTAACCTTAAAACTAGTACAGACAAAGAACCTTAACATTTATATTGCAAGTAGTGTAAAATGTTGTTCTACTTCCACCACGATGTATTTGATTCAGATTCATATGTTTACTACTAGCAGCATTGTTTTATGACAAATCATAAAAGCGTATGTCCGATTATCTATAATACTAATAATCAAAAAGGATAGCTTAAGTTGAGTTAATAGGGTAGGAAAAGTTAAAGCCAGACTAAAACTTTTAGTATTTGCACTCCTTGTCCTCAGCCCCGCTCAGCATTATCTGGTCAATCTCATGGTCTGGGATTGTCGAGGTCCCAAACCTTATTACATATTAATGTATTTAACCTATTGAGGAACCACTCAATAGACAGTCAAAGCACAGAATCCTGGCGCTGGGCAATTAAAAGAAATTGAGGGATGGACAGACAGACTGCCATCCAAGGCTGTTGGGGTCCATATGGCGGGGGGCTTTCAGAGGCGCTCTTCAATTACATAAAGACCTGTGTGTATTGGCATGACACACAGAGGAGCCCAGACAGCAACACCAGAGAAAGAAGGAATAAATCATATTGCACTTAGTAACACACACACACACACACATTTATATGCATATACACTAGCGCAGAAAGAGACAGAATGGCAAATACAGAAGTCCCAAATTGCAGACACACAGAGCAGGTCAACAAAGGCACAACAAGATTTTGGATTCACTGTAACATGACAACAGAACCACTTGCATCAACACTCAAGCACCGTGACACACTACAAGCAAGCCCGACTGATCCCAAGCTTGCTTACGGCTCGTCTCCTCTTTCTTCTGAAAGCAGCTCCAATGCAAAAGAAAAAGACTGACTGTACATCAGGACAAGGAAGGTAAGGACACTAGCTAAAATAGGTATGTTCAAGGCAAGCTGAGCTTAAATGGTCTGGCTGAAGATGTGTAGATGACAAATGAGATATGTCAGGGGATGGAGAGCTTAGGGTTAAATACCTTTTCTAGCTTTTTTTCACCCCAATTTAAGATATTTTTCATTTTGTCATCTGCCTACCTTGCCCCCACCCCCTCTTCTCTTGGGATGTGTAGGAGGGACATGCACTACCCTAGCTAATGTATTATTCACCCTTCATTGATGTGTAACTAAGCCTGGCAGTTTGGAGGGAGCACGGTGTCACCAATTACCCCACACTACCACCACCTACACATACACACAGAAGCTCTAGTCACAAGGCCACCAGGAACCCATTTATTAATGTGCTGACACACAGCACACAGAGCTAGCACACACTGTTTTTCCTGTATCGAAAACATGGGTTTCAGTGTAACGTGCGTGTGCGTCACTGTGGTTTACTCATATTTTGGGAATGTGTCGCTGTTATGCGGCCTAAAATCAAAGTCGTTATAACTGACGTTGTTAACATTGAGGTGAGGACGTCTTTTGAGGTTAGGGTAAAGTTAGGGTAGCGGTATGGGTTATTGTTAAGGTTATTGTTAATTACCACATAATAAGGAGAGCAACAGATTAAATGAAATTATTACTTTTCCCTGTGCTTCTTTAAACACACAAATTTGTGAATGTAATTGCTTTCAGATGCACACGAACAACAGAAAGCTTGTTTCTCACCTGGGCTGTCCAAGTCAAGCAACAGTTAACTTTTTTCATAACTAACCCAAAAGTTTCCCTCACATTCCCACCTGCATTATTGTTATACTTATAACACAGCCTGTGGCAAAGCTAGCTAGTTAAAAAAATAACAATCCCACTGTTTATGCCTAAGCTCACCCATTAGCGCATGTGTTCGGCTGGGTTCAGTTCTGTTGTGGCCTTTGGCGATAAAATCTGAAGGGAATAAACAAGAACGAGGTAAAAGTTTGTTTTTCTCCACAACTGGAGACATGGGAAATGAGATGCACCAAAAATATCAGCTCGTTTCCATCCAGCTTGTGTGTGTTCCCTCTACCTTCAGCACAAATACACTTGGTGGTCCAAGTGAGCTAGGTGGGGTTGGTAGTGCTCCGACCGCAGGGTGTGAATCAGTCCTGACCTGATTAGTCATCATGCCTGACCCTGAACCAGCCAAAGAGGGAAGAATGCAAATGAATCTCCAGGACTGCTCGCCAGTAAATTTGACTTGGGACCAGTGTTTATGTGATGCAAACCACACCACACAAGGCCACAGTGGATGAGCCTGCTGACCCTGAACAGTGACTGTGCCATTAAAACCAAAGGGAAAAATGCTCGGGTGTTCGCCGAGTTAAAAGTAAGTAGTTAAAGTAATTGCACGATGGTGTTTAGAGAAGTGATGTCATGCCGTTGGCTTACTTTGATCAATAAAGCGATATAAAGTCAGCAGCGTGCTGTTTGCAACAACCCAAGACAATAATAATTAATAATGACAATTAATCTTGCCAGAGTTAAGCCCCTCTTTCCCTGAGCGTACTGGGAAAGTGTTACTATTTCACCAGCATGAAGCTTCTTGTTTTCTTTCGTCGGGTTCTCTTCTTGTCAAGGCTCAACACATCCAGAGTACTCTATTCTTGGGTTAATGAACAGGTGAGGAATTACTTAGACAGATGGAGAAGGAAATTGATTTTTTTAAGTGTCGCCTCATTATCCCATGTGGGGCACTTTATTCAGCACCACAGAAACACAACACCAGAAAACATGGGTTGTGTAACGTCAAGGTCGTATGGTTTGGTGTGTGCATAAACAAAATGGGGGTCAGCGGTTTGAAATTGTCTGGAAGCCTGGCCATTAGTGAGAGACTAATTAGGGGAGACCAAGTGGTTTCCAGTACCGGTCGAAGCCAAGATTCATAAATAAGTAAGTGCAGGGGCAGCTTGGGCGCTTAATTAACAAAGCGTGAAAAAAGGGCGTGAATCCCAAGAGGCACAAACCCAATCTGGTTGCAAGGACGGGCTATCGGCAGCAATCCTGTCTATCTTGGTGGCATTGATTGATAGCAAGCCAAATTGAATCCCCAATCATCACCACCCTTTTAGTTCCTGCACCCTGGGGGATTTACAGAGGCCAAATTTGGCACACAGGGTCATGCTTTTGAGTCCCCTTTTCTGACATCGGTGCCATAAACAGCGCAACCCCCCACCCGACAACCTTTCTCCTGTGTTCACTTGACCATACCCATCTGGCCAGAGGTTATCTGACCCCTGTGTGTGTGTTCTTGCTTACACTTTCATGTCTTTGCCAATTGTTTTCACACTCTTAAGCTGTTTGCCTTGGTATTTAAACCCCAGACACCTCCTGCAACTCACACTTAGAAACCCTCTGCCACCTAAAGCAACATATTAAGTTACAGCCAAGTGAGATGCTATTGTCTTTCTTTTTTCCTTTTTTTTGCAGTCGTTCTTTCTGTCCTAATCTTTTATATTGTTAAAGCTGACAGGCGAAGAACGTGTTTTGTGGAAGAAGGAAAAAAAGCAGTGTGTCACGAAAAGCGACAAGCTGTCATGTAAGCGTTAGGCTTTGAACCTTTTTTTTGTTTCTATTTTCTGTATATGGAACACCATTTGGTTTTTGTGACATACAGGACTGTTTCAGTCGGTGGAACGAGCAGAGGTGGTGTACATTCACCACACCTTTCCACTGTATCTTTCTCTCCCTACAGACAATGGGGGAAGTCATCTTGACAATCAAGACCTTATCACACAGTAGGCAACAACAATGGGTCTCCAAGTAGTAAATAGCAACTGTCTCCCAGCTGCTTACTGTCGCTGTTGGGATTTTGATATCACAAGGCCGTGAGATAACAGGCGGAGGAAAATAATACTGTAATTAGGGCCTACTGCAAGTGTGATAAGCTGCAGTCACAGAAGAGGTAACTGAAAAGGGGCAGAGGGAAGAACCACAGAAAAAAAAGCATGAAATAAAGAAAAAAGGGCTAAATAACAGTGTAACTCAGAGATCATGCCTTTAAGCTGAAAGGCCTTAAAACTTATGGTTTTATTCTCTAAATTGCTTAGAAGAAAGAAGACAAGCTGTATGGTAGGATAACAATGAACATGGAACAATCTAGAATATAAGTAAGGCTAAATAAAGTGTACAGGCCATCAATGCCAGTTTCAACCAGATGTTTAGAAACCTTCTGATGGATTAACAACCCGTCTACGGAGTTGTCGCCTTTTGCCCAGTGACAGCTGGGATAGGCATAAGCTCAACTGTGACCCTGAACTGGATAAGGGGAAGAAAATAGATGGATGGATGGATGGATGGATGGATGGATGGATGGATGGATGGAGCTTCTTCCCTTACATATTATTGACCTAATTTTTTTCATGTGTTTTTGACCCCCATTCTGATAATTTCAGTGAATGCATTTCGAAATTGTCGTACAATGCTTCGGTTGATTACTACTGGTCGTTTGCAACATTCATTAAAAAAATCACGAGCACGCCTGTTAAAGGCTGGTTCCTTCAAGTGGGACTATGTGCATGTGTTCAAGGTGCAGAGTTATTGAAAGGCACTAATGGGAAGCAGTGGATCTTCCCTGGTGTAATCTTCTACCTGAGAGGAAATACCATCGTGTAGTGAAAGCTTTGATGATAGGTTAGTGGCAGAATTCCAAATGATGGGATGATCTTTGTTGTGCTCAAATGGATCTCTCAGATACTACTCCTCCTCTGAAGCTCAGCTCGTCACACTCCTTCCTCCCGGTCTTCTGCTACCTACCTGTCCACTACCATCCTCGGCCATCCTCCCCCTCCCCAAACTCAGTTGAGGCGACCTTGGCTCCCAACAACCTCTGGTCTGCATAGTTGCTTCGCTCAACACCTTTTGAAATGAACTGGCAGCCCAATAAACAGAACTAAGTGGGTTTTGAAAATGAAAACCCTCTGAACCCTCTCTTCTGGCCTGCCTCTCCTTTCTCTGCATGGCCTTGTACACACACACACAAACTGCTTAAACTTTGAGGGGCTTGGAAAAAAAATTACAACCTTTCTGACTTTGACTCAGTGGGGGAGTGGAGCGTGGCGAGAGTTGGACTCATCAAACACATTGCTCCCCTAGCCAAGTTAGAGGCTCAAACTCCAGAGGAGTGTGGGCTAGTTTATGCATCATTGCTACCTTCTATCTGCTATTCCATTTCAGCATCAACAGAATCCACTGTGCTAAACTGTGATTCCCGCTAACGGTAAGATGAACGCTGAATATCGTGTATAATTTTTAGCTTAATTCTTTTTAATCCCTTCTCTTTAATTTAGTTCACATACATAAAGTACATACACAGCTGAACGCTCTCAAACTACATTTCTAGGAAACGAAAGAGAAAACGAAATGAGGAGTCTTTCAACTGTCTGGATGTTTCAAGCAGACCCTTTTTTTTACTCCCCTCAATCTCTGAGGTCCCCCGCTGCTCTGTTAGGACAGGAAGAAAGAGGCTGATCGATTGGGTCTGACAGAAATGAAATGAATGGAGCCACTCGATTGATTCATTAGCACAGGAGTGAATGAATGTAGATGTGGGCTCTGACCCTAAGAAGCAGGCGTAAGGATCAAGATTTTGTGGGATTTATGTGCACATGTGTGTCCAGCCGCGTGATTAAGAAACTCACCGCTCGTGTTTTCAATGTGTGTGTGTGTGTGTGTGTGAGAGAGAGAGAGAGAAAGGTCACAAGGGATTTCCATAAGGTGTAAGAGGGGAAGGGGAAGCTGTTTATGGCCTGACTTGGCACAGAGGGAGGGGGTCAGCCTATATTGTGTGGTGCTTTCATCTGGCTCATTGCAATTAGTGTTTCACAGCACTTGTCAAATCCCTTTTAAAGTCACAGTCGGCAAGCACCATGACAAACAGGCACGGTGGTACAAAGACACAGAAAAGTGTTTAAAATTGTCCCAAATTAGCAAACTTAGAAATAAACTTTCTTCTAACAGTGAAACACCAGCTTTGTGAGATGAGTGAAGCTGATATCAAAGCCACAGGGTGGCCTCTGTTTCCTTCTTATGCCACATCCACAGCAACAAGCATCGTTTATAGCTCTATGTCATCTACACTTCTACCAAGTGCAGAGGTGTTAGGACAATCTCAGTAACAACATGGCAGCAGCGACACCTCCACATTTGCAAGATTGCCCTGAAATGTTTATTTTTATAACAGTCACTGAGGCTTGTTTGTTCGTTTGATTCTTTTATTTATTTATTTATTTTACATTTGCTTCAGCATCCTCTATATGTTGTACTCATTGTATGGCATATTTCAACTTTCATCTCCATTTGATTTTGCAGTGATATCAGTTTGCAGGACTTACTCACAGATAATACGTGGATGCAATGAAATCAGTTCCTGTGTGCAATACAAGATTAAACCAATTAAGCTCGTCTTACTGTGAGAAAAAAAGAAACCGGAATAAACAAGTTTCTTTAACAGTGAAACACCAACTTTGTGAGATGACTGAAGCTGATATCAAAACCACAGGGTGGCCTCTGGTTCAGCAACAAACATCACTTTATAGCCATATGTGATCTACACTTCTACCAAATGGGCAGGTGTTAGGGCAATCTGAGTAACAACACGCCAAAAGTGACGCCTCTACATTTGTAAGATTGCCCTCATGAAACGTTTACTTTTATAACAGTCGTTGTGGCTTTTTTTTTTTACCTTTTCTTCAGCGTCCTCTAAATATTGCACTCACTTGGAACATAAAAGTCACGGTGTCACTGAAACTCTGTTTCACTGTGAGCCGAGGTTAAGTAAATGCTCCCCACAGCCGGCAGTGTCTGAAGGGAAGCTGCAGTGTGGAACTGTGGAGATTATGTAAAAATACGGACATCGGGTCACATGTTATTGCTGCTTCTGTCACCCAAATGTGTTGGTTTCACCCACCCTGTGCGAGCCGTGCTGGAGAGCGTGTTTAAGATGTTCAGAGTGAATTGGATGAGCTGTTGATAAGAGAGCAGGGGTCTAGTTAAACCCGCCGCCATTCTCCAGAAGACGAGAGAAAAAAAGGGGAGAAATATTTAATAGAGGTGGGGAGTCTTCCTGGGTCTTCTGAAGTGTAGATGAAGTGTGGGCGGTTAGTGTTTTTGACACCCAGGATGAGAAGTGGGGCACAATAAGTTGTAATAGAGTTCTACTGCAACACTGTACTCAGTGTGAGCAGGAGCACTCCTGCGCAGACCTCTTACCAAGTAAAATATACACTCCTGTTCTCACACATGCATTATGGTTAATTACAGTGGACATTTGAGCCCATCACATCAGTTCTGACTACAGCTGTTCCTTTGAAGCAGTGCCTATCATCACACATAGGCTTGCTCAGGATGGCTATTTGAAAATTAGCAAAAGCTGTTTCCCTGCTCTTGAAAAGGAATAAGGGCCTGGAGCTAGGCTGTCTGCCACAAAATGTCTTACCATTAACCACCCAGCTATGGTTAAACTCAACAAAGAAATCTCCCTCCCCGCTTCCTGCATCTCTGTTTCCTTCTTACATTTAACAAGGCCAGCAAAGGCTGAAACCAGGTAATGTGGCCTTTATTCCCCCTGAAGGCACGCTGTTTTACAGCTGTGTCCACTCTCCCGACAGATGTAACTAGCCATTTTCAAAGACAAATATCAAAGATCTCTTTTCTGCTCCATTGGCAAAAATTTGTTACAAGAGCCTGTAGCTCGTAAAGAAATGGTAGGAGGATGCCCTGAGGTGGATCAAACTGCTGCGAGGAGAAGTCCGCTCCTTTAAACTCCACCTTTCAAACCTCCCGCTGACCCGGTCTTTTTCGACTCTCTGAGAGGCAAGAGGCACGTTAGCTTTTCATGTTTACTATTTGTCGTCTCTCATAAGCAGACTGAGTCTTAAATGCAAACACCACTAATCTACAGATTAGCCATATGGGACAAAATGGAGTCATGCACACATCAGTCACCCACTGTGCCCTAAATCTGCTCTGCTTGTGAGTTTTTACATGTGAGCCTTAGAAAAGTTGCCAAAGTTTCTTTACAAATATGCACATCCTCTTTTATGATATACTTTGTTTTCCCCACTGGAATAGGACAAGCTCTGGGCTTTGATTGTTCAGCTACTGAACAAGACTAGCCTTAGGCAGAGAGCCCCACATCAAAATCATACAAAAAGACCCCCTCATGACCTCTCGATAGGGATCACACAATGTGGGCTGAGCGTGGGTGGAAAGCACAGCAGATACTAACTCACCTATAATATGAACATTCTGACACATGGTCATTTGAGTAGCAGACAGAGCCTATAAAATGTCATCTCAGAAAGCCATTATTATTATTAAGTTAACGTTTTTCTAACAGTATTCAAGTCATTATCATAAGTCAGTTAAACACAGCGGGGGGAATATCCCACTCATGTGCTTCCTCATCTGATTTATAGGGTTTTCTCTGTACTGCTGCAGAGTCAAAGCACCTTGAGAAAACTGTTGTTGTGATTTGGCGCTTTAGTTTTATATATTTAAAACTGAACCAATGAATCAACCATCAGCTTACACATTAAAGGGTTAATATGCAGGGAGTTTGCAGGACAAAAGTCATCAGGTTATATAAAAGTTTGAAATAATATAAATATAGTAGAGATCTTATTTTTAATGTTTGACAGTTGTTTTTAAAAACTAGGTTCTCATTCAAAAAAATATCAGCATTGCTGGACGTTGAGCTTGAGTGCCTCCATCTCTCAATGCAGTCAAAACATTTCTTAAAAAACAAAAAAGTTAGTTGAGACTGCACACATGGACAAACTGTACCTCCAGCAGTGCACACACAGACCCTCCCCAACCCCTGTAATCTCCCAAATACACTCCTCTCGCTTAGATCAACAGCCCATCTTGCCCCTCGCCCATAAGTGAAAAATCTCTCCTTGCTCTCCTTTTCGTTCCCTGTGTCTGTGTGTGTGTCTCTTTTCCTTTCTCTCGTGTTCTGCTTGGCTAAATATAGACAGCAGCAGTGTGTCTGTGTGGTGGGCTGGCCCAGACACATTCACCCTCCCCTGCTTGCTCTCCACACTGAGTGTCAAAGACCTGCCATCCCACAAGGCCACTCTGTTGGAGACCAGGAAAGACTGCGCACACAGTGCCATATGCAAGGAAATCCATACACAAAAACTGTGCGCACACATTTTGTTTGGCATAAAAAAAAGATCTGGAACAACCTCTTGTAAAACTACCATCAATTCTGAATACTTACAAGTGCTTGTTTACATTAACGTAACAACAAGTCCTCACGGCAGTAATGTGAGAAGGATAAACCCAGTTAAACATCATACACGCCGTTTATTCGTGTGATTATATTCGTCATGGTTTCTGTGCGGTAAAATATTTTACGTGCTTTACTTCACTTAATAGTGCATGTGTCTATATAACATTCTTGTAATCACAAGAATGTTATATAAACTCGACTAATGGCACTGTCATTCATTAACAGTGCCGTGTACATGTCCAATATAAATATTTGGTGAATCTGAGGTGGATATAAACATAGTCGCTGATATGATAAACACTGCTTAGTGGGATTATTGTAACTATATTTTAAGGCAAAGTAGTCACAACCTAGAGAAACTATTATATTTCTGTAATTGTTTTACTTATATGTCTGAAATGGTAAAGTTTTGTTGAAGCTGAAGCTAAGCTGCTGCCTGCCTCCATGTTCTAAAGCCCTAAGCAAACAAAGGAAAATTTACTTGGTCACACTCTGATGTGTCACATTGAGGTTCATATTCATTAATTGTTCTTCACTGTAGTTCCTCAGAAAAAAATATCCTGTTTTGACTATATCCCTATTTGCATCCTTGCTGCCTTATTTTGACTAGTAATCCTCGTTCATTCACTTCCTGGTGTATGAAGGCTCATGCAGGCCTGACATGGCTGCCGCTTGTCTGCATGTGAAATTCCAGCTCGGTGAATCTTTCCATGCCGCCGTCAGAGCCATGAACCGTCCTTCGGTGTGCATGAGTGCTCCTGTAGGCCCGCTGCATCTGTAAAGTCTGTCAGCTCTGTTGCCCTCTGGGTTGCTGATCCAAATCCAACCCCACACCCTGAAAACCACCAGACTGCTCCCCTGTACCATCATATCCCAACTCCCTACATGTCGTCATCCACGCGCCATTTCTTCCCAAGCGCCTGAACCTATGTCAGAATGCATCTGTTCAACGCGGCTCCAGCCTAGCATACGACCTGCAGACGGTCTGGGATCCCTGTTGGCTGATTGACTGGCACAACTGCCTCTTATGACTTTATCATTTCTTTTGTTTGTTGTTCAAAACATTGAAAAAATGTAAATAGGATGAGATCATCATGCCGTGCAGCATGCAATTCTGAAGAGAACATTACCAATGAGAGACAGAGCCCCAAAATAATAGATAGATAGATAGATAGATAGATAGATAGATAGATAGATAGATAGATAGATAGATAGATAGATAGATAGATAGATTACAATAACAATAATAATAAATTATATATTTAATGTATACTTATATATAATAAATTATAATTATTATTATTAGTACTAATAGTAGTAGCAATAGCACTGCTACTATTTGAATTGCATTTTGGAGTATATTTCACAACATACAGTCTTCCTTCATCGGGCCAATTGATTCAGGACATATCGACAATTATCCTTATGCGTTGTTTATTACCTTTAGCCAGTGTTCCGAATCAAATCTGAATCTGTGGTTTTGAAAGGCTGAGCAAGGGCGAATGGCTAGATCAATAAGACCGCATTAATGGAGACTTTACGCATTCCCTGTGTTGAGGGTGTCCATCTGTGCGTCTGTGTTTTATTCATCTTATATATCTTTCATAATCGCATTAAGATAGATAGATCGTGTCCCCTTGTAGAATGATTGATTAGCAGAACTGACGCTTTTATTTTGCAAATTCACTTTCACGCCTCTTTAGCGCCACATCCACTTAGCCCTTCAATGGTCTCTGTGATAGGCACCATAGGGTCACTAATATATCCTTTTGTTACTTCAATAGTGACCTTAAACAGATTTGTTCAGTAAATTTGCTTTTGAATGTTATGTAGACGAGCTCCGGAGGAAAAGTTTGACTTAGCTGCTTCACTGGGAGTCCCGCTCAGGCCACACAGACTGACCCTGCGCCCTTAAATAAAGCCCGGTGTATGTAGGCCTTGGGACAGCTGGTCCCGGCCAGAATGGCCCAATTACTCTCTTTATTACGAAGGTTAGTTGCGTTTCAGCAAGATGTGGTCACCTGAAATCTGTACACGGGTAAAGTGAGAAATATCAATCAAGCAGTCACATGACCAAAGGAGGAGAAAGAAATCAAGTTCGATAAGACTCGAGCGTTTACAGTGTGGACAGAGTTTACGCATATTTTTTATGCATGCGTTGTTAATATATTAATCACCACCTGGAAATGATAATTAAATATATATATACATAAAAAATGTTTATGAGGACTAGGGGGACTCCCCTGCTGGAAAAAAAGAGCGAGAATAAATCACGGGAGAGAGTTTGATGAGAAATGTGCCAACTGCAAACAGGCACAGGAAAGCTCCCGTGGAGGTGTGATCTCACCCACATAAAAACATAAACATGTGCGCTACAAAGCCCTTGCTTGTGCGTAATCAGTCGTCGAAACACACAGCCATAAATAGAAAAAAAAAGACTGGGGAACTCTCTGTCGCTGTTTATGTGGCTTCAGCTAACAATACAAAACGGTTTAAATTGAGTAAAAATTTAGTTCCAGTGGGTCCAGTGTTTGAGTTTAGAGAAAAATATAATAAGAAAGAATAAGAAAAATCTGGCCTGCTCTTAAGACACTTGTACAGTATTAGCGGGGTGTTTTGCCTGTCCCGAATATCACCAGGAAGCCCGTTCATACTTTTTTGTGCCTTCGTTCTCCCAAAACATCTGCGCACTAAATAGCACAATTATCGACGCAATTTGTCTCCTCAGCACACTGCTAAGCACCCCAAAGTTCAAGGCCACGGTAGCATCCGCCGAGGACGACCCAAAACGCCAGGGCATCAATCAACCCCGACATAAACACAGGTTAATGGTTTCATCTCTTATTTAACTGAGATACAATTAAGACACTTAACCCATCTGAGTAGTCCAACCCATAACAAAGATTACATAAAATTCAATAGCATAAACAACTCTTATGTTAAGGTTTCGTGTACAGCCACATTAAGAAAATTACCAAAAGTATCAAATCCAGCAAGAAAACAACCGTCATGCTTTTACGTGCCTGATGTGCGCCACATCAAACACCCAATCAGTTAAATGAGGTATGCTGAATGAGGAGTCAAATTAATGTTTTGCGCTGATGTTGCCACGGAGAACTCAGAAACCCTGGGTTTAACTGTCCCATAATTACACGATTACAAATAAACTGAATTTATACTGTTGAAGACCTTGGGAGTGACTTTTATCCTACATGGCTTTTTAAAATATCAAATGTAAAACCAAAGGGTCAAAAAGAAAACATGAAATAATTAACAGCCTTTTCCGCGGGCAGTGTGACCCCGGGACCGGAGAGGCGCACAGTGAGCCTGGGCAAACGTCCCCCCACCGGGCCGCTTGTTGCTCCCTAACTCGCCATAAACCCATATATCCCAGAAAGAAGTCCTAGCAGCAGCCATAAATCATCCGGCTGTATTACAAGCTTAGGTAAACCCCCAGCCAGGTCAGTAGAGCAGAGTTTATGGCATCACTTAGGTAGGGAATAGATTGTTCTAACAAAATACATCAACTTCAAGCAGTGCGAAGGAAAACTTTCTGCTTTTGTTAAGGCCAAGCCCTCTCTCACTCTGTCTCCCTTTCCCGGCTCACTCCCGGTGTCTACCTCTTTACCCCACAACTTTTGCACGACAGGAATCCACCCATCCATTCAAAGCCATATGTTTTAAGTCAGTGGTTCCTCACTGGGGTCCGGTGAGGTACAGGGGCCACTAAGTGGCATTCAAGGTTCCTTAGAAGAAGAAAAAAAAAGATATTTGGGACTTTTTTAAAGATTTGGAAATAGATATTAGAATTTGATTATTCTAATAAAAGATTTTCATTGAAAATATTTCTTTTTTAAAAAAAATCACAGCCTACTTTGGTCTTCTTTTGTGTAGAATTAATTAAATAAATGAATAAAACCAAACAAAATACATCTTAACCGGTAACCATAGTGTTACTAAAGTCACTCTTATTAACTGAGTTTTGACTCTAGGTCCTGACCGAGCAAATATTACTACGTGGAAATCAGAATAATTGGTTGTGAAGAGTTTAAGAAAGTGTGGGATATAAGAATTTCTTAAATTGCGGACAACATGGATTGAGAGCCATCTCAGAGGCTGTAAAACAATCTTCATTTAGAGTAATTTGTGTTTGTATTAGCTTAGCAGACAAAGCGACTTTCCACTGCAGTTAAATAAATAAATAAAAAAAATTAAACTCTTTTTTCCGTGCAGCCTGCTGTCAGTTTTTTTTTTAAATCAAAGGCCCTGTGTATCTACAGCAGGCTAGTTTATTCATAGTGTAAATCTGGTGCGCCACTTGTATTTCAAACAATCGGTGACAAATCGGCAGAAAGTAAAATGTACCTTGGGGAAAAAATATCCATCAGCAACAACCTTTTCTCAGTTTCTGAGAGTGAAAAAACAAAAACTTCAGACGTTATGTGGACAGGTGGAGAAATAAGCTGAGATCGAGACGCGTTTGCTGAGCCAGTGGCCCACTGTCCTACTTTCCTACTGGCATCACAAGCCAACCGGGAGCCTCGCCTGGGCTCCGACATTCATACTCTCAAGCTTTAGGCCTCTTTCAACCTTATTTCGACTAGTCCATTTTTTTAAATTCCCAAACATCGCAGAGTGAAACAAAGTACGGGGAAGACGTAATAGAAGAGCGGGGCAGTCGTTTACATCGCTGGGAAAAACGACAGATGGAATTTCTCATTGATTTTACGCACTGCAAACATCCACACAGAGCTAAGACAGATGAGCTGTCAGAGGAAACTGATAAAAATATATAACTGAGGATTACCAAATTCATATCACGTTAATAAAAAACAATAAATAAAATAAAAACATCTGATAAAACTAAAATAATAATTACTGTACAGATGAGAGAAGAGACAACTCATCAGTTATAAAAATGACTTTACCAAATCACACGTCGCGTTTCAGATATTTCAGATTAATAAAAAAAAATATTCAAAATGTGGGTTATGATTCAATCCCCTCGCCTTCTTTTGAAGGGCACATAAATATACGCATAGTCCAGATGTCAGAAGGCCACACACCGAAGCAATCCCTTAAAATGCACGCAGTTGACCTGGGGAAAGTGCTGTGTGTGTGTGCGTGGGGGGAAAGCCGCGACTCCCCAGTGAGATACAGTGTGGAGCTAATGTCCTTAAATGACAAAGAAAGCACTGGCAGCCCTCACAATCCTGTGCTCCAAAAAAGAATACACAACGATCATTGAAATGGATGAGCTTTCGTGGACGCACAACAATTGAATCCTGTAAAGTCAGTAATTTCATTAGAGATGCTTAAAAAAGAAAGAACGAAATCAGCCACGGCTGGTCACTTCCAAAATGAAATTAATTCGGGGGGTAGAAATGGAATCATCATTTTTTGGGTACGGCTACATGAGCTTTAGGGTGCAGTGCCCAGCCTTTAAGAGGCACGGGTGCGGACTCGCTTGGTGTGGAGAAATATTAGGCTTCAGGAAAGCTGCAACATGAAACCTCTAGAACAGTTAAAATTTCTTACCTTCCACGGCAGACACCACAGGCAGCAAGAGGCTGCATAAAAGCAGAAAGTAATCCATTGTCATAAAGCGGTCAGGTCGGACATGTAAATAGACCCACGGCAGAGAGAGTGAGGAAGGAATACAATCCTGGGTGATCCGACGCTCCACGCACCCAGTCCCGTCCCGGTCCCCGCTGTGTCAAACCTCCAGGACCAGAGTTACCTCCATTCACCAAAACACATAGAGGTGAGAGTTCAAATCAAATATCGCCTTTGATATAAAATATTTCAACCCTTCTCCCCTTTTCAGTGATTTCCAAAGTGCCTTATTAAACCAGGGAAAAGACTACAGGCGCAAGTCTCACGGTCCCTTCCCCTCGCATTGAGCGAATGCACTGAAAACAGGTAGTCCAGCCCGTGGTCACCATCCGGAGAATATTTCCAGCAGCGTTTGGATGATACTCGGTAACAAAAAAGAAAGAAAAAATGGAAATGCCAACCTTCTCCGAGAGATCCAAGCACTTTCTCTATAGTCAGAGCAGAGGCAGAGATAGCGGCAGTGCTGTCAGGATCATGCTGTATAGTCCCATACGTGCACGCTCACGTGCGTCAAGTGGTATTCCTATAAGGAGAGAGCCGCGGTTTATAGATATTTATTCCCTGAGCGAATTTATCGGCTTTGGCTGCCGCGTAAACCGTCTTGTTTCGCTCGGCTTGTGCACTGGAATGAAGCACAAGGCGGTGGATGAATAAGGAGAGGAGAGAGAGGGAGAGAGCGAGCGAGCGAGCGAGAGAGAGACCTGGGGGGGGGGGGACCAAGAGGAGGGGTTACGGCTGAAGCAGCTGCACTGAAAAACTGTACCATGACAATCATTTACTTTCCACATTTATTCTAAAATAAAAATCTGTGTCTGCTCCAAATAAGAATGCATCGCTACATTTTTCTGCACTTATCTCCGGAGCAGCCTTTGTTTGTGCCACATCCACAATAAAGCAAACACAGGAGACGGTTTCTCTGCTTCTCTGCCAGATGTTTAACTGTGTAGTGACTACCTATAAGAAGCTTCAACAGTCCTATACAATGGCAGCTTTGTTAACTTGATGGGTTTTTTTTTTTAATTCTAGTTTACTTTTTTCTGCAGCGGGTCACTGACTTGGCTTAGAGCGCATGTAAAAGCATGGACACACAGCGCCCCCTTGCGGGTCGCTTCCGTTTCGATGAATAGGGTCTGATTAAAACTTCTTTCTCCTCAATTATTTGACTCCAGAGCACTTAAGCATTCCGGGGAATTTCCGTCGGACTTTAACTGTTTTTTTCTCAGATATATTAAAAAGGACCTCGCCTGTTTTCAAATTCGGTGCCTTGGACATTACATCTTGGTTTTTATTTGAAAAAGTACACACATAAATAAAAAGCGATTTAGTGATTATATTCAAGTCGGAAAGGTGATAAAAGTTTTTCTGCAATTTTCGATTTAGGAAACGTCGGACTTTTCTTTGAGATTTAAAATAATAACAAAAATGGAAAAACTTATAAAGAAACGAAGCCCTTAACTTGAGCTGAACATTGAACAGCCCCCGTATGTAAATCGCTTCTCTGTGTTTATAATTCAATGAGACATTTAAGTCAATTGGTCGGGCAAAATGTTGCCAGCAGCGGTTTTTGTTTCCTTCGGGACCACGGAGCTACTATTTACTTTTCCTCTCCCCTGGATAAGTTAAGCAGAGGGCATCTGTCACGAGCGGGCTTTTCCAGCCTTTCTCCTCAACCTCCCTGAATCTACAGCCGTTCTGTCATGCTGCTACCATGTTGTTTTATTTTCAAACACCAGTAAACAGAGGGGTTTGAAATAAGTTTACGTTCCACTCGGAAGTGAGATCGCTTTTTATCTCACAGGGAAATGATTTCCTTTATGCCCCATTTGTCAGTTTTAGGGGTCATTACAGCACTTTGAATTAACGGAAATAGCCATTTGGTCATTTGCACAAAAACTGTGATTTATTGATTAATTATAGGAAACTGGTACTTACTTTAGAGGTGAGTAAAACTGTGTCTTGTTTGTTATTTTATGCTTAGTAATAATTATATGATGCCAGAGATGTTAGAGAATGTTCTCCACTGAACAGTTATGTAGTGGGCGATTAAATAGCGTAACTACAGTGTTGTTACCACGCTGTTTTCTCTCGTGTCTTTGGAGATAAGAGAGTGATCTTGCTTACACTGGTTTATTCTACTCGGAACTAATAGCGCTTTTGCTGCTACACAATGAAGCCAAAGTGAAGCTAAATGAGGGGTTTGTCATCATTAGTGTAGAGTTGTAAAGCGATTGTCTGCCATATCCTGAGAACTGCAGTCAGACAGATGAGACAATGTTTTCCTGCGTGTGTTAGGTCGCCAGCGTCGATGGGATTGTTGCTATTTATTTGTATATTTATTTATTTAAAGACTTAATTTTCCACATATTTTGGAATTTGTGGAATTTAAGTTTGCTGTTGTCATCAACAAGCAGTTGAATACATTAAAAGCTAATACATTTTATTTTAATTATTTGGTAATTAAGCATTTATCATTATGCAATATTCTGTGAAATTAGAAGTTAGACATTTTCTCAAAATTTAACTTTAGCTTGTAAACCTAAACAACAGCAGTTTACACCACTGTTAGCATAGCACTCTTTTACTTTTGTTGTTTAATGTAATTTTGTTTTTAATGTATAATTTATTCAATGAATTGTTCTAACATGTAAAACTGAATTAAAGTTTAACTTTTTTAATTTTGATTTTCAGTTTTTCAGGGTTTTTTTTTTCAGGAATTATGAGAAAAACGTTGTTTATATGAGAATACAAAAAGTTCACAAAGGGGTTGGATTTATGTATGAATACTCTCTTACCTAAGACAGTAATAAAGCTCTATATGAGACTTTTGCAATATTTCCTTCAGATAGTTATTAATAATTTTTTGTTTCTCCTCTTTTGGTAACACAGCAACTCAGCATATAGGGATCCACACATCCACACAACGCAAAATAAATGCTCTTCATGCTCTCTATATGAAAGTTAATTTTAAACCAGCATGTACTGTCAGACTTACTTTTGCAAGAAAATATTCCATATTTCTGTGCAGTAAAATTTCTTTGGCATTTAAAGTTCCCTATGTTATGGGTTAGGGCTCACTGACACAAAATTTGTCCATTTCCAATAAGAATTCCTGTATACCTCACAATGACATAGTCCATTTGAAAGGAAAATCATTTTACAAGTTTAGCAACGTGGGTAGAAGGATCTGCGGTGGCTTCAAAGAAGACTTTTCATTACCAAAAGCCACTGAAGCCCAGACTCTCCTGCCTGCTCGCTATTAATGGGCAACTTGAAGCACACAAGTTCATGACTACCACCTTTGTTACTTTTATGTGCTTCTAACTTCTCTTTGCAGGAAATGAGGATCAACTTTGTAAAGGAAAGAAAAACATAACTATAACTTCAAAATTATGAATGTTTAGCTGCATTTATTTTTAAAGAATTTTACAAGTACTACTTTTCACTGTTGATTTTCTCTCTTTCTGAAGATCACAGAGCACAAATCGTGGTCTACGATAAGCAAAAGAGTGCCAGGGCAAGTATTAGAGAACCCTCGTGTTTGGCAATGTAAAAAGATAAAGATAAATGTGTCAAACCATAAATATAGTCTTGATATAAACCAACAGACTTTGGAGGAGGGGGTGTTTTTTTCCACATTAATATATGTATATATATACACTTCACCCGTTGCCTACTGGTGGTGGTCAGAGGGCCCGGTGGCGCCAGTGTCCGGCAGCCTCGCCTCTGTCAGTGCGCCCCAGGGCAGCTGTGGCTACAATGTAGCTTGCCATCACCAGTGTGTGAATGGGCGGATGACTGAATGTAGTGTAAAGCGCTTTGGGGTCCATAGGGACTAAGTAAAGCGCTATATAAATACTGGCCATTTACCACATATTATTACCGGTATTATGATATGTATATATATATATGTATATATATACTGAGGACAGGATAATAGCAGGATACTTCGCAGTTTTTCAATGTTGCCTCTTTGAAATTAAATTGTTAAGATAAGATAAGATAAGATACCTTTATTAGTCCCACAAGTGGGAAATTTCATGTCCATTATCTTCCCAAATATAACCTCAAACAAATACATATACAGACATACTCTCCACAAACAAAGAAGGAAACAGTCCACTAAGTCCTGGGAGCGTCACAACAGCACCTGGCACACATTAGAAACTCAGTAAGTAAAGTGGCAGACATTTTACTGCCATATGGAAATTTCTCAAGCTTACACCTACTGAGCCCTCGCCAGACCCTCACTAACCTCATCCATCCTTCCTCCCACTCATCTTGTGCCAGGGTAACAGTGTCTCTACTTTCTGTTTTAAAGCAGCTCTGCACAGATGCACATAAGCATTGCAAAAAAGACCTTTTATTATACACAATGAACTTCCTTCACAAATCACACGCATGGGTGCAAGCACAAACACGCACGGTCACCCCTCTAGCATGTATAAATCTAATGCAGACACACACTACACACACACACACACACTGTAGCTCTTATGTCTGGGTCTGGTCTAATAGCAGCACTAATGCGATGTGAGTGTGAGAGGATCGCTTTACTCCGGCAATATTAGGGGAATGGTGAGCTGTTGGTTATGTTAGAGTGTCTTTTGATGTATGTGTGTGTGAACAGCCAAAGTGTACTGGTAGTACTGGTGGAGGAGGAGGACTTGGTAGTGTTGGTGGCTCTGGAGAATCTCACAAAAGCTCAAAGCTGGAATCCAGGAAGAGAGGAGTTGTGTGTGTGTGTGTGTGTGTGTGTGTGTGTGTGTGTGTGTGTGTGTGTAGGAGACTGTAGGGCTGTTCACAAGAGTTTTGAGGGTGGGGGTCTAATCCTCCAGGCCTTCACCACTGACCCAGCACTTAACACAGGATCACAAACATAGTCCCAACTGAACTCCCCGAAGACCACCATCATCCACACTCTTCTGCACACACCAGGACAAACACACATTCGATACCAGTTCCAGATCCTTGTGTCTGTAAATCGGCACCTTTTTGCTACCTTCTCTCCTCTTTCCTTACCATGACTGAGAGCCCAATCTCAGCCACAATCAGCTACTGTCTGTCTCTGGTGATCTATCGCCTAGTGATGGGTCGTTCGCGAACGAAATGGCTCTTAGAGCCGGCTCTTTGACGTGAACGACGCGAGCCGGCTCCTTATCGCGAGCCGTCACGTGGGTTTTTTTTTTTTTTTCTTTCTCTCAGCCTCTCTCTCGCACTTTTTTTCCGCTTCACTCTGCACGCGAGCCTTGTGCTTTACGCTGGGCAGAGGGGGGAGGGGCGGTAGTTACACTCAGTAGCACAGGAACAGAGCCAGAGAGAGAGAAAGAGAGGCAGGGACAACAACATTAGAAAGGTATAGTAATCATCCACAACTATTTTCAGTTGCAGATGATAAAGGATTGAGAAAGTTTATTCATGCAGGTCCATATGACAGAGAATATGCATGTTCTTTTAGTTTTCATATTATAATTTATATTTAATTGTGTTGTGGTTTGCAGTGTTTTGTGTTCTTTTCACTTTAAATTTGTGAAAGGAAAAAGCTGAAAATTTAAATAGTTAAAACTTGAAATGTGAATAGTTGATTTTTGTATTATATGATTTATTTATTACATTTTATGTGGAGTGAATAAATAAAAGTATATTTACGGTGGCCCCTAGAGACAAAGCACATACAAACTTCAAATCACGTACAAACTCTGAAGCATGTACAAACTCCAAAACACGTAAAAACACGTACAAACTCCAAAACACGTAAAAACTCCAAAACACGTAAAAACACGTACAAACTCCGAAGCACATAAAAACTCAGAAGCATATAAAAACTCAAAACACGTACAAAAGACAACAGAAGTGCTCCAGGATGCTGGGCGCAGTGTTGAGCCTTTGTTATCTTGTGGCTACACAAGCCAGCAAGTACCAACGACCGGATTTGGTGTGTGGTAATAACAGGTAAATGAACTTTTTTTTAAATTATTTGAATATATATATGAGTGCCTGTGTATAAATACACAAACAATACACACATGCTTTCAATTGTGTAATTTAAGTGATCTAGTAGCTCTGCTTTGGAAGTTCAGTTCATGCTAGAAATGTGTTTTGGAGTTTGTACGTGTTTTGTCTCTAGGGGCCACCGCATATATTTATATATAAACATATATAAATAAAACCACTTGTTTTTATGTTAGTAATTCCTTTTGTGCATAATTTTATATTATTGTTAATAATAAATTAATTAAAGCAACAAAACAACCTGAAGAGCCGGCTCTTTTTAGTGAGCCGAACCGAAAGAGCCGGATCTCTAAAAAGAGCCGGAAATCCCATCACTACTATCGCCTTTCGGCACTTTCTTTACCTAACTGAGAAAAGATATGCTTCACTGTCTCAGCTGACTGCAGATTTATGACTCAAACTGCCATCATCCTGATTTTGCTGTTTGTACGCTGACAGAGACACTGACAGGAAGGCATTTAGATAGAGGGAGAGTCTCTTTAGATGGGCACAGTCAAATACACGTATGGGGATCATGACGCCATGCAGGCGCACGCATACACGGCTGACAAACTGCCTGAGCATGCTAATTATACGCTGTGCAGAGAAAAAGCAAAAGAAATAACCCTTCAGCACTATGGCAGCAATGCACAGAGAACACAAACTTGTTTGACATGGTTCGAAAAATTGATAATAAAATTTAACTGTTAATCAAGACACTGCCCTAAAAACACCTATCCCAATCTCAGCTGTAAAAGCAGCTAATAAAGCGTAGTTGTGTTTACAATCACAAAAACTGTGTGTGAGTTTGTATATATGAAGCCTGTGACATGACTACCTTAATCGTCTGCTGTAGCTTAAAAAACTTTATTATTGCTTAACATTACTTCATGTGGGTCAGGGATCTGTTTTTGGCTTTTTTAAAAATGGAAATTGTGTTTATATAGCACATTTTATTACATGCAAACTTCATGTTCACCCAGAGAAAACCTATGTGTACATATGGAGAGTAAGCCAACTGCACTTAGAAAGACCCCGATGACCAGCAGATTCAAATCCCCAAACTATAGAATAAATGTAGAAAACTGGGTAACCAAGACAACACACAGCAATAAACATAATAGTGGTGAATTCGAGAAGTGTGCCTTTGATTAGCTGAACACATTACTCTAAAACTATTCTTTCTTTTTAATTCATACTCCCACACGTGTGTTTTCTCTGTGTTACAGTATTTTCTCTAGCCAGAGTATCCAGAGCAGGTGGAGGAGGTCAAGGCAGGTACACTGGCCAGGAGAAACAGCTTCAAAGCTTTTCCATTAAGACAGTGGAACAATTCCAACACATGTCTTCTGGATGTTGCTACTATCACTGACAATGTAAATGCTTATTCTTCTCAAAGTGCGTTCTATTCCCTCTCTGCTTCCGAGGCATGTCTGTCTGTGTATTACAGATTAATATGCTGTCTTCTTACATCCTTGGCTGAGCTTGAACTGTCTTGAGTGGAACTTGTGCCAACACAATCATTTTAGATGAATAAATATTCTGGACCTTTCCAACGTAGCTGTGGATTACGCTCACGTTGGGCTGAAAATGAACACCCGATTCACTTTAATACCTAAATGTTCTGAGGAAATACAGCCGTGACAAATTCCCAAGGACAAAGTCCAGACAGTGAGCGAGTAAAGGAAGCTCGTGAGGGATCAGTTTGACATCGACTGATATCAAAGGTCCAGGATGAATAATCACCAGAGCCGGTCCAATAACAGAATGATTGATTGGCCCATAGCCCCGTACTGTCTGAGATAACAATGTTCAAAGTGTCCAAACACAATGTCAACACAGCGTCTCCCCCAGCGGTCTCCATTTTTCCTCCATACCCACAGTCCTCGCTTTGACCCTTGACACTTTAGCATGTCCAGCTGCAAAACGCAATCATCCATCGTGCCCATGACCTGAAAGGTTGGCAACAGTGGCACATGCTGTGTGATGTTCTCTTACTGTATGTCATCGGAGGCCACAATCAAAATTCCTCTGAAATAAAGCCTGAAAATGAAGTCATTAAACGGGCCTGGAGGAAATTTCCGCTATTTGAAAGCGCATCAAAGCCCGTGATAGCATAGGAACTGCTGCAGCCCTCTCTTTTAGCGAATACTTTAGCTTGTTGACTGAAGCAGAGGTCAGTAGCTTTTGGTGTCAACTTTTTATGAGCAGCAAATCACAATAAATCGTCCCTGTCTAGTTACCGTCAGTCATATGAAAAAGGTTTTTTTTTTCCCCTCTGTGTCCAGCTTTGTGTCTGCTCTCCCAGAGGTAGTTAGTCATGACAAAACTTCTAACCACAAAAGCACATGGTTTCAGTTTAGCTCTCGCTACCATTCAATGTGGCTCCCATCCGGTTGCACTCGCTCTCTCTGCATGATCACACCACTTGTATATGACATACCATAACCCAAAGGATGCATAATGGGAAGCAGAGAGCCTTAACCGCCACTGCTAAATGTGGGCACCCGATAGGAAATGTCAGCCGTATCCCTGAGTAAATTGCGAAGACTTTGCTCGTATGTGTAAGAGAGCTCTGGTGAATCATCTGAAAGCAGGGTAAAGATGTCTAAATGAGAGCGAATTGCTTTGTAAGGGTGGTAGTGCGAGCCTAAAGGGAGTCAGATGGTCAACTGGCTTGGTCTGCTGGCGCTTAGGCATGTAGTAAAAGAGCACCTGGCGAGATGGTGGAATACTGTAGCGTCTGTGTGAATGTTTGTAAGTCAAGCCCTCATTACGTCAGTTTGGGAGGGTGTGTGGTGGTCTGTGCATTCATGCTCAGACCTTAATACCTTTGCATATACACTGACATGGCATTAAGTGTCTAATGTTTATAGTGTATGTGTGTATTTGCTTCTTCCTCCTCACTAGATGATACACCTTGGCCACTACCGAGCACGCACAGAAAGCACAGCGGTAACTCTTTCATGACCGCCATAAACACTGGGAACAAGGAAAAATTGCAGGTTAATAGCCTTAATTATTATCGTCACATGGAAGCAAACAGCTGTATATGGAAATGGCTTCATTTAGTGGGAGGAAATACTCAGTCCCAGTGCATTTGGGAGCTGTGAAATTTATTCAGTGCCTTCACAACACGGAAAATTTGTATTTAGCATATTGAACTGTAGTCTTTTCATTAAAAAGAAGTAGTTATGCAAAGCCAGAGTAAAATTTAAAAGGAAAAAAAAGCTGAGGGGGAGGCAGAATTGTTTAGAAATGTAAAAAAATTCCCAAAAGGGTTCTAAAGTCATTCATAGCTTGGCTGGTCCCAAAAAAGGCATCATTTTCAGCACGTAGTGGATGTGAATATCAGGTTGTCTCTGTTAAACAATACACATATTATCCACAACAGCTCTCTGTATTTTAAAGATAAAAACCCCCACTGATTCAGAGCTCAGAGATGCACAGGTAACTCGAGTTTTTTTTCTCTCTCTCTGCAAAGACAATAAAGTTACATGTTCTTCGAAATAAGCTACAGCTTTTGCGTAAATACCGCCTCAAAGAGGATGTTATGACACGGAAAAACCCAACCAGTTGTTTTGCAGTGGTCCCGGCCTCCATCGGCTCCATCGTTGGCCTCAGGGTAAAGGCTTGTCCGTGCACTTACACTTGATTACATCATGCTAGTGTTAATATTTGGGAAAACTAGCATTACTCAGCTGGAGTTCATAACATCTCACCTATGAGTCACAACACGTTTTGCTGTTATAGAAACAGATGGATCGGTTTCACTCTATAGTATTTTGTCTGGTATCACTATAATAACCCCTAATTTTAGAGTGACTGGTGATGACTCTGACTGAATGTTCTTATATTTTAAAAGGTATACACCACAAACTCCCAAGAATCTAAAGTCAGCTCTAAAGCTCTATGCTCTTAGTTGCTTTGCTTCTGCAAGATAAATGGGACATAAATCCAAAGCTAAAAGCTGAATGCAAACTGCTGTGAATATGATGCTTGGAATAATGCTGTAGCGTCTTACTCTCACGTTCTGTATTCATGCTGTGGCAACCAATGGGGCAGACCGAGGAGTAAAGCAAGATGCCTGGCAGAGAAAGTAATTTGGTAATGCGGATATGTAATTCAAGAACATGCACCCATGTACAAGCAAGCCTGTGCAGTATGCACATGGCACATGGAAATAGGGATGAATGCATGCAGTTGTGCCTGCACACACACACACACACACACACACACACACACACACACACACACACACACACACACACACATGACTGTACCCAGCAAGCATTTGACAGACAGCAACACACAGGAGGTGGCCAAGTTCAACCACTTTCCAATCCCCAGTGACATTTACATGACACACAGGTTGACATTAACCCAAACAAGCACACTTTCTTTCTCCACAATATGATAGTATGACTCTCCAAGAAAACATTTTACCAGGTATGGAAAATGTTTGAAGCTGACTGCATAAAGGTATTTAGTTTCACATTGCACAGAGTAATTAATTTAGAAGGAATATAATTGATGTAATATATCATAACTTCCGCTTCTTTTATGTGTGGAAATACACATGCGTGCAGACAGAGCCTTTTCTTTCTCCACATTTCCAATCCCACCAGTCTTTATAGCCCAGATACATGTATGAAAAACCAGTCACTGGCAGCACTTACCCGCACAACAACCACCATTCAGCGGCCTTATGCCTGCCATTGATACAAACAGACAACACAAAATGCTCTGCCAAGAAGCAATCAGTCAGAAGGAGAGCCTCGGTGATTTGTTATGAGCAGGTGCTGTGAAGAAAATTGACAGGCAATGTTTTATCAAGACAGAGTAAATTTACTGCCAGTAAATTGATAGTAGGCATAATGAAACAATAAAAGTGTGTGCAGCACCAGCCAGGGCAAGACGGTCTGTAGCCGGATGTTTGTGTGCGCACATATTTGCACGTGCACGTGCTGCGCGTGGCGGACGAGATTCATTGCCTTGCAATTCACCGGATCCCAGCATTACATGCTCGCTTTTTGATGTCCCATTGTTTCCTTTTTAACTGATAAGGAAGTACTTGAGCTATTTGCAAACAGTGCTTCAACAGCAACAGAGGAAAATAGAGCCATTCAAGAGCCAGAGAGAATAAAAGCAGGGTAACAGGAGGGGAAAAAGAAACAGTCCGAAGAACAGCCACGTGTGTAGGGGATGTGGATGTGCACGTGTTTTGCAAGGCCAGTGAATGGGTGTTCAAACAAACAAACTTCTCCAGAGTGGCCAATTTTCAGCATTGTTGCATTATTTTATGTCTCTCTGCTGCAGGTCGTCATATGGTGCTTAATGACTTTGCACATTGCTCTCTCTATACCCTTTCTCCTTCCGTGACTCACACACACACACACGCAGAGGTCTGTCACCCACGGTGAGGTGAGTGATGCCTCTATGGACGCTGCTGCTGAGCTGCTCAAGGGGGGCATCTGGTCTTTTTCCCCTCTCAGTCGCTGAAATGTAAACACCCCAGTTGCCTGGATTTGCCAAATGAGCACCTGGTATTTCAAAGTGGCCTCCTGGCTGTGACTTTTTTTTTGTTTCAAGTTGGAGTGGGAGGCAAGGCTGTTCTGCATTATGTTCTGCGAGCAGGCTCTCACACACATCCAATGTTGTTCACCACAAACGTGTAGTGTTGGAGACACAGGCTGAGCTGGCCAAGCAGGCCCACACATGCACATGTGGATGTACACACACTGACATCACACACACGAACACAAGAAAGAACGCTCTGGCACACAAACATGCATGCTATGAACTCACATGCACACACCACTCTGTCATTCTCTCACCTGGTTTTGTGTTTAGTCTATGTGCAGTGTAATGGTATACGGTAGGATTACTGCATCCCTCAGAGGTGCTGCGGTACAGCGGTGTGGTGTGTGTCAAGTAGTCGTCCCGTTAGGCTGCGAGGACTTGTCATCTGAACAGTTCGCCACACGGAGCTAAGCCAGATCCCAGAGCTTCACTGTTAATCTGAGGAAAAATTGGGGTCATCACACTGAATATCCATTGTAAAAATAAAGAGTAGTAAAAAACCCAAAGGATTTGCAGTGTTTCATCTTCTCATTTGAAAGAAAAAAAGTTTTATTTTACACAGACAAAGTAAAGATGACTTTTTTTCATCCAATTTAAGTTTTCTCGCTAAGAAGCCCAAAGAAAAGAATGCAGGCCGGGCTTTCAAGCAGATAACTGCTCACTGGAGGATAAGGACGCCTATCCAAACATTCACACCCAAAGCAAAATAGGAAGGACCAAAGTGAGCTCAAGATGTGTAAAAAAGAGAAACCTTTATTTTCCTTGTTAATTTAAAGAATAAAAACCAAACTAATATTGTTTACAAGAAACTGTACCGAATGTATTTTCATCTTCATCATCATTAGCGTGTAAGAGAGGAAACCAAAACTACAGCAGCTAAAGTGGAAATTCAAACACCAGCTAATTATCACATAAGCTTGAGATGATAGAGAAGAAGAAGAAAGAGAAAAGTCAGAATAAGCATTTCTTCATCCATGATTATGATGCTTCAGTTTTTGGACATTTCCAATAAAAGTTTGATTTTTTTTCCCTAAATATTGCTAACAAGCTTACACCCCTCCCACTCCTCCTGCTTTCTTCCCTCGTCAAAAGGATTGGAGAGAAGAAAAAAAGAGAAGTTGCTTCTTTTTTATTTTTAGTTTTTTTTGGGTGTACTTCGTTCCCAGCAACACAAAGGAGAGTGTAGTCGTCTGTGTAGTGGCACTTGCCAAGCTGGATTTAAATTTGAAATAAAGAGCATGTTTCAAAACACGTTGTTGTGGTCCTTTTGCCAAAACCAACTGAAGAAGAAGAGTCCCGTGATAATAGCTTAAAACACTGTTTAAAAAAAAGAATAATGAAAAGCCGGCCCGTGATATCATTTTGCATAAACTACAGTCGCTCTCATGACAAACCTTCAGCCTGTCACAAAAAAATAGATATACAGACAAAATCTCCATTTGGCCCTGGGGGCCTTTTACTCATCCCGCTGCCCTCCTCCTAAAATGAAAAATGTTGCCTTGTTGATTTGTAGTCTGTTGCTTTTGGGGCTGATTCACATTCATGTGATAACAGACTATATCGTGCTGCTGCATGCCTCATCTTTGACAGCAGTCAGTGTTGATAGCCAACACTGTCTGGCGCACAATGACACATCCAGGCCTACACCTACTCAGACCAGAATGAAGCATCAAGGATACAACCTCATCTGTCTCTTTTTCCACTTCCCAAACACATTCCAACACACTAAATCACCAAAACAACAGTCTGGAGTATGAGTTGTGCATATTGATCATGTGTATACACAAATACGGTGACAGTAGTACAGTATGGGATTACATGACTGGATAAATTAGAGGGAAAAAAGTGGTTTGTGGGAGGAGTGTAATAATAAAAGCATGCTTTAAAGTATGTTTGCATGTGTCGGGAATATGTGAGCATTCTTACATGTGCCAGTGAACAAATCAAGCACACATCTCCTCTCATGCTTTCAGGAAAAAAAACTTTTCACATGGGACCGTGATACCCTCTTTTACCCACTCCAGCAAAAAAGTGATGCTCTGTCTTTGTAGCAAATCCCTGTTTTCTCAGCTGGCTGCGTCCACCGGGGAAAGAGAACACATTCTACAGACAAGCATGAGAAACACCCTGACAAAACAGACTACAAACACTGTGCGCCGATACAGAAATGCTGATAACGTCAGTCTTTTCTGTTCCCCCCTCCCGTCTCAGTCTTCTACTATCTGTCATTATTTGTCATTTTGTCTTGGGCATTATCTGCTGTTCTATTTGAATGTTCAAATGTTTCCCATGGGTGGTGACGGGGAAAGAAAAATCCTGTCAACATTTCTTGTAGACTCTCTCCAAGGTTACAGGACCTTGAGTCTTCCTCCCTCCATAACACAGGCCCACCTTTGCCTTTCATTGTCACTTTTTGACTTCCTCTATTTCTCCTTTTGCCCTTCTTCTTCCTTTCATCAAAACTTTACCAAACGGGAGCTTTGTGGTCTCCTATGCGCTGGGGGCAAAGGTGCTCTAGATTAAAAAGAACGTTGCAAATTGAATTCACACTTGATGAAACAAACAGATTTGCATGTGTCTATCCGCCTGAGACGAGGTGGCCAGCTCCAGGCAAAGAACTGTCCCACCTCTGAACAGTGTAATGTGCTCAACTAATTAATGGGCTGTTATTGGAGAATTGTGTCACTGAGTCTGAGGTGAGACGATGTAGAGTGGTGTGACCCCAGTCCAATAAAGGTCGAGGTCCCTGATAATAGGATGTAACCGTGTCATTTCTTCTGCTAATGAAAGTTTCAAGGTGTTCCGCGATAAGTTTTGTATCAGCCTGTTATATACACGTCTCACAGAGCAAAAAAAAAAAAACCCTGATTCCTTGGTCTCTCTTGTTAAAAGGCCCAGATTGTCACATCTTTGTAATATGGTGACAATATGCAATGTATTCAGGCTGCTTTGAAGCCATATTGTGGTGACAGCTGTGGATTTGTGTTGACAGCTGAGTCTATTATGCCCAACTTTTTTTTTTCATCAAAAGACATATTTCTTCACATTACATCATCTCTGAAATAACACTGATGTGCTGAGGCAAAAACACTCCTGGAATTCTTTGCGCTGTATGCTCATTCACACAATGCATTTTTTTCTTCATTTGTTGCCCTTTGGTCCCAGGCAGCAATATTACTGATATTTCTGTAAGACCACACACCTTTACAGCAGGACCTCCTCAGCTAGAGCTTTATTGGCCTTTATGGCAGTTTCCCTGCCGGCTGCCAACAGAGGTCAGTGGGGAGATAGGTTGGGCATCAGTGACCACAGATAAACCGTCCTCTCTCTGTGGGCATGATGGGAAGGATCAGGGGAACAGTGTGGACAGACAGGCTGACGCGTTTCCTCCCCTCTTTGTCCCCGCAGCTATGTACCAGACGGAGGTCCCATCTAAGCAGGAATTTCACACCCTATTGACAATGTGGCTTCTCTCAGCTGCCGCTCCAGCACTCATCAACAGGAGCTCATCCTTCCATCTCTTCCTTGTTTCCTTCTCTGTCACTTCCTGCCTTTCCTAACCCTTTGAGTTCTGCTTTCTAGGGTGTGTAAAGAAAAGACAGGATCTGGACTTTGTAATCACGGATTGATGCCTGGTGAGAGATGTGTGGCTCCAGGGTGTGGCTTTGCTTTTAAGGCGCTGTGCTGGAGGAAGTTTGTTCAGAGTCAGTGTTAAAGAAAGAGGGATGTGTGACCAGCCTAGCACCCACTTTCTAATTCATCTTAGTTAAACTGCCAGAACCCACTCACGGCTTGCAGTCATGTGGAGGCGTGAAGCTTTGTCTTTATTCTCGTCAAGATGTTTTGATCTCCTAGAAGCACCTCAGAAGGAACCAGCAGAATTCTCTTATTTAGCAAGAGAGGTAAAGAGAGGTCAGACTGTTCATAATGTTGAACCATTCAGTCAGATCCATTTAGGTTAAAACATAAAAACAGAAACATAAAATAATGCAAGAAAAATGGCAGAGGGAAAGCCGATTTTCTGGGGTCGGATGGCAAAATAGATTTGACTAGCATTAAGTCGACTTGCTAATCTCAACCTTTTCACTTTGCATTAACTCCATTATGTTCTCCTTGTGGTTGTTTATATGATATCTTGTTTGCAGTGTGGCTGGGCCCTACCTGAGCACAGTATTATTAAAGAAATTAGTGTGAAATGTTGCTCTGGTATGGACAGGTTTTCAAAGGCTGATAAAATATGATTTTCAGTACAAATACCAGCACGCTCTCAGTGAATGTAGGTTGCCCATTACCACCTGCGGTGAAATCCAGGCAGCATGAAAAATTTCAGCCACGTTAAAGCCAATCATTTGTAAGGAGCACCATTCGCTAGAAGTTTATTTCTTTACAAATTGCTGGCTTTCTTGACTGAAGGCTGGCAATGTGAAAACAAGAACAACGACAAAAAGATATGTTATTCTGAAGGAAGGTGCTCTGGGTTCCCTTGACTAGCACTGTCATAAAATGTCTCTCATCACACTAAAGTGTTCCTTCCTGAAAGCAAAAGGTCGCATCCTTTCCTACAGAGAGGTGTGTGCTTCGAGGAAGGGGAATTTTGGTTGCCGGTCTCTGTTTATGTGTTGGTGTAAACATCACGACCGAGAAGATTAAAGTTGGACCACATATGTTTATTATAAATTTCACTTCGGAGGCCACGGTATGTGTTGTGATTGATAGACTTGTCAAAGTAAGCCTAATTCAAGATGTTTATGATTTATTTATGGTGGAAATATGATAACGCTTCAAACAGCCAAGCAGAAGGGTAGTAATAATTTGGCTTGGATAAAATACACAGAGAGCAGCACATTTCAAGATGAATATTCTTCTCTAAGATCTACATGTGTAGTTTGTAAATTTTATTGATACAGCATCTGACTGGAAAGAGTGCATTATTTCAGTTCTGAACTGGCATACCTGTACGAATTAAACCAGTTATCACAGGAAATATTTAAAACCACTTGTGTGAAAAAATAACTAAATCAAATTTAAGCAACAAATAATTTTGTTACCATTTGTATGGGTAACAAATATATTGTTTAAAAAGTACTTGTTGTTTGGTGCTTCTGTTAAATCTAGAAGTAATTTTGTTGGCCCATGTTTTATTTTTTGCACTAAAACAATGCATCATTACAGCTGAAATATTCACACATATTAACATGATCAGCCAACTACAAGTTAACAGTTGAGAAATAGAAATTTGAGGGGAAAAAAAATAAATAAATGGATTTTGTATAAAAAAATGTTCAGCCTGTAGTACCTGCTGCGAGTTTCCTTGCTTGAGGAAAAGTCCAGCCTAAGACACTCATATGGTATGCTACTTGAAGCTTGACTAAGTCCATATTGCCATGGAAACTGAATATTTTTGGTCTCCTTTTCAGGAGATACAGTTTGAACAAACACATTCTTAATAGCAAGCTCTTCTCTGTCACTCACATGATGCCTGAGAGCAAGCAAGCCTGGTAGAGGTGCATTAAATTTACCTTAAACGTGATTAAAGATGGGGTCGGGGGTGGCAGAAGAAACTAAATGAGATGGAATAATATTGGTGGAGGGGGAAAGAGTTAATTAGTTTAATAAGATTGGGGAGACGGGGGGTTGGTCGGAGCAACAGAGGTGAGAAGTGGGGGTAGCACTGGTGTTTTTCAAGGGCTGTGCCGTTGCTTGTCTCTGGGACATGCCAGAGGTACAACAGTGGTGCTAATCTGGCAAATTGAAAGGTGCTCTTGGGGAGGGGTGTGTGTACGGGAGAGGGGCTTGGGATCCCATCCCTGGAATAGCAAAAACAAATTAAATTTTTGTAGCCTAAGAATAGCCCCCCCCCCCTTTCACTTCACACTTGGTTTCTTGATTGAATTTGTGCCTGGTGCATGAGCCTGGATACAATTTTACAAAGGAGGGAGGGCTGTAAAGGGGAAGTGTGTCCATAATTTTGCAAAGGTGACTTTATGCCCACTTTGGTCGCTGACATTTTATTGAAATAACAATGTTGTTTTTGTCTGGTCTTGCTAATGAAATATCATATTTGGTTTGACTTGCAGCTGAGTGACTTTGTGTTGTCACAAACAAACCTCAAAGCCAACAATGAAGACACAAAAAAACTGCAGATCCTCAAATAGTTTGCAAGGTAAAGACTGAACATGTATGTTTACAGCTCTCTACTTCAAATCATTGGGTTTCTATAGCAAATGCCTTCTTTGTGTGTCTGTGTTTATTCAATTTAATGTAATTTGTAACAAGGTTAAACATGTACAGACTGAGAAACAGGTAATTTTGTGTTAGCATAGATTTTATTTAGTTACTTCTTTGCAGATTGGTGACCAAGTTAGCTAGCACTACTATCAGCGTACAACTCTACAGGCCTATTTTCTCATATAAGTAATCTTGAGAACTCGAGAGAGGATCTGGTATTCAAATGTCTTTGTCGATGGTTGAACAGCACCATTGAAGCTGCAAAACAACTATACTGACAATTATCTATAACAATTAAAATAATAATAATAATAATAATATAATGTATATTTTATTGATCCCTGTGGGGAAATTCCTCTCTGCATTTAACCCATTCACTCAGTGAAGCGCCCGGGGAGCAAATCAACAGTCTATATTTAAAATATCTATTTTTCATCCCTGGAAATTTGATTCAGTAAATGCAGTTTATCCAACTGAAACCAATCTGAACAGTTTCACCATTTGTTAGCATGAATCAGAATGTTTTCCCCTTATTAGAGAGACGAGTAAGAGGCCTGTAATTTCATTGGGTAATAGGTCGGTTGTTCTTTATATTTTAAGAATGTTTTGTTTCTTATTTTTGCAATGATCACCATGATACCCTGATGACACTTACACAAAAACATTGGGTACAAATTTGGTTTGGACTAACTGCTAACTGTGACTAATCCTTTCATTGGATAGTGCATTTTGACAAATACAAATTAAAATATGTCCTGTCAACCAGGAAACTGTCTATCTAATGTGTTAATGGTAAATGTCTAACATTAATTAACTGCTTGGTAAAAATGACAAGACATGTTTCAGAATAATGAGTCAGAAAAATGGCAGCGGTTACAAATCATTTTCTTTGGTTATCTTTAGTCTAGGAGCCCAGATTCCCAATAACGAGACTGAATGTCACCACTTCATGTAAACTTCTTTTTCAACCAGTCAATCAGAACTAGGGGGGAGTCCTACAGTTAAAAAAAAACATAATAAACTCAAGTCTGCTGGTTGGAAGTCAATTTTAACACACTTTGAATCATGAATTTGTCGTGCAGTGTTGAGCGGTTGTGCTCTTTTCTTGGACTTCTATGAGCTCAGACCTTCTAATAAACAGTAATATAATACTTAAGACAGGTATGTATTTTTTCTTAGTCTTTGGCATTATTAAAATAATTTTAGTTAGACACAGTGTACCTTAAGTGACAATTTATATGAGTATTTAACATTGATGGCCTATATCTATAACGTTTTACAGTTATAAAGATAGATAGATATATTGTATGAACATGGACAGATTGTCACTACCCAAAATTTTAGAAAAATAAACTATTTCAGGAATTCTTTTCCTCTTCTGAGACTGTTCTTATTAGCCTGACTGCATCTTCCTATCTCACATTCTCTGTCTACATCAGCGACTCTACAGTATGTTGCCCTAGAAAAATGCAGATAAATAATGCATGGCTGATTAAATTACAATTTCCATTGTAAATGCACTGATGTAAATGCAAAAAGTAACTTCCTGGCAAAGAATTTAGAAAAGGTTCATCTCATTATGTAAAGAAGTGCTCTCTGGAGTCAAGAAAAAGAAGTTGGCAGTGACCTGTTATTGGAAGCGTGGACCTGGCTCATTACACTGTGTTTTACTGAGCCTCCTGTCCCAACATATTGATGAAGTCTTATGGGAAAAAGCAGTGTATCATACAATATAGGTTTTCTCTATATTTTCTTTATGCATCAGTTAAAGTTAAACATTACAACAGTGATGTTGTCTCTAAACATATCTTTATTGTAACCATCATTTGGCCCTGGTCTTAGATTCACTCATGCTCTTTTCTCAGCAGCAGCGTTTTACACTGGTCTGCGTGTCTTTCTAATGGCTTTTTTTACTACAATGCCATGTTGAAAATAAACAGCTTTCACTTCCATTATGTGGTTGTCAGGGAAATCCACATTTATCCCACTAAATGGAACACAGACACTAACTGGGTGTCAATCAGAGAGTAAGATGCCAGCAAGATGGGGGAGATGAAGGAACCTGAAATGAAAATTTTCTAATTGAAATTCCAACTTTGGATTTAAATGTCTGAGTGGAGGTTCAGTGTGGATTTTGTCATTGAAATGCAAACCATTTCGCTTGCAGTCTTGTATACTGAGGGATGAAAAATTTACATATTTTGATTTTCAACACATAAACCTGCTACTTTTTAGTCAAAATGTGAGGATTGGAAATGCATTTATTCAGCAAGCAGGCATTCATTATTCGTGTTTATATATGTTCATAGGCTTGATTGGGTTGGTGTTGTTTTGATATAGGGGCTTTCGGTGGTTTACGCCTCAGCTTACTGAAATTGAGCAGTTTTGGTGTCTTTTCAATGGACACACGCTCACCAAGTCTAAAGAAGCTTAGTCACCACCTTTGAAAACAAGTCACACAGGACATCCTGGTGGCCAAGTGGCTCGAACTTCCTGCTGAATGTGTCAAATCGTGTTTTAGGGTGGCTGTTAGTCTATTAAGACTGTCTGGTTCAAAGCACAAAGCTGTCTGGTATTATAAAACCACTAACCCCTCACCATTTGTTCCTAGTAGTGTCCCCAAAACCAAACATACCAGACACATTTTGTATGGTCAGAAATAAGGTCTTTTGTACCATGGCAATTGCCATTTTTGCTTTAACCAGGCTGTCAAAAGTGACCTGGTTCACATGTAATTAAAGAAAAAAAATGATTCAAGCTTAAGTGGGCTGAAGGATTATTCCACTCGATCCCCCTGTGTTCTTTATTCGTTCTTTTTTTCTGGATGACTACATTCCTTTAATATGATGAATGGGAATGCAACAGCCCAGTAATTTCATTCTCCAACTATGGCCGTTTCATAATTTCTTGGGGCAGAAAAAAAGAGAAAAGACTGGAACAAAACCACTTCAAAGTCACACCAGACCTCAGGGTTATCGAGACTGTGAGCAAACAGTCTCCAAAATTGAAATGACACAGAGCGAGCATGAATTTAATCCTTGATAAAATTCTGACCAACATTCTCCTGGTAAAAAAAGAGGGCAACATCACGGTTATCAAGTCCCGTTTATTTCACTTTGCATTTCAAAGGTGTGGTCTCCCCTCATTGTAATACCCTAGTTAAACGTTTACAACACACCAGCCAAACAGCCCGTGAGGAGCAATGGCACCATCAGCTTGACCAGTGATAATATGGATCCCAGAATTCCTCCTTAACTCTCATGCTCGACACAACCACCCCAGGAAATTGGTGCACACAAAACACTTTCCTTCTGATAAGTTTACCAGGAAAGGACTGCTCTGTCAAAATGATGACGTATAATCCGATACCTTTAGCCATAGCAGACCTTAAAAAAGTCTTCTGATAGCAGTTAAATAAGAGGGGAAGGTAAATGGAGATGTGCTACATGGTGCTTTATCTGCCAGAAGCCACACTAAGTGATTGGCATCAGTAAGCCAAAGAGATTAGTGAGTGGGTGTTAAGTGGGTGGACAGGGGGACTAAAGTAAAACATCAGAGACTGCTGGAAGTCAGGAGGTGAGAAAAGAATGTGTGAACATGTATGTGTGGCTGCATTTTTAAATAAGTCTTGCTTAGAATATGCCTTCAACTCAGTTGTGCATAGCCAAGTTTTAATTTCTTATCATCAATTCATTTCACACAATTGGTAAAGTGTAACGTAACAACACTGAATAATGTTTGTTCGTACCAGCACTGCACTTCTGACAAAGTAAGTGGTTCCATCATCTTATGAGAATGCAGTGATTTTCAATATATTCCAACAGAAAACACAAGTATACGTATTATGCTGATGATGCTTAAAAGGAAACCCATTGTTAACACATCCAAGAGGTCGTGGAGGTCTATGTGTTGTAAATTACACCATTTACCCCTTTCACCATATCTGCAAAACTTTGTGACCGATTTCACTGTGAAGAAACAACAAAGTGGAACAATTGTTTTGGGAGAAATCAGTCTCCTTGCAGCCCCTGAAAATTCCTGGTTTTCACAGAATAAGCAACAACAAAAAGTCTGGGGGGGGGAAATGCATTCATTGGTTTTAGTTATTATGAGTTAAACAGTTAATGTGTAAAAATGAAGACATTAATCATGACCTGTTACCTGCATTCTACACACTTTAGATGTTTTCCAGCTAAACCTCTAACCCAACCATTACAGAGCATGCAGGGTTATCCTTGTAACCGAAAATGAAGATGGTGGTCCGTTTGAGGGGATACAGTTTATTCTTATGTAAGTAAACAGACATGCAATCTTGCTTTGGCTGTTATTGTTGTTTTAAGGGCAGAGACAAAATGGCTAGAGACAGCCAAATCCTTATTTGAAAAGAATTCAAACTGATACACAAATATTTGCACTCTAGCTTTTGTTAAGTGGCACAAAAAAAGGTAGCTTCAAAGTAAAACCATACCCTTTCAGTTCTGATGGAAAAAAATCTGAATGCCTGCTGTCAGGGATGTTGCAACTGCAATGACTGTAATACTTTAATCGCATCAAAGTAAAGTGTGCTCTCAAACTTTAAATCCATCAGCTCACTTCGTAGTTTTTAGTCTCCAAAGTATCTATGAAATTCAGGATGAGTGAGCAGGAAATGTATAACTAATTAAATAGCAGACATCAGGAAATAAAGCCACGTGGCATGTTGTGCGAGTGACGAGAGGAAGTGAGACTGATTGTGTATCTGGGTTTGTTGTGTCTGCGAAATAGGTGGAGGAAAAAGTGATTTGGAAAAAACCAGAGGACTGAGAAGTTGATCAAAGAAGAAAAGAGACAGAAAAATTCATGTGTGCCTATTGACACACTTACAAAGGTTCTTGTGTGAGTTTATGTGCATGCTTGCCAGTAATTGTCTTTGAAGTCAGAGGAAAAGAGACTTGAATTTCAGAGGCTATGCTTTATTAAGCAGGACACACACGTGCACGGGCCTAAACATATTCATAATGAACCATGACTCCAATGCTGGGGTAAAAGAAAGGAGACACATTTTATTTAAGAGTCTACTTTAAAAGTAGCACTGAACAAACTTATGCTCCCTGTTTGTGAAGCAACACAAAAGCTTGACTATAACCAGCACCTCCTCGCCCCTATCCTCTGCCCTCTCTGGAAGTGGACTTGATCTTCTGACCTCTCTCCAAGACCTTTCCCGGTCACATGGTTAGCTTTGCTTTGACCCATTATGACCTCACTGGTTAAGGGGGACCCAGCTGTGTTAAGGAGGTCAGGAGGAGCAACTGCTAATAACACTTTACTCACCTTTAAGATGAGGAGCTGCTGGCTGAAGCCACTTAAACACTTCTAATGTGGAGAGACTGTCAATGTTGACGTCTGCCGTAGGTAAAGCTCGATGTGTACGAGGGATAAGATACAGTGAAAACTATCCGAGCTATGTTGGGTCCCAGTGTGTTATCTCATGCAGACTTCACTGGAAATGCAGAGGGGTAGTTTTTTTTCTTCATATTTACGTATGAACACAGAACCGACAACACGAAGCAAAGAAAATTCAAAGTGGTCGCCATGGTGATAGTTTATAACATAAACAGGTAGAAACGGAGGATGCCTGACTGCTCATCACTGCTTTTGTCACCTGTTGAAGATCAGGCTCTGGCTGCTGAACTGGTGTCAGCATACACTCTGCTTTACCATCGTTCTGGGTTCTTAGCTAGCCAAGGGTAACAGTACTGTAGCAGTATAATGCAGTTGTTTCTCTACTGAACACAGTTTGATTTGTTTTCTTTCTATTCATAACAGATAACTGAAGAACCATTGTATTGCAAGTAACAATATAATTGCAGTAAAATGTGACATACTTTCTGTGCGAAGACTCCCTCCAGGTACTTCCTCTGCAGTCAGAGTACCCAGAGAGAGTAATAGTGGGGTTAAATTAACTGGTTTTTATATTTGAATGTGAGTGTGAATGGTAGTCTGTCTCTCTGTGTTAGCCTTGTGACAAACTAAGCTCACTGTCCAGGGTAACTGTGCCTGTCACCTCATGGCAGCTGGGAAAGGCTCCAGCGCCCCCGTGACCCTGAATTGGTAAAAATGATGGAGCGCGTAACATTACTGTGTTACCAAAAAATGTAATGTGATTACAGTGGGTAATAATCATGACATCGTCCAATATATTTGAAATGTTCAAGGTATTTGAAAACAAAGCACAAACCTGTTTGTTGAAACAGTGATGACTCTGATCTTATCTTTGATCTCCCAGTCAAACTGCTATATACTGTATACAGTATGTCTTTGTAGCATGAGCTGAGATGACAGTTCCTCGCTCTGGCGATTTCCAAGAAAAAAAGGTCTAACATGGTTTTGGCTGTAATTATAAACCACATGTTTGAGAGTGTGAGCATTTTTTTCCTTCAATGCACTTTTTCAGATTCATATTAATGCTTTCGAGGTCAGAGAATTTTTGAACTCTGCACTGATCTGCAAACCTAAATAAATCCCAAGCATGAAGTGTTTTAAGAAGTAAGCTTGACATTTATTGAATCAAAGTGAAATTTAAAAAGAAAAAATGGTGAACTATAAGCCAGCCCTCCGTAACCTACTCTTGGCCTCATTTCAAAGATTTAAGCTGTTAGAGGGCTATTCCTTTTTTTTCCCACAGACATCTCCCCACTCCCCCCCCCACACACACATGCTAAAACTGATACACTCTAGCACAATGTGCTGCACTGTACAAATAGTTACATATTGGCACAGTTACTAGCTACAGCAAAAAGGGATTTCACAGAGCACTTACAGAAAATCCTTTCTTATTCCCCATAATCTCCGATAGACCTGATGTTAAAGGGTCTTCGTGGCGTTTTCTTCCTGGGCAAGTTCACTTCCATCCAGCTTATGTGCAGGCCGGGACTTTAACCACTTTATATGGCCGTTTTTGTCTTTAGAGCTGAGCTGGCCTAGTTTCACCTGTGTCTAATCATAGGGACAGTCCATTCTTTAAAGAATACAGAACTGTTTGGTTCAGCTCATTAGTTTGGCTTGGCAAAACTTAAAAACAGCAGTGCGATACATACAAACTCTAGTGGCATAAAATCAGCGCCGTGGTGCTGGTTTCTGTCAGAAGAATAAATACGGTGTGATATTGGGGTCAGTGCCACTGGCTGTGTGCTTCAGTCCAACGTTCAAAAAAACAAGACTGCTTTAGTTTCTCAGTGTACGTTTTCTGAGCTATGTAATTAGCCTTGTCATCTCTATTGCACAGCCACTGCAGCAGTGCCAACACAAATGTACAAAAGCAATTTGGAATCGGGTTAAAAAAATGAAATATCTTGGCTCATAAAATTCTGCTAGGAGGGGTTTCCAGTCTGCTGTCTTTGTTCAAAGTGTTTGCTGCAGAAAACTGTGGATTGCCCCAAGGGTTTAATTCTTCCTTTGCTGTCAGTGGAAGAGATGGGTGGGTGGCCCAGGGAATGCTGCACAAATAACATGCTTGTTTACACTGCTTGGATGCAAATGATAGACTGAGGTCACAAACTTGGAGAGTTTATGAGACAAAAGGCGTCTTACATGCGGCCACGCTTTGTGGAAGAGATTTGAGGTTTCGCTTGGAGATTCAGCGTCGCTCCCCGAGGTGCGCGTTTGATCTGGCCCCTCGTCGCCTCGGTCTGATGTGCGCTGCTCTGTTACGGCTGCATCTTCTCTGCTTCATATCGTTACAAATTCTGATTCTAAAAGTTCAAACAAGAAGTCCCCGAGGAGGACGGCTGGTTCTACTGCAGAGCAGAGAATGTGAGCACCCCGCTGATACTCACTTTTTTGAAAAACTGGGAAAGATGAGGTTGGAATGGGTGGGGAGGGGAACTAGAGAAGGAGAAACGGTTTGAGAAGCTGGCCATCTTCTCAGCAGCTGTGCAGCAGGATGGGCCGGAGTTTACAAGCTCCGAGTGTCAAACACATGGAGAATATGGTTGCGAAGAATGTGGAGTGACAACACATCACAGAACTTGAAAGCTAAGTTGAGTCTTGTACTGGGGTTTTGTTTTCATTTTTCAGTCACAGAGTGGCACACATACTAACAAACCGGGCACTCTAATCTATATTAGGGAGGGGGGAACACATGGAACTATTGAAGGTAACAAAAATAGCAGAGGACGGAGTTTAGTGGAGAGTCCACCTCGGTCTTCTGTGATCATTGCTAAGGTCAGACTGAAAATGCCAGACACGCATGTCAAGTGCATCAGTTTAAATAGGTGAAAGGATGATGAGAGACAGACAGGAGGACCGGAGGCAGACAGATACAGGGGAGGGGAGAGCAGACCACTGTGTCAAGTACAGAGCACAGGCAGAAGGAAGAGAGGCAGAGATAGTGATGGGGTACAAAGAGAAAAGAAAAAAAAGACCCAGAGAGAGAGACAAGCCTCCAAGTAATCAGCGTCAGCTGGGGGCAGAGAAGTTTTGATGACAGGAGCGGCTAGTGCCGGACAAACGCATGTGTGTAGATGGATTTCACTCCCCGGTACCTTATTGCAAAGTTTCTATGCTTTTAACTCGGAGGGTGAGCATTAGATTGATTTTCCCTGCAGAAATATCTGGGTGCCTGCAAGACAAATTCCAACCTAATTGTGACTTTAAAATGACAGCCAGCTGCATGTTTACGTTCTCCAACATGTCAGCCTGAGCGATACGAAGTCATCTAGGAGGGAATAATGAGCACATCGATAGTGGCTCCTGCATTCGTCTTCAAAGTGATCCCCCTGAAAATAGCAAAATACCGACAATTTAGCAACTAAACAAAATAATTATCTGTATGACATTTAGAGCGATTCTGCTGTTAAATCTTTGGTTTGCAAGGGACATGCCATTGTTGGCTGAGAGAGGGTGATGAGAAGGGAGGAGGAAGGAGGTGGAAGAAAAAATCGGTAAGGAAGAGAGAAATGTTAGGGGGGGGGGGGGTCCCAGTCCCCTGGAGAGCCTGGCCAGGCATTAATCTTCTCCCTTGACAGCTCTCTGAAAGTTTCTCAAGAAGGGCCATTTCCTTGAGCTATTATAATGCTTCACTCAAGCACAACCCCAATGCTGAGCATTTCAGGCAAGGAGGGAGGGCCGGATGGATGGATGGATGGGGAGAAGAGCGGATAAGTTTGTCGAACCTCAGGAGCACAATATATAGGATCATTTGATGGATCAGCAGCCATCTGTCAGGAGGCACTAAAACTATTGCTAATTTTGCATTTCATTATGAAGCCCCAATAAAAACCCCAATAAACCCCCCAAAACTCAGACTAGGGTACACCCTGAAGAGGTATCCAGACCAAATTAAACAATTTACAAACAGACAAATGCTGTTTGGAAGATTATAAACTTACAGGCATCAGAATCAGGTTTTCATAAGTTAACAAAACAACACTATCTATCCAAAGATCTAACTTTAAAGATTAAATTTGACGAGCTCCCCCAGTACCCTTAATGACCAGTTTCAACACCTCGGTATTCATATAATGACGTGGTTTTATGACCATTAGTATAGTTTCAGCTTTTTTCCAACGGTAGCTGCATAGACACCTAAATTCTAAAAGCACACCCCGCCTATTTGTTCAATAAGTAGGCCTGAAATATGACAGTTAAAAAATGAGCTTCATGGGTCTCAGTAGGAGTTAAGGTGTTTTGGAAAAAGTGCACTTAAAATCAGAATATGACATTTGTCTTTTTTTTCTGCTATAAAACACTTTTCAAATTCAGTGTAACACAATACTGATAAACACAAATTCATCAACAGGTGAGTTATACTGTTAGTGATGCTGACAGCAGATTCTAACAGAGAGGGACGTAAGAAAGACCATGTGTTATTCTTCAGGACTGATTTTTATATTTTCATTAAATAACATCTACAATGATTTCAGTACTGTTGTAGAAGTTAAATACTAAATGGACAAAACAGCCTAATAGGTGGGATGAGCACAGTGTGATAAGAACATTTAACTGAGCCAAGTTCTTTTTTCAGATTTCCGACTCCCAACTTTGAGAAACGCACATTGATTCCCAAACGCTGCTTAGGAAATATCCATGGTTCTGCAAACATGGGCTATCACACACTAATATCTATTAATCAGTACATGAAGTGACACAGACAGTCTATCATTAATGTCAGTTTGCACCATATTCAGTGGCGTGTCTAGAAAATTTTTGTTGGGGGGGGGCCAGGTAGGGGCACAGATTTGGAGAAGGGTGGCAGATGTAATTGGCAGATAATGTTTAAAAAAAATTCTACCAACCGTTAACCATAATTCAATAACCCTGTAAACCTAATAACCGAATGCGCTTTTAACTCTTATTAGAATGAGATTTTAACCACTACGGTGCAAAGTTTTTAGATACTGCGTTGATAAAGTACAAGAGATACAATCAGTGCTTTGTCAGTGTTTACTCAGCATTCAAGGACAGCAATATTTGCATAGTATTTTTACTGACACATAGTGCACATATGTTTTGGGCAAAAACATTTTTTAATATTAAAATACGAACATTTGTAACAAACAATTGACAAATAGCCAATGCCAATGCAAAACTTTATCTGCCTGTTAAAAAAAGAAGATAATCTTCTCACAAACTGGTGTTTGATTTTGAAACAGGAAAAAAGTGGGGAAACAAATGAAAAGACTAACATTTGAATGAAACCTGAAAGCAAGTAAATACTTTCTATGCTGCCTTATGGTAAACTTTGGTAATATTGATAAAGAACAACACTGGCTGATGATGAAATACAGTCAGCTGGCATGGTGACACTGCCAGTATTAACCTGCAGGGCTGGACTGGGACAGAAAATCTGGCATTTTGACTACAGACCGGCCCACCAGGTATTAAAGCCATAAAGACTTTGAATGAAAACAAATGCTGTTGTGACAGTGATGTACACTGTCTTTTTGGTATATGTATGATTTCTATACATTTTACGTCAGATAAAAACTTTGGTTGTAAGATTTAGATAATTATTTAATAAAAGCGAGATATTTTAAATGAGAATAAGAAAGAAAAGTATTTCTTTGTGCCCCCTTTCCCTGTTAATGCCCTACCTGGCCCCCTGGCAAAAACTTCCTAGACCCGCCCCTGCACAGTTACCAGCTGTCAGCTGCTTAGAAAAGGATCCTGGTGTTATTTGTCTCTCAGAAACAGTTGATAACTTCAACTCATTCATGTCACCTAAAAGGTAAACCTGTTTCTCCATCACCTGTTCAGCTCTGATGGTTCAGTAAGGACATCTCCTGGTTTCATCTTCATGTTTCCCTCTCACCACATATCCAAACTGACATCATGACCAGCAGCTTTACAGCTGTGGCTCCAGCAAACATCAGCTGATACTAGAAATTAATATTAAATAAATTCTAACAACAGCTGATCAAGCTTAAACGTGCTGCTGTTGTTTAGCGCGACATCTGCAGGTTTCCTCTTTCTGGCGCAAATTGGGCGATAAACAAACAAGAGAGAAGCCGATCAGCTGATCATTGATCAGTTTTATGATTGAAGTAGAAACAGGAGAGGGAGAGGGGAGAGAATGAGAGAAGAAGAGGCAGCTGTGCAGCGTAACGACAGAATAAATCCAGCTTTGTGTCTTTTTCCATTCTAGCTAAAGTTCGGGACAAACTGCGTCTCTTCTCAGCTCAATACGAAACGTGTAATATTTTCTCTGAATGAGGGACCATCCCATTTTTTTAAGGAGCCGTTGGCAACTCTACTAACTAACCTTATGAATAAAATAAAGTTCACTATCAGTAACATCACCCACCTAAAAACTCCATCAAGCTGGCTAGAACGCAGTACGAGGTATTGCAACTGACAGTAAAAAGTCAGCACAACGAAAATAAACTGCACCTAAACTTAGTTTATATCTGACCCAGATAGACTGCAGGTCATAACTTCTTACCTGAAGTTCAGTTCACCTGACACTCGGACTGGCGGCTGCTTCGGGTCTCTCCTCCTGCCTCCCCTTCCCTCATCCACCTGCTGGCCTCTGTGGAAGCCCCGCCATAGACACCACCAAACAACTGAGTTATTTTTACACATCTGCCAGCATCTGGCCAGCCCACCACCTGTCATTGTTCATGCCATTACAAAAAAAATTAAAAAAAAATAAGCCACCGGGCACATGCCCGGTATGCCCGATGGCCAGTCCAGCAATGTTAACCTGCAACCAAATCTGCAGCTCCATACAGCAATGTTACGACTTAGATTATATCTTATAACTCATAACTCTTATGTTAGCTGCCCTCAGTAGCATACTGTCTGAAATATACGACGGCTGCAATAATTCTTTAAGTGTTATTTTCTCCTTGGGATTCTAATTTCACCGAAGTTTACTAAACTCAACAAACTTAATATTACTTACCGGGACATTTATTCTGTCTTCATTTTCTTTCACCGAAAAATTGTTTCCTGCAGTGCCGTCTTTCGTGCTTGGCTCTCCTACCTTTGCTAACGTGATGCACATAGCGCAGAAGCCGATGCTGCATTCACTTACACTCGGATATCTGAGCTTCACCGTGAAAACATAATCGTACATTTGATTGAATTTTATTGTTTTACCTTTGGGGTGGCACCTGGGGTGGCCAGTCTGGTTGGGGGGGTGGCCTGTGCCCCCCCAGGCCACCCCGCTGGACACGCCATTGACCATATTGCGCATCATGCCATGTGACTCTCAGCTGAAGCTACTAACAGATGAATTAGAATCCAACTCACCACACCCAAGCATGATTATTTGTTGCAGCCAGGACTGGCAGCGCAGGCAGCGAGGCTATCGCAGATTACTCTTCAGGTAAGGTGCAAACGGGCACTAATAACCAACTATACCTTCACCTGTGATTAAAATTCACCAAGAATCTAATAGGGTCGGAGCCACAGACTGGGCTGGGTGGCTTCTAAATCATACAACAAATTAGTTTCTTGACCCTTCTCCTGCTCAAGGACAGCAGTGGCCTCCATCGGAAGACCTGGGACTTTAAAAAAGTGGAGAGAATGGAGATGGCATAAAGCAAGAGGGTGGCCTTACAGAAAATCAGGAACAAAAGGAGGTAATGAAAACGGACGAAATGTGGAAGATGACAAGAGACCTTAATTTTCTTAGTTTGAGTGCTGAATCTCCGAGCGAAACCTCCAATCTCATCCACAAAGCGTGGCCGCAAGTAAGACGCCTTTTGTCTCATAAACTCTCCAAGTTTGTGACCTCAGTCTATCATTTTGCATCCAAGCAGTGTAAACAAGCGAGGAAAAGTTAGATTATAAAAACAAAGAGGACTGGAAAAATGCAAAAGAATAGTTAATGTATAACTGTTGAGAGATCCCGAGTCTGTGCCTCTGCTTGCCAAAAAACCTGAAAAGCAGACAAGGCACATTGTTGGCATAATCAAATGAGTGAATGTGGGGAAGTGTGATGAATCACCTTGGAACAGGTGAAAATTAGATGCTCTGTTGAATTACAATGCAGCAGGGAACTAAATTATTCAACCAGTGACAGAACAGACATGTACATGGTGCTCTGTAGCTTTCAGGATGGTAGTGAACTGAAGTTTAACATTTAGATTGTAATTAGATTTTAGCCCACTGCATGCTTAATTTTCTGTAGTTATGAAAACTTTTCCAAGCCAGGAATGCTAATGTTTTCCGGCTGTCTTGTAAGCAGTTTGTTGTTTACAATCAATTCATTGTGTTAAACATACATATAATAAGTTTACGCTACTTTTTCAAATGCCAAATACGCTTCTCAGTCCATGAGTCACGTGCCATCCACGGCCATGATTCCCTTAATATGATTTTATTGGTTTTTCACTCAATATTTTCACTCTTTTACGTATTCAGTGAATTGTTCAGTAGGACATTCTGTGGTTACTGTTAAAATACTGCTTCGAGGTTACTCATTCAGTCTTTCACGCACATCTTTTGTGGATCCTGATCAACAGGAACGTGTCCTAAGAATGTCCTTGAAGAGCGGATTTTTTTCAGCAGTGGGGAAAGCATTTCCTTTCTTTTTGCCTTTAGTGATGGTATGTCTGTGTAAACTAGTGCTTGATTTCCAGTTCTAAAAAACATCAAAGGTTTTTACATGTACAAAGGAAATTACTGTACTTTTTACACTCATAGCTACATGGTGGAGGAAAAAAATCACTTAAAAACAAGACAAATTCACAGTATTAAGCAAGAGTCTCATTTCTTTATATTCTGCTTGGAAAATTTGAAGTAGATACAGAAATTTATTGACACATGTATAAACATACATGGAAATACAGTACATAAGACAAAGAAAGAGTTTGTACCTCCTGAGAATTCTCAGGAGGAATAACATCACACAGAGACTGCTGGTGTCCTTCTACAGAGCCACCATTGAGAGTGTTCTAACTTACTGCATATGTATTTGGTACACTAGCTGCACAGGGGCTCAGAGGAAAGCACTCCAAGGGATCATTAACACCGCCCAAAAGATCACTGGCTGCCCTCTCCCCACACTGGAAGTTCTACACAACGCCCACTGTTTTAAAAAGGCCCAAAACATCATAAAAGACACCTCACATCCTGGCCACTCCCTGTTCGAACTGTTGCCCTCAGGCAGACGGTACAGGGCAATCAGAGCAAGGACTAATAGACTCAAACACAGCTGTTATCCAACTGCAATAACACATCTGAATACTACAAAAAAATGTCCATCACGCCACTCTTATGTTAATCTATGCACGGTCTGAAGCATGTGTGTGGGAATGTATGTGAATGTTTTACTGTTATATCTTATTAGTATTTTAAGTATTCTATCTATTTTATTTATTGAATTTTATTGTTTTATTTATATTTTGATATTGCTAGGGATGATGCAATGATCGGGGACCATTCTTAATTTCGTTGTTCTCATGACAATGACAATAAAGTTTCTGATTCTGATTCTGATTCTGATATTTGGTGCGACTTCCTTCTATTCTTCATCACAAGCTAAACTCTCTTAAACTGTGTTGTAATTTCTTCAAGTTGTCGTCGGGAACAGGTCTGCAGGCTTCTTGAAGGATATTCAAAGCTCTTCTGTGGATGTTGGCTGCCTTTTGTTCTGTACTCTGTCAGGATGATCCAACACTGCTTCAGTAATTTTGAGGTCAATTTTGTGTTTTTCCACCTATGCTGTCCTTTTACTGCGTTGGTGCTATGTTTGGGATCATATTCATGATGAAAAATGACACAGCAATCAAGACACTTTGCAGATAGTATTCGATGATGGATCAAAATCTGACAGTACTTTCCTGCGTTCATGAGGCCATCGATTTTGACAAGATCCCCAACACCACTGACTGAAAAGCCGCCTGAACCATGACAGAGCCTCTACGGTATTTTACAGAAGGCTGTAGACCCTCACTGTCGTACGTGTCTCCAGACCTAATTTGCACATGTTGATGATGAGAAAGACCCTGTTGCCGCTGACTGTTACTCCAGATCTTGTGCAATTTGGAACAACTTCGAGTTTTCTCTGTTTCTCTTTCATAATAGTGCGCATGCGCCAACCAGCGTGCAGCCTGTTACAGTCGCTCCTGCTTTTCTCTTAGTTTAGCTCTTTTTTCTTACGTATTCTTTTTTTTTTCTGACTTGTATTTTCCTCCGTTTTCTATCTCTTACTCAATCATGTGGATTGAGAGAGTTTTTGTTCTTCTGGTGGCCGTGGAACTGTTACTTTTATCATGGAACGGGACCGCGGCACATCTCCTACACGCACGGACTGTTTACTCCAGAGATCAGCTGATCGCCCTGATGCCGGCCGGCTCGCTGGCCAGGCCCGCAGAAGTACCAGCTGAAATTTGGAGGAAAACACATCGGGGATGCAGAGGTCAAGGACAGAAGAGAAGAAAAAAGGTGACGGTGAGACAGCGGAGGCTCGAAGCGAGGAGGAGGTTTAAACCGTGTCTGCCGTCTATCGTGATGGGAAATGTGCGATCGTTGGCAATTAAAATCGACGAGCTCTCAGCACTGGTACGGAGTCAGAGGGAATACCGAGAGTGTAGCCTGATGTGTTTCACCGAATCATGGCTGCACCAGGACATTCCCGATGAGAATGCTTCCGTGGAAGGCTTCCACACTGTTCGGGCGGACAGGGACAGCATCGCTAGCGGTAAGCGTAAAGGAGGTGGGCTTGCTGTTTTAGTTAACAACCGGTGGTGTAACCCTGCCAACATAACAATCAAAGAAAGGATTTGTTGCCCGGACACTGAACTGTGTGCTGTTGGACTCAGGCCGTATTATTTACCCAGGGAATTCTCTCACGTCATCTTGGTGGCTGTTTATGTTCCCCCCTCTGCTAACCCCACAGCTGCATGTGACACTATCCACTCTGCCATAGCTCGGCTACAGACTCAGCACCCGAGTGCCTTTATTGTGATCTCGGGTGACTTCAACCATGTATCACTGGACAATACACTACCAACATTCAAACAATATGTGGACTGTCCCACCAGGGGAGAGAAAACTTTAGACTTACTGTATGCTAACGTCAAGGATGCATACAGCTCCTCCTCCCTCCCCCCACTTGGTAGGTCAGATCATAACCTGATTCACCTCACCCCCCGCTATGTGCCAATTGTGAGGAGGGAACCTGTGACCACCAGGACTGTTAGGAGGTGGTCAGAGGAGGCAATAGCGGAACTACAGGGCTGTTTCGAGGTGACCGACTGGGAAACACTCTGTGAGCCTCACGCCGAGGACATCAATGGGCTTACTGAGTGTATCACAGGCTACATAACTTTCTGCACCGACTCCATTGTTCCAGCTCAGACTGTTCATTGTTACCCAAATAACAAGCCGTGGGTGACTAAGGACATCAAAGCCCTCCTCAATAACAAGAAGAGGGCTTTCAGAGGGGGCAACAAAGAGGAGGTGAGGAAGATCCAGGTGTTACTAAAGGACAAGATCAGAGAGGCTAAGGACAATTACAGGAGGAAGCTGGAGTGGAAACTCCAGCAGAACAGCATGAGAGAGGTGTGGAGGGGCATGAAGACCATCACTGGATTCAGGCCAACCAACAGCAGGGGAGCTGAGGGAGGTGAGAATAGAGCCGACGAGTTGAATCTGTTTTTCAATAGATTCGACACCACAGTGTCTGCTCCCACCCCCACAACCTCACCTGCAGTCAGCCTGGAATCCAGAGCCACACCACTGTGCCAGCCTCTCTCTTCACATGTTGCCTCCTGTGAGATTCCTGACACCCCTCCCCCACCCATCACCTTCACTCAATACCAGGTTGAGATGCAAATGAGGAGACTTCACTCAGGCAAGTCTGCTGGACCAGACGGAGTGAGTCCCCTTGTCCTCAAGACCTGTGCCCCCCAGCTGTGTGGAGTCTTTCATAAACTGTTTATGCTGAGTCTGAGTCTGCAGAGGGTCCCGGTGATGTGGAAGACATCATGCCTCGTCCCTGTACCAAAGACGCCTCGTCCCAGTGGCCCCCAGGATTACAGGCCCGTGGCACTGACCTCCCACATCATGAAGACCCTGGAAAGGCTCATCCTGGACCAGCTGCGACCCATAGTAAGACCACATCTGGATCCCCTTCAGTTCGCTTATCAGCCTCGTCTCGGAACAGAGGACGCCATCATCTACCTGCTCAATCGTGTCTACACCCATCTGGACCAGCCGGCGAGCACTGTGAGGGTCATGTTTTTTGACTTTTCCAGTGCTTTCAACACCATCAGGCCGACCCTCCTGGGTGATAAGTTAGCAGCGATGCAGGTGGATGCTTCTCTGGTGTCCTGGATTGTTGATTACCTGACAGGAAGACCACAATATGTACGTCTCCCACAGTGTGTGTCTGACAAGGTGATTAGCAACACAGGGGCACCACAGGGGACTGTCCTCTCCCCCTTCCTCTTCACCCTCTACACCACAGACTTCAGCCACTGCACAGAGACCTGCCATCTTCAGAAGTTTTCTGATGACTCTGCGGTGGTTGGATGCATCAGCAGGGATGATGAGACAGAGTACCGGGCTGTGGTCGACTCCTTTGTCAGAATCATCTGCAGCTCAACGTGGCAAAGACCAAGGAACTGATCGTGGACTTCAGGAAGACCAGGAAACACTTGACCCCTGTTTCAATCCAGGGGGTCAGTGTTGACATTGTGGAGGACTATAAATACCTTGGAGTTCACATTGACAATAAACTGGACTGGGCTAAAAACACCACAGCACTTTACAGGAAGGGCCAGAGTCGTCTCTATTTTTTGAGGCGACTGAGGTCCTTCAACATCTGCCAGAAAATGCTGAGGATTTTCTATGAGTCTGTTGTGGCCAGTGCGATCCTCTATGCTGTTGCATGCTGGGGGAGCAGGCTGAGGGTCGCAGATGCCAACAGACTTAATAAACTGATCCGTAAGGCCAGCAATGTTGTGGGGATGGAGCTGGACTCCCTCAAGGTGGTGTCGGAGAGGCGGATGCTGTCCAAGATAAAGACAATGTTGGATAACACCTCCCACCCACTCCATGACATGTTGGTCAGTCACAGGAGCTCGTTCAGTGAGAGACTGAGATTACCGAAAAGCACCACTGAACGACACAGGAAATCATTCCTGCCTGTGGCCATCTCCCTGTACAACGCATCCACTTAACACACTGTTTGCTGCTACAGCTACACATGTTTCTTTTCCAAATATTTATTTATAAGTGACTTATGTATGTATGTATGTATGTATGTATATATATGTATATATTGTACTATTCTTAGTTAGCGTATTGTCTGTCTTGTCTTAATGTTGGTTTAAAATGGAGCACTGTAACAAAAAATAATTTCCCCCAGGGATCAATAAAGTATTCTGATTCTGATTCTGATAAAAATGGCTTCTTGATAGCCACCCTTCCAACGATTTCTGATGAAGGGCCAGAGAGAGCTTTAGGTCCTGTGTCAGGTCTTTGCTTTTACTAGGGCAGAGACCATCAAGATTTCTGTTATGTGTAGACATAACATGGCTTCATCTCTTCAGGTAAGTGCCTTTTTATGCTTGAAAGAAAATGGTCAGTTACAAAAACTCAACTGAAAAGGACAATAAAAAGGTGTGGCTCAAGACTTTTGCACAATAGTGTGGGCATATCTAAACATTTTCAGAAGACTCATGTCTTGTGTCTTGTCATCATGCTTAAAAGTGTGCGTTTTGAGTCACATACGAGCATGTTAGTGCTTATATAGTGACGTTTTTTAATAGATAAACTAGAAGAGGCAGCAGTGTGACCTACAAAGAAATTCAAAGCAAAATTTCACAGTGGAATAACACAGTGAGACAGATAACCTGCAGCTGATGCATGACCGGCTGGGAAATTGATATTTAAGTATCAGACCTCACATTGCATGGTATGCGATGGCATTCCCGTACCATCGATCAACACGTGGAGTAAAAGCAAGACAGATTTTTGTCTAAAGATCAAAACACAAGTTTTCCATGGTGGAGTGGTAAAGAAGGCATCTCAAATGACCTTGTGGTGCTCTGCTCACCAATCATCTGTAGGTCATCAAATAGACAAGGACAGTGAAGAGCAAGACAATTGGATTCACTAGTTGTGATGGATCCAATCTTGGTGGCTAGATAGGCGTTTTTTCTGGAAGGTGATGGGAACAGTGGGATAGAGAACATGTTTGGTTTCAGTAGTTATGGAAGCAGAGGTATGTGGTTATGTGGCTTTAGTAAAAAAAGAAATAAATGTGTTTCTGTTTTACATTATATAACAAACACATGCATACTCTCAAAGAGGCCAAACTGTGTGAGTGTGCACACACTCACACAGTTTAGCCTTTAAACAAGGTCATGACTGTAGCTAGGTAACAATCGTAACTCATTAACATCCGGGAAGATCCACCGCCCTTGATATTGGGCTGGACAGTCCCTCTGAAGCAGACTGTCTTTGGACATTTCAAGCCTGTCAGTTCTATCTCATACAGCCCGTAGCAGAGGGACATCTGCAGCCCAGAAAATCTGTCTTTTCTACTTTCACTATTCCAATATTTCCACTCCTCACAGTGCTACGATTAAAGACCAAGCAGTTAAAGCTCCTGTTATAGGCACTTACACTGGCAATTATGCAGAGGCTTTCCCCACTGACTGGTGCACCACAAAAGGCAGAATTGTGACTGAACTTTCAAAGCATTTGCTATGATGTTAAGATTTTTTATGTTGTGGTGCAAACCAGTAACAATGGCAGTAATGAGTAGGCTTGCAATAGGTGAAAAAGAGATCATCAGTTAAGAATTACCAAGAAAGAGGCAGTTTTACTCATTGCACACACTTCAGTGCCATCACTGTCTATTAACATTTACTAATGGAAGCAAAGTGGCACTAAGGTACTTAAGTGCAACATTAAATAATCTAGCCTTATTAACTTACTTCTTCCATATTTTGAAGCAATATAGCTCCATAACGTTTGTAGTAACTGGTTATCGCTGCATATATTTGAGCGCAGAGCTGCCTAAAAATACAGTTCTTCAAGTTATGATGACTTATCATGACCCCAGTTTATGGCGTGCATTTTGCACATGTGCCGGCTGCATTAAAAAGGACACAGCTACTGAACCACCCAAAAAAAGATCAGCTGATAACCTTCTACATAGCCAGCTGGTGAATCTTATAGAGGACACATCATTTAACTTCCTTCAGCCTGCCAACAACTGGCCCATTTGGAAGCTGCGATTCAATCCATGTCCACCTGTCACAAACTGGCTCAAAGTAGGTGACAAGGAGGCAGGTCACACAAGAAGTTTACTTAAATATTAAATCATTTATTAAACATACCCTATCCAAGACAGCACCAACGCTCCTGCTTTCAACAAAAACTCAATTTTACAGTTTTTTAAAGGTATTTTTTATAGCAGATTCTTCATATTCCAAATGTAAAAATAAAATAAAATAAAACTAACGAGAAAAAGACAGCATTGTTTAAAAAAAGAAGAAGAAAGGGGCACATAAGTGCTAGTAAAAATTAAAAATCCAGATAACAAAATTCTCCATCAAATGAATGAATATTCCACTTACTCTGACTTTGTCGGGGTCTGTGTGTGTGTTCACCTGCACACGCTGGGCTGTGTTGCATTCGCTGCTATTTGAGATCAGAGCGAGGCGGCAGTTCAGGTGGTCGGCAGATTGGCTTAACGCTGGAAGACTGTGGCTGCTGGCAAAGTCAGCTCTTCAGTTCCCACAATTACCAGGGACAACGCTGTGCTCGGCTTTTCGAGACATTTTAATGATTTGGATTTGATTTTTTGGTCACATCGGTCTGCACATTCATGTGGGCAAGCAATTTTGCTGATTACTGCAAGGGTATTGGAAATTGTTGTGAATACGAGGATGGTTGTTTTGTACAGCTGCACAGCAAATTCAAAAGTGTTAAATTTTTTGGTGTTAATAGTCTCCTTGCAAAAGTAGAGTTAATTTTACTCTAAGCAGAGTCACATTCTTTTAATGTAACTCTGAGGTGTAAAATGATAGTAGTTAAAATCGAGTGTTAAAAATGAGTGTTTCTCTGTCAAATCTGGAGGTGTTAAAATGGAAACATTAACTCTTGACCTCTTAACTCTGAACTCCTAGAGGGGCTATGACACCAACAGAGTAAATTCACAGACTCCGCCCTCAGCACCATAGGCTCCAATCGAAGCTGAAGTGAAGCCGTTTCAGAACATTTTGCTCTACATATTTGAGTTGTTTGCCATGCTTGGTAAGTCATTTTTTCAAAGATTGTTTCAATTATTATTATGAGCTTTTACTTCTGTGGCTCTTTGGAGTTGAGACAAAGCTGTGTGAAAGGCATTAGCCATGTTGCTCGCTGATAGCATAATATTCTGTTTTAGCTAGCTGAAAGGTATTGTTTGCGGGCAAATACCACAGCCTTGAAAAAAAAGCTTGCATGTGAATTTTCAGTCAAACTTTTGGTCAAATACACCTAAAACAATGTGTAGAATGTGAAATGTTGGTATAATGGTGCTACTTGAAGCCTGAAAACGATCGCCCATAAAAAAACAACAACGAGCAAACAGCAGTAGCTGACGTCCTGATTGGGTTCTACGTTAGCATTTAGATCCCTCCAGAGTTTTGTGCACACGGTTTAGGTAAAAATTAAAAAGGTTGAGGTTTTACATTTAGTTCAGTATTACCTGTTGCCTGTGTCTTTGTCTTTTGGGAAAATACTTTACACAAGTAATGGCTCAAAGAGGATTCCTTTTTTTTTTTTTTACTGGGCTGCAATTGTTTACTGGATTATTTGTGCCATTAATTAGTGTCAACTAATTTTTATTCAATCTCCACACAGGATATGCTTGTGAAGATGGAATATGGGGGAGAGCAGAAGTGCGTTGAAGTTCCACAAAGGGATGAATGAAGGACATGCATATTGTATTGAAGAAATAAGTGTTGAGAATGCTGTTATTTGCATTTACCATGTCAGACCTTTTGATAAACAAAATTCTAATGAAAGTGAGAACATGTATACTGTTACATCTTTCAGAAAATGTTTTGAAATTGGGGTGCACAGTTCAGAATAAATGTTTTTCAAAAACCATTGCATCTTTTTAGTAAATGTTTATTTCCAAAAGAAATTTCTAGAAGTTCAGAACAGTAAAATTCCCACTTTTTAGAATGAATTAGAAGATAACTCTTACGTAGTTAAACTAAAATACTCTTTGAGAGTTAATATATAAACTCTTAACACCAAGTGTTAAATTATCAACTCCAGACAGATTTGGTGTTTAACACTAAATCAGAGTTAACGTACCAACTCTCCAAAAAGAGTTAAATTAACACTCTCTGGTGTGGACCCATATAGACACTTTAATAGTGTTGAAATCAAATCCGACAGTGTTAATTTGGACATGCTGGATTTGCTGTGTGGATTCCTTAATAACCTGACTTAACTGATTAATTCTTAGCTTTGACCCAATGGCATGCCAGTTATGCGAGTTAGTGCACAAATATGAATCACGGTTAGGACGTTTCTAAAAAGCGCATCTTTACATATCCAGTCATCCACCCATTCACGCACACATTCACACACTGGTGATGGCAAGCTACATTGTAGCCACAGCCACCCTGGGGCGCACTGACAGAGGCGAGGCTGCCGGACACTGGCGCCACCGGGCCCTCTGACCACCACCAGTAGGCAACGGGTGAAGTGTCTTGCCCAAGGACACAACGACCGAGACTGTCCAAGCCGGGGCTCGAACCGGCAACCTTCCGATTACAAAGGGTTACAAAGTTTAAAAGGGTCATAAGAAATGAACATCGTAAAATCATGTTGACATGCTGTCAAAGTCAGCTATGGGAAGAGGTTATGTGTGAACGTGCTGTGGTGGCGGAGATGACTGCTGTGAGTAATGGCTCCTGTGTGACAGGGCCTTGGGAAATGGAGTCGAAGCGATCAATATGTTATAATGTTAACAACGATCCCTCCTTCCATTGTGCTGCCAGAGACAACCTATTACAGATCCATCCCATCCCATCATCACCGTCCGCTGCTGACACAATGTGAAGACAAGAAAGGAAAAAAAGCGTAGAGGGAAAGTACGAGGGTTTGAATGCCAAAGCACAAAGCAAGACTTTTTAAATTTTAGGTTTTCATGCACTTGTTGGTAGTTTGCTTTGTTCGATTTGCAGCTCAATGGAAGGCGCCTTGCAGTGAAGCGATCTCCTTGCCACTGGATTGATTACCTATTAATGAAAAAATATTGACAAAAGTATTTGACATCTCTGAAATAATTCCTGAAAAGACTGCATCTCACAAATATCAAAGAAGTGTTTGTGAATGCAAAGCCTTAGGATGCAAAACACTTTTATTTCAGAATGAGCACATGATAGCAATATAAACCATTTTTTGGTGACTTTTAGTTATTGAAAGTGAGTTGTACCATGAAAAACTACCGTTGTCTTAAAGTGGTTTGAAACCGCCGGCTTAATCGAGTTCGTCCTGTCACTATATCACTATATCCATCCATTTGTTGTGTTTTTCCTCCAGGGGATTTGTGTATGTCTGTACTGGTGAATGTGCGCCTGTCAGACCAGGATGAGCAGTGAGCAGTGAAGACAGATAACATCAAGCATGTCTTATGTGCTACATGTGGAATTTTCATTACATAGGAAAGTCAAATAGTCACACATGCCTGCAATGCCATCCGCATGACAAGGATGAATGGGGGGACATGGTCAGCTGACACTGGGCAAAGTCTCAGCTTCTGACCTCCTGTCTACACCGCCACACATACATCGCCACACATACCCACACACATCTCTCTCTCTCTCTCTATATAACTATTTTTCTAAATTTGCCATTATCTGGGCTGCTAACGCTTATGCAGCAATACTTGTACCAGAAACATGTGACGCAAACATGCACACAAATATGTTGACACAGCATTGGATACAAACAGTTCTCGTCTCCACCGGGGGGCCTCGACCTGGGGGCCCTGCAACCTCTCCAACTGTACATTCTAAGGTTTTATGATCTTGACCTCATATGCAAGTGCCACAGGGGCACGTAGGGGGGATCAGCTTAAGTGAAAAGGCCATTACTCGTTCTTCCTGCTGTGACCCCCCAAGCTGTGGACACAGATCAAGTTGCCCTCCCTCCAGATGTGAGACATGCGGGCATCTTCAGGCTCCGGCAATGTGCGTGTGTGGGCACACTCTAGTGTCGGTATTGTTACACTACCTGGCACTTGATGCCGGTGACCTGTCAGGGAGATGGATAGGTTTGGGATGCTAATGTAACGTCAGGGTGGATCCTTTTGCACTTTTTGATGCCTTGCTTTGCCATAACAAGCACCTTGTGCGTAGCTTGCCCTGCAAAATCGAGTCTGGAGACAGGACTCCTGCGTTGACTGCTCACTTTCAACTCAACCTTGGTGATCTATCACCTCTGATGTCTTTATTAACAGCTTTATTTTAAGCCCTGCGACCAGACAGGGTTGTTTGTGTCAGCATCCCTGTGCATTTACAAAAGTCACTGCGAGTCATGAATCTCCCCGCCTGTTCCTAAATAGACAGGCAGTGCGTGCAGATCAAAAGAAATCTGGATTTTATGACAGCATGACTGTCAGTTCACCCGTGCCGTTTATAACTTAATCAACATCTGTTTTCTTTATCGATCCCCCAGCTCAAATTTTTATGGTGGTCAAATGCAGAGAAGAGATTGCATTTCTTGTTCTGAGTGGCCAGCTTATCAGATTTTCCCTTCACACTAACGTTGTCAAACACCAGGCATAGATTTGAGCATTAAGCAGGCAATAAGTCAATATGAAGACCAAAGCGGTAACACTTAAAAACCTTTCATCCCACTGCTGCCACTTGAAAATTTAATACATTGCCGTCTGGTGTTATGAATCGCAAGATGGCTGCTGAGGACCTGTCATTACTTAGGATGTGCCAAGTCCCTCCTAATGCAGAGCACAGGTTTGCACGTCAGCAGGTGTTAATTTATGTTCAAGCCACAGAGTCGCAGTCAAATTCCAATCAATGAAGTATCACCAGGAGGTTGGGGGACTGACCTGGCCCTGGAATCAATTTCCTTATCCATAACCAACTGAGACGCTCTTTTTTTTCCACAGTTCCCTCAACTGCTTCAAGTATTTGCAATTTGAATTTCAGATTAACCTGATGTGTTACTTATTTATTTATTCTGCAAATGTGGAGAAGTAGCCTGAAATGTTATTAAATGTTTGCCACAATGGTTTAACCCTGAACCACGACAAATGGAGTGTTTACTTTACTTTATGGCTATTAAAAAAAACAATATATATGAATATCCATGTTTCTACATCCAGTATTTTTGTGCAATTTATTACTTTAAAATTTATTGTGCAATTTTTTCTTTGGGTTTTTCGAGGAGGGTGGGGGGGATCACAGTGATGATATAGAAGTCTAAAAAAAACACATGTATCAAATATGATACAGTAGGTGTTAAGGGGTTAAGCAGCATGATTTGTATTTATTCTATTATTCCTTGTAGCATGTCAGTTGACATGAATGGATACTGAGTCTGTGCTGTGGTCTTTGACACTCCGTATGGAAAAATTGCCTGTTAATCTTTTTTTTCTTCCATAAAACAAATTATTCCGACGAGTTTAGGGTGCATTCCTCGCTGCACTGAGGCAAAACCCTCCCTTCACCAGGAAGGCGAGACATCCCACAAGTTGCTTCTTCACTCACGCATGTTTCCACACATGCAAGGAGATACTCAGACAGACAGATAGATTTGCACAAGCTGAGCCAAGAACATTTTCAGCCAACTCCAACACACAGACAGCCACACTCACACACCCTCTCAGTGGATATAACCTAACCCCTATCCTTTTACATTGCTCCTCAGATGGCAGCGCAGGACTAATGAGTGTGTATACACACTGTATACCATGTACATATTAATGTTGCTGGGGTTTGTGGGAAGCATTGTTACGCTTGGGAATCTACACGAATGCTCGCCCATTCACCCAAATCATTTCCAACAGCAAGAAGACACGCGCTAACGCAAACAAATGTGCCCATGGACAGACAAATATACCCACTCACAGCACATTCCTATAGATGCACTAATTCCCATGGGATAAGTTTTCTCCTGGGATGATTTTGCTGAAAGAGATATACAAATATCAGAGACACTATTCACATGATGATTCTGACATATTTCTAAGTAACATGGCACGCTGAGAAATGTGGTCATGTAGGCTCCTAACACGACAGGCGTGGCTGTTCCACAGATGTTTTCTTTCTCACAGTGGGGTGGAATATCAGAGCTTAGATTCAAAGTAAGGGCTTACAATTATCTCCTAATTTACTGTGTTCAGTTTGTGTCAGTTTCTCAAGACACGAGGGCGGATAGGAGGATGTTAGCAAAACTAGCAAAACAGATTTTTGACCAAAACTTTAAAAAAAAAAAGTGCAATTCTGTGTACAGTGGTCCCTCGCAATAACGTGGTTTACCTTTTGCGGTCTCAGTGTTTTGCGACCTCAGTCTTTTTCTTTTCCTCTTTTTTTTTTTTACAGTGCATTGTGTTCTATGTCCTGATTGGCTGTAGATCATTGTCAATCAATCTCGTGCCGTGTTTCCTGTACAGTACAGAATGTGCTCAGCTTGTCAAATTTACGTAAATCTTCGATTGCTAGCAGTGTGACTCTGAAGTGCTGTACTGTATGTTTGTGAGTTTTCTCCCCAACAAACACAACAATGTTGACAAAACGTTTTGCACCATCAAAGGCACCTGTGGTAGCACCCAAAAGGCAGATGAAGATGCTAACCATCGCACAAAAAAGTTGGACTTCTGGACATGCTAAAGGAAGGTAGGAGTTAGCGTATTTTTTGGACCATAAGGCGCACTGGATTATAAGGCACATTAAGTGAAACAAAACAGTCAGATAAGCCAAACTTTACTCAACTCATTCTTCTTGCTTCCTCCATTTCCGTACCATTGATTCATTAATGTTGAATTCTCTCGCAGCTGCTCTATTCCCTTGTTCTGGACCTGAAAACAGGGTTTGATCTTTGGTTTCATTCTATAATACTTGACTTGTTTTTCTATGAAGGTTTGAACTTTGAGAGTGTTTAAACAAGAGAAAAAAGTGTGAAAATTGTCATGCCTGTAGTGTGTAGTGTGTAGTGAGGGGTTTTACAGCCTTAAAACATCTATATTAATTGTAAAAAATAAAGCTGTGTACTTCGCGGGTTTCACTTATCGCAGGTTATTTTTAGAACATAACTCCCGCGATAAACAAGGGACCACTGTACACACAAACACACATGCATACACAAAGCGGAGTCTTTAAAATGCATCTTTGCACCCATGGTAAACAAGGACACATGCACTCAAGCAGATATTGTGACACGCATATCGAAATTAAATTAGCCAATGCTATCGTCTTTCTCCCATGAGTGGCAGAGCCCGTCTGAAACATCAGACAAACTCTCTACAAAGGACCCGTAGGATGTCATTGTTTGTAGCCAGTTCCAGCCTCCCAAACCCCAACTCAATAAGCATTCCTGTGTTTATGCTGAACGTATTTTCATTAGCTGTAACAAATTACATTTTAATCCATGAAATGCATTTCACAGAAGAAACTGTCTGACTGGTTCGAGTTTGGCACGAGTTACCGCAGTGGAAAAACAAAAGTGAGAGATGATGAAAGCAGTTGTTTGTTTTCGTTTTTCCTCTGTCATGTTGGTGGAAATTAGCTGCGATACAGGAATCTCAGTGGTGGCTCTGAGCTGTAAAATTCTGTCGACTGGATTCCGTTCAACCTTTCTTTCTCTTTTTAACATCTCATCTTTAACAAGTTGAAAGACCAACTTGTGAATTTCCATTTGTTGTAGAAGTTTGTCTACATCCCGACAACTTTGCTTTGATGCTTAGACAGCATCTAGCCCATTTTAAAAACAATGCTCTTTTTGTTTCACTTGGAAATTACGAAGAAATTACAGAGAACAAAATGCATGAACCAATGTGTTTTCATTGTTCTGATTCCTATTAAGCCAGACTATAGCTGCTTTATCAAACTGCTTAGCCTTCAAGAGTGGCTTTTGCTCCAGGACCTTGCTTTGATCTCTCTGATGTTTCAGTGCTTTAATTGCCTCTTAATTTGTGTGACCAGCAGACCCTGATGATGCAGGCTGATAAAGGGGCAAAGTGGAGCTGGGTAAAAACATTGACCCATTACGTGTTGACTATGTGACATAGTCAACATGCTCCATTGCCCAACATAGTTCTTAGGTGCACCCCTGATGGTCAGAGAGCCTGGGGGCCCTGTGGTAGAGCGGAGAAGCACTAGCGCTGGAGCTGGGATCACAGCTTTCTTGCACTTAATTAGCATTGTTAGTTGGGTAACTGGAAGTTGGATCAGTTCACCAGAACAGAAATCCTCTCCCTCTGGCGTGTTCTGCTTGGAGTACTTATAATGAAGGAGCACTCTTTCCGAAGTCAGCAAACACATAACTAACACAGTTCTTCAATCTCACAAAAACACTTGGAAGCACAGTACTAAAATTCACATCTCTGCACTGAAGCATTAACACTAGCTATATGTGTAGACAATGTAGACACAGAAGGTCTGGTCCGCTGCAGAAAAGGAAATAGTTCATGACTGTAATCCATATATCTTAGCTTTGTGACAAAAATAAATAGCATTCAACAAGAATGAATGGAATCTTGCTCCTGTGATCTGGGAGATTTTCCCAATGCAAAGCAGTGCACTCCCTTTCCTCAACAAATCATGTCATCATATCTGTGTGTGAAGCAGTCAACCACAGTTGCTGCACTGGCTTTCCGTGTCCAATGTGAATATTTACTGTCCGACATGCGCTGCAGTTTTTTGTGCTTAATGAATAAAGGCTTAACAATAACAGGCTGCAAGTCAAAAAATTGCCACAGATAGTAATTTAAATATAAGCAACATTTCTGCTGTATTTGCTGTAGTTCAAACCTACTGAAGTTATTCTTATACCAATTATTTTATTGTTAATATGCTGATTGGACTAGCAGCACAATGATGCACTGAGGGTTCTGGGCAGCATGGTTTCTGCCTATGTTTTAGGTTTCCTTCCACAGTCCAAACACAGCATTTTAGCTTAACTATTGATTCTAAATGCCACATAGATAAGGATGTGAATGAGTCCATTCCTCTATGTTAGCCATAGGATGGATTTTCAGCCTGTATAGGAAGTACCCTGTCTCCTGCTTTGGTACTCGGGATAAGCTTAAGCTTCCCCATTAGACTAGTTTGTTAAACAGTCATAAAATGCATACAGGATGAGGCTGTCGTATAATTGATCTGGTAAAACATTAATTGTAACTTTGGGTCAGTTTATATACCTGTAAAAGATGGCCCTGGTGGTATATTTTCCGGCGTAGTCAAAGTGCTAACTAACAACAGCTAAACTTTTCTGTCTCACAAACAGAAAAGTTCAGTGTTAGTATCGCTGTCATTGGTCAGGAGTGAGCTTCTCTGACTCAGTGAGACTCCTTTCACAAAGTTTTCAGCCTCTTCTAGTGTAAATAAAGGTGGACACTTCTCATTCAGCATTAACAGCTGGATCTGACAGCTTTCCACAGGTAGGGAAACGCTCTTGGGCCAATCTGGGTCCAGTCCAAAATAGTAGTAGACATATGCCAGCAGGCCGCAGGCATTATGGGATACACTTTAAATGCAATGTCTCTTGGCCGACTAAAACATGTTTGTCCTACAGCGCTCTCCATAGTTACAGTAGTTGAATTGGGAGGGGGATGAAAGCAGAACTGAAATCTACTGACATCTTGCTGTTACACACCGTAACTTTAAAGTAGTAGTATTAAATGGTGATTTTGAGACTAAACCATGTTAATAAATTTAAAGACAAAGGGACTTTGTTAAAAACGTCAATCAATTTTGTTCATACATGTCAACAAAAATGGAAAATCGGTGCTACTACACAAAGAGAAACCTAAATACTCTCTCCTCTTTTCCTTTTTTCTCACTTTCTTTTACAGCTTTAAAACCCACTTTTACTCCTATTTTGTCGTCATATTTTCAATGGAGCTTGTTACTGTTCTGTCCACTGAAGCAAGGACAACAACTCTAGAAGTGAAAACCATGTTCTGAGCTGTTGACAGTCACTGCTGAAAGATCATGCCATTAAAGTGGAAAATAATATGCCTTCACGTCTAAAAAGCAAAATAGAAACTGACAGGTAAAGGGATATGGAAGAGGTAGAGTATTTCAGAATTGGAAGCTATTCAACATGATGTTGCCAAGAGTGTAGATGTAGCAAAATTCACACTGTTTTTCTCTCACTTTGGGGTTGAGGAGTAAGAGGATAAGATGTGAACTGCTGACATCAAATTGTTGGATTCTTCCCAAGTCTGAGATTTTTTGCGGCTGTCCGTGGCAAGGACCTCGAGGCACAATCATGGGGACTCACCAACGAGGGAAGATACAAGTTTGAGAGGAGTTTATTTTTGACCTTGTTATTTTAGACCATCCTGCTAAAGAGGTCATCACAGAGTGTCTTGACACTGATGTAATAGGTGGAAAGTTGTCCTCTTGCCACATCATCATTTGGTCCTCCAGCTTGCTAAGCCCAGAGCCAAATCTGAGCTGTAGAAAATCCCTCACTAATAGCTGTTTATGAGTGGCTGAGTCACCTTAATAAATCCTTACTTCTGACCAATGAGAAAATACCCAGCACCACTTGCTTGTTTTGACAGCACGCGGGCCTGTGACAGTGATCTGGGGATTTATCTCCACATGTCACGAGAAACAAAAAGGTCCGGTTCCTCTCCGAAATTATTTCCACTGCTTCTCGTCGTCCCCGGCTCTTTACCTTGTCCCCATCAGGCTCCAGCGTCTTGGACATACCAGGGTGCCCCGCCAAGAGGCCACCCCAGTTGCTTTGGAGATGTGCAGACATAGGGAAAAAGAGATCCGAACACACAACTGGTGCACATTTATAGCATACTGGCGCCAAATGACTATGAGGCATTTAGTCATACTTAGTCTGAAAAATGTAATAATACAAACAAAGCACTCTGGTTTGAATTCTCTGCTCTGAATGGGTTCATTTGCAATTTTCCTGCATAATCTCACTGAAACTGGTCACATACTAGAGCATGTGGCTAGAGCATCTATCTGCACATGCACATAGAGATATGCCCCGAAAAGGTGTTCATTTTTCATGAGACATAACTGTTGAGACTGAATATGAATGATGCTTTAAATTCAATTGCCCTTGACGATTGATGCCCAGCAGGAAACTGATACCTCAACTGGCAGTCCCGTGGCAGTGTGGAAAAAAAACATTATCAGGCAAAAAAATAACTTTTTGTTTCTGCTCAGCATCTCTCGAATACATCTACTCGCGACATAATCTGCACGTAAGCCTATAAATGCCACCGATCTCCTCATCTTGTTTACCATCTTTCGTCTAAACCCGAGATAGCACAGCTGTTGTCTCCTCTCAATAAATGCCATTTAATAAAACATCATTAACTTTGATTGGGGTTATGCTTATTATTGCCTAACACTTGTGAAGGGGACTGTTTATTTTTATCTCTGCTATAATATCGTCAGCTAAGCCTGGACCCACTTCATCCCACACATCCATCTCTCTCTCCCACCCCGGCCACTGCATGAGACACATCTCATACATCACAATGCCAAGGTCCATTATCCTGACACAGAAATACAGGTACTTAAATGTAACTAGTCTATAGAATGGTACATAATGTCTTCTCACAGAACAGCTGAGTGGCTTTATTGGCTTGAAGAGGAGGAAGGGGGATGAGGGGAAATGAAACCTTTCATATGGTTCTTGGTGTGTCTAACCAAGGCAATTACACTCAATCTAATGGGTTTTATTTCTTTACTGGTCCTTGTGAACAGGCAGAATTCTCTTACATTTCATACTGACTCAATTAATTGGGGACATTTGCAACCTCTGGGTTGCTCGATCACGAGCAGGAGAGTAAGTAGAAGCAAAGAGTAAATGCTCTGTAATGGAGCATATGATCCACATTGAGCACAACTGTTCTTTCTGTAACAAAATCTTTATTAAACCGCTTTCTGAACAAATTGACTGCACGTGTCAGATGCTTGAATCATTTCTTTTTCCTACCGGGACCAACATATTCTCATGCCGATGGTCTGTGGTGCCAGTGTAAAAAAAGAAAAAAGAAATGCAGGGCAGCAAAACTACACCAACATCAGCTGCTGGTGCTTTGGGCTGGAATTAAAAGCAGAAACCCATCCGCAGCATGCTTCATGTGAGTCATGATCAATGCCACAGAGAAATGCAATCAAGTGCAGGAACTTGTTCAAAGTCAACCTAGGTCAAAAAAAAAGAAGAATGAAGTCAATATTATTGTCATTCTTCCAGGGTGGTCAGTTTCTATCTTAAACATCATATCCAGAAGGATATGGGGATTTTTGTTGTTTTTTTGTTTTAAATAATCATTCTGAATCAGAACCAGAGCAATCATTTCAGTGTTTCATTCTTTCATCAGTGTTGACCAGGAAGGACGACTTAAGAAGGAAATTATTATTAATCAGAATTATCTGCCTGAGACTCATTACGAGTTCTAATGACTTTACACTGGAAACAATTGGCCCTACTTTCTCTGGTGGCTGCTCCAGCACGGCTCTTTTAATAGACGGGATATGAGAGATTATCCAGGGGTATGTTTTTAATAAGACTTGAAAAACAGAGCAAGAACTTGCCGGTTCATTTTCTCTTTCTTATCACTTCTCAAAAAGTGAAATTCTTCCCTGTGTTTCTTATAATTTTTGGGTGATCTCCTGTTATTTTCTATACTTTTGCTCTCCCTTTCCTAAAATCTCGTTCTGTTTTAATACTAAAAAAAAAAAAAAAGATCTGGAACACAGACGTAGCAGACCACACAAAAAATAAATACCCCCCTCCTTGTTCCTTTTCCACACTGAGAAAGCAATTGCAATCCAGTGTAAACAGATAGCACTGATAGTAATTCAATTGAGCTGAACTGACACGGACCGTGACTGGACGTGTTTCCCAGCGGTGGCACCGAGCCTAACGCTCCCTCCCCGCTTTCACTGCTACATCTCTGGCTCTTTGGCATATCAGGAAAGGTGCAGCAGAAGAGTAAAGCCTGTGTGATGTGAGGTAAGGCAAACAGGGTGGGAAGCGGCGTACTAGCACAGCATAGTGAGAAAAGTGACAGGCGGTGCTGAGAGTGAAGAAAAGGAGAAGCCGAGGGAAAAGGTTTGAAGTTCAATTCACCGTTAAAAATTGTTCATCCGAACTTTTAATCTACTCTGCATGTCAAAGTGTCCTGAACCCTTTATTTGTCCAGCATGCATCATCTATGTATGCATGTGCCTCGGTGTTTTCTCTATATAAAAGCATTAAAAGCTGCTTCAGTGCTAAATGTAGCATGTCAGTGAGACTAAAAATGCATATCCATTTAACAACAACTGCTATATGAATTTATAAATCTGATCACGTGTGTCATGTTTATCATGTCATAGCATATATGTCATCCTGAGACATTTGACTGATTCAGTGTTTAATAACACAACAATTAGAACATGTTTGGTAGAACTTTTAAAGAAAATAATGCATCTTTTTCTCTTTTAGTTAATATTTCAATCAGATTTGGTTTGACTGCTTGTCCACACGAGTTACACACGAGAATGACATGAGCACACAAACATACAAGCGAGTTACAGCAAAAGATTTGCAATCTAGATACAGATAGAAAAAGAAAGACAAAGATAAATGGGCAAAGTAGAGTGTCAAAGAGTAAGAAAGATGTGAGAAAATGGGAAACAAAGATGGGTGGGAGAAAGGAGAGAGGGAATTAGCTGGATACTCAGGAGTGAGAATGGGGGGGAATGCAGACCGAGTATGAGCCAGTGTTGGGAAAGACACAGAGAGAGAGCGGGAAAGGGACAGACTTAAGGGGAAGGAGGGGGGAAATTGAGAGGCTGCGTAGCACTTTCCTCTGCAAGCTGACAGGGCTTGACGCTCAGCTAACAGGGCTGTTTTGACAGGTGTCAGATGGTCCATATTACTATTTCACCGCCGAGCCCTTGGGACCTTGCATCACGGGCCACAACAGGACTGGCCAAGCTGGTAAAAAAAGAGAAATAATAAGAAAAGTGGCATGGAAGGGAAGCAAAAAAAATATCTACACTTGACTTCCTTTCTGTGCAGTTCACTGGCTCTGCACTCTCCCACAGTCTGGGCATCTTTTGCATGTATGTATGTGTGCCATGTGTGCACTAGTGCAGGTATGCATAAGAGTGAACACATAGAAAAAAAGGATACTGATTATTTTAACTTTTTTTTTAAAGATTCTTTGAAAATAATTTGGATAAAAGGAGATCAGAGCCCAAATTTTATCCCCTAATATATCAATGCTACACCTTTTATTCACAACGGACTAAGCAGAACAACTATGACCACTGTCAGATTGTTTGCACGTGGAACAAATAAAATCATCCCTTTTAGGGGTGAGGTTTTTGGAAATACTGAGTTTCTTTAATGTGGTTAAAAAATCGCAACAGCCACTAAAAGAATATCGATCACATTCCTTTTATGCTGGAATCGGTTATCTGCACCTGACAAGCTTGCCAAAAATGTGATAAGTGAGTGAAAGGTTGCTTGATTTGATTATTCCCTGTGTCTTTGTGATTTAGGCTCAGCTTTAAAGAGAATACAGTTTCTAGTAAGTGCAGATTATATATTTATCAACATTTAATGCCAGCCAGCTTTTGTATTGTTAAAAAAAGAAGACACTGTCTTTGACAGTGATTGCATTATTCCTGAGCACGCATTCTACAGTAATGCTGCCTAGACAAATAGTAAGATGATGTTAGAGAACTCCTTTGGGTTTAAAAGTTTTGAAGTTGACTTAAGTCACATGATAGCTCCCACATTTGCATGTTGATAATTTGCAACAAGGCTATGTTGCAGTGAAAGATGTGATAAAATAAGAAACAAAGATGGGAGGGAGAAAGGACAGAGGGAACTAGCTGGAGACTCAGGAGTGAGAATGTTTTGAGGGGGGTTGGGAGGTTGTGGCTGCGGCTTAGTTGCAAGTACTTGGGGCATGTTTTATGGTTACCACATGAAACGAGATTCCCAACTTGTCTGATGCACTGGGACTCAGAGGGTGGATCTGATGCTGCTTCTCCCAGTTGATCAAAGTTCTGAGGTGACCAAAGGAATGGTGCAGTTAGGGATGTCATTTAAAAAGAAATGCATGTAGAAGATGTCTGCATTGGATTAACCACGGGAAATCCTAAAACAATAAAGTGAGTTCCAATGGTGTTGCATTTTGTTAAGTTCTTCTTCAAGTATGCAAAAATTTGTTTGACTATGTGTTTTATGGAGCACATTTGGAACAAACTAAAACCAAAAGTTAGCATGATTTTATAAAATGTTTTTCTCTTTTCTTAAGATCCATCTTTTTAACCACTTATCCAAGATAACTTGGATCTCTTCGGGAGGCCTGGAATACATATACTAGAGCTGGGCGATATATCGAGTTTATAAAACATATCGATATATTTTTATACGAGATATAAGATGTGACAATATCCTTTATATCGATATAGTCTATGTTACGTTATAATTATAGTTGTGGAGCCGCAAGTTTGCCTCTCTTTCGTCCACTTTTGTCTCTACGCAACGTTACTCCGCCTCTCCTTCACTGAAGACAACTCCCCCTCCTCCCCCATCGCTTCACGTGCAGGCAGCGACAAGATGGACACGGCAAATCTCCGTTAACGAGTTACTGCGCATCGCCCCATGCGTGGGGCTGGACGGCGTCAACGTGTTAACGAGCTAACCATGCTAACGAGCTAACCGCGCTAACCCTAAAATCCTTTCATTTTCTCAAAAGTTGACAGCGCGCCTTATGTATGAATTCTGGTTGTGCTTGATGGCCGCGAACCGATTTTATGTGGTACACGGCGCTCAGCAATCTGTCAAAAATGTTTGAGTACGACTTTCGTAAGCTACGGAGCTGCACCGCTTGATAGTTTGTCGGCGCATTACGGCTACCGAGGAGCTTCGCGGAGTGATACGTACTGTGCTTCAACGTAATATTACCGTATTGTGTGTGTATAAGGACCATAAATGGCACCTGTAAGAGACGTGGTTATGAAGCGGATTTCAAACTCCAGGCTGTCAGTCATGCAGTAGAACTTGGGAACAGAGCAGCTGTGAAATCTGTCTGTCTTTGTTATTACGCTCAGCGTCTTTTAGTTTACATTTTGACTGCACAATTGTGAGCTCTTTGTTTAGCACAAAAACAACATTGTTTTCTTTTATTTATGGAGCATTGTTATTTAATGAATGCTCATAATTTAATTTTGAGTAATTTTTCATGTACATCTGTGCTGTATGTTAATAAAAGTGCCTGTGTGACATCTGGGACACAGCTTTGACTAAGAACTCTCTTTTTGTTCTTACTTTATGGCTTAAAAAAATATCGAGATATATATCTTATATTGCCATCCAGCTAAAAAATATCGAGATATGAATTTTGGGTCATATCGCCCAGCCCTAACATATACAACCTAGCTACCTAAAAAAAATCAAAAATTGCAATTTGGATTAAAAGACAGCGACACCTGCAGCACAGGTAGCAAAAAGATGAGTGTCTGTGAAGTAGTGGTGGGAGTGTGAATGAGATTTTATGATACTCCTCTTTTTTAGCTTGTAAAGCATGAGCTGTGAAAAACTGCAGCAAACCAGTGAGACTTTACATAGTAAATAGATAACCAATTGAAGCTCAGCTTAAATTTCCTCATAATGTTCCTCCATCCCTGTTAACTCCTTCCAGAGTCAGTGAGAAGTGGAGTCATGCTGTTAGCAAGGATGTTAAGACAAACATGCTGTTGCTAATTGTTAGCTTTGATTTTACTCACATGGTTCTGAGCTGTGGGGAAAATGTAATACTGAGGCACAACCATCAATAACAGTGGAAACTTCAAGAGCTGATTTACAACCAGTAGACATGTATTGGTGTGTACAAGTCTGTGTTAAAGCCACTTTATGTTCTTCATTTCAGCTAAACATAGCTCGCTTTGCTAAACACAAGGTTAGTGTGTTAGCTGTTCACATCTGTTCACTTCTTCCCTGCTCTTTAGACTTATTATTGGGCTGAAACTTGAAAAATACATTCTGGGGACATGAAAAACTCACCAAAAATGTGGCAGATTAAAGGGACTTTTGGGAAATCTTGCAAGCTATTGTTTGACGGCTAAACGCAAGTTAAACACAAGCAGCAGCAAGCTGGTGTGAAATGACAGTGTGGGTTGGTATTCCTTCTACCTTCCCCAGTGTTTTCACTCAGTGCCACTTCTTTAGTGTCACCTACCTAACAACTTTTACAGTACACGGGACGCTAAATAACACCTCAAATTTACATAAAACTAAAAGAAAATATTCAGACACTTAAGTAACACTTAAAAAATTTGTGCAAGATCATAGCTTATCTAGCAAAGCAAAACTGTTTTCAGACTTCAAATGATAAAAGGGGAAGTACAGTTGAAAATTACAGTACAAGTATTTAGACATGCTGCGGTGGTTTCACTGAAGATCACAGTATAGTGTTTTACTATTTAGATTGCAGTATTTGCTGTAAGTGCTTGACAGCATGAAATTTAACAGTTTCTTTAACAGCTGCGGTGTAAGCTTCCTCCATATTTCACCTTAACTAAGTACCATAGCATCCCATATGGCTCTCTGGGAGAGCTACTCTAAGACATTTTTCTCTGGGGAAAGTATTATTCAACAGCTTACTGGTATGTTTTGGAGCAGTATCATGGTGACAGATGAACTTCTGTCAACTCAGTATTTTCTATTGACAGATCTCTTCTTCTACAACCATCAGAGTTTCTGATTCTATCTATAAATATGTTATCTACACTACCTTTAAAAAAGATGTGAAAAGAAATATCCCAAACTCTACACCCTTACTACAGAAACCCTCTATCATCAAATGTAATCTAAAAATAATATCCACAAAGGCTACTGTCTTTGTGCAGATGGTTTTTGTTTTTAAATTTTATCCTCGCTGTGTTATTCTCTGAGCTCATAAAGGATTCTCACACTATCCTGCCCGGCTGTACCACTACTTATATTTGAAGAACCCCGTTGCTGCTGTTTCTTACCAGTTTCTTTGATTTTAGTCCATTGCTTTTAGACTTTCTTAGTCAGCCAGCACCACATGTTCACAATAATATTATCTAACATTTTGTCACACTTTTCTACTGTTTTATTTATGTTTTTATTTTACTGAGCTGACAATTGATGGCTTTCCATGTTCATATGGGTTATTCATGACCCTTTCCTTGATTTTAATAGATGCTCTTACTTAAATAGTTTCAATGTAATTCAGAGTAGATACAAAACTTGATTCAAATTAAGTTTCTCATGCTAGAATCAGAAAGCAGTGGTTGGAGATTGCAGCACGATGCAAATTATTACAACACTTGCAGTTTTTGTTGCCCTTGAAATGGTTGCTTCAGAGAAGGGACCAGGTCTATGACCACTCGCAGCCAGTTGCAATTTGCAAAGCAACTTTGGTATCTCAAGATGGTGATAGAATGACAATAAGAAAGAGTGAAACTGCTGTCAGTCTGCTATTAATTTGAGATTGAATGAGGTCGGACTGATAATTACATGCAATCTGTTAGCAATAAAATGGCAATTAACTGTGATAAATTGGCAAAAATAACAAATCTGTTACACAGAAACTCACATTAAACAGAATTTCACATTACCTACAGAGTCCAGCCACATCCTCATCTGGAACAGAAATGCCTTCACATATAATGATTTTGTTTCTGCAGGACAGCAATTTAACAGCCAAATTATGCTGCACTCAGCAGACTTGCTTTTATATTGGAAAAGTAATAAGAATACAAGCAACTGGCAACCAGTCTCCCATTCCCAAGAAACATGACATTGATAATTTGCACTCGAACATGTTGTCAGTTGCCTCCCACCAGTCGACTGATGCACCTGCCTTGCAATTGAAAGCGGTTGCTGAGATATTGAGGCTGCTGTGCCCTCAGGGTCAGGGTGACCAGTTAGTTGCTGTGAATACTCGCAATTGGTTGCAGAATGTAAAAAACAAAAATCACTGTAATCACTGGACAACCATTGATTTTTCCTTGTCCCAAGGAGGTTGGCATCCTATTTTTACTCTAGTGTACCAGATTAATTCATCTCAATAAGAGTGGGAGAACTTCAAAATATGACAAGCAAAACTTGTTAAAATCCATTTTCATTGCCATTTATTGTTCAGGTAAGAATCCTTTAATTTATTTTAGTAGGAAATGGATTTGTTGTTACAATGTGCTGTGCTTATTGCATTTTTCTATAGATCGAGAACATGTTTATCTTATTAAATATTTCTTAACTTCATAGACAAAATGATTTTTAGGGACAGTGTATCAGAAAATAAACAAACAAACAAAAGTTCTAGGAATAGGAATACAAGGATGATAAATCATTTTTGTTCACATTGGAATGATGTTTTGTTAGCAGTAGCAATTTTACATTTCAGCTCTAAACACAACACGGGAAGGCAGTCTCATACAAACAGCATGCATATGTTTCAAATTCCAGTATGCTGTCATGAAGTAATCTGCTAAATCTCTAAAGCACTTTATATGATTGACATACCAATGAAATACCCTTAACCTGCATGATGTCATATTTACTGTACTAATGTACTTTTATGGTTTTTTTTTGTCTTGTCGTCGTCCTCCCTGCTTCCTCTAATAAGCCTTAACCAGATAAAAAAAGGGCACAGGTTTGTAAATGTCAATCAGCAAAACTGAAGGCTAATCTAAAGCTTTCACATGCTCTTATAGACCCTCATCCCAGTTTTAACCTCAGAACAGCAGCCAAATAACATTGAAAACACTGCGTCATACTCTGAAATAACAGGCAACTGCAGCTTGCTTATGTTTTGTCTCAGAACACAGTTCACTGTTTATGTACCCCTGAATATACCAACCAAAACGGTCGAAGTAAGTTAAAGCACAATCACAATAAAATGCTGCTGAACTTTGCCTTTCACATTTCATTGTCCTTCAGTCCAGCACAAGTGCTCTTTTCACAAAGAGTCTGATTCAGGCACCCCCCCGAGTATGTTAAAACAAGAGGCCTTTTTCAGGCTTTTATGGGGTGTCCTGTTTTTGCAGCATACCTCCAGTGATTTAGGTAATATGCCTGAAATAAAGAGTTCTGAAGGGTAAGAGGCAACTCAAGTTTTACTGTGGCCTCACTTAAATGAAAATAAAAAAAGTGAAATGAACAAATGGCAGACATGAGCACAACGTTCTCAGGAGCAGACTTTAGCATAATAGCTGCTGCCTACGGCCCTATTTTCATTCCTTTGACCTGTTAGTTGGTGTCGCATGCTGCACTTAGGTGTAACGTTTGCGCACCTTTCCAATTAAACGGCACCTCGGTACCAAGAATATCATCCCCACCGAAATGTGGAAAATGGATAAGAATTTACTGCATTTAAAGGGACTGAAGAGGGTGAGAATTTATGGTAGGATGGGTGAGGTGAGCTTGTTAGCTGAGCGCTCCGGCAGTCTCATAGCACCTCAGCCTTCCAAGCCAAATACTCTGCCTGAGTTTCCCGAGTGCGCATATCTGTCTATGGTCCAATCACATCAGTTAAAAGTGCATACAAAAAGGCAATTTATTTATGTCGACTGGAAATACAACTTTCTCCACACCGTGTTTGTCAACACTAGGATGGATAAAATGCAGGATTTTTTTTTATAAAGTGTCAAATGATTTTGTTTTTTCAGGTTTAAATGTAGGTTATTGCCATCTTTACTGCAGAGACACGTCCAGAAAATTTGAATAGTTTGAACAGAATTCTGCTTTTAGAAAGCAAAGAGAACAGGAGAGTCATAAAACCCTATAATCACAAGCTGAGAGTCTCTTCTTTTATTCATGTTTTTCGTGTCAAATCTGTTTAACATTCATGGCTCAGAGCTGGAATGGACTAACATTAACTCACTGTCCAAATATTTAACTTTAATCAGTAATACTGTATTTCAACTGATCTCTGCTTGTTTGTTGGCTTTTATACTTAAGTTTCCATTAAATTAGTATTCCATTCATTTGTTCATTTACTTTAACTCTGTGTTTTTTATCTCTATTTTACATTCTCCTTGTGTCACAGCTTGATAACATAAAGAGAATAGAATTGCTAATCTGTCAGGTATTATTTCAACCGAGTCTCATATATTGCCGCACAAAGCATCTGCTTTTGTTCAGCAAACATTTTACAATCCATATATGTTTTACATTGTTGTCTTTTACAAATTAGACCTGTAGCATGGGTGATTTGTTGCATGAGCTAACACCTGCAGCTGGAGGAATTAAATAGGTTCCTTGGCACTCTTCCAGCCCTTTAACGGGGCTCTTTTGCCATTCCGAGTGTACGGTTTACAGTGTTTAATGATGCTCTATATTTTTACTGAAGCCTTATTTCCCAGTACTGGCTAATGAGAAGGATGGAGACTAAAGCTAAAGTGACTGGTGGTGGTGGTGATAAAAAGAGTTTGCAGATGTGTTACGCACACTGTAAAAGAAGAGGGCGAAGAAGAAAAGTAGTCCTATCTATGCATGTGTGTGCACGTGCATGCGTTTATGTGCTTGAGTGTGTAGCGATTAGACCAGGACATAAAGCTGACATTGGTCTTTCAGTAAAAACTGGAAAATGGCCAGGCAGCATAGACTACTAAGAATGCAAGTTTAACCAGAAGTTTCAATGGTCAGAGTCAGAATAAAACCTGCAAAATTACCCAACTCATCCACTTGCATGAGCCTAATGACCCACATAAAAAATAGACACTTAGTGCACACACATATCATTACAAAGCCATGATGGTTTTAGCGACGCTTTGAATCCATTTTCACCTACGAATGAAGATCATTTTATGTAAATGATTAATTATTAAAAGTCCTCCAAAACCTACTTTCTGTATCAGTGAGAAGTGGGACTTTTACACAGGCCTACTGTGATGAATTTTAAATATTGTTTCACATCATGAATTTGCATCTTTGTGTTCTGTGCATTTTTCTCTGCTTGTCTTGACACCAGATATGTTGTTTGGTTTATCTTGTCTATGTCTATGTCATTGAAAATATTCATTATTCACTCAAAACAACAAAAAAATATCACAGCAAGCTACAATTTACCATTTTAAAATAAAGGAATTTTCCCTATTAATTTTGTGTGTGTGTGTATTTTCTTAACCACACATTGAATTTTACCATTTAAAGAAATACCCATAAATTTCCATAGAAAAGAGGTAATGTACTGGCAGAAAATTATGAGGGCATTTTCTGAAGTATTTATTTATTTATTCTGATCATTTGCACAGTTTTGAATGTTAAAATCTTAAATAATAACACCAAAAACATGTTTCTTTTTTAGATCTCATTGTTTTCTAAAGGAACGGCAAGTTGAGCTTTGAACTCACTATTATCATGTGTCACACATTTCAGTGTTTTAAATATGTTAAATGTAGTCCTGCTTTGCCAGGAAATACTAAAAAATACTAACAAACTAAAACAAAATAAGACTGCAGTTCAAACAACATCAAGCTAGAAGTTCCACAAACCTCAAACATTTTAGTCCAGCAGAACTTGATCGTCTTAAGCTGCCTGAAACTGTCACTTAGTGTGCAGACGTTCTGGACTTGAGGCCACACTGGCAGGCTGTAGCCGAATGTCCACGCTGAGACATGTCACAATAATATTTACTGAACAACGGCAGGGGATTTTCTGACAGTGAAATAAATCTAAAAGCACACACAAGTGATAATGATGACTGGTTCACTGTTTACTGTGACTTCATCAAGTGCTGTCATCGTGTGGTTGCAGAATGCAGCCTGGCCCAGATGTTGTCTACAAACTCTCAACGAACGCACACACATGCAGAGAAAAGAAAAAAAAAAAAGAGTGCAGACACATTGTTTCAGATCACTGCACTCACAGAAAGTCTTAAACCAACATAAAAGAGGCAGACATGAAAAACGACCTGTTTTCCACAAAGAATTAGCTGACCGCCTCTGGCTGCGTAAGCTTTGTTTTAATTTCCTGCATGAAATTAAACAACCATATGGACAGAGTCACTCCCCTTCACACGAGATAGACGCCATCAAATGACAAATTAATTTTAGTCCAGTTAGCTGACTGGGTTAACTTAGCCATTGTATTTGATCTCCATAGGTTGTTACAGTAGCTTTGCTTCCATATCTGATCAGAGGGATGCTATAACTGGAATAAGTCAAGGTCACTGAGAAAACAGGTTGCTCAATAGGAAAATAAAAAGGTCTCTCTCCTGAAGGACACAGATAATCTCTGTAAAACACCCTTTCATCCTCACTTGGTTTACTCTTAATCTAAGGCATCATGATCTTATCACTGTCTTTATCTAAAATACCAATTTTTATGCTTCCAAGCTGCCCCCAAGGCGCATTTGACCATATCTACTCCTCTTTCACTGCTACTGTTGCTACATGCCTTTCTTCTGACTAATGCACATTAATATTCTATGCTGACCCACACACATATACAACTCAGGGAGTACATGAGACACTAATGTAACCTCCCATAACACTGGCCATGTTCTCATGAGGGTTCAATTTCTCTTCTTTTATGGGTGACTACATAATATAGGCCACTAGCGAATGTTCAGCAAAATGATAATTAGCTCAGAAACAGATAATCTTTAAATGTTAAAGATCTTTAAATGTTTCAAAAACATCGAATGAACAGGTGAAGAATAGAAAAAGACAAAGAGTGCTTCTCAATTAAAGCTGGAGGTTCTTGTAAGAGGCGTGTAGATATTTGTCACATCATCCTCTACTGGTCTATTATTCATTGTTGTCTTGGATCAAAACCACACTTTCTGACTTAGCTAGAAGTTTCTCAACATGTTTTGGCTCGAAGAAGAACAAGGATGTTGTTCTTGGTTTAGTTTTTGATTGCATCAACCACATAACCACAACCCCCGACACACTGGTCTGCTAGTATCATTAGACATGCACAAATCTATTAATTGATTTAGTCAGACAGAACCCCCACATGTAAAGTCAGCATCATCTGCAAGCTATGTTATGCTTGGACCCTAATCAAAGGAGGCTTATGGAGGCTAAACTTGATATATTGCATCTTTCTCTTCATATCCTTAACTCCTTACTCTTTACCAGTAAAAAAAAAAAAAATCCTGACCAAAACTGGATGCTCATTATTTACGGCTGCAGCAGGAAGAGACAAGAGATGGCCCTAAGTTACTGAGAGCCATTAGCCACAAATGAACGAGCAGGAAAAAGGTCCTCCAGGAAGATATTTTATGCTCATTTGAAAAGTCTCTGATTGCAACAAATAGGGTTTTATATCTTGAAAGATTTGCACAATTGCGTATATACTGTTCTTAGTGTACTCTATCTATCAAAATATAGTAATATTGTAAAAAGAGTGAATATATTCTTCAGTGATTAAAGGGAATTGCCTAATTACTCACTAACAATGCTGTGCATGAGCTTATATAGATGCTAAAGTCATGAGTTGTAATATTAATCCCCAATACTAATGTTTGGATTTAAAACAATGAGTGGAAACCAAACAGAAGTCTAGAAATGTCTGGTCTGCACAGTAGCGCCAAGACAAAACAGAGAAAACCTTTTGTGATCAAAGAAGCACTAAACACTGATAGACACCTGCACTTTTTAGCTCAGCACAAAATAAAGCAGTTAAGTTGGGGGAAAAATATGGAATAAAAATAAAGTGCATTACCAAATGTCACCCAGACACGGTGGAAGTCCTCATCTCAAGTTTGGATAAATGTGAAGCACTGCATCTGCAAGGTCAATCTGGCCATAAGATTTTTGCCACATAAAAAATGGGACTCGGAATAATTTCATACCGGAACAGATTAGATCTAAATGGAGACAGATGAACCACCGTGAAGAATAAGAAGAAGATCAAGTAAAAGTCTGGTTTTACACTCTAAAAAATGTCTTATATTTACGGTGTGATGTGAGTCTATAAAACCTAAAATGATTCTCTTTAATATAGAAAAAGGAAGAGAAATGGCTTAAGTTGAACACATGTGTTTGTGCTGGGGACGTTTCCACCCTGGAGCAGGTTCTGTGGGTGCTGGGTGCTCAAAGAATTTATGGTTTTCTTACAGCAGCAACAAAGCCCCCACCCCACACGCCTAGGGTGATACATCAAACATAGTGATAACAATCCCAACCCCCCTAGCAGTCATGGATGTTTATACGGTATTAGATATATATATAAGGCTGACTAAAATTTGGGAACCTCACAATATATTAAATATGAACAAGAGAGGATCTCTAATTTCCCCGTTAGTTTTGGTTTGTGCAATCTCCAGAAATTTGTTCAGCTCATTACATATGCACACAGAGCCAAACAGGCCAAACCTCTGTGACTCCTTACAGCCGCTCTGCTCTGACCAGCCAGCTATAACATTGACTGAGAGACCTGATTACAGTACATTTTATAGGTTTCCTTCCTTCAATTTCTTGTTTTATCCCCGTGTCCTCAGACTACTGGCTTGATTTGCTGCGATAGTGCTTTTGGTGTTTATTTAACAGCCTCTGTACAAATCTCTTTCATAACACACATCCCTTTCTTTTTGTGTATGTTTTGTTTCTCTGCTTTTAAGCACATGTAGTTTTAGGTCAGAGACAAAACTCCAGTTCAGTTTTTGATTTATGGCTTTTTTCAGTAAGGGCATTCACACTAGACCATTGCAACACAGTGACTTTATATCTCTGTCTCTGTGGTCTTGTACCTAAGTGGCTTTATGCATGACTGTAGTGCTGACAGGGCTAGACAACCGCACTGGGAGGAAATAATGAATTCTCAAAAACACTGGTTTATAAAGACAAGTCTTTAAACTGACTTGTAATCTGTTATACAGCTGACTAGATTCCCTTTAGCTTTTTGTTTTGATTGGAATAATAAAAATCATTTTGCCTCAAAACAACAAAGTTACACATTTCCCTCCATCAATCCCTGCTGAGAGAAAATCTTTTTTCAGCTTTAAAACCGCAGCAGCAGCAGTAGCATTCAAAGCAATGCTAATGAAAGTCAAGCAGGCTGAACACCATGTCTATGAAAAATATACAGTCTCCTTCAAATAGTCACTTTACTGTTTCACAGCTTTTGGAACTGTAGCGATGAACAGACGTTCTCTCTGCAAAATGGATGTTCACAAGAACTGCTCTCAGGTTTTTTTGTTTCTTTGGAATCTGAATTGTCTGTGAGTTTTTATGTTTTTATATTAAGTCAAACCCTTAATAAACTTCAGTTTGAAAAAAGTCAAAGGTCAGTCACTATGGCTAAAATAAATCTGTGTGCAAGATGAAATTTATTTGAAGCTCGCAGATGTGCGAGGGACACAGCGATGTTCATTTACTGTTACACAAAAGGTCTGTACTGTTGAAACCTTGATAAATTCTTTCATATCAGCCTCTGAGCGAAATCAATGTATCGATTGTCTGAGAATAACATGTCTAGGGTCAAAGAATGCAGGTATTATGATAATAAAGTCTTTAAAAATGATTTAAAATGTAGCTACAAAAGGCAATGATTAAGGTTCAAGCCTTTGAACAAGTAGCATCCATTGACATTATATGAAAGCCTTGAAAACATGCCATATTCGTGAATCGTTTCACAGGTAGGACTCAAGATATCTTGATTTAAAGGACGTTTACCCAGACAAGGTGAGTCTCTGGAGGATTGTTGTACAACCACAATACCTTTCCCAAGTTGAGGCAACAACATCACGTGAAAAAAATATGCTCCTTTTGTCCATTTAAGCATAAAATACTTACAACAATTTAAACGTTAGTAATAAAAGAACCTGAAACGCAACCAAGTGATCTCAAAATGCATACTTGCAAACATGCAAACACTCATTATGGATGTAATAGGAGTAGTAATTTTATTTTTACAGACGTGAAAGTGCACTGGTATGCAAGCGCTTCTAAGTTGGTTGCTCTGGTCTGAATGCACTGCAAAACTGATTGCATTAATCTCACATTTTCTCTTTCCTTTGGTCTTCTTGTTAAGGAAAACGTGTTTCGTGCATGTACACAGCAAATTCAAAAGTGTTAAATTTTTTGGTGTTAATAGTCTCCTTGCAAAAGTAGAGTTAATTTTACTCTAAGCAGAGTCACATTCTTTTAATGTAACTCTGAGGTGTAAAATGATAGTAGTTAAAATCGAGTGTTAAAAATGAGTGTTTCTATTTCAAATCTGGAGGTGTTACAATGGAAACATTAACTCTTGACCTCTTAACTCTGAACTCCTAGAGGGGCTATGACACCAACAGAGTAAATTCACAGACTCCGCCCCCAGCACGGCTCCAATCGAAGCTGAAGTGAAGCCGTTTCAGAACATTTTGCTCTACATATTTGAGTTGTTTGCCATGCTTGGTAAGTCATTCTTTCAAAGATTGTTTCAATTGTTATTAGCTTTTACTTCTGTGGCTCTTTGGAGTTGAGACAAAGCTGTGTGAAAGGCATTAGCCATGTTGCTCGCTGATAGCATAATATTCTGTTTTAGCTAGCTGAAAGGTATTGTTTGCGGGCAAATACCACAGCCTTGAAAAAAAGCTTGCATGTGAATTTTCAGTCAAACTTTTGGTCAAATACACCTAAAACAATGTCTAGAATGTGAAATGTTGGTATAATGGTGCTACTTGAAGCCTGAAAACGATCGCCCATAAAAAAAAAAAATAAAAAAACGAGCAAACAGCAGTAGCTGACGTCCTGACTGGATTCTACGGTAGCATTTAGATCCCTCCAGAGTTTTGTGCACACGGTTTAGGTAAAAATGAAAAAGGTTGAGGTTTTACATTTAGTTCAGTATTACCTGTTGCCTGTGTCCTTGTCTTTTGGGAAAATACTTTACACAAGTAATGGCTCAAAGAGGATTCCTTTTTTTTTACTGTGCTGCAATTGTTTACTGGCTTATTTGTTTTTTTTTTTTTTTTTTTTTTTTTTTTAAATGACATCTTACTGGCTTATTTGTGCCGTTAATTAGTGTCAACTAATTTTTATTCAATCTCCGCACAGGATATGCTTGTGAAGATGGAATATGGGGGAGAGCAGAAGTGCGTTGAAGTTCCACAAAGGGATGAATGAAGGACATGCATATTGTATTGAAGAAATAAGTGATGAGAATGCTGTTATTTGCATTTACCATGTCAGACCTTTTGATAAACAAAATTCTAATGAAAGTGAGAACATGTACACTGTTACATCTTTCAGAAAATGTTTTGAAATTGTGGTGCACAGTTCAGAATAAATGTTTTTCAAAAACCATTGCATCTTTTTAGTAAATGTTTATTTCCAAAAGAAATTTCTAGAAGTTCAGAACAGTAAAATTCCCGCTTTTTAGAATGAATTAGAAGATAACTCTTACGTAGTTAAACTAAAATACTCTTTGAGAGTTAATATATAAACTCTTAACACCAAGTGTTAAATTATCAACTCCAGACAGATTTGGTGTTTAACACTAAATCAGAGTTAACGTACCAACTCTCCAAAAAGAGTTAAATTAACACTCTCTGGTGTGGACCCATATAGACACTTTAATAGTGTTGAAATCAAATCCGACAGTGTTAATTTGGACATGCTGGATTTGCTGTGTACATTGAAGTGGAACCAGGTTTAATTGCCATGCACACACAGCCAGAAGACATCACTATGTGATCTGCATAGCCACCCTTCCTTAAAAATATGAAGATCTGACAGCCTTGGGTTACGATTATGTGAGGATGTTATCCACCAAAGCACCCAGGTGGATTGCGGGCATCTATTCAATCCTGAATCATTTGCTAACATTATAATATTTTCAGGGGGCCTTTGGTGCTTTACTTAAGTGGTTTTGTTTTGAACCTGTGACAGACGTGACAACAGATTTATGTTACTGCATAAATAGCATTATTTAGGAGCACAGGGTTAATCTTTGGTGTATAGTTCAAACTATATTGCTGTCTGTGCTGTTCCTTAGTGGAGGTTGAGGTTTAAAGAAGCAATTTTAAACCTTTCTGTTGATTACACACAATGTATTACTCCTAGAGGAAAATATGAGGGCCTCATGTTTACAACATATGGCAAGTAGCCAGTGGATGAATAACCAAATGCTTGTTTCCTATGTGACCGTAAATGCAGATATACTATTTGGGTGGAGCCTTCACAAAGTCATCTTGAAGGCGTATGGTGGAATTGTCTGGAGAATAATAAGATCAAGGTCCAAAAGTCTCACCTCTCTAGTTTGAGGAGACATTATGTTCTTCCCTCTTGTAATAACCAATATTGGCATTTAGTGTTGTTTTACACATAAAGTAAAGAAGAATTCAGGCCCAGCAGTGGCTAATAGGGGGTACGGCACAATACATTTTTAGTGAATCACTCTGAACATGGCATTGACAAAGGCGAGAAAGATTTATTTCATAATCGTTAAGGTTTATTAATTTATGAATGACTGTCTTTCTGTGTGGAGTTTGCATATTCTGAGTGGGTTATCTCTGGGTTCTTCCACAGTACAAAGACATGCAATTAGTGAGGTTAGATTAAGCGATGATTCTAAACTGCTCATAGGTGTGAAGGTGAGTGTGCATGGTTGTCTGTCTCTGTGTGGTAGCCCTGCGACACACTGGTGACCTGTCTAGGTTGTATCCTGTCTCTCGCCCTAAGACAGCTGGGATAGGCTCCAGCCCCCCGTGATCCTGAATTGGATAAGCGGAAGAGAATAGATGGATGGTTAACAATGAAAGAAATCTCTGTCCTTCCATCTCTTTGTTCTCAGAAACTGCTCACCTGATCCATTTAAACTCTGCAGGTGTATTGCTCAGGAGCCAAGTGAGCACAGTTTGTTCGGATGAGTACTTCTTACATTTTGGCTAAAAGTTGCTCTCTGTTACGAGGCCTCACCTCGTGTGACCGCTGCTCGCTTGACTGCTGACCATCATAACCAGGTGCCAAATGCTTACCCTAGGTGTGTAAAAGCATGCGAGCATGCCAAAACGATTGCTTCATTCTCATGATCTAAATCTCAAACTGGCACTGACAAAGAGAGTTGGATATGCTTTTTAGGGTTTTTTTTAAAATTTTTTTGTTTTATTTATATTTTTGACTTACTTTGATGAATGAGTTTGGTTACTCGTGTATTTTGGACAAGCAGCACTAGAGAAAACTGGAAACCCCAATCGCACACATACAAACTTAAATTTTTTTGTAATAAGATTAATAAACCACCATCTCTGTCACTATTTTATTAACCTGGGATTATGGAAAGGCAGCAATGTTGAAATTGCTCAAATATGCCAGTTTTAATATATATTTCATTTTATTACTGTTTAAGATGTTGTTTTCAGTCTGTGTTGCTTCATTAAATTTATGCTATGCCTTGTTTTCTTTCTCCTTTATTCTCAAAACAGCACAAATGCTGCTAAACAGTTGAACCATAACACAAGCTTGAGTCTCTGACAATCCACTATAGGGCAGCTAAAATGTGCCTGAATGTTTATGGTTAATTATTGTTGATAAAAATGAAAAATTAGGCATTTAAGTAAAGTGTGTGAATCATTTTTTGATTTTATCTGTGCTGTACTGTAGGAAACAGCTAAATGAGCTTAGGAACCTGCAACAAAGTTTCAGAAACCTGGTGAATCTCTTGCGTAAAACTAGACAAAGACATCCAGCCTTGTCATTCTTTATGCATTCTCTATAAATCTTAACTATCATACTCTTGGATTGTGCGAAATAAAATGCGCTTTTTGTTTTCTGCACCTGCCTAGCATTAGATCAGAATTCGTAGTCAGCCTTGGCCTGTCCCACAGAGTGAACCCAAAAGTCCTCTCCCGAGCTTCAGATTAAATTACAGATCTTCACGCTCCCAGAACCCCTCATCCGCTTCCTCCCCAAACGCTCTCTATGCAGATGTGATGCTTTCCAGAGAGTGCATTTTCTCAAAACACATCGACACTGCTGGGGACAGAAATGGAGATTATGTAGGGGAAGGGGCTTTTTAAAGGAACTTTACATTTTGGGGGATACACCTTCAAAACTAAACAGAATTTCCCCCCAATCTGCCTATGCGTATTTGTCCTTTCTTCTTTCAGGCACACTCGCTGCCAGCATCTCACACATATTTGATCTTTGCCAGTTTATCTTATTTATGTTACACAAAAACCACTTGAGGATTTTCTTTGTTCCTTCCAATATTTCACTTCATAAATAAGCAGAACTCAGTTATGGGAACTCTGTCAGTTCACAGAAACTTGGAGAGAAATCAGAGTCACTGAGCGAGCTTAGTCAACAAGGTCAAGTTAATCATCATCTCTTTGTAATCTCAAATCTCCTTCAAGTGGGTTTCGAGTCTGAGGTTTCATAAAACAAAAACAAAAGAAACACCATTCTTGTTTTTAATGACCAGCTCATATAGTGTCAAAGTGGACAGAAGGGACCTTTGGGGTGATAATTGTTTGATCCCCTGGTGAATTTGTAAGTTTGCTCAACTACAAAGAAATTTTTACTACAGTTGTTTTAATGAAGAGAGACAGAATATCAACCCAAAATCCAGAAAAATCAATATTTATATTTAAAAGTTATAAATTGATTTGCACGTCACTGAGTGAAATAAGTATTTGATCCCCTGTAACCCAGCCAGAATTCTGGCTCCCATAAATCGGCTATGTGGCCATGTGGCACACAGATTACAATCTATCAATCGATTGCAGACACAATGGATTTAAAATCATTATGTGTATAATACTCAACTTTCCACAGAATCAGTTTCTCCCATTCCAACCTTTCCACCACCAAAGCGCTGTCACAGAAAATCAGGAACAAGATTGTAGACCTGCACAAGGCTGAAATGGGCTACAAGACCATCAGCAAGAACCTTGGTGAGAACTGTTGGTGCAATTATGTGGAAATGGAAGAACAATAAATAGACCATCAATCACCCTTGGACTGGAACTTTCTGCAAGATCTTACCTCGTGGGGTGAGGATGATCATGAGAAAGGTGGTAGAAAACTATACAGGAGGAGTTTGTTTATGGGAAGAAAAATGGTGAGTATGACCTAAAGAACACCATCAGCAGTGTTGGGAAGGTTACTTTTAAAATGTATTCCACTACAGATTAGAAAATACATGCCCCAAAATGTATTTTGTAACGTATTCCGTTACGTTACTCAATGAGAGTAATGTATTCTGAATACTTTGGATTACTTAATATATTACATGCTTTTTTACAACTACATGAATGTACCATTGCTGTGTGATTTATTACTATTACTGAAGGTTATTCACCATAGCAATACCAACTAGATTTTTAAATCTTAATATAAATGAGTAACAGTAGGGGGACATTAGGCAAGGCTGCACTTTTTGCAGCGATCTCATATAGAAAACTATTCCGCGTGTATAAAAAACAGGTCCGTGGCTCCGAACCGTAAAGGTATAAAACCGTAAAGGGACCTCTGGCTAACACGTCGGGTTCTGTGTCGGGCTCGTAGCCGAAAACTAGCTTTACTTTGTTGTCTGGGTCAACTTTGCTAGCGAGAGACAGAGAGAGGCGTTGAAAGGCTGCTCCAGGTTTCCACCAGCCTGGAAACCAAAAATAAAGAGGGCATAGCCTTATGAAACAGGACAACACTGACCATCGGTGCAGTCAAGGGTGGAGGTGGAAAGATTATGCTTTGGGGCTGCTTTTCTGCTAATGCTATACAACAACTTCCCCGCACAGAGGATGCAATGCATGGGCCACATACCAAAAAATCTTGGATGAGAACCACTGTGCTTGCCAACAATGGTTTCTCCACTAAGTCATGCTTTGCTTGGGGATATTTCACTCAATGGTGTAAAAATCATAAATGCATAACTTTTATATATGTTTTTCTTGGTTTTTGTTTGATATTTGTGAGGTTCTGTCCATTAAAATGAATTAACAAAGAGTAAAGGGAAGTGGGGATAGTAGGGACATAAGTATGAGTGTAGTGCATAAAATGTGCAAAGAACTTCTGCATACACACGTTCTTTTATTTTCAGATTTCTTTATGTCGTTCCTTTGTCCGGTTGTTATGTCTGAATGTAGCAAATACTGAAAAGTATGGCCAAATGCAACCATGCAAGATCAGCAAATTTCATGCAAAAGCATCTCAGATCAACTCTACTAATAAGCAAAAAGTTCACTTGCAGCAGAGTTTCTGATGTTTACAACGCTGAGTGCAGCTATTGCCAAATGAGAGCACACCATAGGAAAAAAGAAATGCCCTCGGGTATCTATTCAGGACATTTGTGTGCAGAGGACTTTGAGTGCTGTCAGTGTTAAGCTTCACAGGTTCATAGGATGTGTATGAAAAGTAGATGCTGAGAGCACAAAAACACTGCCTATGGACACAGGCCCTAATTTATGCTTGGCTTTATTTACAGTATTATGTGTTCCTACTGATATTTTGTCTCTTGCACCCACGGTACACACAAACTCTCTTGCTACTCTTACACATGCCCATACAGATAAATAGTCTCTGCTTTTATGTCAATCCTTTTTTTGAAGAATGAAGCATGGAATGTGCATAGGTATCAAAAAAAGAGTCACCTCAATGCAAAAATGGGATTCAAGGGAGCGAGAGGGGGTAAATCTTACTTTGCAAGCTGAATTCTTACAGCTATAAATAATGTATCCACCTCCAGCTTTAAACACACATACACATGACAGAAACCTACAACTTTTATATGGGTTCATCACCCACGGCTAATGTGTGATCCTGAATAATAAGTCCTTGGGAGACAAAGTTCTTTAAACACCATCTTACCTCATTCAGAGTGATTTTGATGAATGTGTGTGTTTGTGCAAAGTACCCTGCAGAGCTTTTATTCATACATATTCATAACATCTAATGAAATATATATGTGTCATGCATACTCAAGTGCCTTTCTTAGAAGCAGCTTGTCAGTATCAATAAGCCTTACTGTCCTAAAAAAAAAAAAAAGCAAATAAAGTAAAACAAAAAACAAAAATCTTGTCACTTGCAAAATGCAAAATGATGTCTGAACATAGACTTGCACATCAGTAACTGTTGTTATAAATCTCGTAATGTCTGCCGTGAAATTTTTGTAATTAGTCTCATAACACTGACTGTGTTTGCCCTGTTGGAATTGCTCCATTTATAATTATTTGTTTAAATTAATCTCCTTTCTGGGAGCCTAATCAAAAAAACCTAATGAAACTTTAACCGCACCTGGGGAGCAGTGAAAATGTACATACCTTACTGGTCTGAATGTTGGGCAAGCAAAACAGCTGGACAGCGCCCACTAGGAAACTGCAACAGAAGAGCTCCACTGTCTTTGACGCACATGTATGAAATTAAAAATTCCAAGACTTCCAAAAAAAGAGTGATGCCCTAAATCCTACAGAAAGTTTGATATTTAAAATTTAAGAAACATTCTTTTGCAACAAACCTTTAGAGATTTAACTAGATTATTTTCTTATTTGGTGAGTCTAAAGTAAAGACTTGCTGTTGTATTTCACTTATCCGATCTGATCCACACTTCTCTGTTTGATAATGATCCCAGTCTGTACACAGCTCCATAACAATATTTAATGATGATAATAATCCTACCTACTGAGTCCAGAAAATGTTTTTAACTTTGATGTACCTCATCAAACGGGTGGAATTGAGCTCTGTGAAATTTGTCCATGAACACCTTAAGAAATAGATATTTCCTGATTGTCTATTTAGCATTGTGAATTGTTGATACCCATGATGCCCATTTCATTACATCTCACCTACCACACTGCCCATCTCAGTTGTAGTATTTTATGGCTCTTGGATATGGGGGAGGGGCTCCTGTGATGCAATACAACATATACAAAAGGCATACTCTAAAGCCAACAGGAAGTCGGACATTTTGAATTTAATTTTGGCACAGTTTTCATCAATGTTAAGTCTCGAGTCATAACCATTGTTCAGTTGAATCTAAAGCCACTTAATTGTGAAGCTTTTCATTTTTCATCAAAGGGTGTAGCAAATTTTGATTCCTGACTCTGGCACCACAAATGAAATGTACATGCAAACGTACCCAAAATTTAAATACTGAAAGGTTACAGGCCTGGAGACATATACACACTGTATACAACAACATGAAATTGAATTCTTTTCACCAATGCCATCTAATGAGCAATGGAGCTCATATGTAACTCAGAGTCCAGGTCCTCAGACATCCACATGCTGCAGGAACTGCGTGGGCGCTATCATCGCTGCTTGCAGCATTAATTTTACTTTACGGTTCTTACCATAGTATCTGATTTAGACACAAATTTGTTTTCTAGTCACAGCTGCTACACCAAATGAACAAAAGCCAGACTACCTTTGACACCTAAAACCTAAAAAAAAAAAAAAAAAAACAAACAATTAATCATATGCAGAAGACACAAACATATAAAAGAAGAATTAGATAAAGGCAAAATAACCCCTCTACCTGCCTTAAAAAAAGAAATCTCAGCCTTTTTCTATTTTTTTTAATTCATGTGTAAAGTAGCTCTGTCATCAGGGAGGCTGCTCAGATTCTTTCCACGGGTATTTTCAGCAATTTCATCAAGGTCTCCTGACTAAAAGCAAACATTCCTGACGTTACTTCAAACTTCTTTCCCATTGATTAAAGCTCAGGTATACACAACTAAATCACTTCTGTTGGCACAAGGGAAACTTAACACCAAACCCAATGGCCAGTCTTACTTTCAATAACGCCTATTAAAATCCCCGACTCCTCCTGCACCCAAAGCTGGATTCTAACCATTAACCATTCTCAGGCCAGCCCCAAGGACATTGACTGGAACTCTATGGCAAATATTAACAAACTCTGTGATTGTTCAGAAAATGTAAGCTTGGTCCACTCACTGCTTGCAAAAACACGCTCAGGAAGAGTGCTGGGACTGATTTCACAGAACAGGAACCTGTATTTTTAGTGTAAAATCTGGATTTGAGACATGAGGGTTTTATTTTCTGTAATGGCTCGGGTGGATTGTGCCCTGAGAGATATAATTTGATTTGCCTTGAAAACAGACTGGCTGCATGTGGGGGGCAGAAACAGCCATCTGTGCTGCGAAATCAATAAAGATGTTCTTAGCTGTAAGTAGAGAAAAACTAGCAATACCTGCTAACAGTCTTCTGTCACCAGTCTGACTCCAGCACTCTCCAAAAACTGTCGCTCTGAAAAATATTTTAGACACTAAAGTCAGGGTGTTTTCATAAATGACGAGATCAGAAAAGAAAGCTTTTCATCAACATTTGGTAACATCGCCAATAGTCAAATATTAAATGTATGCAGACTTTTTTTTTAAAGATTCTTGGCAGGCAAGATGTTTCTTTCACAGGATCTTTTTCTGTGTGTTAGTGGTTAGTGTTATCCAAGACCGACTTTATGATGTTGAGATCAGGGCTCTGTGGGGATAACACCATCTGCTGCAGGATCCCTTTTTTCTTTTGGTTCCATTTTGTGTCTCTATGGCTCTAGCTCTACGTTTCATTATATGAAATTATTTGGATCCATTTAAATGTCACCCCGCAAGCAAGAGTGAACACAAATATTGAAAGTCCTTAAACCTTTGTAGAGTTCATTGTATCTGGGTACATATGATACCTCAGTTGTAAAGTTAGACGTCATTACTTTAGAGAAAAGAAAATGTACGAAAAGTTTAATTCATTCCTTTCAGAAAATAGAGGAAAAAAGAAATCACTGCGAAGAAATCTAATGCCCTGTTTGCAACTTAGAGACAATCAGAAGAGTGTAACCTCAAAGGGAGGGGAGGTAAAAACAGATTGTTTCAAGCAGTGGATGAACTGAGGGGTTGCAAAAGGTCATAAGAAGATTGTGCTTGGTCACATATGCAAAGCTACACAAGAAGAGTTGAGTCATCAAAATATGGGCTTTATATATCTCATTTAAAAGTTCACTGTGTAGGGCAGCACGGTGGCATGTTAGCACTGTTGCTGCACAGCAAGAAGATCCTGAGTTCAGTTCCACCATCAGGCCGGGGTCTTTCTGTGCGGAGTTTGCATGTTCTTCCCAAGTACTTTGGCTTCCTCCGACAGTCCAAAGACATGCAGTACGTGGGGATAGGTTAACTGATCAATCTAAATCGCCCGTGGGTGTGAATGATTGTCTGTCTCTGGGTGTTAGACTGGCTACTTGTCCATTGTGTACCCTGCCTTTCGCCCTATGACAGCTGGGATAGGCTCCAGCGTCCTTGAAAAGGATAAGCGGAAGCAAATGGATGTGTAGGATTATGTGGTGTTAAAAGAAATGCCTAAATAGAAATAGACCTTTGCACTGCCGTTATCTACGATGGGTCTAATGAGTTCAAACTTGGAGAAACATGCAATTTTATTAGAATATAATAGTGTTTTGAATAATGTGATTGTGGCCGGTCAGTGGTGTCATGTCCACTCGTATGGAAATCTTATTATGTTAGAACAACATTCAGAAAATTTGTGAAATGACTTTTAATGTGATTGTTTTGACCATATATTTTTAAATGGCCGTATAACTTTAGCAGCTGTTTGTGTAGTTGGTTTATTTAATGGTGTTTTTTCAATTTACTTTACATTGGCCAACATTACTTGCGGCTATTTCATTAGAATTAAATGGCAAAATATGTGACTGTAACGGCAGTGAAGACAAGAACTGTAATCGTCCGACTCCACTATATGACATCATCTAACTGTGCATTTTGATAATTATCATTAAAGGCCTGTGACAGCTGGGATAGGCTGAGCAGAGCCAAACTGAAAAGCTGCATATTGAAGCAGTTGAATAAATGCACCATTACTGCCCAAATTCTTTGATCAGAGACTTCAGGCACTTTGTAAAATGGCCGTCAGGTCTGATACAAAGTTTCAGATATTAATTAATTTTTAAAATGCGACATTTCATTACCAGTCAGGCAACATATTCATTATGAATTTAGATTTGAAAAAAATAAAGTGTCTCAGTGGAGTACACAGACTGAGTTCAGCTAAAGTCACGCACAGAAGCCTCAGCCTGGTCCTCTTTGTCATTACATCGCCGCTCTCTAGATTCATTACCCACTTCTGGGATGTGTGTCCTGGATCATGATGACCTCAGGGGTCAGCGTTTGACTCCAAAACAGCACAAAATCAGCTTTCTAACTAGTGTGAGCACACGAATGCTGCCTCACGGAGACATAACCCAGCACCCTGAGTGCCTTTTCTGTCCACAAACACACACACACACACACACACAGTAGACTCAAGCATAGCAACAACTCTACTCTGCAGATCCATAATATTGAGCACTCAAACTTGACTGAACAGTAGGAGGTGAAGCATTTTTATTGTCCATGAAATCCTTCCCCACTAATCCAAGGCATCTTCCTACCACTTGCCTCTGTTTTGTCAGGAAACTTTGTGTCCGATTAGATCTTAATCCCACTAATGCCTATTCAAAATATCCCGTGCTTTGCCTTCCAGGTGAATAAAGCATGCTGTGTTCAAGTTTGCATGAAGTTACAACAGAGATGCACATCGTTAATTATAGCTGTTGTTAGTGGGATCATTTTACTACGTTTACCCCAATTTTGGAGGTGTTTTTGTCACAGCTGCCGGGGCGAGCCGTGTGGTGAAGGAGGAAAAGGACCCAAAATGCAGGCAGTGGACTGGTGATGAGAGTGACGTTTATTTACAGAAGTGGCAGTGACAGAACAGATGGTGAGGAATGACAAACGACTGGAGAAACCTAAACTGGAAAATCTAAATGACAAACCTGAGAGCATAAGAACCGGGATGCAGGGCAGCGCGCCGCAGACAGCAGAACTGAACACCGTGGAACACAGACGAACCAGCAACAGGCAGGAGAACACACAGGGCTTAAATACACACACAGGTAATCAGGGGATGAGAGACAGGAGGGCAACACACCTGGGAGAAATCGGAGCTGACGGGACAGGGGAAACGTGAACTGAACACACTCACATGAGACGGGGACCTTCAGAATAAAACAGGAAACTCAGACACAGAGAACCAGACACGACACTGAACTAAACAGATTCACAAGCAGACAGTGGGACCAGGGCAGGCACAGAACAGAAACCTAACAAATGGCAAATCATAACAGAATACATACTCAGAATAAACAAAAGCATAAAGAAACACAAAACACTGAGTCGGCAGACTCAGGACCATGACAGTTTTTTGATTGGGAAAGTTTTCAGCACATTAGAGTCATGAAAACAGGAAGGAGATTTTTTTTAAATCCATGAAAAATATAGATGAAAACGGGCAGAGTTAATTTTAGCTCCTAATTTTAATACAAATCACTGGACACTGAACCAACAACAGTGTGTGCCTTTGGGAAGCATTGTCATTTTGCTTGGCTCTTATTATGCCAGGCCAGGTTTTCACTTTCCCTTTTTGTTTTTTTTCTCCAGCTTTCCCATCTTTTTCCGACTCTCTGACAGCAGAAGCAGGAATTTCTTCTTTGGCTTGACTACCCAGATTTATTGTATGCTGGTACATTTTAGGATGTGGTTCTCAGCAGGTTATCTGTCAAGGCTCGGCTGTGTGGCAGGCAGGAGGAGGACCCAAACGCAAAACTCACAGACACGGGGATGAACTCAAAATCACAGCTTTAATGCTGGAATGGCAGAACATAGGAAATACAAAACTAAACTGGGAAAAGTAAACTAACATACGCAGAGAGACACAGGGAGATCCACACAACATGAGGGACGACGTCACGCTGAACAGAGGGAGACGCAGACAGAAATACACAGAGGGTTAACGAGGAAAGTGGGAACACACGGGGAACACAGGTGACACTGATAATCATGACGAGACAGGGCGGGGTGAACTGAACATGACATGCGCGGGCGTGAGAGTCACAAAGTAAACAGGAAGTGCACAGAGGTTCAGACAGGAGGAGAGAGAGCACGAGTAGAACACCAACGTAACAGGCAGGGGAGACACGGAATAAACACGAAAGGGGACGAGGGCTCATAAATACATAGAGGGCACACAGGGGGAAGAGAGAGCACGGGGAGAACTTAGACATAATGGGCAGGGGAAGCATGGAATAAAACATAAGGAGAGACGAGGGCTCACAGATACACAGAGGGGCACACAGGGGGTAAGAGCCATGAAGGGAGAACACTTAGGGAACAACACAACAGGGCAACTCAGAAAACATGGCCTAAGCAAGGAACAAAATACAAACATACAAGGAAACTAAGAACACTGGGCCAACATGGCCCAGAACCATGACATTATCATTCAGAAATACTGCTGGCGAGTAATGACTCCTGTCAGCATCTTAAGCACAACGTGCTGTTATTTTCCTCTGACCTTCTAAGCACACCAAAGCTTTAAAGGTAGCGCTTGCCCCCCAACCCAAAGTTCATATGTTGATCTTCTTAAATGCAGAAACTGGATGAGCTTCATATGAAAATGATGAGAAAGTCAAAACTGATGTAGCTGTTGCTAAATATAATAAAGCCACTGCTTATTCATATGATTTTGTATTTACAAATATTTGCCACTAATGCAGAGCGGAATTTCATCTATTCTAATTCACACATGAAAATAGTCAACTAATCTCTCCACTGTTATCAACCGTCATTAGAAAGAGTGTCATTTGCAGCTGCCAAACGTGTATCATGAATGCCTTTAATTTAATTGACTAATTAAAGTCGAGTCTCGTGGAATAAGATCTCTTCTGCTAATGAATAAGCTTCAAATAGCTCAATTAAATCAAACTGACACAGCTCGAGTCTCGTTGGTATTTACCTACTGTATGTCCTCTAGATAAAAACAGCTCTCTCACTTTTTTTTTAAGTTAATGCGTTCATTTTTCCGATCAGCAAACATTTTCCCATTCGTGCTTGCATTCAAGATGCTCTAACAGGACGACTTCAAAATGCTTCTTGGCCTCGATTACTGTAGCTCAGCTGACACAGGCCAACTCATATGGCAACAGCTACAGTTAATTTACTCGTGAATCTTTCTCTTCGGAGCACTTTGTAGAACTTGTGATCCCTCCACGCGCCCCCACCCGTACTTCACCATCATCATGCACAAAGCCCTTAGATCACCACTGCAGACAAGCCAGGGGCACGCACAAACAGGGGAGTTTCTGCTTCTCTAATTAATAAACAGCAAAGCTTCAAAGCCACGGTCTTGTCATGAAGCCGCCCACAAAAAAGTGGTGTGAGGAAATTCCCACTAAGTCACTTCATATAGTTAGATCATGGCAACTTAGCTTGTGGATAAATTATTTCAGCATGGTGTAGCACTGAAAGATATGCATCTCATTGATCTCCTTTCAAGAGCTATTAAAACAAATATGATAAAAAATGCTTTAAACCATGATTTATTGCATTTTGTTTTAGTGAGTGTTTATTGGGTGTACATGTTCTCTGTAAACAACTAAAATAGTTCACGTTGCCTCGATTGTTACTCAAATTAACAACTTTGCCAACACTATCATTTCACACTATCATTTCATGGTGATTATATATGTGGCATATGTGGCAAAATATCTTGTTTTCCTTCTGTGAGGGCAATCTTGGTATCCTTTACCTCTTTTTCCTTTTTTAGGTTAATTCTGAAGCTCCGTCTTCATAAATGCCAGCTATGCTGTGCTTCTGTGTATTCCTATTCTAATAGTGCCTTTCACTTGAAGGCGTTTCTACTCACTGCCTGCTGCAGACCGGATTAAATATTGTCCACCCTGTGTGTGGTTTGCACTGAGATGGTCGGCAGAAAAAAAACTCTAACCATTGCCTCAGGAAAAATTTCAAGAGCAGAACATACAGCGAGTATTCATAGTCTGTCATCGAAGACTTGGTTGCTGCGGTGCAGTACTAGGCATGTTTTTCAGCACTCACATAACCCTAACCCATGTACAGACAGAATCTTTCCCTCATAATGCTAACATGACTATTTTTCTCCTTGTCTTCTCTTCTCCTTATTTATGCTGACTGATTTTGCAAGTTGTGCAGACGCTTTCCAGATTTCCAATTTTTCAGTGTCACCATTTTCTTTCTGAGCTGAGTCATTTAAAAGCATATGGTAATAAATTCGTAACTGCCTCTGATGGTGTAATTTGATCTGATCAGATGAATCTCACTATTGCCATTCATATGGGAGCAACACATTCCTCTCCCCTGAATTTTGTTTTTGCTCCTTAACCCAACCGTATTAAATCCAATGACTTTCACCCCAAGGCAACAGGCAGCACAGCATCCAAAGAATGCCAGGGGAGCTGGCTTAATGGCACCGACATTAAAAACAGCCAGCATCTGGTCTCCTGTGCACAGACACTTATGTTTGAGCTTCTCTCCAGTCTAACCAGCGGCGCCTCGGGCTCTTGGACTAACAACGAATCCGCTAGAGGTGCTGATAGAGTTGATGTTAAGCATAATTGACCAAACCTTTTCTTGCGCTGTGATGAGTTTACTTTCACAGCGGGTCATAAATGACCAATTAATCCATTTAGGGAGAAACTAACATCTGGATGTGTTGATGTGTAGTTTTCCCCTTTTACCGGTTATGTTTTCAATCTGTTCTTGGTAGTTTTCCTGCAAAGAAATGCGCTTAATTTACCTGTTAAAACAAAGCTATCAAATTGCATATAAAGCATGCATTTTTGTTTGGATTTAGGGCAGCCTTATATGAAACCATGACATGCGCACACACACAGCAAAAAGTAAAACATTAAAAAAATAAATGAAAATGAAATTAAGGAATTTTCCACATCAAGTTTTCACGGATGTTTTTCCGTATTTTGTAACCACCCATTGAATTTACCATTTACCGTTTATGGAAATGCCCTTAACTTCCATAAAACAGGGTGATGTAGTGGCAGAAAATGACCAGGACATTTTCCATTTACTTACAGCTTGCTTTCTTTTTCACAGTGTGATAAGCAGCACTATATCTCAGACTGCTGAATGCCTTGTTATACTAGGCTGTGGGCTGTGTGTCACACGTGTCAGCACCAGCTAAAGTTTGCACAGTGTTGGAGACACTTGTTTACAATCCCCAAGATTCTCTGAAAGTCTGAATAAGGTGTTCCCAAAGTAGGGCTGTTGAGAAAAAAAAAGAGAGATGTTGTAATGGAGGGAAATAAAGAAAAAAACTGGGGAAAGAAACAGATGGTGAGACACAGACAGGGTAAAAAAAGGAAGTAGAACAAAGAAACAATTATTTAAATGTTGACAAGATCAGGAGCAGAAGTGAAGAGGAATTAAGTGAAAGAAAGAACGACAGCTAACAGGGAGAAAATATGAGATGACAGGAGGAAAAGGACTGAGTGACCGACTGCAGGGATTTCCAAATGTCCCACCAGATGTTCCCAGATGCAAATTCTTCTCTTCCAAAATGACTCCACATTAACCTGACAGTATTGTTACAGATGTGGTTCTATTGGCTGCCCCTCTGATTTACACCCAGGCAGCAAACAGACTGGCCATGCCTCCCAGGACCCCTTCAAACCAAACGCCACCGCAGGGAGGGAGGGAGCAGCAGTAGAAGTAGCAAGCTGGGCGTAGTGGAAAAAGATTGCAAGGGAAGCAGACACCATATTGTGCCATATAATAACTCTATTCCAGTCATCTGGCCTTGGGAGGGAAGTCAAATGTTTCTCTGACTGGATGGATGGCAGAATAACCCGGAGCTTAAATTTTCCATATTCTGGATTTAGTCACCATTTTCCCTCTTTATTCTCTATCGCTGTCTTCTCTCAGCTCACAACAAGCTGTAGAAAATGCTGGCAGGAGACAAAAAGATTTAATCAATACCAACATAAGGCCTTGACTGAAAAGGGAGCGAAAGGAAGTCTCAGTTTAGGTGCTTTCGCCTTGAGCGCAAATTGCGTTGAAACCCAATGACTGTAAGTGACAGGGAGGCAAGAATCCACGCAATTCAGGGAAAAGCAGCAGAACAGAAATTGAGAGTGTCACCCTCCTAGTGTGTGCAGGATGGCTTCGTTTACAGTATGAACACAGCTTCAAGGGTGACAATGTCTGGATAGTGAAACTGTAGGAAAAAAAATGACTGTAATCATTACCAGGCATGTGTAATTTTAAGGATAATGTTCATTCCTCATCTGCAGACTTTTATTGTCATCATCTGTGGATCTCTCAGCCAAGTTTAAAGACTGTAATGTGTGGCCAGGAATAAGACTTTGAAGCTTGCCTGCTTGTGCACATGTAGAGATCTTGGTAGAATTAGACTAAGACGCTAGTCTCCTGATATTGGATTTTCATTAGGATCAGGATCTTTTTCATTCACCTCTGAAATCTGGAGCAAACAATTGTGGAAAGTTTTGTTCATGGGCACCATGTTTCATCTTCGGTTGGTCACTCTGATGCTGCAAAGTAAGTGGAAATTAAATGCCTAATGCAAGGACATGTTAACTATAAAGACCCATTCAAGATTGGTGACACACACAAAAGTAACTGCTTTTGTACTGTTACAGCTTTCACTGTAGATGTTGTGTTTCGTAACCATGGAGCGTGAGGGCAAGGCTGGACTGGAGGCGTGAGTGTATCTTGGTTCGTCATTACCACAGATTTAATGATAAAACAGTAGAGGAGCTTAGAGATTGTTAGATGACTAAAAGGGAGATGCTTCCACAGCTTAAAAAGACTTACCCTTAACCCTTTTAGACCTACCATAGAACCAAGTCAACCAGGGCTTATCTTTATATTTTTACATGCTGTAGTGCCATTTTTGGGAGTATTTCAAGTTGCTATACATGAATGCAACCGTTATATGACAAATTTTAATAATACAATATGGATTTAGTCCATAGTAACTATATAAATTTTAAAAAAGTGCAATACATTGTTTTTGGGTTTTTTTTCACATATTTCTAGTTAGAGAAATGTCAGAGGTATATCCCTCAAAACTGTAAATGCAAAAAAATTGCACAAAATAGTTCCCAACCACAGGAAATTTATTTTGAGTGTCTTCATAGTTTTACTTTTGAGATACACCAATTTTTATATACTGTAGGAAAACCAAAATAAATATTATAATGCAAATTTGCAAAAAAAACAACAAAAAAAACCAGCATGTGCATCAAAATAAATTATTTCCAACAGTGTAACACAAACTACACAGAAATACATAAAATCAAACATGAATTTTAAAAACATCAGCAAACTTTGTAAATGCCCTATGGGAAAAATCAACATTTTCCGCGAAAATGATGTCACTTCCGGCTTCGGGCAGGTAATGGCAGATCGTGCTGATGTTTATTCCAATGTAGGAAGTGCTATGAACAGCTGATCGGATCGGCAAAGCGTGTTTCTTGAATATTATATTTTTGTTGCTGCAAGTGCTTTTAACGTAATTTTTGCAAAGCCTTATGTGGGAGGAAACCCATTGTGCTACCTTATGTGGTTGCAATTCTACAGGGCTTTAAAAATAGTTAGGCAAAACGATCGGCCACAAAGGGTCAATTCACGTTTTGACTTCTCCTATTCCAGCACTGATGCACAGGTTTTGTCTGAGTGGCCACGCCTACAAATCAAGGGAAGACTGCAGATGAGCACCTCAAACCCTGGTATAAATGGCTACAGTTGGCATGTGCAACAACCAGTGCCGTGGGCATTAATTGTTGAAGGAGGAAAGAGGAGTCGTCTTTAACACTACCTAGCAAGTTTTCTTGCTACTGTGGAGATAAGGGAGAGATTTAAAGTGCTGAAGTACCCTAAAAGTTTTAGAAGCAGATTTGGGATTGAAAGAAAAAACTGAAGGTGAAAAGGATAACCGAGTAAAGACCCTTTCTGGAAACTAATGTGCTGATTCTGAGAAAATTGAACTTTTTTGGCCAAAGCAATATTTGAAATAGCGTGATTTCTGATCTCATGATGTCAACAAAATATCAGATAATCATATCTTGGTATTCCTAGCATCAAGACCGATGTGGTCAGGTGACATTTTATTTTATTTTATTTTTTTTAACCAGAAGTTAGTTATCATATCCTTTTCAGATTCATTGCGGAAAACCCATTTAGAGTGGAGGAAATTTACAGTGACCAGTAAGGTTAATAACTTTAACAGTAGCCAGTTTGACTTGCGACCCCAAAGTTAATTTTTACTTCCCTGTTCTAACAGCTGACACTTTCAATCATTTGCAGGTGATAGGGCACAGGTTAGTGAATGAAAGTGTGCAAAAAATGGTCAAGTGCGTCTGGCCAGCTTGCACAGGCCACAGCAATCGAAGCCAAATGTGGTGCTTTGTTGTGGTCACAGATTCATCAATCTGGCTGGCCTAGCTTCTCAGTGGCCAACATTTGGCTGTACTTGTCCTGGCAGCTCCCAAGGTGTAAATGTGGAATAGAACTCAACTAAAACTAAAAAAGAATAAATAAATAAAGGAAAAAGAAACTGCTCAGTTGACTTTCACTGGATTATTAATAGTGTGAAGCAAATGGCTCTAAATTTGGTTGGAACCTCGAATGTACTTCCCACGCTGTGTCACGATGTTGTTCTTTTTTTCTTTTTTTTCAAATCTTGTAATAAATCCCAAATGTTTTACCGAAGCACGACTATAAAAATATATCATCTGTTAAATTCTAAATTTATTACTTTTTCTCTTTTTATTTTTGTCTGCGACCAAACGAATCTGATTGCTGAGTGCTGAAGCTCACTAAATTCCAAGTCTTTCATTGCGGGATCAGCTACAGAAGAGCAATAAATTCAGGAATACAAAGTAACACCAATTATTCCCCATCATTAACCGACGCTAAGACAAAGTACTAACACATGTTTTCCCTCTTAGCCTCTCTGTTTTGCAACTTAAGCTTGACCACAAGCAACTGCACTCTACCAGTATCATGGGAAGACGTGTGTGTTTGTGTGTATGCGTCTGTGGGAAGCATCCGCTCCATACTCTTCTCTGCTCATCCCCTTCTCATTCATTTTATCCTTCTTTCCTCTTGAAGTTATTCTCTCTTTTCTCCAACTCCCCATCGCAGCCCGGGGCTCCTTCTAATCGTCCTCTGCTGTGCTGATTGGACTTTTCATTAGTCAACTCCCAAAGGCTTAGTGTGACCTCCTCTGGGTCACTGCATACTGATTATACCATTTCTTTTTTTTAACATCTTCTTTATCAACTCCTTGAAGAAAGCATGGAATGACACTGACGTGATGTATCCTGTCAGTTTGGAAAACCGAACCAGTCTGGCATATCGAGGTGTGCTGCGGAGCTTTTAAAGCTCTTTCGTTAATCGCCCCAACTCTCAGTTTTTATTGTTAATAGAATGTTGGCAGTTTGGAAGGGAGGTACATGCAGTTGTAAAACTCCACGAATTACTGCAAGAGAAAAAAAGATTAAAACTGGTCTCTGCCATGTCTGAGATTTCTTTGGATGGTTAGAGCTGTCTCTGCATATTTGTTGCGTGACGCAAAAACCTTATTGGATCTTAAGCATTACCTACCACCCATGACATGTCCTTGGAAGTCAACAAACCACCTATAACTCAGTTGCTGAAGGGATTTTAATGATGCGGCTATGCCACAGGCTGCCAGCACTGCTTACAAAATCTGACGGGTTGTGTCTAAGATGTGTACTGGAATCAGAGTGATGTGAGTGTGTGCGAATGTGTGTGTGTAAGCATTGCTTTGGGGGTAGACATGTTTTTGCCATCTGACTAACCATGACCCCGTACAAATGAAGCCATAAGTCTCCCACCCCTCCAATCACACACTCTCACACATACTGAGTCTCATCTCTGTTCCTCCAACCCTGGCACGCTCTACAAGCTGGAACAGATTACTCTCCTGTGTGCTTGTTCTGACTCTGATTGCTGATACATCCAGATAGGTTTTCAAGTGGCCTCCTGTGTGCACAGTACCTCATGGGATAGGGCCCAGCGCACTACACATGGGGACTATTACCCAAGCCAACAGAGGCCTGCATGTGGCATGCCGCCCCTCCAGATTTGGCAGACATGGCCCTCATCCTCTCCACAACCCTCTAAACACCCATTTCCACCCCCAATCATTACAGTTAATCACAGTGATAGTTTTGTCCATGCTCTCTTTCTCCCTGCAGTGGAGTGGTCATTCTGTTCTATCTATCTAGGCGAGCATCGGTGGCTGAGCTTGTAGTCAGTGGGTTCAGCACTAACTACACACAAAGACACACACACACATCCAGCTATTTACAAAAATGCCCTGTAAAATTTCCAGCATGACAAAATCGAGGGGTTACTTCAGCTGCAGCATGTGAGATGCTACCAGCAGCTGTAAGTAAAGTCGATACCGACAGAAAAAAATTAAATGTGTTGCGATGCCTTTATTGGGAGCACAGCTTGTTTCGACAAAAGGTGTTCTCCTCTGAGAATAAGCCTGATTATTAAAGGAGAAACTGGAGGACTGTGAGGCGGAGATAACACGCGCCGAAGAAGATTGTGTTATTCGTCATTATTCTCGGCGTTGGCATGTGACTGTGAAGTGGTGCATCTTTGTTTTGTCTTCGGCTTTTTTATGAGAAGTGGGAAAGCAAGTGTAGGATATGTGTTTGGAGGCAGCAAGACACTGGATGCACTTGTAACCGGCTGCATGTTTTGTAAACAGAATTTCAATCAAACATTCAGTGGGGACAAATGGTTTGAGTGTTTAAGTGCGCCGTCCTTGGAACGGATTCTTAGGATATCAACAGAAGGCTGCTGTAAAAGTGCAATCAAAGGGAAACAATAACTGCTCGAACAATCTGAGGAACCTTGAGAGACTTTAAGTCTATGCAGCAGGTGATTAATAGAAGAACATATGTGAATTCGTATGGAGGTAAAACACAGGTGATGATTTATGACGAGCAAATACACTTCTGATGTTCTTCTCTGCAGTGATTTCAAATGCACGCTTGCACAGACGGCGAGTTTCAGTTTTTCCAGCTGCAACTTAGGTATTAGCTGCGAGTCGGGGATAGAAAGCCGAGGCAAAGGCTTAACCGGTGAAAGAAGTTACGAATGAGACTTGGAAGTTAATTGCCGAGGATGCAGACTCAGAGCTCCGGTAATCACGAAAGTGCCTTTGTTCTGGGTTTTATCTGTGTTGGGATGGCGAAAAATAATGCTGCAGCAAAACGCACTGTAAACAGTTCCTCAGCTGGCGGGGCCGTGTCAACTTTGATAAAGTGACGAGAGCAAATGGCAAAAAGAAATTAACATAATCATAACTTCCAACCTCCCAAAGCACACTGTAATTTATATCCACTGTAACACAACCAATTAGCTCTACTGTTACATTAAAAATTCCACATTACACTCATGCCATCCGTTGTACTTTTTCTCCCTTGCACCTCTAATGCTGCTTGCCTTGATGTATTACTGTTGAATCGGTGTCACAGGTTGCTATTTGCGACTGCCAAGTCGTCACCTCTCAGAGTGTTCTCTTGGCAGACCTTGTTGTATATGTAGTGAGAGAAGCCGTTAAAATCCAGGGGAGGCTAGCAGTGCATTAGTCAGAATGATAATGGAAAATGTTTAAATGCCTGGATAAATTCTTTATTTGACTAAGCGTGCACTGCAGAATGACTGAATTCCACTTATTTGCACAATTGAATATAAACAGACAGAATTTAAACACCTCAGTTTAATACTTTTTTATTATCTTCTGGAACGCACCGGCTCGACTTTAAGGCTTTCTCAGAAACAACAAATAGGTGCAAGGCATCACTGTGTGAACGGCAAAGCAACCTTGAGGGAAGCAGTCATCGCGCATGCATTTGTACACCACAAAAACCTTGAGCATTAAATATAACTCATGAATACAGAGGTGGCATGTCATTTGTTATTTCTATACCTTCTGTAAAAGTTGTTAGGGCTCTCATTTTGAAAGGAGCCCCTGCACGGTGTTTCATTTTAAGTTCAATCTCGTTCAAGTGGGCGTTGTTGTGAAATGCACTCGCGACTCCAGAGAAAAAAATGTTATTCTGTGATCTCGGTGAGCATTTCCTCACATAACTCAGTGATGGAGGTCTGTGAAAGTCAGACAAAAGTCAGACAGAAAGCTTTGCAGAACAATTGGCCTGTGTTCTCAGAGGAAGACTGGCCCATTTAAAATCATCACTTTGTTTTGCTCGAGATTCGGGGTTACAGTGCTGCCTGTGACCTCACCCGTCACCATTTAGCTGACAGCCACAGTATGGTAACCTTGTTAGATTCAGGGCTGAAATGGCTCTTCCCTCATAGATAACAATCAGTGTGTCTGTGAACTTCGATATGACATAAATATGAACAAAACTGCAGCTCCATAGCAAAGCCTACACTGGAGAACATCAAGCATGGGAAGTTTCATAGGGCAGTTCCCTGTCATAAAATCTTGTTATGTCTGAGGGAATTTCTTTGGCAATGTCTCAAGCCACTTCAGAAAATGACAGAGTGGAAGATTTTTTTTTTCTCCCCTTCGCTTTGAGCATTTTTTTTGTTTTTTACAAAACAACTTTGTCTTGTGTCACTGATATGCTCTGCTGGTCCTCTAAACATCACTCACTGCAGATTTCCTGTAGGAATTGAAAACAGCTGCTCTTTCTGTCTGTTGGGGGCAAAACCGACTGTTCTTTTTCACCTTTGTTACAATTTGTAAAGTTCAGCTGGGGGGCTGTGGACGTGGCGTGGCATCACTCTGTGATCTGTCACAATCACATAATCCAAACTGTGAGCAATTAAAAGGCAAGACAGGTCAAAACAATGGGTCAAGTCCTCCACTCTAAAAAGAAAAAGAGAAAATGAAGGGCCATTTGCAGCATAGTTATGGATGTTTGGATGTTTGGATGAACATACATTTGTGCAAAGCTCTGACTCACTATGTATTTATAACACATAAAGCTCTTTTTTAACACTGCATACTGCACTGCTTGAACTTGACATGTTCTTTCAGAATTACATCATAAACTATCTTTAAGTACATCAAGGACTTCTCCCACCATTTTAGACAAAAGGGTGCTTTTAGCTTAATGTGCAGCTCTTGATGCACTGTGCTAGAGAACTGGGATGAGCATTATGGATGAAAACCACAAAAAACTTTGGCCCACACTGCAGATGCTAAAGAAGGGCTTCATCATTCAGGTCATAGATCAAACTGACAGGAAGCCTGAAGCAGCAGTGTCTTGAGAGAGATTAAAAAACACATATTTTTTTAGCGTTGAACCATGCCAGATTAATTTAAACAATCTCTAGGTATGACTCAGACCCAACTAACTTTCTTTCAGCCGCTGCCTTCCAGCTCTGCAGCTCTGTTTATCGTCAATAGGCATGGTAATGTGATATACAGCACCTCAGCAACAGCTGACATGCTATCAGCAATGCCATAAATTTCAAAGAAAATCAGCTAGTTGAACACAGGTTTGACTCCGGTGAAATTCCCTGCTGCTGATGCTGAGAAAGCCTGATTTATTGATGACTTCTTGTGTGGCATTCATTTCGGCTTGAGAAAAAAAAATCAAATCAATAAGACTTAGTCCTAAGTGGGAATAAGAGGGCGCATATGCCTGGCTAGTATACAAGAAAACTTTGCATTAGTCGAGCGGAAACACACAATAGAGAAATAGTAAACAGCCAAACAGACGATAGAAAACAGCAGTCCAATGGGGCTGATTGAATGGAATGGGGGGAAAAAGCATTCAAAATAATAAAATAAAGATTTCCCTCCAGCTCAGCTAATGGGAGCAGCACATATTTTCTTTGGAAAACAAAAGAAGATTTGTGAAAAAATATGTAGCTGAGCCCAATAAATGTCCACACATACTTATGATGTTTTGTGACAAGAGCTTACTGGAACAAATAAAGGGACAGGCCACGCAAATTCAGACAATCTGTCCTCATTTGTTATCAAGGAAATATGCAGAGGGAAAAATGACATTGTGAAAAACACAAACATCTTTTTAATTTTTTAATACAGCAATAGTATGCATGGTAAATTAGATCTAATGAGTGATTGTGCTTGAGAACGTTCATTCTGCACATAAAAAAATATATTTTTACACTAAAATTGTACAGGGGCACTGATCTGGTCGTGAATGTGTATAAATGGGTGTAAAAGAGGGAAAGCTGAGAAACAATCTACAAATTTCAACCTAATATATAAGGAACACAACAAAAGCATAAAAATTCTGCTTCTACCTGCTGAAGCCACAAATACTGCAGCTCATTATGAGTTTACTTACTTTGCACCGCCTGCTGTTCTCACATATAACAGCGCTGCTCTGGGTTAGGACGTTTTTTTGCTGCAGCACTCAACAGACTAAACCCAGAAATGTGTTAAATTCCCTAAGAGTCAAAGTATAGCAGGAAGAGGATTAGCCAGAGGTGGATAGAGAAAAGCTATTGATGACTTATAAGCAGGAAGTAAATGTCTTATTCTGTAAATCAATGCCGGGCCATGTGGCGTTAATGCTGCTGGTGCTTCAGTATCCTTTATACTGGTGGGAGTGACACCTGCAGTCTGTCTCGGATCATTTCCTGTGGCCAAACTTGTACACGGCATCAAATTTTCTTCAAGCCACATGACCTCAGAGTTAAGCATGAACCAAGAAACAGTAACTAGATATTGCTGTACGCCGACACTATTTGAGGAAACACTACACCGCAGTTGTAATTCACCTCCCGTTGAAATGAATCAGCCACAAAATGCAACTCTTGCAGCGACATCTCCTCCTACTCATTTTCTTGCTAATGAGAGGGAAATATTGGGTCTATGTTGATTTCTTGTGGGATCCAAATGACTTCATTTTCCTTCCAAATTGACCTAAGAACAACAGCGACATTTACTGGGGATATTTTCTCAGTCAAACCACGACTGTAAGACCACAAACAAATGTGTTATTGGAAAGAACGGCGGACAAACTGTATTCTGTTCTTTGTGTGTCTTACAGTAAAAGTCATCCACGCACGCAGCTTGTACACACATGCATATGTGTGCTTGGGCAAGGTTGGCGGAGTGCATATTTAAGCGTGGTCTGAATGTGCATATGTCAAATACACATACTAGAAAAATGGGGGAAAAAAAACTTTCTTTCAGCCAGAGAATAATTGGCCCCTAGAGTTTACCCTTGTGAGGTAAGACTTGGAGCTGACCAGCACTTGATGATCTACTAAGAGTAAGAAAAAAAATATCACTGGGATTTTTTCAGTCGTTATATTTTGCTGTAGTTACAAAGTTACAAAGTTCTAACGTATCCGTAACATTATCTGAAGCCATGAAAATCTTTTGTAAGAACTATGTTGATCTAAACCAATAAGCAGCACATTCTTCACATAATCACATCCCCCTGTATAAAAAAAAGCACCATTTGCACAATTAAAATATTTACAATGTTCACTTCATTTGTTTGCTACTCGCATGCTACTGTACATGTACCTAGATAATTCACAGTGTATTTTCAGTGAGAACATATAAGACATGATATTTGTCTGGTGTATACGCTATACATTAGCATAGCATCACAGACGATTTACAAGCACGTCAATCACTTCAACTCTTGCTCCACTAATCCTTCGCATGAGTTTGGCTGATTACTCTGTCAATGCCGGGGTTGGAAGTAAGATGCAACTTCCCTCTGTGATTTGCAGCACACGTGATTCATACTATCGATCCAACATCCTGATTAGAATTTTTAATTAATGAAGGAGGCTAATTGCCTAGAGAGAAGAATCCACACGACCCTGAACGAGTCTGATGATTTGTGTTGTGGCACTGAGCCTAAGTTAATTGCTCAGGCTGATTCGACGCGCTTTGCCAGAGATAATACGCTGTGCCATGTCTGAAAAACTGACCTCACCCCCTCCCTATGTAAAGCTCATATAAGTGAGTGAGGGAAAAGAGCCTCAGTGGTGTGACGTTAAGTCTACGGGATTTTGTGCTACAAACTAAGTAAAACATAAATACCCAGCTGTACTATGTATGTGCCGAATGTAGGGAAGAGTTTTTTTAGGAAAAGGAAGTAAGATTTGGGTTGGGAAATGGAAGAAGGCTTGCTTTGTGACACTCTAATACCTTGACAATAATCACAACTTTTCCCAGAACAGGGATAGGGCCACTAGGGGTATTTCCACTGCCTAAAGGCCTTCCATTAACTATTAATCTTCTCCTGGAGAGCAGTGGAGGAACCGTGGAGTCACAGCTGCCATCACACTGGTTCTATTTTTTTTCTTTTCTTACCCCCTGCTCCCCTCAGTTCCACTGTTTCCATTGGCAAACACTCCACAGCCATGTGGCAGACTAATTAATTTTAAATAAAATACATTGGTTATGCATAATTTATGTGTAAAGCCCTAAGCTACCGGTGTTAGACAAATACACAAACTCCATACTGGATTACCAGCCACTTGAGCTGAGGGGAACAATGTGGGTTCTTGGCGGTGTATTCAAATCGCATTTGTTAGGTTTCAGATGTCCAAACTAAACAAACATTTAAAGAACAAATATTAAAAGTGCCTGCTGTTTTCACAGATTGGGCTAGTAAGAGGTCCACACATATACGCACTGTAATAACTAACATTATCCATGGTAACCCCGGTGTGATTGTAGACTGTGGTATAAATAGGCTCTTGCGCACCAACTTCTCAAAGCTTTAAAACTAGATTCTTTTTAATGACCCATATGGGGCAACTATTGTGGTTGCAAAAAGACTACCAGCTGTGCAGAAGTCTTTGGAAAAATGACCCTGGGCTCTCTTGCTCTATGACCTCTTTTTCTAATGTTATTAGTTTCAAGTCACAGTGACTCCAACGTGAAATGTTCACAGATCACCAGTCTGATGCATCGCAACATTGCCATTGTAGAGGGATGATGAAACTGAGCACATTGTATGAAAATCAAAAGAATTTGAATTTATAATGAATCTTTTTCAAAACACATGTGTGCAACGATGCTCATGCAAAGTTTGCAAACATATATGCATACTGTGGTGAAGATATTCATGACAAAGGAGATATTGGAAAGTTTTGCAGATGTGCATCAAGGGTCAGGGTCCATTTACAGCTGTTTGATATTTGGGGTTGCAGGGGCCATTGCATATCATCAGGAAATTGATTATTACAAATGCCACCAAGAAGGTGACCCTTCTGAGCGGTGACCCCTCTGTCAGAACATGAATATCCTTCAGTGGTCCAGCTGTTGGCTGACAACCTGAGGGATAGCCTGAAGGAGGAGGAGGAGGAGGAAAGACAGCCTCGGTGTAACCACTGCCTCAGCAGGCATATGATGTACACTCACTCTTGGCTGCCTTTCAAGATCTAGTTGGATTATCACTTATGTGCCTGGGCTCTGTTATAGAGATAGTAAGCCTTTGGGCTACATAAAAAATAAAACGAAATTATAAAGTATTGCGAGCTTAAAATAAAGTTCTTGTTTTTTTAAGTCAAAGTTTTTGAGAGAAGCTAAAAATGTTTACCAGAAAATGGGAAGGCTAAGTGCCTTTTGGCTTTAAAATGTGCTCTGTAAAGGCCAAAGGGTCATAAAGCTGTCACTGGTCACTGTCAAAGATATTGTTGGCTTAAGCCTCTGCCGGCCAGTAGTTTTGCCTCGGCTGTACCTGTTGACCTTCCGAAAAAGCAGCAGAGGACTTTGCTGAGGCTTGTACCCTGGCTTAGCAAAAAAAACCCAGAAACATAAGACGCTTCCGCCTCTACTCCATATTCGTCTCCTGCTTTTGGCATCTGAATTCGAAGCACTCTACACAAGGTTGGGATTTATAGCTAAGTGGAGCGAGGAGACTGGGAAAGCATGCATTTCAGCAAGAAATTAAAGGCACTTTTTAGATGGTTATTGTACATTTACCAAGAAAAATACAAGACGACTTTTACGAAGCCACAGACCAGACTGCGCAAATACAACTGCCGTGTACACATCACTCAAGGAATATCTGGCATGTGCTAGTTCAGTTAAGCACATTTTAGTATATTCTTTATTTCATTTTGAGGTGTGTTTTCTCACACCTGTTTCATTTTTAAGGCAGACCATGGCAAACTGATGTTCTGCTGCAGACAAGCATGGGAGGATTGTTTTTATGAAGTGGCCCACCCAAGGAAAGAAACAAACATATGCTGAGAGATCCTACGTTGTTTTGATTTGAGTGACACATAAAGAATGGCCATGTTCCACTGAGCTGTGGGCTGGGGAGTAGCGAGACGGGCAGAAAAAGGAGAAAAATCGAGGAGTATGAAATAGAAAGGAACATTCTCAAGCCGGCCTTGTTAATTGCACAGAATTGGAAACAGATGCACAGTCGCGGTGACGTTATCTGAGTAGACCTTGAAAGTCCTTCTGGTTTGAGGGGAAGGGGAATCTGCAGGACTTTTACAGGAGTGCAACGGGGGGAATCACAAAGAGAGATGACAGGGAAGATCAAAAGTTGCTGGGGAATTAGTCTTAGCGAAGGAGCAAAATAACAGATAGTGAGTGGTAGGACTAATAGCTGTGGCCTTGAGAGGAAAAAATACAAGAAAACACAAAAATCAAGGAAACTTACTGAGAGTAGTCACACTTTTGATTTATGAGCATTTTATCTCATCAGAGATTACCACTCCACCTGTCTCATTAAATTAAGCTTACACAGTTCATTATCGATTAATTAAAATGTCTCCAGGATGATGTCAGGGAAGCAAATGAAGTTGCATCTGAACCTCACAATCATCTCTCAGTGTAGGCACATCTCCTCCCACTTTATAGTCACTAACAGTTACCGACAGAAATAACACATTTGCAAGGAAATCAAACATTTATTTCAAATTGAGTTGCAAAATATGCTTGGACACATTTTTTATGAGTTTCCCTGCACAACAACCGACCGTGGCTTCTTAAACGGCGAAGGCCTTTCCCACAAACTGAAGCAAGAAAACTTGAAACATGTTTGGTCCGTGCCTGGACAATTTATCACATATGCATCCTCCGAGTCTGACCTTTATCTGCCAAAGGTTTTTGAGCTCAGCTTCTTAGGGAAGATACCTCCTGTGCCAGGTCTGTGTGATTTGCGATTAGCGGGTAGCTCTTAGAGCGATGGGGCCCCAGGGCCCTCAGTCTTATAATTACGATCCATCCCTGGAGAGGGACCCTAGAGTGACAGTAGCGTAGCTCCCATTTTTACCAGGTCAGATTCTCCGATTGAGCACATCTCATACCCTGCCAATGGCCCTTTCCTTTTTAAAGACCAATTCCCAAGGACCCTGGGACACAGGGACTAGCTCCACATTGCCACCAGGCATCTATTCTACAACCTACTTTAATGCTATGAGGCCACGACTATCAATCTGCTGCTACTGCTTTTTAAATAAGTATCAAATGCGTGACAATCTGGAGGATTTTCATTTTTGTTTTCCCTTAATCCTTCGAGAATAAGACTCTACCAATTCCTCCTTCGCTGTGTGACAATACAGGCGGAATGTTTTATGTCTTACAAGCCAAATATTTGTTGTTCTGGTGATTTGCCCAAACCTGAAACACTCTGTGAAAGTAATACTGAGAAAAAAACAAAAGAATAAAACAAAAAGAGGAAAATGTAGAGCACAATAAATCTTGCAGTTAGGTGGAAATGTTAAACAGATGTGCTAAGATTTCTTTTTAGCACACATAAAGTTCCCACAATCAGTGGAAGAAAACAATGTTTCGCTGATGATCTAAACACTGATTACATCAAGAAATATATTCTGTAGATAATAAGATAATCCTGGAGCAACAATAACAAATATGATCTTTCAGAGGAGCGTTAAGTATGCTGTGTCAGCCCAGCAATGCAACCTGGGGATAGTTCCACATTTCTTTCTTTAAAATCTACTCCTGATTTTCTTCATATTGCTGTTCTTTTAAAAATAATAGAACATGTTTACATTAGAGGGATACATTTTATCCTATATTTATGCTATATTACACAGCATGTCAGCTTGTATAAACACTCTTTTCACTGTAAAATCATTACCTTTGGTCCACGAGGAGGCGAGGTATAATTGCTACAAATGTCCGCTAAAGTGGAGCATGCGTGTTTCTCGTGTCAGTTTAATAAATCATGGGGAAATCCAGCCCCTTAATTCCTTTCGTGTTACAACACAAAGGGATACAGGAACCTCAGCGGAATAATCCAAGCACCTGTTGGTTTCAACACCAAGTACACCCAGAGACAAATGTTTACTGATCACAATAGCCTTTGTTACATTAGAAATAAATTCTCTCTTGTTTGGAGATTACTGGATTCTGACCAGTTTCTCCCACAATAATAAATCACATTAAGACAAATTATCCAATCCAAGAACAACATAAGAAAAGCATGAGATAAAATGTGCCGAGGCCAAACTCTAATACTGTGCAGGTTTATGTGTAACCCAATCAAATTTCATTTGGATCTTACTGTCTGCGGAGCTGATTATTTCAGACAAATAAGTGCAGTGAAAGAGAAATAAATTGGTATCAGGTTGAGACAATAGGAAAACTATTTCTCAGGAGGTGAATTTAAGATGGATGGGATAAGTTGTCAACATCGTATATTGATATTAAACATAACTCAGTTACGTCTAAAAGAAAAAGGCTGAGCAAAGAATAGATCTTATTTTCCTTTCTTCTGGGCTGATTTGATGTATCGACTGGAGTTTAAAAGATTACGTTGGGAAAAATGACTCACTTCTCATTTAACTTGCCAGATTTGAGAATTATGAACACGACTGCATTTATTAGGGATTCTTTTTCTTTCTGCCTCCAGGGAAGTCAGTCTCCTTCTTTTGTTTGCTTGTTTGCTTTCATTTTCCCCCCTAACAACCTCAGAACTTAGATAAAAAATTGTATTCCTCAAACCATATCGACCCTGTACTGCATTAATTATTATGATGCTTGTGATTTAAATGTTTCTGGTGCCGCTTTTGTGTGATCTCAGCACTACCACACATCAAACAGAAAATTGTTTCATCAATTTTCCATGAAATCTGTCTTATGTTTGGAAATTTAATGATTTGGACTACAGGACATAATGAAGTTGTGTGGAAGTATTACTCAACGAGACTTTGTAGTAATGACCCAGAATCACTGTGTTATTATTTTAACTGTGTACTTGCAATAAGCTAATTATAATCTGACAGGTACAAGCAGCTGGTGATGTGTTTTAGGAATAAAATCGCCAATTTTTTATTAATTACACATCTGATTATGTAAAGTTAGTTAACAAATTGGTGGTATGTGTTAAAAAAGGACCAACAGATTCTACTGTATCAAACAGATGCTGGCAAAGTTATGGAGTCCTTTGACGGACTAAGCAGCGCTATTAATCAGCTTTTCAAAGGGAAACTTTTCTCCTTCTGTCCAACACTGACAGTCACTCAATAACTATGTCTGAATTGCTGAAACTTGCACTATATCTCACAAGAAAATCTGAGCATGATCAAAAGAACATGAATTTAATTTTAAGTCCCTTTTGTGGGCTGTTTGGAACAAGGGCAAGATAACGGGATCCTTAACTGCATGCCTACATGTTTCCTTATGCCCTGCATCCGTATCATTTTTCAGATGTGATAATATACCATAAAAAAGGGGCATTTTCAGATATTTATTTTAAATGCTTTTTTGTTATACATATCATATAGTCTTTCTTTAAGCTTTAAATGCACTGAAGTATATAGGCTCTGCTCTCAGGGGAAACTTACAAAGAAACAAAGAGTGACTGTGTCTGCAGTGCTGGGAGACAATGTGTGGCTTCTTGGCATCATTTGTCTCCAGAATGCCCAAGCATGTTGACAACATAGACTTAACCCCAGGAGCCGATGTCAAGCCGATGCCATTAATTTATGTCCAGGAGGAAGCCTCTTTGTCACTGATAGCAGCAGCTATCTGTCTTTTGTTGATACTCTGAGACAGGAGCTGCTGATTTGGTCAAAGTTGTTCAGTAGCTCTAGACTACACTTCTTATGAATTGTCAGTTCTACAAATGAGGAGTGTTGAGATACACAGGTATGCCTGATAACAAGGATATTTAATAATAAAATATTGATATTAATGCTGAGCATTGTAATAGACTAAGTGCTTTTTCTTTTGCATTATTCTTTATGGATACAGACCATCGCGTCACTTTTCTACTCTGTGTCTGCGTAGTTTACAAAAAACATATAAAGGAGAAAACAACATAATTCACGAGGTTAAAATTAATTTAAACAATAGTTTTATTGTTCATATGCTGCCATTCAGTAACAGCATTAGAAGTTGCATTTTGGAGCTTGGAAGTTTGGAATGCCTTTTTTAAATGTAATTTCTATAAGTAAGATTGATTCCATTTGGTCTTGAATAAGTGTTGCTTTAAATAAGATGTAATGCATTATCTGCACACAGGCCTTTGGATGCCACTTTACTCTCCTACAAGCTTCTAATCTTTCATTCTTCTCTGTCCCTACATGGTTTTCCAGTGTTCACATGGGCTGCACTGCCAGCTTTTATTCAACAAACAAATGTTTGCTGGGAAGTAAAACGAAGAGAAGGATCCAAGGATGCATTTTATGCAGTTAGTATGCTGAGATGTAAGATGCTTTACATATTCAAAGGCAGATGGTTGCAGTTTACCCCTTAAGAGTAGATTGACTCACAAATCTCCCTGCCCCTTCCCTGCGCATGTGTCTAGAGTGCTTGATGTTTCATGGCTCCACAGTGCAGCAGCTGACTATAGTGCATAACCCTATTTTATCCCTGCTATTTAGTCTATTTGAAAGGTATCAAAGTAGGGCAGAAACTGTGATGCAGCAAAATTCATTGCATGGCAACACATGCTTTGAAAACATAAATTTAAGCCATGAGTGATACAGGAAGCACTTTCAACCAAAGCTGTAAATCACCGCAGATAGCAACAGGATGATTGGGATTTCACCCTTGTCATTCGAATCTTTTGGCTAGTTTTTCCTGTCTGATTGAAGCTGGAAAGTCTTTGGTCACAGGTGTGCTTTTTATACACCTATATAAACTACAATCAAAAAACCCTCAAAATTCTTACCGTGCACAATTTGATGTACTTGATTGATATACATTCAGTTTATACCAAGCATATCTTCCTTAATGATTATTTGATTAAATAGACATTGTATTTTATATATTTTAGTTCCATTCCACTTCAAGTTATTGTTTCATGTTTAAAAGAGCTAATAACTTTAAAACTTATATTGTCAAACATTTTTTGTGTCTCCTCCAGTAGAGATTTCACCTGCAGTTTCCACATTGCAAACAGCACAAAATGCCCAAAATAGACGTCTCTCACCAGAGGATTCGCATCTCCTTATTAAACTCTTGGATTTATCCTTCACTAAACTTCAATATACCTTAGTCTATTATATTTGTTTCCACTGGGAACGAGCAACATCTGTTTCCTTTCCATACAACTCAAGTGAGTATCCCACCAGGCATTCACTCGAGTACCACCACTGAGGGACATCTGAAGCATGATTCTACAGACACGGCATCAGTTTTTAATCTGAGTTCCCATATACTTTCAGAAACTAGAACGGACTTTAGGTAAAGCAACTACAGTATGAGCACTGGAAAGAAAGCCAACGAGTCCTTACTATGTGCCAATGCATGTCAACATATCTCACTGGTGGAGAATCTGCCTTATTTAAGTGGAAAGAAAAAAGTGAACCTGGGAGTGAAGGAGAGTAAAAACACACAGTAGTAGGTCAGAGGCCATCAAGACGTGATGAATGAGCAAATAAATATGCGTCCGGGATCTGGGCCTCACGCGGCCGCATTCTGTTCCACATTCCGCTGTTGGAGCTCACGGTCACGGCAGGGTCCCTGCGCAAGTCTGCCAAAGGTTTAGACTGAAATTTGGAGCAGCTCAGCAAATAGAGGTGGAGAAATTACATGCTCCATGCTCGCCTGTAATCCCATGCTGTGATTCACACTGACTAAAAACCTGCGACCATGTTGTTCTGAACTGGGAGTGAATGCTCTTCTGTCTTATGCAAACCAGAAGTAGCTCAGTGCTACTCTCATGTGTCTCACAGGATTTAGATTTGACATCTTGAAAACAGTCTGAGTGTCAGTGTACACTTACAGTAGCTACTAGTTATTTGTGGCCCGTTTCAGCACGGACACACTTGTACAGCAGCTCATCTGTCATGTCTCTGTACAGCCTCTCAAATTCCACCTGGTGACAGATTAGACTTGCTGTCAAGAAAACTTTGGGTGATGGTGCCCTCTGTTGAAAACACTGTCGCTGCTTTACTGACAAAAATAAACATTTTCAGGCTAGCTTGGACGTGAAAAATCATTGCCACTGGTGTGCAGAGAAATGTTACTTGCTAATTTAATCAAAAAAGAGTTAATATTTACTCCAGTGTAAAGATTAGCGCTGATAACATGGCCTGGTTAAAAGTTGTTATGATGACAAACAGCTGCTCTGGGGGCCTTCGGCACATCAATAAATCGCTATGATATCCAGGAGCACTCTGCTTTGACCTCTGACCTCATTGCATTAGGGGTTATGCAGACAGGCAGCTTCTCCACTATATAGTCCAAAGCCACAAAATCTCTGCTTTTTTCCCCTAACTGTCTAACATCACTTATGACATTGGTTTCAAATGTAGCATCTGTGCCAAAATGGAGAACTGGCAGATTGTGTAATTTACCAGTACCATAAAATATCACATGGTAGATTAAGCTCCCATGTTTGTGCCAGATGCCACATGCGTTCTGCAAGATCTTTAATGGCTTTATTCCCATTAAGGATAAAGGAAAGGGAAGAAGAATACATTCTTTATATGAATACTACCAGCTTGTTTACTATACTTATCTGCATGAAGACTCTTCATTTTTCACTTTGACTTAGAGAAGGCAAAGGGGAGAAACCTCCCTGTCTGGTCAGTCTCCAGTCTTTCCTGACCTGGCACTGTCACGTAGTAAAAGGCTGCCAGAGTCCCCACGAGTGCTAATGTAGGTGAGGAAGTGCCTGAGGAGGGCTGGGCAAAAGAACATGCCAAGAGATTATCAGGTCATCTGAAGCATTTTGCAAACTCATAGAGAGGTGAGAAAAGTAGGTGGCATCGATCCACATGAAGAGAAATAGGGAATATACAACCTGCCTACACCGGCTGTTGTTCTGCTCTGGCTAGCTACCTCTGAGGGAAAGCAGTGTTGTATAGGAACCTGTATTCAACAAGTTTAGACCTCCAGTTATGACAATTTGGAAGACGCTTGTAATTTTCTTTAAATGGCTAAAAACCTTTACTGAAGAAAAACAATTGGAAAAAATGTCATTTTATATGGGGTGGAAATATCCAATCAATGTCACTACACCTAAAACTGAACTGTAGAAAAACAGATGTTGATGTTGTTTCCACGTAAAACAGAGTTTGTGCTAGACCATCTGTTAGAAAGTGAGAAATATAGATCAGATTATAGCAAAAAGGAATCAAATGCATTTGTCCTTTTTTATTATCAGAACTAATATGGTTAGTACATGGTTGAGAAAAGACATATAACTTATTTTCCTCGTCTTTCCTGACTTCTTTTGTTCACTAGCATTAAAAGAGACTGTTTTCAAAGAAAGGCTTTCAAGCAATTAAAAGTTTTGAACATCTAAATTCTCTTTTATTTGTTACTTAATGAACTTAACGGACTCTTTACCCCTTCTCTTTGTGCGACGTAAGGATCAAAAAGTCAGGGAAACTTTTTTTGTCTATGAAGCTGTTACCTCAATAGATTAAATGGTGGATACAGAGTTGTGAGGTTATGAGTTCAAATTGCCATTGAGACTTTATTTTTTCTCATTAAACTTTCTTATTTGTGTATTTTGTTTTATTCTAATAGACAGTAGAAAGCAGTTCTTGAACATTCTAGGTGATATTTAACAAGTGCCTCAAACTAACATCTGCAACATTGTTTCAACTTGGATTTGGATTGATTTTTCAGCGTCACTAGATGTCGAGATACGACCACAACCTTGACATGTTTAGTGGGTTCTCAACCCCCCACTGACCCCCTGCTGGAGAAATGCATACCTGAAGTCCAGCCCATAGCATTTTACACATTTTGTATTATGCAATGCTGCTGGATTTTATATCCATTTGGGAAAAAAGCAAAGTTTTCTCTGCTAAATGGTTTTTGTTACATGCTGTGGTTTATAGCACACTTTCAAAATTAATTTTCTTGCTGTATTGATTGTACAGACTTGACTGCCATTGTTAAGTTTATACAATCCTATTTATTTAACTTTTCAACAATCAGCCAAGATTAAAGTTCACATCAATCATTTTTAAGAAATTCAAGAAATATCGATTTCAAATTATATTTGAATAATTTTTCGAATTACTTTGTCGGCACAGATGCCACCAATGCTCATATTTCATTTCTGATTGAGACTCTACTCAGCTGAATATTTCAGGCCTCTCCAAACTTCTGCAATGTCAAATTCAGCTCAAACTGAACTTTACAGATGAAGATGCTGATTGTTGATAGATATTATTTAAACATGGTGCCTAACAAAAGTGCCGAGTCAAACATTCTCACGTCAGCAGATTGCTCCGATAATGTCAAAAAGTTTTTCAGTGGGGGGGAATGAAATATCCTGAACGAGGAGGAAAGCAAATTGGAAAGACATGAAAGAATTTGCAAAGCCTTTGACTTTCAAATGAATGAGATATAGCAGATATGTAGACCTGTTTTATTTAAGAACGTGCCAGTGCAATGTTAAATAGCTCCCCTGCTAACCTGTTAAACTCCTGGCCAGAAATATGATTTACACAACCCCCTCTCCTTTCCACTATCCATTCTCTTGGAGATATAATCCTGAATACCTAAATATGCTATCAATTTGTTGAGAGGTTGTTCCTGTCTGTGCTTTTGGAAAGGGTTTTGTGGGTGGCAGACAGGCAAGCAAGGAAAAAAAGGAAGGGGAAACAGTGTATTTTGGTCTTGGATAGCAGAGCAGTAGTTAGGAAGTAGCTACAAGCAGCTGACTCTCCCAGAAGTAATGAACTGGGTTCTCTTTTTTTTTCCTTCTTTTGCTCGGAAGCGTTTGTTGCCAATTTGGTGGTGCCTGTGGGATGCAGGTTTTTTTCTCCCCTCTTCTATTTTTCTCCTCTCCATCTCAAAGTGAAATCACCTGGGATGTAATTAATTAATTAGAATCAGTGCGCCGAGCTGAGGAGTGGGGGCGGTGGGCACATGTGTTTTCGTTGTACGCTGTGGTCGATGTGTTCTGGGTGATTGGGATTAATAACAGGGGGCCAATTTGAACTGGGAATCAGGGTGCTTAATAGAGGGAGGTTTGAATGGGAGGTTGGGGGAAGTAGAGGAGGAAACAAGGGAGAGATCAGAGTGCACAGACCCCCCAGCCACTGAAACAAAGGGACCTTTGTAAGAGGGCACATTACAGTATGCACATTACTATAGGACACAAGATCCCAGTCGTGCCTGCAGTAATCACACAACATAATCTAAGGCAGCAGTCTCTGTTTGACTTGAGTAAATATGCCATTACTGTATTTACATGGTTCACTGTGTAGGGAATCTGCCGTTTCCATTGTGATGGATACATATTTTTTGACTGTAAAAAGTCATCTGAGACTACTCGGCACTCCATCACCCCTCTTGTGTGTTAATTCACCCTGCAAAACTAAAGTGAGAAGAGGTGGAGATGGCTGTGGGCTATACCATGCTATCAAAATGCTAATACAGTCACAGTCACAGCCCTGCTGCAACATGACCTACAAGTCTGGATTTTTAGATCTTTTCATAAAAGGAAGTTTTGTGGAAGTGAGGGGACAGATACTAAACATCTGGTTTAAAACCGCTCAATCAATTGCTCTAAAATCCTGAAATTGCTACTTTTGGCTATGCAATCAGCGCTGTGGTCAGTGGGTTGATGGCACAACGATGTAATAAGCTCTAGCTAAGATCTGGCTTTGACAACATAACTCGGGTGGATACTGTTGCAGATAAACAGTGTTTTCAAACTTAATTCTTGGACTCGAGAACATTTTCCCTTAAAGTTTTCTGTGTGTAACAGCAGTTGGTACCCAACAGGCACTAGAGGCACTTTGAAGTTATGTAGCAGCTCTCATTTAGCCATGGATGTTTCAAGCTAAAATTAGACCAATTAGCTCAAACAGTTTAATTCTTTAATCCCTGATTTATACGTATCACATCTAGAGGCTCGCAGTACAACTCCATTATGTTTCATATACACACTTTTGTTGCGTTATAGTAATACAACTTAATTAACTTAAAGGTCACAATTTTGAAAGATGAACGTAAGAATTTAATTCAGTTTACTCCAATTTGATTTTATTTCATTCACATTTAAATCAAAACATTGTTTCAACTTGGATTTGGATTGATTTTTCAGCGTCACTAGATGTCGAGATACAACCACAACCTTGACATGTTTAGTGGGTTCTCAACCCCCCACTGACCCCCCTGCTGGAGAAATGCATACCTGAAGTCCAGCCCATAGCATTTTACACATTTTGAATAATGCAATGCTGCTGGATTTTATATCCATTTGGGAAAAAGCAAAGTTTTCTGTTTTGCTGTGGTTTATAGCACACTTATTTCATTCACATTTAAATCAAAACAACAGCTTCATATTGTAAGGAAACCCCAGCAATCTAACAATCCCCAACAGTGGGAAGGAAAAACTCCCCCATTAACAGGAAGAAACCTATTAGAGAGACGGTTATTTTAAACTGTTTTAACCCTTGTGTTGTCCTCGGATCAAAAATGACCCCTAGGTGAATGGTAAACAAGTATATGGGAATTCCCGAGGACAGCACAAAGTAAAGGTCTTCATAACTGCATATTGAAGCAGGACATCTTAGGCTGTGATACTATCATTGGATCTATGACCGTTCGACTTGGACACTTGGGTTAAGAAAGTAGCTGAGCTGTCAACTAGTCAATTGTTTTATGCTGTCGGGGCACACTGATACACAGGCCTGGTACACCTAAATATATCGTTAGGGTGCGCTGGGAGGGTATGACAGAGGGCCCGGTCAGGATCAAAGTCTCCCTCTGGCACAACCATTCTGAAAGAGGCCGGAAACTATGAAGCTAAATCACTTGTGTTTTGCACCATGTTCACCACCTCACTGGTTATTTGAGGGGAGCCATCCTTGTCCAATCCTAGTGAGAGTTCAGGTTGCATTGGGAGAGTTGGTTAGATTTGATGGAACTTGGACTATCACAAGTAATTTTCACAAGGTTGCTTTCCAGGTGTAACCAAGCAGCTGAAGGTTGTAGGATTAGTCTGGAGTTCATGGTCATTTAGAATCATTTTATGGTAGAGATCCTGAGGAAATGTAGGGTAATCGAGGAAGCAATTGTTCATTTCTAGATTGTACAGTCCATACTGGGTGGAGATGTAGCTCCTGGGTTTGTTTAAAAATGATTGTGAGAAAACTGTATAGCATGGTGCAGAGTTATTTTATCACTTATCTTCAAGTTACAGCTACTGGATAAAGTAACACGTGAATGAGGATGACTGAAAAAAGCACTGCAGTGAATTTAAGTGATATCAAAAATTGGGTAAACAGACTTGTGCCGAAAATGACTAAAGAACTGAAACTGAATCCTGGCAGAATCATTTTAGGCAGAAGGAACAATTAATTTATCTCTGTAATATCACGGTTAAGAAACTCTTTGACCGAAAAGATATTGCTCAGCATATTTCAAGGACCCTTTGTACAAAATCTTAATTTATTTTAATGTTGAACACTCCCTTCCTTATCTAACAAGCAGAATATCTGTCTTTAAAAAAAATCAGAAAGTGATGAGTGTGTTTTTCATACAAGACATGAAATGTGTCAGAAAATGAACTTCACTGTAACAAGAATAAAATTATTTAAATTCAATTTAGACCAAAATGTTAATATGAAAGATAGATCTAATCTGGAATGGTTATTATTATTTTTGGGCTCCATGAATTTTCAGATTTCAAAATAGTCAAGCACATTATTATTTTATTCATTGGTTATACTCGATTATTTTATGATTACTCCAAGAACTCCAGTGTGCCAGGTTAAATGTGGGTATAAAACATACATTTAGCTTGTTACTTGACCAATAAATAACATCATTTTTGGGGTGTTTTTTTCTCCTTTTGATCTTATGACTGGTAGTCTAATAAATTTTTTGAGCACTGTACATCACCGGCTTGCTAGTTAATGCATAAAATGATTAAAATCGGATGAGTTATAGAAGATTGGTCAGAAAATACATAAAACATAAGACTATTTTTTCTTTTAATTTACTGTCCAGCACTGCATCTCACAAACTGGGTAACAATGTAGCTTCTCTGTGTTACACTAGTGTAGAGACTGTAGATTTTTTGTTTTGTCATCACTGCATTACAGGGGCGTAATTTCCAGGGGGGTTAGGGGGATTATGACCCCCCCCCCCCCCCAATAATCAGACCCAACCAATATAACCCCGCCCATAAAATTATGGTAAATGGCCTGTATTTGTATAGCGCTTTACTTAGTCCCTAAGGATCCCAAAGCGCTTTACATTACATTCAGTCATTCACCCATTCACACACACATTCACACACTGGTTGTCATGATCCTGGGCCATGTTGGCCCAGCATTCTTAGTTTTCATGTATTTTAATATTTCGTTCTTTATTTAGGCCATGGTTCCTGGGTTGCTCTGTTAAGTTGTTTCTTATTTGATTTCCCCTTGTGACTTTTACCCCCTGTGTGCCCCTCTGTGTATCTGTGAGCCCTCCTCTCCCCTCCTTGTGTTTTATTCTATGTTTCCCCAGCCCGCTATGCCTGTGCTCTCCTGTCTCTCTCCTCCTGTCTGCACCTCTGTGTACTTCCTGTTTTACTTTGACAGTCTCCCGTCAGTGTTGTGTTACTCCTGCCGTGTCTCGTTATGATTATCTGTGTCAGCTGTGTTCCCCGTGTGCTCCCACTTCCCTCGTTAACCCTCTGTGTATTTATGTGCGTGTCTCCCTCGGGTCGGTGTTGCGTCGTCAATGGCTCCTCCCCTGTGCTTTTCTGTGTTCCCTCGGTCCTCAATTAGCATTCCCAGTTTAGTTCTGTTTCTTTGTGAAGCCTGCAATAAAGCAGGGATTTTGAGTTCAGCTTTTTGTCTCCGTGAGTTTTGCATTTGGGTCCTCATCTGCCTCCACACAGGCAGTTCATGACAGTGGTGATGGCAAGCTACATTGTAGCCACAGCTGCCCTGGGTCGCACTGACAGACAGGCACTGATAATTCATAATTATCTTGCATAAATAGGCCGTTGATTTTCTTTACTCGTTTCAGGTATTACCAGCAAAATAGTTGCATGTTTAATAATCTGGGAATTTACCCAGATTTATTTATTCATTTATTTATTTATTTAGAGATCTTCACAACCCCCACCCCCTAATGTTCAGCACAAAGTTACACCGATGGTGCATTAGGCAGAGATCTGTGATCAGCGTTTGTCAGCACATGTCAAATTTCAGGTGGAACAAACGAAGAAACCATTCAATTAAGCTATTTATCCAAATTGCTTTGTTTCAGATTGCGACATGGGGCATTTGCTGTGTTAGAGGAGAGTGCTCTGAGAGCCCTTCTTGTAATCCTGTTGGTTAGGAGCCACATAATTTAACAGAAAAGCCAGTGTAACATGAATACACTTAAAAGAGAATGTGTGTTACTGAATCACCGCCGCTCATCTCCCACACATCAACCTTGCTGCCTTAGTAGGAAAGTGAATCTGAAGGGCTCTTCATCTTTACTCTGTGTTGATATATGCATATATGAGAGTCTTGCATGATTCACATTAGATGGCACTTCCTCTCTCTGCTGACATTACTAAGATTTTAATGTGGTGTGCGTGAGATTGCTTTAAGGTTGTAAAAGAGATCAAAGCCCAGAAGAGGATATGAACCTGGGCTGCTGTGGACTGTTACCAGTTAAGTGTAAAAAGCATAGAGACCAGCATAATAGATACCCTACACACTGCCCTGTAGTGGGTGTGCCATAGAAAAGTACACACAATCTCCCCCAGCATTTAAAAGTTCTATTTATAACAAGTGTGGACTCATTTTATACTTTTTTACTTTTTTTCCCCCTCGATTTAACCATCTGGATGCACTGATGTTTCAGTGTTTCAGAATACACATTGGAGAAAATAGACGTAAATAAGGAGCCTTATTTATTTAACAGATATAGTTGATATAAATTTAAAGTATTTAATAGTGGAGTTTGGATGAGACCAATAGTTACCACTCTACTAGTTCAACATTATTTCTGATTGTGATGTGCAGCTCCTTGAAATTTAACAGCAACAGGCTTTGTCATACAAATGACTTGATTGCCAAATAATTGCTATAAAAACAAAACATGATATACAGTACTAAAAGTCATCTTGATGTTGCGTTGTGGTGGTTTATTGCCAAGGCTTCATAAACTATTTCCAAGCCACTGAGCTAAACCTCTGCTGTAGAGGCTATATTGTTTTGTTGCAACAGGATCTCAAAGGAGAGGTCTTATTTGTAGAAGCTGCACCACTTGACAGACACAACTGTGAAGAGAAGCAGATTAACCTTCCCAGACCTACCAATCTAATACTCTGTTTTTTTCCCTCCGTCTCTTCTTCTGAGTGCTTCTGGAACCAGAATCATTCTTCCTTCCTTTGATTTCCGCTGTTTAATTTCACTTCTCTCTCACTTTTTTCTTTCATTTTCACTCCTGCACTCATGCCAAAGTGCTTATTTCTCTCTTATCCTGCACGTCTTCTCATCAACTCCTTGGGTTTCAGGCTGTCATACCCCACCACAAATAAGCAGTCTGGATGTGCACACAGCCAACGAATCAGAAACCCACATGGGGAACCCCTTCACACTATACCACAATATATCCCTAATTAGTCTCTAAACTAGCAGCTTCAGTTGAGAGACTGCACGGCTCTCCTTCTCAGTGCCCTGTCCAATACTGTTCGTCTGGATGAGTAGAGGTTAATTACACCCAGTTCACCGATTACTCCCAGATCTGACCTTGTTTTCATTTTTTTTCTCACAAAAGTTTTGTTTTTGTCTACTTCTGCTCCTTTTACTGACATTCCTCTACTGCAAAATATGTCAAGTTCATTCACATTCTGATATGTACAATACATGAATGTGAACTCTTTCTTTCTTTTATTGTGAAAACCACAATTGTATGTGATATTTTATGTTCCTATGTCCTATGTGACAACGTCACATGAAAGTTTGGATCAGTTAATTAACGTAATCTCTGCATGGGCAAGAAATGTCAAACTCCATCATCAGATGTGTAATTTAGTAATTTTACTGAAAGTGCAGAGGTAACGGGGTCTTGCACAACTGTGGTGGTTATCACTTTCATCTCACATTAGGAGGGGCCTGGGTTTGAATCCACTGGAGTCTGTCCGTGTGGAGTTGTCCCCATGCCTGCGTAGGTCCATGCTAGGTCAAATGTCAAATGATGATTAGAACTTACTGTAGATGAGAAAAATTGTCCGTCCCTCTGGGTTAACCCTGTGATAGACTGGTGACTAGGATGCACCCCACCCCCTGCCCTATTACAGTTTGTGTAGGCTCCAGCTCCCCTGTGAATTTGATAAAGCGAAGAAGATGGATGGATGGATGGATGGATCCAACCTCATGTAGATGTAGAAAAAGAATAAAAGTATGCCACAGTACAGCACAAATGGAGTCTTTTATGTGATTTATCTTGTATTCATATAAAAATAAATCACAATAACTCAGTGCACTTTGGTAAGGTAAAAGCGCATATGCATTAAATATAGAAACCCAACAAATAAACAATCCCCTGTGAACAAGCAAGTGACAACAGCAGGTATTAAAATCTTTTAACTGAAGGAATCCTCCAGCAGTAAAAGGTAAGGTGCACGTCTGTCATGATGACACAACAAACAAAAAACACAACAAAACACAAAGTACGGGAGAGACGACACAAAGAGAGGACATGGAAAATTGTCATATTTTCCATGTCCATGCACGAGGAGTGAGACAGGGAAGTGGAAAGGTCATCAATGCATTATGGGAGGTCCCCCGGCAGCTTTAGCCTATAGGGATGGCTCAGGGTCACCCGATCCAGCCATAACTATAAGCTGTATTAAAAGGGAAAGTGTTAAGCCTTATGTTAAAAGTAGAGAGGAGGCTGATAGCTGAGAGCTCTAGGGTCCTGCAGTCATAGAACACTGTGTTAAGTTGACAGCAGATTTCCCAAATCCCTGACCTCAGATGTCAGTCAATAGCTTTGGTTGAGAAATACCCACCCGAAAGTCTGCAGGTGGAAAGCTGCTCTTACAAACGTGTCAAAAAAATGATTTAACTGTCTTTCATTCCCAGTAACAGAAATCCAGTTGAAAAAAAAATTGCAAATAATTATATTAAATTAACTTTAAATAATATTTGCATCAATCATAACATTTTCTTTATGCTATTTTTTGAAACGACAGGTGACAGTATATCACATCATAGCTGCGATTTCATTGGGAGAAAGGAAACATGTAAGAGGAAGAGGAATGTGCTGTTAGCCGCATTTTAGGGACGCCGTAACGTACTGACTACTCCTCCCGCCTCTGTTTGTTAAATTTTGCCACTATCTAGCAGTGTCTAAATGTACACTTATAAAGAATTTATAGATACAAAACAGAGTCAGTTGCGGCAGTGCCTGTAAAACAAAGGCTCACAAAGGGAGAAGCAGGGGGGAAATGACTGCGCTGTATAACAATGGTTGGCAAACACTGAACGGATGATTAAAAACATCCTTTCCTAATTTGAGCTAATATGGTGGAGTGTCTGTTAATTATCTATGTATGCAGTAAGACCACATGGGGGACTGCTATTGAGTTGAAAGCCTTTTTTGTTTTAAAGAGACATTTAGGATATTCCATAAAGAAGCTATTAACTGATTTGTTCTCTATAATACAATTTTGCATCGTCCCCAGGAAAAGTAGACTTACAATTTCGAAAGTCTAGCATATTAGAAGAAACACCTCCCCTTAGTGAGACTGGAAGTGGCTTTGATGTGTGGAATTCATTCATTGTCAGTCTTTTCAAAACTCATTTAACAACCACAAAGTCATCTAAAATTCAGGCATCTTTTGTGCACATACTGGAGAACAATTTGATGAGTGGTTTCCTCCAGGATGAGATTTTGACAGAACGCACAGGGCAGAAGTTTGCAAGCACGAGGCAGGTAGAAGAGACAAAATTGCATTATCTTTCCTTATGTGAAATACCAGTATTTCAATTTAATGCCATATTAATGCAGTTGTTTCCTTTGACAATAGATAGGCCTACTAAACACGTAGATGCCTTCGTGTCTGAACACACATGCAGATTTCTGTAAGCAAAATATTGCACAGAGCAACTTCTATTCTGACAAATGCATGTGCCCTGACTTCTTTTCTCCTCCTCTTTGAAAGAAATCTTTGTCTAATACACACCCACAAACACACACACACACCAAAATAAAAAAATAAATAAAAAACCCTCTTCTTTAGAATCAGACAAGGTTAAATAAGCAAGTGTGCTTAATGGAGGTACACAGCTCAGTGAGAAAGGGGGATGTATGCTGGAAGCACTGAAAGTCCCTTTTGTTTCACAGATTCTCACTTTTAGGTAGAGCTTTCTCGGTAAAATACGCAAGGTCAGCAAACTCAAAGTCATTTTTCATTCAGTTTTTGAATCAGAGGTAGAATTGTAAAACTGAATATCTTACAATGTTACAAGAGAAGACCTTCTGACATCCTTGAAATTTACCAGAAATGGTATTAAACTAAGATGGGGAGAGTTATGAGTCCTCCATCAATACAGCTAAAGAAGGCATCGTTGTATTTTTTTCTCTCCATTAAGCGGTTATGAGGTACGGAATTATGGGTGGGGGCATGCGTGGGTTAACACTCTGGCAGTGCTGGCTATGGGGGAGGCTGGATTACTTACCTAGTCGTGTAAGCGTGTGTATGTGTATGCAAGTTTGATGACATTCATGGCAGAAATATAATATTTTTTTTCCATGGGAGGTTGCGTAGCACCTGTTCTGTGTGTGTTTGTGTGTTAGGAACATTAGTTACCGTTAAACGCTGAGGTATGATTTCATGGAACAACAGCCTTTCAGCTGTCAACATTGCTGCTTGACCACCAACACAGTTGTTTCAATGATACCACCAAACAAACAACATAGCCATGCTATGTGCAGACCTAATCGGTTTGTGGGTTGCCTTGTAAATTAATAGCTTTGTGCAGATGTTCACACATGCATAACTTAAAAATCCCAATATATCTTTTTGGGTGGTGGTGTCAGCAGAGCTGGTGGCGGAGTTGACAAGGGTTAAACCTAGCTTGCTTGAAACAGGATTAACTCCTAAGCTCAAATGTGGAGTCTCTGTGTGAGGGTGGCTCACATTTTGGCCTTCCCCTCACGTTCACTCCAGAGCGGCTCAGGGCTGCTGGTGGACAGCTGAAACCCGAGAGGGTTTCTCTGCTTCTCCAAATGTGCTTGACCAAAACCCGTCCTTGCTTCTGCATGATTAAACACCCATCCAGACACAGTTTCTAATGCATGAAGCTTTTCAGCTCCTTCTCCATATGAGAAGCATGATTTTAACACAGTCGGCCTAACACCTTAGGCCATCCTCTGAATTCTGTTAAGCTAACTAGAAGTCTGATAAAGATTCAGGGACAGTAGAAGCTGATGAATGAGGATTTTCTGATATCTGTAAGGTGTGTTTGGGCAACGTCTGGTATAGTTTTTAAATTCTTTTGAGTCACAGTGTAAATATGTAACGTAAACATTCAATGCTGCAGAGTTCATCTAGTCTAGCTGATGTTGCTCAAGACTACCGGAGAGTAATCCAGGCCATGACATGATCGGAATTACTGACAAAAAATGAAAATCAACTTTTTAGTGGTTCCCAAAAGACCAAAATGGGGCAGGGAAAGGATTCAAATACTTATATTTCCAATCAAGGAAAAACTAAGGGATATGCTAAAATTGATACAACATTAATCAATCAATCAAATTATTATTTTGAGGATATAAGTAACAATTCTTCAAATCCCATTTAAAAAGGAGTAGGAGCAACCAAATTCTTATTAATTCCTGTCTCCATCTAAATAATCTTCTTTATTGTATCTGATTTGAATACACAATCTTGCACATAGATATATATACTACAAATAAATACACTCGTATAAGACACAAATTCCTGTTGCAACGTGAGGCCCTTTGTTGTTATTCCACGACAAATGAAGCAAACGTGATTTCTAAAGTTGATTCAAAGTTTTCTGTTTCAGTACTGCTGAAAAAATGGACAAAAGCACATACTCACAGCAGATTTTATGACACTTTTACAGCTAAAAGAACAAAACAATTCCAGGCGGCCTGCTTAAAATTACAGGGGTAAAAAGGTTAACTGTAATTTTTCCTCACGGTTTAGAAAAAAACAACCATTTTTATTGACAGCTCCTGTTTTCAGATGCTCAAGAGTAGTTGGACAAGAATTTTATATGTAAGAATTAGTTTTAGTACTTGGATAAAAATCGTTTGCAGTGAATGACTGCCTGAAGCCATGGGCATCACCAAATGCTCTTTTTACTCTATCGAGATGCACCGACAGGCCTTTACTGCAGCCACCTTCAGCTGATGTTTGTTTGTGGGTCTATCCACATTCAGTTTTGCATGGGCTGAGATCAGGTGACTGTCATTTCTTTGAGAAACTCTTGGATTGCTTTCTATACTTTCCTTTGGGTTATCATTCATGTTCACTGTCAACCAGTGTCTGCTCAGTTTTGCAGCATTTGCCTTAATCGGTGCAGAGAGTATAGGCCTGTACACTTCACATCTCATCCTGCTGCTTCTATCAGCAGGCAGCTCATACCATAACATTGCCTGCACCGTGGTTGACAGATGACACGGCGTGCTTTGGATCACAATATATTTCTCTCGTCCTCAAAACCTTTCTCCTCCCATCATTCTCATACAACTCAATCTTGGTTTCATCTGTCCAAAGAATTTCTCTCAGAACTGTGCAGACTCTTTTATGGATTTTCTGACAAACTAATCTGACTTCACTTATGCGCAAATAGATACTAGCGAACACAACTTGCAATGCTGTACATTCACTGTTCAAGAACCAGAAAGCCTGTGCACCATACTGAAACTGCAGTTTTTCTCCTCATGACAAATAAACACGCTAATCTCTGTTTGTAGCCTTGTCTTTTCTCATTTCCTCTTGGGTTTGGCTGATACCATAATTCTCAGTGTGGTGCTGACAGAGAAATCCTGCTTTGCCCACATCCAAACAATACTATATTATTTTCTGAAAGAAGCTGTGAACAACTTTTCGTGCTTTCTGTGGGTTTTTGTTTATATCACAGTTTTTTTTCCACGTTCTGATCATAATTGTTGTCCATTTCCTTGGTTTTTTCGCTTTCTCTCCTGGTCCATTTCCATCTCTTCAGTAATTCTGCTTGATGTAGGTAGAAAAGGATTTGGGAGTAAGAGGGGTGAGATGAATTAAAAAAAGAAAAAAAAAACATGAATAAAACACAAAAAAGGAGAAATAAATATCAACAAAGCTACCTCCAAAAAACCCTCTGAGTTTATGCCTGTGCTTGTTTATGTGCCTACCTGCACTGTGATTATGTGGCTTGAATGAAAAGAAGAAGCTAGAGAATTTCTAAAGTGTGCATACATGTGTGACGAAGCTAATGGGACAGAGACGTGAGGGAGTCTGTGGATTCATGACTGGTAAAGGAGCACTGCAGTGCACGAACAGCATAACTGTGAAGGGTCGCTCACTTCTGCCTTTTCTCTTTAAATGTTTGGTGTAGATATTGGTTTCTTTAAAGTACCTCTTAAATAAAACAGAGTTTTTTTAATGCGAAAAAAAGAACACATTGTCTCTCTACATTCCACATTAACCTAAAAAACAAAGCCTGCTTTGGTTAATATGCTTAAGCAGAGTCGGTCTGCAAAGCAACTTTCCCACTGTAAACTGTGAAATCATTCAACCCTGGAATCATCTCCACCGTGTTGCTTTAGCTGGACCTGTCGTCATATTGTAGCAATTCTGATTGATATTCCTGAGGAAAAGCTGCCAGACAGCTCGGCTGCATTCTACAGAAGCTTACTACTATAATGTGCATAATTTACCGTGCTCATTGTAAGCCATCCACTGCACTTCAGAATGATTTGCCATGAAAATGTGGCACAGGCGTTCAGTGTTGGACGTTCTGCATCCTGCAGATTCTCATGTTACTTTCTGTTAATTTTCCAGAGCGGGTCTCTCAGGGAGTGACAGACACAGCTGGAATGTGAAAGATGCATTATGTAAAGGGAGTAAAGTGAACCCCAAAAATTACTGGCATATCACAATGAATAAATAATATCACGGTAGTGCCGTGCAGTCAAGATGGCCAAACAGTGGAACAAAATCAAATGTGACCAGTTGTTATAACACTGACCTAGAGCAAACCAGAAGCGAGAGGTCAAAGTTAAAAACTTAAAAAATGCACTTAAAATGTTATTCGCCGTGTAAGCACATCACAAGGAAGGTGGAAAGAAATATATGTTATTAAGGCCTTACAGTAGGAACACTATAACCGAGAGTAGAAGGAGCCAAGGGGACACAAGTACAAGTATTTGTAGTATATTAGCTGTCAACTCGTGCCACATCATTGGCAATGTTACAAAGCAAGCATGCCAATGCTAAGTTGTTCTGTCTGGGAGCCAATAATAGCTTCAGTGAATTAGCTGCAATCAATATTACAGGGTCGAAACGCCCAAAAAACTGCTGGTATGAAATTAAACTGAGACAATAGAAAGTATCACATCCAACAATTTGATCCAGCGCTCACAGAAAACATCTTTTTCTGCCCAAGTAATGTTTTATTGAAACCAGAGGGAGCTCCTTAGTGTGGTCAGTCACAGGTGCTGGAAAATGGCAGCGTGGTGTTGGGCTATGACACCTGTCAAAAGGCTCAGGCAGCATGGCAGCGCGAGCCGTTGAGTCAGGAAGGAAATGTGTTTTTCTTTTTTCCCCCTATATTATATATCAGATGAAGAATGGGCGAGAATGCAGTGCAGTGGTGATGGCCGCAGGGGCAGCCCCTAGTCAGTCGTACGTCTCCAACCAGTCACACTTAGCGGACCGTGGCTCTTTCAACCAAACCCAGTATCCCAGAGGAACTGGTTGACAAGACCTCCACCCAGGTTTGCTGCTATCAGGAGTAAGCAACAGGTGCTGAGGTTTTCTTTGAGAGCGTGCTTGTTATGGGTCGCACTAGGCCTGGTGTGTTTCTCGATCCTCTTAAAGAAAAATAAATGTTTTGCTGTAGCGTCAAGGAGGTGCTATAACAAGGCTCTATCGCTGACAAAGTTGATTTAAATTCCACAAAGGACACTGACACTACATCTCACGTACATCTCACCATATTTTTTTCGAATATAATTTATCCTTAAATCTGGTTCAGGTTTGAAAGAACATCTGCGCTTTGTGACTGTTCAATAAACCATAAGTGCATGCACTTTGATGTTAGAGCAGTTCCCACGTTATCATTTCTGCATAAGCATCTTCTTTATGTAACTATCACCATAGTTAGAGATGAAAAGCCACATTCTTTTGAAACTTTCCTCTGCCTCATATAACAATAAAATACCTAATTTATCTGGACACAGTAAATATTGCATTTTTTTGATATATATCAGCTATTTGGATTTTGCTAAGGATTAAAATTAGGGCCATGGATACTTTGGTTTACAGGTATGTTGACAGAGGTGGCTGTAGTCAGTTAGTAGGCTTCATCTCTGCTAATTTGAATCACCAAACTTATCCTGCTTTTAGGAGCATTTTAATGGACTTTATCTAGCAAATGTTACGGCCCTTTGTGTCTCTCCAAGAAGTTTGGGTCTCAATTCCCCTCAGCCCAACTGGCTGAGACAGGTTGCTGCCCCTTCCTGACCTGGTTTTTCTAGATGTTTCTTACAGTTAAAAGGGAGTTTTTCCTTCCCACCATCACCTAATGTTTGTTCACAGGGGAGACCATCTGATTGTTGGGCTTTTCTGTCTAATACTGTAGACCCTGTGGATGTTACAATGGACACAAGTGTGGTGGCCATCTCAAAAATAAAATTTTAAAGGAAGTTTAGCGCATGCCCCATGGGTAAAACCACCACGGTCCCAGTCCATCTACTTTTGTATGCATGGATTGGGAATCCCCCCCCCCCCTCTTTTTTTCCCTTTTCCATTGTTTTCAGATGAATGAAAATGATGACTACAACAAATGTACCTCACATGCCGGTCACGGTTGTATGGAAGTCTCATACAGCTTGAAAAAAAAGATTCAGCAGCCCCTTTATGGAGCGAGCAGTCATGCAGCTAACAACATATGCTGAGCAGTTACTGTGGGTAGGTGCCTCGGTGGCTGCAAACTCTGGCTTGCTGGTGTATGTGTGTGTGTGTAAGTGTGTGTCCATGTAGAGCTATGCTGTGGCTGTGGCCCACACACGCAGCTGAGTTTGTAAATGCCTGCGCTAGGATCAAAAGCCTGGCGATCCACAGCCATACTTGATTAGTGAAAGGCAGCTCACAATTGCTGCTCCACCAAAGACTGCTGGACAGATGGACTTGTTTTCTGTTTTAATGCTGTAGCGCTTTGGGGGTTTCAGTATGTTTTACTTGGTCTTCTCCATCCAGTCACGTAAACAAGCTAAGCAACTGATTTCAGGTTATCTTGGCCTTTGTCCACATTATCAGCATTGTTTAATTTACTTGATTAATAATCTTAATTCTCACCACAAAGCGTCTCTTCAGTGTAGCAGTTTCTTTTCCCTATTTTGGTGACTTATTCTCCACCCTTGCAGTCAGAGCAACTGGACGCACTTTTTAATTGCTAGTCCTTGGTTTTGTTTCTTAATGCTTCATTTGAAAACCAATTAGCTACTCTCTTGGATTCAATTACCAAAGTGAAAGCCTAGTGCTATCTTGCCCATGCAATAATAACATTATAATTGTATTCGCACACAGCCCCGCCTCCAGCCCACCTTTGGAAATACTGCTCTTACAAATGGTGCCCGATGCTCTTCCGGGGCCTCGGCTTTGCATTGTTTGAAATCATTCAAAGCGGGTCTAGTCATAGCCTTTGCTGATAAGCAACACAAAACTGTTGCACCTCTTTTGAAAGCATTTAAGGTGGGGTCATTTCATATGAATTTCTACTTGAGGACACGGTGAATGCCTTAAAAATGTGTTTCATATTTCCACTGCCGTTGGCACAGTTTGACACGGGCGTCTGCATGTGTGCCTTTGAGGACAGCATGTGTAAAAATTAGTGTACACATGTGACAGAAAAAGGGTCTGAGTTTGTGGTTACGTGATTATGTGTGAGTGTGAGGGGCGGCAGGAGGGGTCGGGGTGGCTGCCTTGCTTTGCTGGTGTGTCAGCAGTCAGTCAGAATCTGGAAAGTATCACTACTCACCGCTAGCATTGACGACGTGTGCATACAACACTGACTGTGCCCTGAAATGGTCTCAGACAGCACAGAATCTGCTTATAATGAGGCTGAAACTACAGAAAAATGATATTTTCAGACATTATAATGGTGTGTGCCTTGATGACTTCACCACACTAATGCTATCATATTCTCAACTTCCTCAACATTTACTAGAAAATAGTTTTTCTAGGACGGGTAGTTGCTTATTATTAAAACAAGTATTGACTCAAACCTTCATTTATTACTGTGATACCATTAAAAGCATATTAAAACATATTTGAATAAGATGTGTTTCTGTGAGTTTGGGCCAAAAGAAATCTGGAGAGTTTGTGTAAAAATCCGTGTGCCTCTGCATAAATGCAAAACCCGATTCTATGAGAGTATCCCACTTGCATTCCTTCTGTAGGCGATGAAAATGAACAGAAGTGAATTTGCTCACTTGCAAGGCCTCAGACCACCAGCTAAGCTGTGTAGAGTGCAGTGATATTCACACCATTGTTAACTCCCCCTGTTGTGGGTGTTCTGATTATCTTTAATTGGACTTCCCTTAGAAAGGTTCACACTCTCACTTCACAGCAGCCACTCGCATAAATTTCAAGAGGTTAAGTGTAGTAGGTGCCTCGCAGATCGTTGGTCACAAAACAGTATCCACTTCCTGTATGGGTTGAGGTTGTCTTAACCTGCGTAAATCACATGCTTTGATTTCACTCTTTCTTCTGTCACCTGTTAACTGAATACTTTCAAAGATAATTGCTCCTGACACAACCATGCTGTAACCATACTGATCTGTGATTTGTGGAGTTGAATTGGCAGCAGTCATATCGGTACTTGAACCTGAGAAGACGAGGTTAAACTAGTGGGATTGTGAATGGGGAAATATTCCAAGTATACTTTTTTATGAGTTCTAAGAACACACAACATTAGCCTAGATCTGTTTTTAGCATAATCAGCATGCTGCATGTAATATGCAGCTATTAAATAAATTGCATAGTCTTAAAAATGTAGCAGTAGCAGTTTTCCGTACAGTGCAAAAGTCTAGAGTTATCCCTCATTTCTTTAAATCTGGTTCCAATAAGTCAGACCTTGTTGTAATTGTTGTTTGGTTGGAAATGCCTGATAAGATATTTTATTACACCTCACCAAAAATCTCACTATGAAGGTAACCCTCCCGCTTGTTGGAGAAATTGTGGAAATACAAATGCAAATCACTATCATATTTTCTGGGACTGTCATGTTATTAAAACGTATTGGAAAAGAATACATGCAGCAATACAAGAGACATTTGGAAGATATTTACCTTTGGAAAGTAAAACTCTATTTTTTTGGACTTATGCCAGAAGGATGGACAAAGAACGATAAATACTTGTTTAATATTTTACTGGCAGCCGGCAAAAAAGCCGGAAAAAAGCCATCACAAAAAATGGCTTTCTTCAGAGAGCCCAACTATGAACATGTGGATGAACATCACAATGGACATTTACAGAATGGAGAAAATGACAGCAGATGTGAACTACAAGAGGGACCTGTTTGTATCACGATGGAAGAAATGGATGGACTACATTAAAAAACGCAGGCCAGTTTTTGCTTTTGCATTAGATTTTGACTTTGTTAACCAGTGTTGGTCAAGTTACTTGAAAAAAGTAATCAGTAACTAATTATTGATTACCTCCCCAAAAAAGTAATCCTGTTACTTTACTGATTACTTATTTTCAAAAGTAATTAATTACTTAGCTACTTAGTTACTTGTAAAAACACGATTTACAACCTGAATAGATGATAAAGCGATTGATCTTTCAGCCCAATTCTACTTTTTCTGCATAATCCATCATACAAAATGTAATCAAATGAAAAAGACCCTTTTTAAAACTTGTTTTATTAGTTTTAACCTTTTAACTTTATTTAATTATATGCAACATTCTCTGACTGGAAGAAATTAGTTTAACATTTAAACCTATTTTCTGCACATTCCAGCACATAATTTTATTTTATTTTTTGTGTTTACACTCAGTCTTTCAAATAGATGCAAGTAAAACACAGCAGAAAATAAATAACATCAAAGACTAGCGGTCCTTTTGCTCTATTTTCACCTGTAAAGCAGGAGTAGGGTAGGCGGAGGTTTACCCTGGTGCAGGTGTGCCGCAGCGGTCAGTGGAAGAATCCGCGAGTTTCTCTGTGAATTTCCCATTACGTCGTAGCGCACTCGGTGCTTGCTTGGAAGTTTAGGGGGTTTTTTTCCGCTGTAAAAATAAATTTTCTTCCCACGCACTTTTTTTTACGCATTACTTGTAACGCGTTACTGCCCATCTCTGTTGTTAACTACTAGAAGACTAGAGGAAATATTAGTTATAAACAAACAAACAAAAACACGCTCCCTACATTTTTTTCTTTCTTTTTTCTTTTTCCTTATATATCTTTATTTATTTATTGTTTCCTGTTTTGCTTCTTTTTCTTTTCTTTTCTTTCTTCTTCTTCTTTCATTCTTTTTGTATGGATATTTTAGTTGTTTAAATATAGAAAAAAAAGAAAAATATATGTAGTGACAAATTGCTGAAGTTGATGGTATTGTATAGTGATTCCAAAATGTCAATTAAAAAAAAGAAAAGAAAAAAGAATACCAGCAATGAAATGGCAACAATAAAAGCATGAAGAGAAATTAGACCAAAATGTTAGCCCGTCATGATGCCATCAGTTCTCTTTGCACTGCATTAAATAACAATAAAAAAGAAAAAGAAACTTGTACTGTTGTTGCCTTTAAATTAAATTATCTGATAAGAAAAAAAAAAGAAAAAAAAGTAATTGTTGTAAAAGTGGTCTTGAGCAATACTTTTGCAGACTTTCTAAAGATCATTTCTTTTCTCGTTTTTTTTAACCCCTTATGCTGATGAATGAATCAATGAAGTAAAAAAGGCACCAAAATGAAGGAATTACCCATGTTGCGTCTACACATGCATCAGACAATTTCTTAAGCTATATCTATGAAAAATGCTAAAGATTTCACAGACATGAAATTGTGTTTTTGGACCAACGAGGTGATTCCCATGGTGCTATTGGCTAAAAACCTGCTATATCTTGTCACAGTCTCCAAGATATACCAAGATATATCTCCACAGGTGGATGCTAAAGCTATGTACAGCAGATAAACAGTATCTGAAAGCCACGTTTTTAAGAAATTGTAAGAAATACAGCAAAGACCTGACAAAGAACCTGAGAGATTCATTTGAAATGTTCTCAGTGGAAGGATGGCTTTAAATAAACAACAAGGGAAAGGAAAAGTCTGAAGCATAGCAAATGATAAAAGAACTGGACTGAAAATCAGTGGCAACGCGTATAACAGAATTAATTATGGCCCAACGTTTTTGGTCTAATTTGTTTGTATGGAGGAGGTCAGGAAAGATTGTAGACAGAGACAGTCATCTGTAAAACACGGTACATCCCGTGGGGTCACAATGATCATGAGAACGGTGAGCAAAGATCCCAGAACCACACGGGGGGACCTGGTGAATGACCTGCAGAGAGCTGGGACCAAAGTAACAAAGGTCACCATCAGTAACACACTACAACGGCAGGGAATCAAATCCCGCAGTGCCAGACGTGTTCCGCTGCTGAAGCCAGTGCATGTCCAGGCCCGTCTGAAGTTTGCCAGAGAGCACATGGATGATACAGCAGAGGATTGGGAGAATGTCATGTGGTCAGATGAAACCAAAGTAGAACTTTTTGGTATAAACTCAACTCGTCGTGTTTGGAGGAAGAAGAATACTGAGTTGCATCCCAAGAACACCATACCTACTGTGAAGCATGGGGGTGGAAACATCATGCTATGGGGCTGTTTTTCTGCCAAGGGGACAGGACGACTGATCCGTGTTAAGGACAGAATGAATGGGGCCATGTATCGTGAGATTTTGAGCCAGAACCTCCTTCCATCAGTGAGAACTTTGAAGATGAAACGAGGCTGGGTCTTCCAACATGACAATGATCCAAAACACACCGCCCGGGCAACAAAGGAGTGGCTCCGTAAGAAGCATTTGAAAGTCCTGGAGTGGCCTAGCCAGTCTCCAGACCTCAACCCCATAGAAAATCTGTGGCGGGAGTTGAAAGTCCGTGTTGCTCGGCGACAGCCCCAAAACATCACTGCTCTCGAGAAGATCTGCATGGAGGACTGGGCCAAAATACCAGCTACTGTGTGTGCAAACCTGGTAAAGACCTATAGTAAACGTTTGATCTCTGTTATTGCCAACAAAGGTTATGTTACAAAGTATTGAGTTGTATTTTTGTTATTGACCAAATACTTATTTTCCACCCTAATTTACGTATAAATTCTTTACAAATCCTACCATGTGAATTCATGGATTTTTTTTTCACATTCTGTCTCTCACAGTTGAAGTGTACCTCTGGTGCAAATTACTGACCTCTGTCATCATTTTAGGTGGGGGAACTTGCACAATCGGTGGCTGACTAAATACTTTTTTGCCCCACTGTATCTACATAATCAGTACAGTATCTGGGAAAGTCCGTGCAGACATCATCTGTTTAACATGGTGCAAAACACAATGAGCGCTTATTTGGAATTTGAAATGCCAACTTTAAACTTGGGAAATTAGCTGCTACATTCAGCATTTAGAAATCCTGATTACATTTTAGATTCAAAATAAATGAGAATTGCAAATGTAGTCAACAGTGAATAATACATTTATTTTCTCAAGTGTGATCCCTTTAGACTACTGTGATGTTTAAATACCAAAGCTGTGGTGGTATTACTACTGCTAACAATAAATGGAACCGCTTTCTTATCCGTAGCCTAGAAATAATAGTCCAAGTCAGTATTCACAGCACGAACTCTACAGCCTGGGTGATGATTAATTTAAGTAAACAGTTTGGAGTAGGTCAGTGGTTCCACTTTGCTGTGCTACAAGTGTTCATCTTAGAGATGTGCTGAAATATATGCTGTATGTATTCCTAAGGGAGGTGTGAATATCAACAACAAAAGTCATCAGTGCTCAGTAATATAAACCCAAGCATCCATCTTTATTAATGTCACTGATTTATGTTAGAGGATCTCAATCCTACTTGTATACTAAAGTAGTCCTGAAAATAAACAGCTTCATGAAAGGAGTGGGGAAAAAATGGAAATCAATCACTGAAACTTCCATATCTCCCTTTCGTATACAGCACAGGGAACAAAATCCACAGAATCTTTAAAAATTTATACGTATGCACTTCTTGGCTGTGAAAAAATGTTTTATATGCATTTTTGGAGTATTCCTTAAGCAGCATTAAGATTTAAATATAGATATGTAGTGGGGATAGGTTAATTGGTTAATCCAAATTGCCCGTAGGTGTGAATGTGAGCGAGAATGGTTGTCTGTCCCTGTGTGTTGGCCCTGTGACAGACTGGCGACCTGTCCAGGGCGTACCCCGCCTCTCGCCCTATGACAGCTGGGATAAGCTCCAGCGCCCCCCGCAACCCTGAAAAAAAAGGATAAGTGGAAGCGAATGTAAAACTATTGATAGGATTTTTAAAAAATGCATACATCTCTGGAAGACTTAAACAGTTAAACTCCATATCAATTCCTGATTTGACGTACAGATAGAGAGGACTATGGCGTGCAACAAATGCATGTTTCCCATTAGGCTTCCAGGGCACCTCTATAGGCATAACCTATTAACAGAGTCTCTCTTTATGACTAAAGCCAGTGTATTCACACCATTATATTCATAACTATGGGCTACCACTGGATGCCATGCTGAGATAATCAGAAAAACTCCCACAATCACACATTTGCAGGCCCTTCATGAATATCTGATCCACTGATGAAGTGAGTGGAAGACATCCTGAAACCCTTTTGTCATTAAATCTGCTCGTTTGTTTGTGTAAGACACTGGGGCTCAGGAGGAGAGCCGGGGAGAACCGGGGTGGTCCGCAGGGAATGTTTACTGAGCACCTCTTCTCCTGAATGCACTTTCTGCAGCAAAGGTGAGACTGGAAGTTGTAGAATAGTCTGTATAAATCAATAGCAGGATGTGGAAGTTTGGTTTGTGAGGCTAGTGTTGAGACAGTGGTGTGTGTGTGTGTGTGTGTGTGTGTGTGTGTGTGTGTGTGTGTGTGTGTGTGTGTGTGTGTGTGTGTGTGTGTGTGTGTGTGTGTGTGTGTGTGGATGGGGGCTGGGGTGTTAGCAGCGCAGCAGGGCTTATCGAGGGCTCGTGAAGCATCGTCTCCTGGGCTTACTGTGGGGACATTTAGAAGCAGCTGCTTTTTTGCTGTGATAATGGAGACGTTGTCCTGTGTCACTCTGAACCTTGTATGGTCAACCCCCCCACACCGTTTCCCTCCCCAGTGCTCCCAATCCTGTGTTGCTTTCCCTGCAAATGCACAAAAGGGTCGGTGCAGGGTCAGTTTAGTCGTCTAACCCTCACTGAAACTTCCATCTACCTCTCTCACTCTCTCTCTGCATACCAACTTCTCCACTCCCCTTCCTGCCTGATGTGGCCCTAAACAGAATCTCATCTCACACCACTTGCACGGGCTCCCTCAAAAATGTCAAAGCAGGTCTTAATTTAAAAGCCTCCCTCTGTCCACCGCAAACTGTTCCGCAGTGCTTACCACTCACTTATCTTTTTGCCACTAGATGTAAACAATTAAAACGTCTTTTGAAAAATTTATGGGCTCTGTTTTTAAACAGATTTGGTGTTAATTTCCCAAAGCCATTGTCCCTAAGCACCAAATTTAAGCAAGCCAAATGCTTGACATAGAAAAAGACTCAGCATGACAGATTAATGCTCTTGTTTCCTTAGATGCTAAAGTGATGTCAGTGCTCCTTTGACTCAGTGTTTCTCACAGCATTTGACTCTAGTGGCTATAAAGGAATGTGCCTCTCTCTCTGTTCATGGTCAGTCAGAAACAAATCATGTGCTCGCCCTGCAGTGTTTGCTGAAAAACCCCTGCGAGACCTTGAGGCTTGGAAACGTTTATGAACACTCAGAACTACAGGAAACATCCAGAGGAAAACGTCCCCCTTTACTCCCGCCCTCGGCCCCTCCTCTCCTCACGTCTTTACCGGCAATGGATTTGGGACCAGAGAGCTTGAGAAAGGCCAAAGGTGAGTGAGGGAAAAGCATAGATGACTCTCAGATGGATTAGGTCTAAGTGATCCAGACTCTCCCACGCAATCACAACACCTAAGAGGTTATTTTCAGCAGACATCAGTCTGTTTAACCGGTCACAAAGATGGTACTTTTTACCGACAAGAAAGAAGGGCCTCTTTTACAAACAGCTCTCTTTAATAAGAGTTTTATCCTGCCTCCTACATATATCTATTATTGTATTTTCAAGAGCCGGCTATAAATAGCATTATTATTACAGCTATTCAAAGAAGCAGGTTTAGTGCCACAAGTCATACTAAGAATGTTTTACTGCACACAGCCGATTATTCAAACTGGCCTGAATAAGATTATCAGTGAATTAGTTGAGTGCAAATTTGACAAATTATGAATCCCCGTGCAGAGGTGGGTAAGCGCTCATTAATCTTGCATACATGTGAAAATGCAGCTGGGTGGCTTAACACTCTTAAACTCAAATTAACTGCGATCCATCATCTGCAGTATATCTCACTCTTCCAGGAAAAGGGACATGATAAGAGAGAGACTGCTTATCAAAAACCAAACACTGTACTCATTTGTATCTTTCAAACATTTCCAAGAAAAGCCTAAAGTTCTACTTCCAAAGTTGGATTTCATTCAAGGTGGATAAAGCCTCCTTCATGGCCTCCTGTAATGGATGATTATGGTATCTACTATCTATTAGAAAGACAAATTATTGCTGTAACAGGCTTGTGAATTTAGGAGACTTTATGAGCTGTTCTTGTATAAAGGGCACCAAAGGTTTTGCCACCCAAATCTCTTGGGTAGCAGCTTAACATAGGAAACACAGGTATCAGATTAAAGTCCAAACTATTTCGGTACTGATTGTGCCAAATAAGATTATACGATAACATATTTGTTGTCTTTTACACATTTTGATAACAAAATTGTGTTCTAATCAACCCAGTGCATGACATATGTATTGGATCACTTATCTCTATGCCTATTTTTCCCTACTGGGAAAAATGCCATGAAACTGTTCATACTGAATCTCTCTTCCTAATAAAATTAAACGTTTTATGGAAATACTGGCACTTCTACAGTTACATGAGACTTTATGAGAAAGAAAAGTTACTATTGCCAGAATTAGAAACTTATCAAGTGTGGAGAAGAAAAGCTAATTCGAACCATTCACTTCAGCTACTTTATACTTCTTTTTTCTTTCTATGTCCACACTACAATTCGATATCTACTCTTATCAACCACTCAAAGCTTTTTACACCATGAGGAAAGCACATTTAAATATATGCAGAAGCTAAATCACATAACTGATGTGTTTGTACAGCATTACAATCTAAGTATTAATTCCTTGTGTATGTATCTTTATTATTTTTGCCTATCGAAAGAATCATACTCTTCACCAAGATCTTACTGTCACTAAACACGCCTTTACAGCAACACAGATTGCATTCAGTCCAAAAAGTTTGAGCCAGATCTGCGGACGGCTTTTGTTAATAACTAATGAAATATGTGCCTATATGATGTTGTCACTCTGTTTGGCACAGCTGAGTCATTCACTGCTCTCAATAATATTTGCCTGTTTGTCTTGGAAAGATATGAGGTTTTTTTTTTTTTTACATGCAACATATCTTTTCTCAGTGTGTTTTTATTATATTCTATATATAGCTATTATACTGGTTCCCAACTAGAAGAAAGACTACAACTGACTGATGCCGGCGGCAATATGTTCATTACAACATAAGCACTCCACAGTTTTTGTTGTTCTTATATTGTAAAGCATGAATAGTTGTCTCTGTGCATTAGTGATGGTTTTTCTCTTTATCAGCAGCTAATAAGAAATATCATTCTTAGAGGAATCAAAAACTGGGACACTTTGAGCTGCAGAGCGAGCATTGCCTCAGTCATAGTACTCCAGCTCCCCCTCTCTCCTGTCAAGCACTTTCCCTCTCTCTCCCATTTTTTTATACTCATTCCTCACACAGCTCCCCTCTTCCAAGGCATTTTTCTCCCTCTCACCCTCATGTATTTCTTCTCCCGTTCCAAAATCTTTATCCCCTTTTGCCCTCCACCCACTTCTCTAATCAGACACAGTCATACATCAGTATCTCTCTAAAACCAGTCTCCCTCTATCTCTTTATCAGGCAGTCTTTCCTTTTCTCATAGTGCTCTATCCTGTGTTTTTCTCCTCCTCTCAAAATCCTCTTCTTACTTCTTTTGAGAGCTCTCACATGTGGATTTGATTGTTGCAGCTAACACAGCAGAAACAGCTGAAGGCTGGAGGATGGGGTATGGGAGTATGTTAGATAAAAATCCATTACATCAACTCATTTTCTCAGCAACTCGGTAAACAAGCCCTACCATGCTACCATGGCTGCTGATTTCTCATAATAGTTTTTCATATATATTTTTTAATCTGGATGTGACAGAGTCACTTAGATGGTCTTATGTAATTTGTTTATTTTGCCAAGCAAATAACTAATAAAATACCTTTGTGATACTTGTTAGAAAACGTAAATGATTAGAGACGCATCCACTGGAATCGGCCAGTTTGGAGATTCTCAGCCCCGACCGGTGACCTGCCAGTCAGCCTCATATAAGTCCAATTACAAGCTCGTCTGTTTATTGCAACTGCAACATATGCACAGCAGCACAAACAAATAGTCACGCATACACTCGCAACCTCATCCGAACATATTGTTAGCATGGGAGCTCCTCACTGTGAAAGTGAACGTTTGTCAGAGTAAACCACGTTGGAAGCAAAACAAACAAACATAATCACACAATTAAATCACGCTCACCCAGCTGAACATGGAGATTTTAAAGAAGCTAACAAAGGAAAAGTGACTCAAGCTAAAAGTATTCAGAGCACAAAGCCAACCACAAGTCAGCAGCCACAGAATCAGCCTCAGTATGAGGATCAAAGCGCTCAAAAAGGAAAATGAGTAAAAATGATGTGATTACCTGACATTCTTCTGTTAAAAAATCTGTTTCACCTGTTTTTGGTGAAATATGTCGGATCACTGGGTGTACAGTAGCTCATTTTCTATTATAAGTATAACTAATTATTTATTTATTTATTTATTTATTTATTTACTTATTCATTCATTGGGATTAATTATTTGGTCCTGTTTCCAGTAGCAGAGCACTTTATTTTCAGCCGTTTCAGTAAGAGAAGATACTGTAACTGCAGTTTGGTGGAAAATGTAAGGTTTCATAATTTCTTTTATTATGAAAGTTACAGTTACTGTCAGTTATAGAACGAAACCCAGAGTCAGCAAGAATCAGCAGGTCACACTTTGTAATTGGTGCATCTGTACTTATTGTGTATTACTTTAATTGCAAACTCACAGTATGTTAAACAAAAACTTTATTAACGAGTTACATTGTAACTCATTAACCCTCACAGTGGCAGTTAATTATGAACTACTGAGTCATGAAAGAGTTCTTTTCTTAAAAATGGGCTCAAAAGAAAGTCTAGTTTGAAGGCTTCCAATGGAAATTTGTTTGATTCAAGATGTTCACACCTTGGCTCATGTGACCGTAACACCACCAACTCCCAGGACAAACTCATAATGGGTTCAGTACCTGGTACTCTCATGACATGTCCTCGTGAGCCTGAAAAAAGTTCAGTTACTTTCAACGCAAGTGCTGAAGACTAACATGTCATGAATGACTGAGAAACAGCATACTGACACTAGATGATATTCACTGAGTCACACAGATGGGGGAAGTGAAAGCGATAAGCTGGGCTACAAGTGATTTGTACAGCAAGTTGCAGAGGTACAGCAACTATAAGCATGCTAAAGCAACTTAATTACCACACCCTATAAGATTTGACAACAGTTTACTAGACGGTTATCAACCAGTTGTTGATGAGAGCAACAAGGTCAGCTGATCTGCTTAACTTGCCTTTACTGTAAATAATTAAGTACAATGCATTTATAAAACTAAGTTTAAATACTTAATTCAACTTTTGTTCAAAAGTTATCAACAAAATAAATTATAATCAATAAAATATATAACATAAAAAATTGTGCCCAAAAGACAAACTAAGACTGCTACATAGAAACTACATACAAAATTTGGAGCTTTCTCTTGTGTGTTTTTAAGTTCTGGAAAGGCTCGGTACTTTGCTTTCTTCATACATGCTTTAAAAAAATACTTATTGCTAACATTTACTTGTGCTGTATGCATTCACTGAAGCAGCATAGTTTATTGAGTAGAAATATTCATTGGAAGAAAATTATTCAAGAAAAAAAGAGGGCTCCCAGTGGTATCTCTAATGGGAGTTGAAACAGGCAACAAAGTGTGTTTTTTTGCTGAATAAGCTGGATTCAATTAGATTCAAAATTAAAGTGATTTTATTGTCTAATTTACACCAAATTCATTCATCAATGAAGTACCCATCATCTCATGAAGCAGTTAAAATTTGCTATCTTACTAACAGGAAGAGAAATTTAGAAATCCTCTAATTGTGCTTGTTATACATTCTTGACTGATCATTCATTAGGAACTTGTTATTTATTTATTTTATTGATTATGTAACACTTTGTTTTTTCACTTGGAAGATTGAATGATTCCTCTTGGTTTTCATTCACAAATTCCTTCTGTGCATTACCATGGTTTCTGCGAACAACAAGTCTGACAAACATGATGACATTGTGACAATGTTCCCCTTCATGCATTTGCTGATTTGACCACAGAGTGGAGAGCCACAGCTAGAGTCAAAGTTTCATCTGGTTGCCCATTTATTGACATAGAGCCACTGGATAACGAGACTCCGAGCCACCAACTGACCGAGAATGACAGCACTGATGGACGAGAGGACTCAGAGCCGTGACCGAGCAGGAAACGCAACAACAAGAACTGCAGATGAGAGCAAAAAGGCTGGGTTAAACGAGACTGGAAACGGCCATAAGGCTGGGCGGATCCACCCAAAAAGTTGATGATTACAAGAATGAATCTTCGAAGTAACAGCAACAAAAACAACTGGGTCAGCCAAGTGATCAATAACTAGGATCTCTAACTGCAGTTTTTTATTCTATAGGACTTAGATGAAAAGAGGAAATAAAATCCCGCAGAATGCTCAGAGTTGATTGTAATGTCCAGGAGATAAATGAGAAACAGGAAATTGAGCATGCACAACATGAGCAATTCTGCTTTCTGCATTGCTTATTCCACTTCAATCCCTTCTTTCTTGTTTATTTATTTATTTACTTTTACTTATTTATTTTGTTCTTCAGTGGAATTCTTGGTAGAGAAAGAGAGAAAACGAATCATTTGGTTTTTGGGTCGTGGACAGAATTGTTTGCAGGGAGTTTTCCCACACCGCAAAACACTCCAAGATGTTTTACATTGTCATCACCTAAGGATGGCACTCCCAAACCCCAGTGACTGAGTTCCTCTTCCATGTGTTATTAATTAGTACTGGTACTTGTGCTAATCTCGCTCGAAGAACTGGAATGATTTTGGAATGATTTAAGCCAAATATGTTGCCCACTTTGACCAAATTCCCCAGAAGTCATGCCAGGAAAAAGTTGCTCACATCTACAGTTTTGTGAAGCTGCTTTCAGACTGTCAGCCATGTCTTTCTATAGCTCCCCCGCCAGCTTAGTGGGCTCAGTCACGTATAAGGTGCGTCTCCTTTCTTCTTTCCACTTCTGCACACTAAGCAACTTAGCAAAAAAAAGTTATTTTCATAACGTAAACATTTCACTTTGCTTTGAGACACTCTTTTCTTCTCCAGAATGCACATTAAGGCCTCTACGATTGACTGGGAGACTTTGGGTGCTGTTGGCAGGATGTGGTTTGCTGTTAGCTTGCTCAGGTAAGCCATTTATTCCTATTAGTGCTGATTGTGAAATAGTGCTTTATTCTTCTTTTACCTGTCATGGCTGCCAGATGTAGGCCTGTCGCACTCCGCGACTACAACGCTGACAAGAGAGTCAAAGGCATAGCCCCAAGTGTGGAGCTAATTGGTTTTCGTGTGGATTTCTCACTCCATTGGAAAGCACGAGCAACTTATCTTTTAGAAAAACAGATTTTTCCTTCTTTCTTGCTTTCGATTTATTTCAACCTTCCCTGAAGCATTTGCTTATGAAACACATTGCCCTACATCACTTTCTATTAGACCACTTAACACAGAGATAGATTTGAGTTTGTTGAAAGGAATCGTGCACCTTGACCTTAATTATGTAAGACAAAGAAAAACTGCTGTAAAAATAATAGCAGGCTACATTTATTAGGCACAGAGTTAAACTGAAAATGTGTTAGGGCTTTTGTTATTGTTTATAATGGAGAGGTTTTAAGATCAGATACTTAAGCTCTCGTCTGAGATTTTAATTAATTTTGTGTTTGTCTGGGTATGTATGCCAACACTGAGTCACTGCAGTCATGCGAAACTTTATGGACGTATTCATGTAGGTGGCTGCAGCTGTTTTCCAAACTTATCTGGCTCCAAAATCTTGTCAACATATGCCTTACACATTTTACTTCTCAAATCCAAAAGCGGCTGTGTCCTGGACACTTTAACTGTCCTATTAGCAATTAACTCAGTAACGGAAATAACAGGACTTGAGTGCACCATGGTGATGGGCAAAAGTTCCAAATATGCGCTATTCTGTTCAGAAGATGGAAAAAACAAAAGGATGAAAATAATCAGCAAAAGATGTGTGACCAAGCAGTGGAACTGGCTGTCTTTTATTATAGAGGAAATAAATTTAAGAATGAGATCAAAAGAGAGATGACTGCACCGTGATTCAGTTTAGCGTGAGTACCTGGACATCGTCGGGGCTTTACATTCAGGGCAAGTAGATCTAACTCTTAAATGGGGGACAGCGAGGAGATGAATGGGATTGATTACACCAAAACATTAGATATAACAAACCACTAATCTGATGGTCCATCGGCAGTCGTACATCTTCATTTATCATCCACCTTCCTGTCCGTCAGCACCGTGGCTCAGGGGCAGTCCTGAAGCCAGACAGGGTAAACTCCTTTCTGCATGAGGATTTCATGACTCAGCGCCAAAGCATCCATCAGTCTGTCTATATCTGTTCGAGGGCCTTCCAAAGGTAAGTATATGCTCCCTAAAGATATCCTGCAGATCTACATTTTCTTAATGAAGTCCTGAATGTCTGGGATTATATGTTTGATGAGATAAAAAGTGCTCTGATTTGGAAACCGGATCAAATTCAGCTGTCTTTGCAAATATGTGTTTTCCGCTTGTGGGCACTTATTAGCTTTCTGCTGTATGCAATCCATTGCACAAGCGTGCATTTTTTTGCATTATCTGGTTTGCTAATTAACTCAATCTGCTCACTTAAATGCTATTATGAATATCCTGTTATTATTTCGATCCAAATGCAATTTGTGCAGAAGGCTGAGAGGTATCCTACAGTGTGGAAAACAAAAACCTTCTCTAATAATGGAAGGCAGACTTTCAGAAGTTTTGGGTAAGAAAAGGATTCTGACATCTTTATTAAGCAGAAATCTACAAATAACAAGTCACGTACAGTAACCATACACCATAAGTGTTGCTAAAAGGTGCATGTTGGAAAGCTTAGTTATCCCACAAGTGGAAATGAAAACCAGAGTTTTGTAGAGCTGACTAACAGAGGCTTTATTTCCTGAACAGATGGCTAAACTGTTTCCTTTTACCACTAATGCTAACGTGTTCATTAAAACGGTTTTGTGGAGGTCAGGGAGTACCAGGCCTTCTATCTGTTATCAGAAGGTGCAGAGACACATCATCTGCTTCAGAGACACTGGTCCATCAAACTCTCAGGCAATTACACTGAGAGCTGAGAGGTCAGGGAGTAGGGGAGGAAGGAATGAGCCTGCCGGATCAGCTTATCAGATGGCCCGGGAACAGCTGAGGATACTGGCGGCTCTTTTTTCAGAAGTCGAGAGAGTTCAGTGCAGAGTGGGAGAGCAAAGGTCATGAATTGAAGTCTTATTTCACAGATTTCTTTATCGGGGATCTTTTAAAATATTCAGACCCAGCCGCAGAAGGGTGTGACTGTATTAGAATAATTTTAACGCATAAAGTACTCTACGGTGAATCAGCAGGAACCTTTTTACAGACAAGTACAGTACAAATATGTGCTCATTGACCACTATATTAGGTACACCTGGTCAACTGCTCGTTAACACATATTTAGTCTGCTAATCACATGGAGGCAACCTATAAAGCTTTTAGGCATATAGACAGGGCCAAGACAACCTGCTGTAGTGTAAACTGAGTATCAGAATGGAAAAATGGTCATTTTCAATTCAATTCAATTTTATTTATATAGCGCCAAATACAACAAAAGTCGCCTCAAGGCGCTTTATATTGTACAGTAGATACAGAGGAAAAACCCAACAATCACATGACCCCCTATGAGCAAGCACTTTGGCGACAGTGGGAAGGAAAAACTCCCTTTTAACAGGAAGAAACCCCCGGCAGAACCAAGCTCAGGGAGGGGCGGGGCCATCTGCTGCGACCGGTTGGTGTGAGGAAAGGAAAACAGGATAAAGACATGCTGTGGAAGAGAGACAGAGATTAATAACAGTGACTTTATGTGGTTGCTGATGCCAGATGAGCTGGTCTGATTGTTTCATCTGCTGGTTGTCCCACACAACCATTTTTAGGGTGAGAAAATATCCATCAAGTGGCAGTTCTCTAAGCAAAAGTGTGTTGTTAGGCTACGTCTACACTAATCCGGATAAATTTGAAAACAGTGTTTTCGTCCACACTATGGTTTTCAATCGTTTTCATCCACACTGAAAACGCTACGTTCCTGTACTGTGCATGCGTGAAATGTAAGATGATTTGACCTGCGTCCTTTCCGTCGCGGCAAAATGTTGAGAAAAGGTGTTGCGTTTTATCTGGTGCTATCTGAAGCATGTACAAACTGATATTAATCTTTAATAGGCTGTCAAAATTGAGAGCAAACAAAACTGCTGTAGAATGCCATCCGCCACCTTAGGCTACGTTCACACTGCAGGCGAAAGCCCTATGCGACCCATATCCGATCATGGTATGACAGTGTGAAAGGCACAAATCCGATATTTTCAAATCCGATCTGGGTCACTTTCGTATGTGGTACTGAATCCGATACATATCCGATGTTTTAGAAAGTGACTGCTGTTTGAACGGTTATGTCGCATTAAATCCGTCTTTTATGTCACTGACACAAGACAGACGCCAATTATCAGCGCCGGAGAAGACATCGCGAACGCTTCCTGGCCATCCAGCGTAGATGTCAGTGAAACTGTTGGGAAGACAACGTGAACATTTTATTTGTACTGTATAATCTGCAGATTCTGACAGAAATCTGCAGCTATCCTTTGAAGCACCGCTCTTCTAAAACAGCAATAAGGATCATTATTAGGTTATTTACATTATTATGTAAATAACAAAATAACTTAAAGCAAAAATTGGGAAACGTAAAGTCTGAATTCTTTATATTAAGGGCCATCAGTCAAACAATATTGTTTGCTCTGGGTCTAAACAGAGCGCTTTGTGTGCGACGTCTTCTTTTGCGCATGCGAGCCGCTTTGAGCGTTCACACTAGAGCGCGTTTGCTGTCACATTTTATTTGTAGTGTGAACAAGCAGACAAAAAAATAGGATTTGATCAAAAAATCTGAATTGAGCATCAAGACCTGCAGTAAGAAAGTAGCCTTAGTTGAAATGGTCACATGACTGCATCATATGACTTAAAATGCATCATCGTTTTCAAAAGCCTCCATTTTCGCAGTCCACACTGCGACGCAAAAACAGCGTTTTCATTCAAATGTATCCGCTTTGGAGACGTTTTCAAAAAGCTCAGTTTTCCTTGACCAAAAATGCCGTCTCAGTGTGGACGGGAGGCCAAAACGGAGGGAAAAAGATGCGTTTTCAAACAAAAACGTATCAGTGTGGACATGGACTGAGAATTCAGACGAGAATGGCAGGACAGGAAGACAACTGTAACTTAAATAACCACTTATTACACCCGAGGAATCCATCTCTGAATGCACAACAAATCAAACCTAGAAACTGATGCACTAGGGAGGGAGGGAGGGGAAACAGGAGGACAAAGGAGGGGGGGAACAACTAAGCTGTAGTGCCTCTTCACCTCACTGTGCAATACCTTTTGTGCAATACTTTTGTAAATAGTCAACGGTGCAATAGACTCAATACTTGAAATGTGCAATTCACTTGTATTTTTATTTTTATTCCTATTTATTCTATTTATCCCCTTCGTATATTTTATTTATATTGTCTCTGTATTTATATATATGTGTGTGTGTGTATATATATAATATTCTGTAACTCTGTAACTTCTGTCGGTGCTGTGCTTTTTTGGAAATCGAATTTCCCAGAGGAACCCACCCGAGGGATTAATAAAGTTCTATCTAATCTAATCTAATCTACAGCCACAGAAGACCACACCAGGTGCTACTTCTGTCAGCTAATAACAGGAAACGCAAGCTACAGTTTGCATGGACTCACCAAAATTGGACAATTGAAGACTGAAAAAATGTTGCCTTGTCTAATGAGTATGACATTTGGTGCGACTCCTATCAACTGTTCAGGCTGTTGGTGGTGGTGTAATAATTATATATTTTCTTGGAACATTTTAGGGCCCTCAGTTCCTAATGAGCATCATTTTGTAGCTACATATGTCAATCTTTTCATGACCACAGTGTACCCAGCTTTTGATGGTTGTCCCAAAGCTCAAATCACTTCAAACTAGTTTCTTGAAAATGACAATAAGTTCAATGTACTCAAATGGCCTCCACAGTCACTACATCTCAATCTAACATAGCAACTTTTTGGGATGCGATGGAACAGGAGATTTGTAGCATGGATGGGAACCCAACAAATCTGCAGCAACTGTGATTCTATCATGTCAATATAGGCGGAAACCTCTGAGGATCGTTTCCAGCACCTTGTTGAATTTCTGGCATGGAGAATTAAGGCAAGAAAGTAAATGGGGGCGGGGGGTCCAAATCAGTACTAATACCTAATAAAGTAGCCGGTGAGCAGACCCAATATTGAGTTTGTCATCTTTCTGCCTCTGGCTCAACCCTCCAAACCTCATCTTCATTTTTTTCTTTTTTTCTTTTTTAATCTGTGAACCGGTGATTAGGTCAGCTAGCAAGATGCCCCAGACTTTTAAGTTCATTCCCCTAAAGCTGGAATGACAGTTAGTGGCAACTAGCCACATTACTGAGAAAGATGCCAGAATTGAGGGATGGAGAATTCATTTTCTCAGTAAGAGAAGCTTTTATTGAAATATGAATATGCAAACAATGAGACAGAAATATGAGGTTTCAGCTCACTGACAAATGTCAATAATTCATGATGAGTGGCTTACAGCGAGACCAATCCCTCTAAAAGGCAGTAATGGGTCATTCCTACTATTCGGTGCCATTTCAGTGTGATCACTCTTCATCAAAAAATACAAAATTTTGAATTATTTTAACATTTCATCTAAAAGAGGGATTTTCAACCTATAAGAAAAATGTATTGGTCCAGCTAAGGATATTATATTATAATATTTTTTAAAATCAAAGTCTTTACCATGACGTGCCAAATGTCCACCCTGTTACAGGACATTCAATTTTCTATTAATAACTGTTTTGAATGCACAGTTATAGTAATATTTACATTTTCTAAAAGCTACAATGTCCCTTTTTAAAATCTGCAAGGAAATTTCAAGGAAGTATTTTAAACAAGCATTATATTGAAAGAAGACAGGTTCAGTTTTAAGACACAGTGTAATTTCAAAAGATTGTTTTTAGATTCAAAGGGAATATTAAAAAAAAATTGGCTCCATTTTTAAGTAACTTAATTTTGCTGATTCATTCCCTCCCAATAACCAAAGAGACATGCATTATGTTTGTTGATTTGATTTAATTAACAAAAGAAACACACAGGTAACAGGGTGGACAGAGGAGAAACAGGGTGGACAGGAGGTAACAGGGTGGACATAACATCAGTGACAAAAAATACCACCTTAAAGAAACTTCAAAAATCTACATGTAGCAGACATTCATCGTTTCTCAGATTTTCTCTCAGTTGTCTGTAGGCCCTATACTGCCATCGGATATTAAAGACGTGCCGCCTAAATCTGAGTAGTCCGTCATGAAATTCCCCTGCAAGTGCATCCTCTGTTGTCATGACAGTTGTCTTCACTGTAATTGTTGACTTTTTACCAGATACCTCTCCATCATTTAATTTTTCATTCTCTTCTAGAGACCACTTGGTAAAGGCTATCTCTGTGTTGTTAGGAGGTCTCAAGAGTGTGTGTGTTGTACTGAAACAGTCTTTGCACTCACCATATGCACAGACTTTGGATTTAGCATCACACATTGTTGCATCTACCATCTCTTCAATGTGTTTTGTTGCTGACAGACCTTGGACATACAGGGCATTGGCCATGAACTGTAAGTTCTCATGTGTCCTGCACTGACAGGTTTCACGATCAGCTTCTGTGGGCACCACAACCCAAAATGGTCTTAAGGTGCAGAAACAAGAATATGAGACCTGATGCTCAGTTTCTGAAAGAAACTTATGGTGCAGATTCTTCAGTGAATCAGTTAGCAAACGTTTCTGTTTTTTTATTTTCTTTTGAGTTAGTTTGCTTTCGTCCTGTTGTCATCCGACTGACGTCATCTCTTAAGAAGAAGGCCTTTATTTTCTGCTTGCAATCAACTGGTAATCTATTGCTTTCCTTTCTTTCAAAGGTTATGAGCCCTCCATCTTGTCTTTGACCACGCTTTTTTGAAAAGCCTAGAGCTGTCTGTGCAGCCCTCTGTAGCCTGTATTTCTTTATAATTTTTCCTATTGTCGTTTTTGCAATAATTTGCCTCTCTCGTTCCTTTTTGGTGTTTTTGTATTTATTCCTGATTTCCTCAATGATTGATTCCTGCAGTAATAGTCTTTTCCTAATTGTGTTGCTAACTGTTTCATGACGCAGCAGTGCATCCACTTTAGAACGTGGGGATTTTTTTTCCCCACCCAAACGCTGGCACCTCTTCTTGTATTTTTCTTTTTTTCTCTTTTCCTTTTCCAACAAGGCCTTTAGCTCTTTAATTTCATTCTTGAGTCTCCTTCTTCCCTGTCTAATATTCCTTCGTCCAACAATGTATTGCCTACAACACAGGAAATATTGTCACAATTATTATATATATATGTTTAGATAAATGTTTAGATACAGTATAAGATAGACGTTGGATATTATATGTTTATAATGTATTAGGCAGGTAGACTCACACACACACACACACACACACCCACACACTCACTCTCTCTCTCTCTCTCTCTCTCTTTTTAGGGCAAAATCACGTTTTATCATTCAAATACAAAATCTACCTAATCAGCAAAGCATTGAACTGTCAACTCTTCTTCTAACCTTGAGGGTCCTGGTTGCGGGGTATTTTCTGGCTCTAGGGAATATTCTGGACTTAGGGGAGGAGTATTCATAGCCTCAAATTCTGTCCTGCCTTTGGCACTAGCCCTCTGCTTTCTTTTCCTTTCTCGCCACTGCTTTCTCTGTGCTCTCTTCTGTCGTTCACTGAGATCTGCCACTTTCTTTTTTTCCCCCTTCCTCTCTGTCCTTTCTCCACTTCTCTTTCTCTTTATTGAGATATATCTGTCTTCTCTCAGGGTCAGCATCACGACGTGCTCGGTAGCGCCGCTGCTTCTCCGCAGCAGACATTGGTGCCATTCCCTGAAAAATGTATACTATTCAAAATCTTCTAAAAGTATATATATACAGGTTAATAATAATTACCAATACACACTTGTATAAATAACCCTAAACACTAAACTTCTATCATCTTACGTCCCCCCGTTACCATGTGTCCCCCCTGTTACAGTGCATAGCAATAACAGGGGTGACGGTATCAGGGGGGAGATTTTATGCTAAACTTAGCCATTACTACTAGTATGATGAACAACAAGCTAGTACATGGTGACCACTAAGAACCATTTTTAACATGTTTATTAGCCATATTATAAAAATTACAAAAAAAAAATTGTTTCCACTATTAATAAGCGTAACAGGTTGGACGTGTTATGCTTTGCCACATTACAAAATCTTGCTAAAACATTGAAAAAAGGGTTGATTAAAGAGTGGTACTTACTCGTCTTCTTCTTGAAAGTTTTCCCTCCAAAATATGTTACATCCGGGAGTGTCATGTGACTAAAAGAATAATCAGGTGATGTGTTCTATGGAATTCTTATCAGAGTAACAGGGGTGACAGTTGATTCAGGGACACAACATTTTTTAAAGATTTTAAGTATTAAACATGCATTAATAATAAAAAAGAACATTTGATGAGGAACATTAGAAATAAGCCAATCCAGAAATGATGAAAAATCTAGATTTCTTTTTTTTTTTTTTAAGTTATATTTGTAACTGAAGTCGAGCAAGCATGACTGGGGACATAGTACTTTAGTGACTTGTGCTAAAATAAAAGTAATTTACTTTTAATGTATTTATCCTGTGTATATATCAATGTGTTCTATGGTAGAGGGGGGTTAAACATACAAGAAAATGGTTTAGAAATAAGCATTAGACAAGTTTTACACTAAATATACCATATTATGTCATTAGGACTCAAATGGCACCGAATAGTAAGAATGACCCTACTATAAAGTAAATATTTTATGAATGTCAAAGCTCAACTCTCTCTTTGTAGTTGTTCACATGAACAGAGACTTCATGTGCTCAAAAGAAAAAAAGGAATAAAAATTCTGGATGTCTGGAAGCGATGAGTCCACATTCCCGGTCACTGAAATCTTTGATCCATTTCTCCCCAGGTTCATCATGTTTGCCATGTCTGTGTTTTACATGGTCATCTATAAGTAAATATGACTTCACTGTCAACTGCACATCACGGGGGTTTCACAGGAGTACTCCACCAAATGCAGCGGATAATAAACCACCAGCTGGGTATCTTACAATGACCTGCACAGACTGAAACCAAATGGTCCTGGCTTACACTGGGATGCTGTACGGACCAGTGGAAATCCAGCCAATGAAATCCACCACCTGAGCGGCCCGAGGAATGTTTCTCTAAAGCATGGTTCATATCTCCTTCATGTATCTTAAAAAAAAATCATTTTATATTTATTTTTATGGCACTAGATCCTTTTGCTCTTCCTGCTTGGAGGATGATTTAAAACATGCCATTCTTGTAAAAGCGTTCTTCTTAGAACCCAAATGTGTTTCTGTCCCTTTGAAGATACAATCCTCTCCATATGTAACCGACTCATTCTTAATGTCTGTCTTCACCCATTCACTTTGTCTGCAGTTGATAATGCCCGAAGAGAGCTTAAGGCTGAGAGTATAAACAAGCTTCGTGCATATCTTGCCAGCACTTAATGCATAACATGATCTCCATCTACTAAATGTGCACATTTATCCTGCTAAAATAGTCAAAAATGCAATGACCTGTACTCATTAACTGTAATCTGCGCAACGCCAAAAGGAAAAGGACTGTGTTTATTTTGACTCGAGCAAAACAATCTCCATCGCCATTCCATTCTCCTGCCAGATTAATTGACATAATTGACTTTTGTTTGCAACAGAAGGTAGAAGGCAGACTCCTCGACACCGCCAGCCTGGCAGCCAGAAACAACTGGAGCGCTACGTAGCCGCTTTCTGTGACGAGACAACGAGGCAAGCACTTTGAGTAATTTAGCACGATTTAGTCTATATATCTGTTCAGATCACTTGTAGCAGTGTAGAAATTCTTTGCCCTCCGTGCGCAACAACATAAAGCAAACCAGAGATCTAAAGAAAAATTTTTCTCAAACACGTCCCCCTGCTTTTCAGCTATAGACATTTTTGTCAGGAAGATATGTCAATTATGCGGCGTGGTCTCCATCAACAGCTCAGCACTTCTTTTAAAACATTTTCCCTGCCAGAGTGGCGATCTATCAGCAAAGTGTTGGGTATACAGGACCCCCGTTGACATATATGGGATACTCAAGAGACATCATTCAGCATTTTCTGACTTTCTGACCTCATCTCTCTGACTCTTGTCATTGGCTAACATAAGCCCTGAACCTAGCTTCCTGGGCACACACATACGCTAAGGAAGTGGAAATTACCTGTTAATGCTGTCAATGCTTCAATGCTTCAATGCTTTTTGCAAAGCAGACTGATGAAACCTCCACCACCTCCATTACCCAGCATATTAAGAAGACAAAGAAGTTGTCATTGGGGGTGAGGCGGTTTTATCTCCCCAATGGGGTACTCTAGAAACCAAAATTATGCAAGGTATTAAAATATTAACACTTTTAGCTGCAGAACGACGCTGGCTTAATATACCGACTACAAGCTCGCTTGCGCCATATTTTGTTATTTCTTTCAATAAATCCCTCTGCTCATAAGGAATACCTGATAGCACTGCTTATGGCTTTTATGCACTCGTTTTATAATGCACTGTAAAGAAACACAGCCTTTGTGGTATTAGGAACATCACAGATTCAGTGAGACTAAGAGAAAATGCTTAGAAGTAATCAAGTTCCCTGACTGTATTTTCCCTCGGCCATCTGGTAGCTATTGAACACTGTTTTGGATACTTTGAAAAAGAGCCCATAGCTTACTCATTATACACACACTCGTTCCCTCTCACTGTAGCTCCCTGCCCCTCCTCTATTTGTGGATGTCTCTTATCCTTTCCCTTCTTTTCTTTTCCCCCCTTTTCTTTTGCTGCCTGTGTCTCCCTCACCAGACCAGTTCAGTTAGGAAGATGCATTACTTAATGAGGTAATTGGTCTAATGTCTCTGGGGTACAATGAAAAATGCCACAGTACAGCATGCCATTGTGGTCAAGTTTCAACCTAAAGTCAGACTCTATGAAGCATTTCTGGATGTCAGGATCTTGGCTTGTCATTCACAGCTTCGAGTCTTTTTTTTTCTTTTTTTAGGGTTGTTTTTTTTTTTTTTCTCTTAAATTAAAAAAAAAATCTGGCAATCCTGAGTTTATGGTACTGTGAATGTCAAGGACAGCGTTTGCCAGCAGCAGCCACTCAGGCATTTTTAACTGGTCAATTTCAATGATTATGGCAACACTGACGGGGCTAAAATGTGCTGCTGTTGAAACGAAACGTTCGCTCCACTGCGGGGGATCATGATTTCTGGTATGTGACCTTGTGGTTGACATGGAACCACAAAAGTAGTGATCCTGTTCCATCTCTCTACAATTTTCCATCCAGCTCCATTTGTTTTTCATTTGGAGAAACAAAACTGTTCACCCTTTTCCTTCTGTGAAAACATGGCATCCCAGAAGGAAGTATCAATCACGGGAACGGCTGTATCGTGACTACATCAATAAACCGTATCAGACACCGGACATCAGAGTTAAAGAAGAGATGACACGAAAAGTTGCAAAGCTCGGCGCTTATCTGTGACAGGCTGTGGAGCACACATAATCATGTAACTTTAGCATATCACACATAGCAGGACGAGAGAGGGTAATGCAGAGAGCTCTGTCGGCCGAAACAGCACCTATGCATGAAACATGAATCTTCTAGTGGGAGGAAATGCAGACAGTGGAAACATTGTCAGTATATGAATCAGCGAATAAGAGTGTGGGAGAGTGAAACTGTTGGTCGAGGCAGTCTTACTATTCTAGTTGAGACAGTTTTTGCACTTAATAATAACCACTTTCTTGTTAGCAAAAAATAAAATAAAATAGGAGCGACTGCATGATTGTGAGAATTACTGCACATCCGACCGGATAATCATATACTCCTGAAAGCTTCTTTTAATCTTATGACAATTTGGATGGGGAACAAAGCACTTTTGGAAAATTGTATCATAAATTTTATGTTACCATTTGAGTCTGTTTAAGTGCTCAACAAGAACATCTTAATGACAGATTTAAAGAGCTGAATTCGGTCCTGATTACGGTGACTCTGGTAATTCCATCGTTCTGCTTCCATTAAAGTGATGAGAGAAAAGCAGGTTTCAGTATACTCTCACAGTCCCGGTGGGCCAGTGGCATATACGGTAAGCGCAATGAATTAGAAAAAGTATGCAATCGTTCCCACTATCATAGGATGCCATGAACTCACCATTCCCAGTGGTTAAAGATGAACCCTGATTTAAGGACTGGATTTACAAACAAACTGAGGGGCGCTCTTCGGGTCAGGATGATTAGATTTCAGGACACTGAAAGACAACTCTTTGAAACTATAGAAACTGTTTAAAGAGAAACAAAACGGTTATTGCCTTAATAACCCAAATCTGACCTTTGCCCCTTAAAATTTTGCAAAAAAAAAACTTCTCTACATAATTAAGCTTGGCTGATGTCACAATTAAACAAATGCAGTTTTTGCAAATGCAATTTTGAGGCACGAGGCAGCAGGAAACAGTTACATATACAGTGGGGCAAAAAAGTATTTAGTCAGCCACCGATTGTGCAAGTTCCCCCACTTAAAATGATGACAGAGGTCAGTAATTTGCACCAGAGGTACACTTCAACTGTGAGAGACAGAATGTGAAAAAAAAATCCATGAATTCAGATGGTAGGATTTGTAAAGAATTTATACGTAAATCAGGGTGGAAAATAAGTATTTGGTCACCTCAAACAAGGAAAATCTCTGGCTCTCACAGACCTGTAACGTCTTCTGTAAGAAGCTTTTCTGTCCCCCACTCGTTACCTGTATGAATGGCACCTGTTTGAACTCATCATCTGTATAAAAGACACCTGTCCACAGCCTCAAACAGTCAGACTCCAAACTCCGCCATGGCCAAGACCAAAGAGCTTTCGAAGGACACCAGGAAAAGTATTGTAGACCTGCACCAGACTGGGAAGAGGGAATCTACAATAGGCAAGCAGCTTGGTGTGAAAAAATCAACTGTGGGAGCAATCATCAGAAAATGGAAGACATACAAGACCACTGATAATCTCCCTCGATCTGGGGCTCCACGCAAGATCTCATCCCGTGGGGTCAAAATGATCATGAGAACGGTGAGCAAAGATCCCAGAACCACACGGGGGGACCTGGTGAATGACCTGCAGAGAGCTGGGACCAAAGTAACAAAGGTCACCATCAGTAACACACTACAACGGCAGGGAATCAAATCCCGCAGTGCCAGACGTGTTCCGCTGCTGAAGCCAGTGCATGTCCAGGCCCGTCTGAAGTTTGCCAGAGAGCACATGGATGATACAGCAGAGGATTGGGAGAATGTCATGTGGTCAGATGAAACCAAAGTAGAACTTTTTGGTATAAACTCAACTCGTCGTGTTTGGAGGAAGAAGAATACTGAGTTGCATCCCAAGAACACCATACCTACTGTGAAGCATGGGGGTGGAAACATCATGCTATGGGGCTGTTTTTCTGCCAAGGGGACAGGACGACTGATCCGTGTTAAGGACAGAATGAATGGGGCCATGTATCGTGAGATTTTGAGCCCAAACCTCCTTCCATCAGTGAGAACTTTGAAGATGAAACGAGGCTGGGTCTTCCAACATGACAATGATCCAAAACACACCGCCCGGGCAACAAAGGAGTGGCTCCGTAAGAAACATTTGAAAGTCCTGGAGTGGCCTAGCCAGTCTCCAGACCTCAACCCCATAGAAAATCTGTGGCGGGAGTTGAAAGTCCGTGTTGCTCGGCGACAGCCCCAAAACATCACTGCTCTCGAGAAGATCTGCATGGAGGACTGGGCCAAAATACCAGCTACTGTGTGTGCAAACCTGGTAAAGACCTATAGTAAACGTTTGACCTCTGTTATTGCCAACAAAGGTTATGTTACAAAGTATTGAGTTGTATTTTTGTTATTGACCAAATACTTATTTTCCACCCTGATTTACGAATAAATTCTTTACAAATCCTACCATGTGAATTCATGGATTTTTTTTTCACATTCTGTCTCTCACAGTTGAAGTGTACCTCTGGTGCAAATTACTGACCTCTGTCATCATTTTAGGTGGGGGAACTTGCACAATCGGTGGCTGACTAAATACTTTTTTGCCCCACTGTATGACTAGCTGGTCATTAAGAATTGTTTTTTCTTCTGTATGTTCCCATGATGTAGAAGGTTGTAACTGTCAAAAACCATTGTTAATTCTCATTTTGAAGGACCTGACTGTTGTATTTGATGTGCCCTCAGTGCCAGTTTTATTTTGCACAAAGACAATATTCCCACTGCCAACTACAACTCTATTATGCAGTTAAAATATTAGGTCACTATTTGTCTAAAGCTATCATGGAGCTGAAGAAACAAAGGTCCAGTGAGTGAGGTGTACAGCAACATGCTCACTTCGTCATGATAATCGGTCTTTTACTGACATTTTGGAGATTTGCAGAGGTTTTTTGTTTTTGTTTTTTTTCTTTTCTTTCTTTTTTTTAAGTTCTAACTTCAGGTTTGGGTCAAGTCGTGTTTTAATATTTGTTTTAATCTGTTCAGAGAACCAGCTGGAGTTTAATATATCAAGATAGACTTGCATGTATTTCATACTACCTCAATTCTCAAAAATTCTTGAAAAACTGTTTAGATCAAGCAGATCAACATCATTGGCACTATTAGATTCAATAGAATACATCACAAATTCCATAGACAAAAAGCAATATGTGGCTGGGTTATTCATAGACTTGACAAAGGCATTTGACACTATAGATCATGATGTATTAATAAGGAAACTGGACCGTTATGGTGTCAGAGGGGTAGCTTTAGATTGGGTCCGGAGTTATTTAGGTGACAGGAAGCAGTTTGTGAAATTAAATGGTGGTTGCTCCTTATGTATGGGCATTGCTTGTGGTGTACCCCAAGGGTCAGTTTTGGGTCCAAAATTCTTCAACTTGTACATTAACGACATCTGTAAAGTGTCCAAAGTATTAAAAATGGTTCTCTTTGCTGACGATACAAACATTTTTTGCTCTGGCGATGATCTTCAGAATTTATTGGAGGATATGACTAATGAAATAAGTAAAGTGAAGTTCTGGCTTGATAAAAACAAATTATCATTAAATTTGAATAAATCTAAACTTATGTTAATTGGAAATAGTAGTTTAAATACAAATGCAATGATTCAAATAAATGGTGTTGATATTGAAAGAGTCAGTGAAAATAAATTTCTGGGGGTAATAATAGATGAAAAACTTAACTGGAGAACTCACATAAGATATATTCATGCCAAAGTATCACGAAGCATTGCAACACTAAACAAGGCAAAACAGGTATTAGACAGAACATCACTTCATATTCTCTACTGTTCACGGGTTTCACCATATTTAAGCTAGTGTGCAGAGGTCTGGGGCAATAACTATAAAACCACGTTAAATTCACTTTTTACTCTCCAAAAAAAAAAAAAAAAGCAATTCGAATCATCCACATTGCAGGTTACAGGAACATACAAACTCACTATTTTTGCAGTCTGAAATATTGAAAATTGACGATCTAGTGAAATTCCAAACAGCACAAACTCGATTCAAGGCAAAAAATAAAGAACTGCCAGGTAATATTCAGAGTATGTTTTTTTTGAAAGAAGGAAGTTTTTGTAACTTCAAAACAGGGAAGGTCTGTACTACAAGAAAAAGCTTTTGTGTTTCTGTTCATGGAGTGAAACTGTGGAACAGTCTGAATATGGAATTAAAGCAATGTCCAAACATTCTCGAAATATAAAGAAAAGGAAAATATTGAAATTAAGTGAATGTCTCTATTAAAAAAAAAAAAAAATTCATGTGATATTATATTATATAGTACATCAGAAATCTGTTCACTATTTTTATTACAAATTGTATCAGTAAGGAAGCTGACTAAATATAAACTGATAATTTATGGCAAAGGGGTTGGATTAAATAAGTGTTTACGTCTTCTTCCCTTTCAACATGTAAATTAATCAGAACGGTAGCTATATTGAAATGTATTGATTTTTGTAGAGTATTTTTTTTCTCTCTTATTTTCTTTTCTGAATGTACCTGTATATTGTTTACATGTTTGAAATAAATTACCAATCAATCAATCAATACAACATCTGGTAAAATGATACACTTCTGTTGACCATTTGCAGTTATTTCTTCTGCATAACGAGTGTTTATTTTTTCCATTTCATTTTTATTATTATTATTATTATTATTATTATAGTCTTTTAATAAATGATAATAAGAAATCAAGTGCACATTTTTTTATTACAGTTTTTATGATTCAGATGCAAAAACACGTAATTTGAATACATCTACATGAAATATTTTTCCCCATAAAACTGCAGGACATGTCTAAACGTTTTAAACATCACCATAAATCAGATATATTCTTTTATAAATACTGATTTATATATAAAATATTAAATTTGCACTGCCAATCTATAGTAATGTAGTAATGCATGTATACTGGTAGTCTGACCTCAGTCTCACATCGTGCTTTTTGTTCTGTCACAGAGCTGCGATACATTCTTTTCAACAAGTCAAGACCTCGCTGTCACCGTTTCCTTATTCTGACAGAGGTGGTCGGGGAAGGGGAGAAGATGATTTGCAAGAATCAGAATTTCCGGTTGAGGCCTCAGATGTTTCCCCTTTTTTTCTCTCTTCTGACACGTTCCATTCAATTTCATGACACCAGCAGACTGCCACAACAAAGTTAAACGACCATTTTTGGCAAAAGTTTAGGTTTATTTAAAGCCTAATGAAAATATTTTTGTTTTACTGGCAGAAGACAATTAATAGTCACGTCACATTGTACAGCTGAGAGTTAACCGTTAACCGAGTCCATTTCCCTTTTCATTGTTATAGACTTACACGTCTTTTCCATTTATACAGCTGTGATTTACAAGAAAAGCAAAGACTACTTTAGCTCTGTAACCATTTTGCAGCACCAGTCACAGTCCTCTGCAATGTCTGACACTACCATTATTCTAAAGTGAACTCTAATTTTTCAGTGTATAGGAAGAGAGGCTGTGATCTGCTATAGAAGATAGAACACATTTTCTGTTTTCTTAGAGTGTGAGTGTTCAGTATAGGATTACTTAGCTTACTTTTACTGATTTTGTATGCATGATAATCAGGCTCAAAGCCTTTGTTTTCTTTAGGCCAGGAATTAATTGTTTAAAAGCTCATATTAGCCAAAGATTTCTTTTATATTCCTTTTATCACGTGTGTTGTTGGTAATTTACCATTTTACATCAATACTAAAGACAAAGCTCGTGGAAGTAATCATAGTTTCAGTGTTCAGCTGCCCTGTGCATGATGCTATTTTTAATTAACTCTTGCCAACCTTTCTGTCTCTGTGTCTTTAAGTCTATCTGTGTCTGTCTCCCTCAGTCGCCTCCAGAGTGACACCAACTAAGGTGACGCCTGCAGGAGCTGAGATACAGCAGAGCTAATGGATTTGTCCCAGGCATCTAAGAGACAACTGAACCCAGCCTCAAACGGGATGAAGCACAAAGGCAGAGAGTTTAAAAGGCAGCCTCCTTAATCTTCATTTGGCCTCAGAAGAGACAAAGAGGAAAAGTGAGCGAACGTCTCACATCTCACCTCATCTACACCACAGCATCCATCCATCATCCATGGCAGCCTAAATCCCCATCCTTCCATTTCCCTAAAGGAGGCGTGTTTATAATGAGGAGAGGATTCTTAAAGTAAAAAGGGGTATTTTTATATAGTCTCAGAGAGGAAAAGCTTTAAAAGAAGCTCACTCCATTCCACCTGAATGACACATTTTACCTGATTTGTGATAAAACTTCAAGCAACATGTGTGTTCTTTTTCATGCATATATACCCAGCTGCTGAGTACAGGCCCAGCTTGGGGTTAGGATTTATAAACATGTGATGGATGACAGACTCAAATATTGTATCAGCTTCAGAACCAGGATCACAGTTGGAACTAAACTTGAGGAAGCTGTGTGATTTATTGTTGATTTATCTATTAATGCTTAAAAAAAAAAGAAAAACAAGAAAAAATTACAAGAAAAAATGATAAAAAAAAACAGATTGAACATCGACTGTTGATTCTTCAATATAAATAAAATGTCTAATCTTTTTTTTTAACCTCCTAGGACCTGCCGTCCATATATGTGGACATCACATTTTGGGTTGTCTAGACCAAAATATTAAATTTTGCTCTACAAGGGCCTGATATCCACTTACAAGGACATTATACTGCCGCTGTTCTATCAATCTAATTTAAAACGGATGTCCTCATATGTGAATCTCATTTCTTTTCGAAATAAAAATTAGGTAAAAAAAAGGTAATTCTTTGGGACCCGATGAATGTAAAAACAGCCCAAATAGCAAAGAGAAATATTAAATGCATGCCATGAAAGAGTTCAGGTTTTAGGAGGTTAAAGAGGCAGAATCATCTCCGCGCTAAGCAAGAACTTGGAGGACAAGCATACTGAAGACCGGAGAAAGTTGCCTTGTGGGAAATTAAACTTGAAAAGAAACTATTATCTTTTAGTAAACCAATGAGATGCATATCCCTAAACAAATTGCAACTGAGGACACATTTATACTCCAAAAAAGTGAATCCAGTGGACGTCAGCCAAGCTTAGTTACTGGTCTGTTATACTTGTTGAACAGTGTGCTGTGTTCTCATCCTGAGGTCTGATTTAATGGTGTCCACACCAATATCAGTATCCTTTTAGAGACTCTTCGGACAGTCCACATTACGAGATGGAAAGGGTGAAAGTGAATGCATTGCAAAGTTAACATTTCTACTAGCAATCCACTAGTTTCTTCTCACACACGTTAATTTCATTAATGTGCATCATTCTCTTAAGAGTAGCACAAAAATGAGCCAGTGTTAGCACGGGTGTCACGGTTGTGTTTCTCTCTGGAAACAGCATCAGTGAGAGGAAGCACAAGAAGAATCAATATGTTTTTGACATAAGGCAAACTTGTCTTATGCAGGGGACAGCGTGCTTTCTCATAGGCTAAGCCAGCCATTCTACAGATACATCTTACAGCTGAGGTGAAACAGAGGATCCAACTACAGGAGGGCCTCATTATTGTAAACTATTCTGCTGTAGAAACTTAATATCAGCACGTTAAAAAACAGACATGGATGATGTATCCTGTGTTTGGGGACCCAAATATGGTCCTTATATTTATAGCTCAAAGGAACCTAACAAATCAGATGCCATTCAACAATCTTTTAATAATGAGAGTGTGATCACTCATGAGAAACAAAGAGAAACCGAAGTAATGGGAGCCCTGGTTAAAATTAACAAAAGAGGAAGAAGACCATGATGGGCCATCACATTCAGGCTTCTCCCCAAAACTAGTTTGGGTAAACAAGACTAACAGAAACAAAACTCCCAACTCAGTCTCTACTTATTATTAAACAAATATGTAGAAGCAAGGGAAAGATAAAGTTAAGACAAAGGGAGGAAGACACCACTTGCCAAACCCCCATTCTTTGTTGAAACCTTTCTCTGGGTTTATATTTGTGTAGCGAGCATTCAGCGACCAATCAGCACTGAGAATAAATGTGAGAAGTGAGACCGTGGGTTAATAAGGGTGACAATAAAAACACAAGATACAATGGAAAACATCTCAGATCAGTCTGATTGCATTTTGAGAGATATTTCAGTTTGGCTGGAAATAGATCTGATCTCTGTGTGGAGACGTGAGTGATACTGAAATACTACAAACACGTCAGCTCACTGTAAAAAGTAACCTGGCTGCCTGCAGAGCACAGTATGCGCTTGTATACACTGTGTTCTTGCATCTTGTTTTGTCCCTTCTTCTATGTTCAGTTCAGTTAAATTGTGCTTTTTTAATCAAGATAACAGTATTACTGAGAATTAGAATTACAGGAAGCTTTTAAGGAAGCTTTGGCATCTCGCTCACAGCTTTGGGTCAGTCATCTGCTATAGTAATGCCCTTGTTCTCTTTAATGCTCCCCCTTTCATTCTAAATAAATGCCAACTATCACAGCCACACAAGAATAAGACATACCTTTCTTCTGTGAAAATTTAACTCAGTTTGCATTAAGTTGTCTGTTCAAAATCTTAGTCAACTGTTGTTTTTAGGACTAATTTAAATACTCTCCTTCCAAATTTTGTCCTCTAAAAGGAAAACTTTAAATAAATATGCAGTACAGCTACAAAACACCAGTGCTGATGCCTTTTATTTGCAAAACTAAGAATGCGCTTCTTTAGTAAATAAATAAGTAAGTAAGTAATTTTCTGACATCAAATGAGGGTTTTGCACCAGTATAAAATCTGGTGTGCTTGTGTGAAAACGATTCACTGGTTCTGAGGTTTGGGGGATGTGAAAAGAGCTGCCAAGCTTGTATTTTGACTTTTATGTGATCTGACCAACTCTTTGTCCCTAAACACCATCAAATTCTAATTTCTGTCTTACTTGTGGCAAATTGTTTGTTATTGTGTTGAAGTTTGCTGCAGTTTACAATGACTGATGTCATTTGCTAGCCATGGTCTAGCACTGATATCCACTGGATATCATTGCAATCAATTTTCATTCATCCTCTGTGGCAATATCAAACCATATGTGACCTTTAATTTCTAACTCAAAGTAGATCACAGTTGTATCTGATTAGGAGCCCATTTTTGACTACTGAAGACTGACTTACATGCACTTAATACTTTCCTGTGCAGACATTATTGATTTAATGTTAGTGTCAAATCTGTCCAGAATTCACATTTAAGCTGTAGGCGCTTCCTTGATTGTTCAGAAAATCCCTTTAAGACATGAGCAGGGAGGCATCAGGAGACTTGTAAAGCTGTAAGTGAAAACTGAAGCGGCAGGAAATGAAAAGGGGAGTGAAGTAGCCAATCACCCAATATTCCTATCAAAGGTAGGGGGGTTGGGGTGTCAAAGGTGAGGCGTTTCTGCATGGCAAGCACAGCTGTGTGTAATGAAGAGGGTATGAAGCTGTCTAGCATGACCCCTAAAGTCACCGCTTCCACTGGGAGTTACCCATAACACATCTGGGTCTGATTCCCACTAGCAGGCAGGTATCACGGCAGAACAGAAGACCCCCTTCTCTCTTGTTTGTTTGTCATGTATTGACCTCATCCTAACCTCTCTGTGTCCTTCTCATTAGAGCTGTGATTGACAACTCAAAATGCCGACCCCGTCCTGCAATCCCGCGCCAAAAAATGTTAAAAAATAACAAATTACAAGAATCAAACACTTTGAACCCTTGTTTGTACCAGTAACCCCAGCCCACGGTCACTATTACTGAACAAAACGACTGGGTATTATTTATTATCATGTCATGCCACAGCCGCATCATTGCTACCATAGAATTAGTGTTGCATTTCCGATCGATTTTTGATTTTCATTCTTAACGTGAAACCAATCCCAAAGTGTCCGAGACAAAAGACTGATAATTCCTGCTGGAAACTCATGATGAATTGCACGGCTCCCATTTTTCAGATGAGATGGCCTCTGGTCTTAAGACCTTTGACCTCAGGTCACGTCTCAGATTTAGTGTTTTTGAGTGCATCTTGGGGAGAAGTTGATCTGTGGTCCTTGTTGTGCATGTTTTATCTCACATGAGTCTAAATGTGTGTCTCTGTTTGTGTCTGCATGCCTGGATGTGTAACAGATTTGAAGACAATGATTAATTTTATCCTCTCCCATCACCACCCCCAGACCCCCTTTTTTTTCCTCATTAAAGATACATTTTTCATTTGGGTTGATGGTAGAGTGCATGTCCAACTTCTGTCTAGCACAAGACCGAGGATTTCAAAAAGGTAATGGGATACACCCACAGAAGAAGCTAAACTCCATCTGCCAGCACCAGTCAAACCTCAAGCAAATCCATCAACAGTGCAATTCATTGACATTTATTTCTACAAATAAGCACTTTTGAGTATGTATTCAAATGCAAATTTACTTATTGCAGGAAAGTAAACAAAGACACACACACAGCTAGAATAACAAGGGGACATGTATTTATATTTCACAATAGGTCAGTATGTTTTTAGTGCCTGTGCGTGAGTTTGTCAAGTCTCCATGTCCTCACACCTCATTCTCTGTCTGCTTGTGAATGCAGTGCAAACCAATTTACTAATAGTCACATCTCTCACTTTCCTCTGTGACATTAGCATAATATATTTTATTTATCAAACGGACTGCCATGCATGTTCTTCCTGCCACCTGTTAGCGATGCACTCTCCATGCCACTGAATGCAAACGAGACACTTGCCCCGCACATAATTGAGCAACGCAATGCATCTTCAAAGTACATGCAGCAGATGTTTCTCATCCCCGGAGACTTTATCTGAGAGGAATGGATAAATAAGACATAGATGAACAAATGCAGATGAAGGTGGTGGTGTTGAGGAGTGGATGAAGTATTAAAGAAGAGGGTGAGAAAGAAAGGGAGGATGGGTATCTTATCCTGTCAGGCTGGGGTAAGAAAGAGGGAGAGGAAATAGTGCAGCTTTTACACATACATACATGCTCAGAGTGTGTGAGCATGTATGTGCTAACACTGTGAGGTGAGAAACAAGGATGACTGAAACCTATTAGTTTACCAGAACCCTAAAGTTAATATTTCATCGCTGTCAGATCAGAAAACAGGAGTAAAAAAAATATTTACAGGACAACACTGTGAATTTGGCTTTATTAAAATACAGTTTAAGTGAGCACAGAGAGAAAGAGAGAAGCAACCAGATATTAAATATATAACAGCCTAATCACGCTGGCCCAGAGGCCAATGGCCATCTGTCAACCATAGGTCACAAGTCAAAAATGTGTGCTCCCTGATCAGCTGGGAGTGGTTGCTGGAAGTTGCTGCTAACGCCTAATTCAAGCAGGCCCACAGACTGGTCAGTGACCCTTTGGCAACCACTGGTTGCTATTGAAAAATGTGTATCCAGCAATGAGATGGTTAAATTGGTCACAGAGAGGTAAAAGGTGCTGCATCAAAAAAATCCTTGTGATTGCTTTAGTTGTTAGCAGGCTGCTGCAGTAGTTTGCATAGAAGATATTGACTTGTCTACACCAAGTGGTAGTGAAGTTGTCAAAAGTGGAACAAAAAACAGAAATGGAGACGGTTTACATTAAAACTGAAAGTTCATTTACTTTCACTACAGCTAGGAGAGTAGTTAGCAACTGTTTGCAGACAGTTCTGTGACTTCCATGCAGACTATAGTTAATTGTGGCAACCAGGTAGCGACTGAAGCAATCACAAAGACGTTTTTGGTGGAGAACTGTCTTTGAGATACATTTCACCTAGCAACAGCCACCATAACCAGCACCCACTCCATGTTAGGTGGTGAAATACATGTTTCCCTAGCAACCTGAGGTTGTCATGGGGTCTTCAGTCTTTCTAAAATCACATTTCTTGGGTTTTGACCACTTAAAACACAGGTGGGTGTAACAGGATCAATTAGGGGAGACCGGGGATAGTTGGAACATTTTTGACATTTCTGTCTGTAAATTGGAGCTCGTTTAAGGTAGTGGATTCAAAATGTAATGCAAAGTATTTACATGTCTCGGCTATTAAATAGTGCAGCTTTTTTCTCTGCAGCACAATTGCCCATTGCATGGTATGGCCTCAAACACAAAGAGTGAAATGTTACAATTAACCCCATAGTCTGGGTTAGTTGTAACATATCCTGGGGTGAAATGTAACACAATGAAATAAGGGTACTGACAAAATATTAACATGTAATCTTTGTTTATTCAACACATTAATGCACTTAGAGCCATTTATGTAGCTACGTGTGTGTGTGACAGAATGCAGAAATCTAGCTTTTGAACATATTCCAAAAATTGTAGTTGTGCACCAGCACCGCAATTCCATTACTTTTTATCATGGCTTACCTTGGTGTGGTTTGCAAAGTGCTTCAGAAAGATGAGGAAATCTGTTTCTTGCACCCATCCTGATTTATTTCCACTACCAATACTTCCTACTGGTCCATCTCTGACACAGTGGTCTGCATAATGTGTGTGTGGGAACACAAACAGTGGAGGAATTGTGTTGCCAATGGCATTAACCGCATATACAAAAGCGACCAGTGAACCTCTCTCTGCTGATGCCGTTGCCCCAACTTGTTTAATATAAGTTAAAGTAATAGTGTGGTAAGTTGTAACATCTGCATTATTGTTACAACTAACCCAGACTGTTGCTGTTACAACTGACCCAGACTCCTATAGCCATGAACTAGCTAACATTACAGCCAACGGCTAAAACATTAGCACTAAAGACCTACACAGAATATATCCCCATAGACATACAAATAACATAATTTAAGTTTGATGAGTTTAACTGCAAAGCAGATAATGCTATTAAACATTGAAATAAAGTAGAAAAACTTACTTTTTGGCGTACAAATTACTTTTTTTCATGTTAAATTGTCTGTGTTTGACAAAATGTGCTGATTTTTCACATGTGATAGCAGAACTGAGTTGGGCATGCACAGGATGAGTCACATCATTTGAAACTTAGCCCTGACTGGAGAAATTGGAAGTGTTACAACTGACCCACGTTACAACTATCCCCGGTCTCCCCTACAAAAAGACATGCCAGTGCTTATAGAGCAGATAGAGATTCAGTTCAATTCAGTTTTCTTCATACAGCACCAAATCACAGCAGTCACCTCGAGGCACTTAGGTAAAGACCCTACAATGATTGGTGATATCTTATTTTCAAAAAGACTGTATTTTAACAAATGCATTCATAGTACCAGTTGTTCATATGGAACCTGAGAGAGGTGAAATGAATAGAAGTAGAGATAGAAGTTAAAATCATGGCTCCTTAATTGCTTCCAGCTGACAAATCAATATATAAAATGTATGTATTGTCTACAGAGTTTTACAGAAATGGTTAAACACAGATTGCACGCTCAACTACTTTTAACACACTTGCTTAAAATTGTTTTATAAAGACCTAATTTTCAAAACATTTCCTGCTCTTATGAATTTTTCCTCTGTCACATCTGGATTCTTTCTTAATTTAATAAGTTTGTTTTCATTGAAATTCTAAAAAAAAGAAAGAAAGAAAAAAGAAAGAAAAAAAGCATCTATAATACAGCTTTTGTGTGATTCATAGAGCCAGGGGTTGACATTTTTATGAGCTGCAGTCTGATGGGCCTTTTAGCTGATGCCACAGAGACAATTAAGTCAGCACATGATCCTGCCTGCATACATACTTTTTCCTGATACGTTCATAGTTCAGATGCAAAGTTGTGCTTGCAGTACTTCAGCTTCTAGCTAGCTCTACAGAAAAGGAGTGAGCATAGCTGGAGTAACGTTTTTCCCCAACAGTTCAATATATATGACACATAAAGTTTTTAGTTCTGTGCTGTACAGTGTACAGTACAATGTGTGATAATTTCAGTCTCTGATATAAAGAAAAATATAAGAAAAAGAGGACATATGAGGAAGATGAGACTCTTCTCTAAGGTAAAGGCTGAGCAAATTTAAAGTTTACATGAAATGTTTTAATTCATTTTTTAAGTAAATTAAATGATAATAACTAATTTGACAATAATTTCATACTAGACAGTAAGCACAGGCTTGCAGTGTTGTGGCTCAGTTTGATGACTGTTGCCGGTAAAGTGCAGACTGTGGAATTTCTGGTGCAGTGGTCACTGCCAGAGTAGGTCCTGGGTAGCAGCAGAGACATTAAAAAAGAGAGAGACGGCATTAAATACTGGAATGAAATGTAGATAGAAAGATACTGCTACTAAACCTTATTTGGATGCAGCAAACTTTTGAATCATTTTTTGTGACATTTGACTGTATATTCTGTACAAGAAGTTTTCGGGGGGATCTTTTTCTCTTTAAAATAAAAGTTAATTTAGTTAATGCTTCAAAATAAATGCAAATATTTGTGTTCAGATGCATTTCAATATGGCTTTTAAGTAAAATCGCTTGCTTCTAGACAGATTCCTCACTTTAAATTTAAGCTGATTGTGTTCTTTAATAACCTTTATACTGTCTATGGGTTGGAAAGCAGCCATAAAGGATCGTGTAACATGGCCCTGTATACTGTAAATGTAGTTGGGCCCCTGCTGTCCCACTACACCTGAGCTTAGGGTTTGCCCACCTGCCAAATCCTGCTTTGGCTGCATAGCCCGTGCTGTCAGCAAAGATTTTCTTAAAATTTTTTCCAAACAGCTAACTTAGAAGTGGTGTACAGCTTTTGGTTTTGCCACTATATTACCATTTTTGTTTTTTAAATGTCAAACTATTTTCATTATGGGATTGCAGGAATTTGTGCTGACTTAAAAGCATGGGTCTTTTTTTTTTTGTCTCAGCCTATGGCTGTCTGCAACTGCAAACCTTTATCATCTAAAGGAATATTTGATAAAAACAAAATAAACAATCTGTACTTCTTGTTTGCATGTCTGAAATACTTGGTTTGATCTAACTTGTGGATCTCAGTTTGGGGTTTTCTTTTTTTCATAAAGTAAATGTCATCTTCCTCCCTCCAACATTTCTCTGTTGCTTTGAAGAGATATTAAGGGCAGGCTTTTCCTACTGGTGCGTCTCAACAGCATCTTAGAAACTTGCTGGGTGTGTGGAAGGGTAAATTAGCAATTATAAGGATGGTTCACATCTTCTGAGCATGGATGGAGTCAGCAAAATCCTGCTGCCTTTCACTATCTCATTAATGTCGAGCCAGGAATATGGAAACAAACAGAGTCCGGGGATCTCAGTCTACCCTTGGTGAGAATCTAATCAATGATGTGTGCTCTCTCTGTGGATGCTGACGAGGTATTAATGAGCTTCCAATGCCAATGTGAGATAATTATCAGCTTTTGGGAGTGAGAGAAAGAAAATAAATAAATATAGAGGAAAGTGGGGAACCAAACATAGAAGGGGATTTTTCTGCAGAGATACACAAAGATCAAAAACTGATATTGCTGCCAGATCGATATTAGTACAAGTAAAATGATCAGAATGTAAAGAGCACCCAACAAGAACCAAACAGCCATCAATTAACTGTCAGCATTAAAGTACACTCAGATCTGTGTAGTTGCCTATTTCATGTTGGCAAGTCACCTACACATAGCTGTAGGTGTAAATGCATGTGTAACCTAACTTTAATATGGTACTGAAGACATTTTTTAGATTGCTCATAGCAATTCAGTGTAAATAATTTAGTTAAGGTCGGATTTTCCCTACGGATAAATTGAAAATGCTGACTTTTCTTGATATCTTGCTGTCTGGTAAAAACGTCTCTGTAACTGTAACAGCAGTCGTCCTGTGGATAACTATCCCATAGACACCCATATAAAAAAGTAATGCTGAAATAAAACTGATATTTCAATATACAGTGGTCCCTTGCTATATCGCTCGGTTTACTTTTCGCTGAAGTGCTGTACTGTAAGCTTGTGAGTTTTCTCCCCAACAAACACAACAATGTCGACGAAACATTTTGCACCATCAAAGGCACCTGTGGTAGCACCCTCATAAGCCAGAGGAAGATGCTAATAATCGCACAAAAAGTTGGACTTCTGGACATGCTAAAGGAAGGTAGAAGTTATCGTATATTTCAGACCGTAAGGCGCACCGGATTATAAGGTGCATTAAGCCAAACAAAACAGTCAGATAAGTCAAACGTTACTCAACTCATTCTTCTTTCTTCCTCCACTTCCATACCACTGATTCATTAATGTTGAATTCTCTCGCTCTATTCCCTTGTTCTGGACCTGAAAACTGGGTTTGATCTTTGGTTTCATTCTATAATACTGGACTTATTTTTCTACGAAGGTTTGAACTTTGAGAGTGTGTGAACAAGAGAGAAAAGTGTGAAAATGTCGATGCCTGTCTTAGAAAAGTGTATAAAGTGTGTAGTGAGGGGTTTTACAGCCTTAAAACATCTATAATAATTGTAAAAAATTAAGCGGGCTACTTCACGTATTTCACCTATCGCAGGTTATTTTTGGAACATAACTCCCGCGATAAACGAGGGACCACTGTACACAGAAAAACAATCTACTGACTAATATAGAAAATGTATATGGCTTGTATACAAAAATTATTTTTTAGTAAGACGAGGAGGAGCAATGGGAGAGTAGCATCTGGTGGGAACTGAACTGATTTAACTGATTGAAAACCATAAAAACAACCCATAAGAACAGCTTAAATAAACAAATGTAAAACATAACTTTGTGTGCCACAGATTTACATATTTTCCAACATTATATTTTTGGTGTAGTGAAACCACGTTTGCTAGTCAATTCTGCTTATTTTAACTGTTTGCATGGCCTTTTTGTATTATATGACTGATATTCAGTGGTATTTTTTCTCAGTGGTGTTGCAGAGGTTAAAACACAAATGCTCCTTTTAAAAGCAATTAAAAAGTAGCTAGACTTTCTAACCCACAAGCCTTCCTCTATCCCTTTTGGTCAGGAGAACAGAGCACAGCGGTGTGCAGATAAATCTTCAGCGGCACAGAACTGGGCCGGTGGAAATTGCTTTCAGTTCTGTCATGAATAGGAACAGAGTGGCTCGGCTTTGAGCGCTGAGTTTACACTTTAATATAAACACAAAGCAAAAGTTTGGTTCTGCTTTTGAGGGATTAAAGCAATCATTATCCTACTATTCATAAGCTGTTGGGCCGGCTATCAAATTGCACTAATAAATTAACCAATTAAACAGTAGTAAGAAGGGTGTGGGGGATTATTGTTCATTAGCAAGCGCTGCAAGGATTTATTGATGTTGCAACAATAGATGGAGTAAGCCCCACCCAAAAGCATGCCTTTCTAAACAAAAGCATATAATTATGACTTAACAGACTGATAGCCAGCCAGACTGTGGCTTTGTGGCTTCTAACTGCCCCTCTTCTCTTCATTTAATATAAAACCATCAGGCCCATTAAGAGCCAGAGAGAATGCATTTGAGGCCCATACAATGGTAATGCCTGACCACATAAAAGCATGACAATGTTGCTGTGACTGCAGCACCCGTGCTTGTTGGTGTTAGAGGAGAAACCCACACACAGAATGTTCTGCTTAAAAATGACCCTCATATACCACAGTGATAATACCAAGGGCACCATCTTTTTTCTTTTCTTTTTTTTCTGTCCTTTCATTCTTTAGAACTTATGTCTATCTAATTTAGAGACACAAAACTGGGTCCCTTTGCACGCTAGCAGAGTTAGAGGTTTTTCCGAACTACTGTGATATACGGCTGAATGCTCAGCAGCTACACTGTTTGTTTGGTAATTCACAGTTTAAGCCAGTTATTTATGGAATGCATTGTCAGTGTTTATGCTGAGACTCTGAGTCATGAAACAATGTCAGGAGCCGGTTACATCAGAAAAGGTTTGTGTGCGGTGAGAAATTTTTGAAATGCATCGCCGATAATAAGAAGATTCGTCAAATCGTAACGACAAGCGTGAGGATGGAGCTTGAGAAAGTGACAGGAAGATATAAACAAGCGGAGGGTTGACGCAAGATGAATTGGAGTGTTGAAGTGAACTCTAAATGCCCCCTAGGTTCGCATTTCTACTCATTATAGTGGGGTTTGTCTGTGTATTGTGCCTTTTGAACTGCATTTTTTAAACTGTAAATCTGTCTGGCAATGCTCTGTATCGAATATATATATAAGTTTTACAGATTCAACATGATTTACACCTGGAGGCAGGAACAGCAAAGCTGAAGGAAAGAATAAAGAAATGGTAGAACAAAATGTTGCATTTATTAGATGATGTGCTGGGAACAACTCATCCAAACCTATTTACAAACCGTTTTGTCATCTCTTAGAGGAACTCCTTTATTCCCTAGCTTCCCACAAGTTAGAAAGGAATTCTTGCACAGTATTTATCAATTTACAAGTCAAATAACTTTGAGTGAAACACTTAATTAGACTTGTAGATGCAGTAGCATGATAGCACCTCATTTTTCTTTGGAGAACAAAACAAATGCCATTTACAGGAACTTTAATCCAAAGAGCTGTACAAGGAACATGAATGCGTACCTTCTCCTAAAACCTCAGCATTTCGCTTGCTCACCTTACCAAAACTACATCCCCATTGTTTTATAGGTGCACTTAGGTGCAGGTAAACAAGCCAAGAGACATTTACTGTCCCTTTTACAGAGCCTTCGACACATGAGTGGAGTCCTTTCTGAAGGGAAAGAAGCTGAATGGTTTCCGTGTCTGTATTTTCCCCCATGGAGCCAACCTACTGCACTCTGGGTCATGTTTTTAGCAGACAGTACAAGGTGTTACTTTATACTGCTAGGCCATGCCACATCCCTTGCTCTCAGAAAAGAGTGGATAAAGCTAAGACACTCTAGACTACATTAGCAAATGCCAATAAATAAAACTGTTAATTACTGGTGTGGGTAGAATTTTGTGGATGGTTTTTGACAGAGGTGTGGACTCGAGTCACATGACTTGGACTCGAGTCAGACTCGAGTCATTAATTTTATGACTTTAGACTTGACTTGAAAAAATGTTCTAAGACTTGGGACTTGAATTGGACTTGAACCGGTTTACTTGAAAAGACTTGATATTTTACCCCAAATATAAAATTTAACATGCATATTATATAGAGATTGAAAATGTGACGTCATTCACGGGTAGAACCGCAAAGGATTCTGGGAACTCGTGGCAAGCGGTACTAGTGTAACGGAGTTAAAAATACATATGAAAAACATGCACTTACCTGTTCTTAATTATCATTTTAAGTGTGAATTTTATCATTTTTTTTATTGTATTTTATTTTGAAAACCCAGAAACCGGATCTCACTCTAACGTTTAGAAGCTGCTAAGGCTTCCACTCCTCACAGCGCGCGTTTGCACTGTGAGGGAGCTACAATTGCTGTACCATCAGAAGACACCTGTTGAGTGTGTTTTATGTCTTCTGCAGGAATAAATCGTGAAAAGCCAATCTTTCTGAGCGTCTGTGATTTTTGAAGAGCTGGAAGTGTTACACTGGTGCCGTGACCATTCGGATCTTCAGATCAGCTTGATGCTCATCGCCGTGGCTGCTGTTCTGCTCCCCTGCTGTTCACAAGTTGAATGTGGGTTGTTGTAACCAAGTGAGTTTAGAGTTTAAAAAAAAAAAAGAAAAAAAAGAAAAAAAAAGAAACCAAACAAGCAAAAACAAAAAAACCTAAAAACAAACAAAAAGGTGAGGGATGTGATTGAAATAAGACAAGGGTGAAAGTGTCTGTGTTTTGATATACAACGTGTGGTTATACGTTCAAATTATTTGGACATTATTATTATAATTTTTTTTCTTTCCCTCGTTTTGCTGCTATTATACTGTTATTTTTCTTATTTTTATCTACCTATTTTATTTATTTATTTTTTCTCTCCCTAACGGGGTGCACATGCAGTTATCATCTTAAGTGTGTGACTTGACGATGGATAAATTTGTCACTCCAGTACTACATAAGGGTAGAGGTGCCGGACTAGTTCATGCAGTTGACGCCAGTAATGTCACACAGTTTGGTCCTGTGAGCAGTGACACTGGGCTAGGCCAAAGCCCGAGTTTTATTCCCATCGGTAGGGGTATGGGTGATAAGCCCCAGGTTTCCACTCCAATTAGAGACAGTGATGCTGTACACAGTTTCACTGACATGGTTGAGCAAATAGGAGCCCAGATAGGTGAATCCATTGTTACTAAACTGTTGTCAGCTGGCGTTGTGAATCTGACTGGTGACTCTAAGACTCAAACTGAGCAATGTAACAGTACCGCTCGAGATATACCGCATGTAACTGTCCATGTTAAGCCCAATAGGGAGCTTCAAGTTTTTAGGGGTGATGGCACAGACAGATGTTCGGTTCAGGACTGGATTGACATGGCAACAACCTATCTATGGAAGCAAGAGGTCCCCATTCATGGCCAGGCTGATGAAATTATTAGCCACTTAATGGGGAAGGCCAGAGATGTGGTCAGAGTGGCTCTTCGTAGTGACCCAGGTCTTGATGTCAAACAGAAACCTGATCTGATCTTTGGTGTCCTTCGCCATTATTTCAGTGATTCTTCGTCGTGCCTCCCTCTTGCTGACTTCTATGCAACACTCCCTACCAGAGGTGAAAACCCAGTAGATTATTGGATAAGACTGAACAAGGCTGCTGAACTAGCCATAGAGGGGCTACGCAGACAGGGGCAGACAGCGACCCCTTTAACCCATGAAGTAGCATGTATGTTTGTGAAACATTGTCCTGTCCCCGAGTTGTCTTATGTCTTCAAGTGCAAGCCTGTCCATGAGTGGACTGCTCGAGACGTACAACAAAGGATTGATGATTATCAAAGGGAGGTGAGAGCTAATGGTAGAGCCAGCGGCGCTGCACCGTTGAAGGGCTGTAATTCTACGATCACCGCCGTGCACCCGAACGCCTCACCTGCAGCTGCTGTGCCGGAGGGATGCTCCCGAAGCTTCTCGCCCCCATCCTCAGGTTTTCAGGGGTTGGTGGACTCGTTCCCCTCCACCGCTGCAACACGAGAGCCCCTTATCGAAAGTCCGAGTTTCTCCCCTTTGACTGCGGTGAGTCAAAATCTTCAACAGTCAGAGGAAAGGCTCATGGGTGAGATGGTGGATATGTTTCAGGCCATGATGGAGAGAATGCAGCACCACAACACTCAGACACCAAGGAGAGGGGCGTTTAATCAGTTCTCGCGAAATAGACGGAGGAGGGAGGATGCCTGCAGAGTCTGCAGTGATCCAAGACATACCACAGCATCACACTGCCTATCTGATAAACTGTGCTTTTCATGCTTTGCTCCTGGCCACGTTCGGTTGTCCTGCCCGGCTATTACGTCTACCCAGGTCCAGCCGGAGGGAAACTAGCCGACCTGTATTCGGTGGGAGGCAGTGCAGGTCTTACAGGAAACTCCCAAACTGTCGATACCTGTGATGCGGAGTCAGTGTATGAAGAGGCAAGACAAAAATGCAAAGATTCTGAAGTTATTTTTCAAAACGTTCACAAAGTCGGCAATAGTGACAGTCTTTTCTACACTCCGGTCACTTTCGGTGGGCTTTTGAAAATGGGTGGTATGCTGGACAGTGGATCCATGGCCTGCAGCATGAATGAAGCAGCCGAGGTGACGCTGCGTGAGTCTGGACTGATATCTGATCAAGACGTTATCAAAGTGGATGTGACTCTAGTTGGGTGTGGAGGACTACGTGTGAAGCCTAAGTATGCCCTCAATGTGGAGATGGAGGTGTATGGCTGCAAAATGATAGTTCCCATCCTGGTGGTTCAAGGGCAGCTTGATGACCTGATACTGGGGACGAACGTCATTAAGCACATATTACACCAGTCTAAACGTTGTGAGCCCTACTGGAACACGGTCTCCAGTAATTGCTCTAAGACCAACCTTGAGACTGAAAACTTTCTGTCTATGCTTTCTGGTTTGACCCTGTGGAAAGATTCGGACGTCCCGGACAAAGTGGGCACGGTTAGGTGTAACTCAGCTGTGTCCCTTGAACCGGGTCGCGAATATCTGGTATGGGGAAAACTACCAAAGAACATCAATGTCTCCCCTGGCAGTACAGTGATGACAGAGCCCTCGTCATCCCGCTCAGCACCCAGAGGGATTTTGGTTGCTAGATTGGTTACTCCCTTGTGGGGTGATAGATGGGTCCCATTGAAACTGATCAATGTGTCTGAGCAGCCTGTACATCTGCGACGTAACGCCAAACTAGCAGATGTGTACTCCTGTGTGGCGCTTGAGGACTTTGATGCTTCAGCGCTCCAGGAGACAACTCTGGCTAGCAGCCATCAGTCGGCCATGTCGCCACAAGTCACGCCCACCTCCATGACGGAGAAACTCAAACTTGTTGGGCTTGGTGATGTTGACATAGAGTCCTGTGAGACATCGGGACAGTGTAAAGAGAGGATGGCTGACCTGGTTTTGCAGTACGAGGATGTCTTTTCCCGCCATCATCTCGACTGTGGGGAAGCCAAAAACTTTGTGCATCGCATCCGCCTCTCAGATAACAGACCTTTCAGACTTCCCTACAGGCGTGTACCCCCAAGCCAGTACCAGAAGCTGAGACAAGTGTTGACTGAGATGGAGGAGAGGGACATCATCAGGAAATCGACCAGTGAGTATGCATCACCATTGGTGCTCGTGTGGAAGAAGAATGGCGATCTACGCATTTGCAACGATTTCCGGTGGCTCAACAAGAGAACACTGAAGGATGCCCATCCTCTTCCACATCAAGCAGATTGTCTGGCTGCTTTGGGGGGAAACAGCCTGTTCAGTACCATGGACTTGACATCTGGCTTCTACAACATGACGCTGCATGAAGATGACAGGAAATATTCTGCCTTCACCACACCCATGGGTCTATATGAGTATAATCGGCTGCCGCAGGGACTGTGCAACAGCCCTGCGAGCTTCATGCGCATGATGACCAGCATCTTTGGTGACCAGAATTATTTGAGCCTGTTGTGTTACCTGGACGATCTCCTGGTGTTTGCTCCAGACGAGGACACTGCCTTGCAGCGCCTGGAAATGGTGTTTGAGAGGCTGCGCGGGCATAACTTGAAGCTGGCCCCCAGAAAGTGCTTCTTCCTGAGGAAATCCGTGAAGTTCCTCGGTCACATCATCGATCAAAATGGGGTATCAACAGACCCATCCAAAGTCGAAGTTATCGCGAACATGACGAGCGTGGACCTCATGGACACTGATGGAGTGACTCCTTCCCAACGAAAGGTCAGATCATTTTTGGGGATGATTAATTACTACCAACACTTTGTCCCCATGTACTCTGCTGTTGCCAGACCTCTGTTTGAGCTCCTGAGCGGTGCTGTGAAGAAGGGCAAGGGAACAACTAAGGTGAGGCGGCCATGCAGGAAGTTGAGTGCTTCGGATTGGACATCCAGAGAAGAGGAGGCTTTTGAGAAGCTCAAGAGCTTGATGTTAAATACAGTCGTTTTGGCTCACCCAGACTTCTCTCGCTCCTTCTTGCTTTCGACAGACGCATCACTGGATGGCATTGGAGCAGTGTTGGCTCAAATCCAGGACGGTGGAACTAAGCCCAGACCGATTGCTTTTGCCAGCAAATCCCTGTCTCAGTCTCAAAGAAACTATCCAGCACACAGGTTGGAGTTTCTGGCGTTAAAGTGGTCGGTCTGCGACAAGTTCAGTCATTGGCTCAAAGGTCACAAGTTCACCGTCTGGACTGATAACAACCCCTTGACCCACATTTTAACCAAGCCAAAGCTGGACTGTTGTGAACAACGCTGGGTGGCTAAACTTGCAAGCTATGACTTTGACATTAAATATGTCCCAGGCCGTCAGAACGTTGTGGCAGATGCCCTGAGCCGATTGCCTTTTGTGAAGGATAATGTAAGTGACAGACTGCTGGCTGAGAGATATGCAGACTTCCTTAATGAGGCAAAAGATGTTTCACATGCATCAATCCAGGGGGCGTTTCGGTGGTCCACCGACTGCAAGGTGAATGGTGGATCCGGTGGTGGAGCTTCCATCATGTCCCAAGGCACGCAGAGTCTGCATCCCTTGGTTCTGGCTGAAGATGCTGTCACAGCTGTTTTGCAGTCACATGTCGAGTGGGATGTCGGCCCAAGAGGGAGAGCAATAGAGGCTTTACATCACCTGCCACAGATGGTGTCCCCCGGTCTGGAGGCCTTACCTGCCCATTCAGAGAGAGAACTTAGGGACGCACAGCTGCAGGATGCAGTGCTTTCCCGCGTCGTCTTCTACGTTGAGAGACACAGGAGACCCTCGAGGAGAGAGCGGGTAGGGGACCCAGTCCTTGTTAAAAGATACCTGAGCCACTGGGAGAAGCTGGTCCTCAACAACGGCGTGTTGTACAGAGTCTCCAGAGACCAGATATCAGGTAACAGACGACTGCAGTTCGTGGTTCCCGACTCGTTGAAGGCTGAGGTCCTCCGAGGGATCCATGATGATGCCGGTCACCAGGGCCAGTTCAGGAGTTTAGACCTGGCTAGAAAGAGATTTTTCTGGTTGAACCTTGGGCGTGATGTGAGAGACCATGTACGGGGATGCCAGCGCTGTGTAGTCAGTAAGACTATCGAACCAGAGGGGCGTGCTCCTTTGGTCAGCGTGTCCTCGTCCAGACCGTTGGAGTTGGTCTGCATCGACTTTTGGTCGGCTGAGGCCTCACACAACAAGTCCGTCGACGTCTTGGTCATCACAGACCACTTCACTGGCTGGGCGCAGGCCTTCCCATGCAAGGACCAGTCGGCCAAACAGGTTGCAAGGCTTCTCTGGGACAGGTACTTCTGTGTGTTCGGGTTTCCGGAAAGGATACACAGTGACCAGGGTGCTAATTTTGAGAGCCAATTGATAAGTGAGCTCCTCAGAGTCTCTGGTGTAAAGAAGACACACACGACACCTTACCACCCGATGGGGAACGGCAGTGTGGAGCGCTTCAACCGGACTCTGGGTGGAATGATTCGTGCCCTACCACCAGACTCGAAAGTGGACTGGCCACGTCGCCTACAGACTCTGACGTTCATGTACAACTGCACCACACATGAGACAACTGGATTTGCACCCTTTTACCTAATGTTTGGTCGCACGCCCCGGTTGCCTGTTGACATTCTGTTCCGCTCTGTCCTGAGCGATCCAGCTGTTACCTGTTATGACAGGTATGTGGTTTCCCTCAGGGAAGATGTGAAGGAAGCAATGGTCATTGCACGCGCCCGAGCTACGCAGGAGAAGCGTCGTCACTCGCAACTCTATAACAGGAGAGTGAAGGGTTCCAGGATTGAGGTTGGTGACAGAGTCCTGGTTGCTAACAGGAAAGAGAGGGGAAAGAAGAAGGTTGCCAATCGGTGGGAGTCAACGGTCTACACCGTGATCGATGTGAACCACGATACTCACACTTTCAAGATCCGTGATTCTGTTTCCGGACGAGAGAGAGTGGTCCACCGGAATCTGCTGTTGGTGGCGAATTTCCTGCCCCTGGAGGATGATGCTGGGACCTCGGATCACGTCTCCTCTACGTGGGATGTAAACACGGCGCCTGAAGATGATGATGGGGCTGCGTCTGGGGAGGGGGATTTGAATGCCCCTGCTGTGAGCTGTGTTGGTGCTCATGGTAACCGCTCACCCAATGCCATGGGTGGGACAGCTGACCCAGAGGTTATCTCTGAACCTTTGGACCCTGGAGAGAGGACAGTTGCATGGGTGTCGCAGTTGACGGAGTCCAGCCGGTCTCAGGGAGATGTTACTGATGTTTCAAGCGTGGATTCAGTCTTGCCAGCCGCATCGGCCTTGTCTGTTGAAGTGGACTTTGACCAAACCGGTTCTAGCATGGCGTCCCAGGAGGTCAATATTGCTACGAGCTGTGGGGAGGGTGTACAAGTATGCTCTACTACACCTGACGTAGTGGTGGATGTAGTTGCTCCTGCCATTGCTGCTCAGTCCCCAGTGGTTGACTATAGCCAAACCGGGAATGGTTCCCAGATCAGAACCAGACTTGGGCGACTTGTCAAACCTGTGAATAGACTGATCCAGACAATGTCAAATCAAGTCGTGGTTCGTGACAGGTTTGATGTGAAGTCAGTTTGTAAGTCCTTGATCCCGTCCTTCTCTAACTAAATGTTCTGTTTATATGCCTACCTGAATGATGGGATTTGTACTTGCTGTTATGTACTCTACATTTTTGCTTTTGTTTTTTTTTTCTTTCTGTTGAGCCATGGTACACACCTTGTAAGGGGTTATTAGTAGGGTGTATTTCGGGCACCCTGCTGCCAGTTGCTGGGTTGGGAGTTTGGCGCTGCTCCCATCCCACTTCATCCTTAGGGATACGTTTAGTTGGTGTCTGTGATTTTTGACCTCTGGCTGGTTGGTGCATACTAGTGTGGATACCTGAGGCTCAAATTTGATAAAATTCAGTGGGGGTGAGTGTAACGGAGTTAAAAATACATATGAAAAACATGCACTTACCTGTTCTTAATTATCATTTTAAGTGTGAATTTTATCATTTTTTTTATTGTATTTTATTTTGAAAACCCAGAAACCGGATCTCACTCTAACGTTTAGAAGCTGCTAAGGCTTCCGCTCCTCACAGCGCGCGTTTGCACTGTGAGGGAGCTACAATTGCTGTACCATCAGAAGACACCTGTTGAGTGTGTTTTATGTCTTCTGCAGGAATAAATCGTGAAAAGCCAATCTTTCTGAGCGTCTGTGATTTTTGAAGAGCTGGAAGTGTTACACTAGCGCACGCAGGCTTTCAATTAAAATCAGTTATACAGCGATAAAAAGAAACACAAAAATGTCAAGAAGCCGTTGTATTATTAACTGCAATAGCCGGTCGCATGACAGCCACGGGAAGCCGACGGGTAAAGAGATCGGTTGTTATCGGATTACGTCATTGAAGAGAAATTGTTCAAGCCATGTTTCCGAAGTAACAAAGACGCGACGGATGGCCTGGATTGCAGCCATTCAAAGATCAAATATAACGTCCCAGAACACTCCAGCTCACAGGTTAGTCTGCTCCAAGCATTTACACGAAGGTCAGTGTTTTTTAGTAGTTAATGCGTCATTTTTCTTAACGTAATTGGTGATATAGGTTACAAGCAAGTCTGGCGCTGAACAGAAATTGTTGCGCTATGCTCCTTTATTTATTGTGCATAAATAGTGAATTGTCCTGACACAATATTGCGTTTCGCTTCTGTTATTATGGTACATTGACAAAAACATATACTTTTATTCACAGGATAAAACAGGTTTTTTGTATCACTAATTGCCCAGTACGATTACAGCATACAGTATTATTGTCACTGCTACATTTCTGTGATGGGTACCAGAAATTATTTCCACTACTAATTAATTACCGTTGAGCTCAAAGGTCCTATTAATAAACGGTTAAGGAATGTGTATTTATGACGACAATTTGTGAGACTGGTAAACTTATGATACGTACGATGGTCTTTCGTTCTACACGGTGCATTTCAAGGTCCTGTACCCATCCGTCGGTAAACTGTACCTGGGCTTGTTGCAGTGACCTGAAGTTACTAAACTTCATGAGTGTATGCACTCACTCCAAGAACCGTATGATTATAAATATGCATATAAATATGCTACGATGAGATAGCTGACTTCATCTAACTAGCAAATGTTGTCCAGGCTACGTTGGTGATACAGTTTTTTTTTAATGTGTATGATATTTTTGTCATGGGATTTTAAAGCTGGTCCTACAACCGCATCCAAGAATAACATGCAGCTTATCTCAGAACTGTCGGTGAAAATTATTCTTGGAGCTAGGTTTAATTGAGCTGCATTTTAAAGAGGTGCAATTTCACAATTTGTGTATATTTTCTAAGTTCACTATCTTGTCATGTGTTGAGAAAAACACAGATTTTAAAATTACATGGTCTAATATTTACATTTAGCATATAACTGCAACATTATTTTTTCGTTTTTTTTTTTTTTTAAAGACTCGAAAGGACTTGAAATTCAAAGTTTCAGACTTGTGACTTGACTCGGACTTTTACACCAGTGACTTGAGACTCGACTCTGACTTGCCTGACATTACTTGAGACTTGACTTGAGACTTGAGGATAAAGACTTGAGACTTACTTGAGACTTGCAAAACAATGACTTGGTCCCACCTCTGGTTTTTGAACACTTAAGTACATTATACTGGATGATGCCATGAGCCTTATCCAAAGCCATTACTCCTTGAAGCCACTAAATCATCTCACCCAGTATTTGCATGTATTCATTCAAAAGTATAATGCCTCTTTCTTATTTGTCTTCACTCTTCCCCATAACTAAAAAAACAGAATGGTACACTCATGCACATGTGAAGATTAAAGCACACACATACATAAATCTTGGTTTCAGACATTTGTGGAAAGCATTTGGGCTGCATAAACACATGTGTCAGAGGTGATGACTATGTTATTGTTCCCTATGGACTATAGGCACCGCGTGTCCACGTCACAGTACAAAAACAGTCTTAAACCTCGCCGTGCTGCTGTGTGATAATAGTGCGCCGTGTGACTTGGATGTTTTTCCTGCTAGATTTTAGTTTATATGTTTTTAAGCAGATCATCACAGTTTTGTTTTTAACCTTGAAAAAAGTTTTCTGCCTATCAATGTGGGAAGGGTTATAAGGCCATTTCTAAACAAGTTCAAGTCCATCATCCTACAGTGGGAAGGCTTACTCACAAATGAGAAGCATTCAAGACAGTTGCCAGTATTTTCACAAGACACCACAGCAAATTCCAACTATGCAAGTGCTACATCTTAGACTTTCCAAACTTTGGTTAGCATGTTAAATATTAAAGGTCACGACCGTACATTTAGAAGAAAACTGGACAAATATGGCTTGTTTTGAAGGGTTGACAAGAGAAAGCATCTCTCTGATAGAAAACGTCAGCACAGCTTAGGTTTGCAAAGCTGCATCTGAGCAAACCACAAGACGTCTGGAACAATCACCTCTGGGCAGATGAGACCAAAGTGGAGATGTTTGTCTAAATGTACAACACCACGTTGGGCAAAAATCAAACACAGCATGTCACAAACACCTCATACAAACCGTCAAGCACGGTGGTGGAGGGCTGATGATTTGGGTTCGTTTTGCAGTCACAGACCTGGACACCTTGCAGTCAATGAGCTGACCGTGGACTCCTGTCAGACAGCTAAAGCATGGCCAAAGTAAAGTCATGCAACAGGACAATGATCCCAAGCAAAGCCGCAAATCTCCAACAGAATGACTCAAAGAAAATAATTAAGGTGCTGCAATGGCCCAGTCAACATCCAGACAAGCAGACCAAAATGCTGTAGAAGGGCTTTAAGAGAGCTGTGCACAAATAAATCCCCACTAAACTCAATGAACTGAATCAGTGTTGTAGAACAGCGGTCCCCAACCTTTTTTGTGCCACGGACCAGTAATGTCAGATAATATTTTCATGGACCAGCCTTTAAGGTGTCGAGGATTAATACAACAAAATAAAGTGATATGTCCAAGACAAAAACTGTGGAATTTTGTAAATGTAATAATAAACGCGAATTCACTCTGTGATTGCGTAACTTTATTAGCAGCGTCCTCCTGAAATGCGCCTACAACATTGAAAGTAACATCCTCCTCTCTGCCCCTTAATGCTCTCTGGTCGCTATAGTAACGTGTAAATATTTCTTTCAAAATAAGACACAACTACAACACAGGAAAAGACCCAGGGAAACCGAGTTGACGATAAAAACCCTGAAAACCATAAACTTCACACCTGAGTCTCAACTCTCGCGGCCCGGTACTAAACAACTCACGGTCCAATATTGGTCCGTGGCCCAGGGGTTGGGGACCACTGTTGTAAAAGAAGAGTGGCCAAATGTACCCAAAGGAACTTTGGTTTCCTTTAATGACACAGTGTAACAGGTCATGTGTTGCTGTTCATCTGAGGTTGTGTTTCAGTAATTTTAGGACCTTGTAAGGAGTATTTATTTTTTACATTTTAATCACTTCCTGATACATAAATCCTTGAACTGAAAAAGGGTGTACACAAGTCTTATCACAAGATTTATTTTAGCCTCTCATACTTTTATGTTTTGTGTTCATCCCTCCTAAAGTGTAAGATTTAAAACCACCTTCGCTGTGACACTACAGGACATAGGTGTGTTATTAGATTCTAGAATTCCAATTAAAAGCTAAGTCAAAATGGACAAGTCTCCAGGCACCACTGCCATAACAGATTAAAAACCCCATCATCTTTTCTGTCTTAGCTGACAATAGCTGCCTCAGTACCGTTGCTTCTGTAATATTGCTGCTCCTGCAGCCATTTATCTGCATATTATGGAACATTTATTTTTCAATTACTGGTCTGAGCAAAAAAAAAGAAGTGTACATTACATTTGAACCCTCATGTGATTATGTGAAAAATGTCATTTTAAACAGAAAATAGAGTCCTTCAAATGTTACCAAAATTTGCTGTAGAACTGAGTGAAGACAGTGAAGCTAAAAAGCTATACATACTATATGTATAGTTTTTGTTAACGTCCCCTTAAGCATGATCACTGAGCATGAACGGTCAAATGTGAGTTTCCTGGCTTGCAAAATAAAGCAGATGTATGAAGCAGCTGTCAGGTGTGAATATATAGTATTTGTGTATGAATGGGATGCGGGCTGATACAGTATTGCAGTGTTGGCATGATTTCCTCCTTTTCCCCCTGTATTTCCCTTTTGTTTTCTCCTTTTGTTTCCCATTGGATTGCCCCTTCTGTCTTTTCCTATTGTGTGTGTTTATGCCAGGGGATAGGTTTGTGTGTGCATGTGTATGTGTAAGTCACTGTGTACGCTGGGTGTGGCTGCAAGCTCTCCAACTGCTTGATCAAACTGCACACCTGAGGCTTATCTTCTCACGTGACCCAACTGGATAACTCTCTCCTCTACTGGGTTCCAAGATGTTTCATTTGTCATGTAGGACTTGTGGCTACAGCCAACTTTTAGTTTTGTGCTTTGTTTACTTTGAGCTTTTAGTAACCCATCTCTCCTGTGTTCTATTACCTGCTCTAGTTCACCACACCAGCCCCCCTCTCCAGCCATTCAGTTCAGTCTGCAACTGCAGACAGCCGACCAAGGCCATCTGCCATTCTCCTCAGTTTCTTCTCTTACTACAATAAATCAGACTCAAATTAAACCATAACTGTATTCCCGAGTCCTGCTGTTGGGTCCAGATTCACAGGTCAAAATGCACAATTCAAGAGAAAAGCATGAAAAAGTGTTTATACAGCCTGTACCAGATGGCACACATGCTTATTAGAGTTTGTCTGTTGTACCGACTGAAAGGCAAAAACAAAGAAAAGTGCTGTTTTCGCCACTCGTATCAAACTGTCACCACCCAGCACAGCATTATGTTGGTGTTGCTATTCTTTTGGTGTTTATCAAAGACCTGCTCATTAGCCTAACATCTGGGTTTCAGAGTTTAACTTTCATTTCAGCAAGACTGTATGAAATATTGAACAGCCCACATTGTCTATGCTCCAAAAACAAATAATGATGCATATTTTATACCACGCATTCTAGCCATACTCCTCCTGTACTGTACTTGAGTCTGTACAGTATATTGTGTTGTGGTAGCTCACATGGGTACGGCTGTGGCTCTGTTAAATTGTATGGCCTTGTTCTGTTCGTCCACTGAATCCACACTTTTCCCTCTAAATTGTAATCCCAACTCAGAAGGAAAAGCAGAGTAGAAACTGGGACAATTTAATTTATAAAGTGCACTAAGCAAACACAAATTTGCTTGAAAATAGTTGAAGGGGTAAATGGGCAAAATACAAATTGCAATTTTGGGATAATAGTTAACAAAATAAAATAAACATATCATTTTGAATGGCTATGCATTTCTGACTTGTCTGCAGTCCAGTTTCTCCCTCAGATTTATGATACAATCTGTCCCGCTGTGCTTCTTGTCTCAATCGGCTTCCTTTTCTTTTCTCGTGAGCATTTATAAAGTCGTGCTTTTGTTAAAAAGCCGACCTCCCAAATGCAAACCAGACATTATAAATTTGAATGTTAAAATCTATAAATCCCTTTGAATTGAACTTATTAGACGTTGTGCCTCCAGCCTGCAGGCTTGAGTCCACTCTCCCAGCTGGAGAAAGCGTGGTGTTAGTAGTGCCCCTTTATTCCCTGCTTAGGGCCCCCTAACCCTCTGCCCATGGTGAATTTTAAAACCAGCTCTAGATGGATGGAACAAACATGAGGGTCCTCCAGTTTTACCCCTAAAACACTTAAAATACCTCAAACGACATGGTTCAAAGACTTGAAATATGATCATCTGGCAACAAGCACATTCATAAACTGAAATTGGGTAGAGAGGTTATATAAAAGATTTCCTGCTTGTTCCCACATCTGGAGTCCATTAATTATATTACCATGTGTTATTATAGTCTATGCACAATTAGTTTATCAGTTGTCACACTGGAAACACAGAAAGCGGATATATTGCACTATTGCTATCTAAAGGCCTTTGAGTGCTTATGTTCTACCTAGTAATGGTTCATATGAATGCTCTGTAGGTTTCGAGGTTATAAACCTGGCGCGTGGATGGGGAACCTTGATAAAAGGAAGCGCAACTTCCCCTTAATTGTGGAAAAGAAAATGTAATTTTCAACAAACTAATAAAGGCTTCATTAAAAATGCTCGCATTGTGAGCCAGATAAGCAGCCCATTTGTTTTATCCGTGTCTTTCCCCCTTTCTTGCTCAATGTGGCCGATGAATTACTCGTCAGCAACTGCTTCTGTTTAGGCAATCGGTTGCTTTGAGAAGGAAGCTAGTTATTGGCTTGACATTTGTATCTACGTTTCTATTGGGTCAAAGGTCATGGTCACCACCTTTCACCGCATTTTTGTTTAACAACCTCAGTCACATAAATACATGGGATGGGGAAAGCTGATAGACTCATTTGACATGACAGAGTAATGAATAAAAGTCTGAATGTGACCTCTAAAACACGGGGTCATAAACACTTTATGCTCTGTGTGTAAGAAAAAGATGGGGAACGCATTACTTGCAATAGCGAGGCGTATGCCTTCCACATGAAAGGTTTGTTTTGTGCACTTGGGAATAAGCCCAGTCAAGGCCACCTCAAGTCTAACTTAAGTCACTGGAATGAAACGTGTTTTGTTTGACTGCCAACTCGAATCAGGATTCTTTGACGACTTAGCCATTTGTAGCTTTCAACAAAACACGATCTAGCGGTCCAGGTGTGGTCCGGTGCAGTGCTCAGACCTGCAGTACAGTATTTATTCTTTTTTGTTAACTAAAGGTGCAGGCACTTTTAGAAGGAACGATAAAAAATAAGAACTGCAGCGTCTGTCTAAGTTGATGAATTTGCTGAGAGGTTAGACGAGACGTCTCCTCTAAACATAGATCTTGGATTTTCCAGAAAAAGTTGAACTTGAGAAATTAGTGTAACCTACACATAATGAGTAAGCGCATTACTCAGGCATGTAGGTATGAGACATAGCTTTTCACATAACCCTGTGTAGCCCTGTGCTGTAAGCACTTCAACATTTAACTGCAACACTACAGGTTCAGATAAGATTAAAGTTGACGCTGTAAAAAAACGAGATAAGCCCAACCGCTGTGACACCAGTAAAAAAAAGAAATAAAGAATTTGATTAACAAGCTTCTCTATAACCTCTCCACCTCCTCCTAATGTTACTAAGTAGAAAAGAATCTGAAGTAATTCATTATATAAAGTCATAATGATGTTAATGGAGCAACTATTTAGGTCCAAAGGCAAATATTCAGATAACCATCCATCTGTTTTCTTCCATTTATCCAACTCTGGGTAATCTGGGACCCTACATACAAACAGGGAACCACCTGGACAGGTCGCCAGTCAACAGACAAATCACTAAGTAACCTAACATGCACGTCTTTGGACTGTGAACATCCAAACTATTCTCAGAAAGACCTGAGCTGACTGGTAGATTCAAACCTGCATCAGTGTGCAGATATTCAGATAATCTCAACTTTAAAAATCAGTTATTTAAAAAAGGCCTTTAAAAGTAATCAATAATTGAGTTAGAGAATGATTTATGCAAAGATAATAACATAGTAATCAATGCAGCATGCACTCTAGCTGAATATGCAGGCTCATATTAGACTTTCATGTCAGTAGGGTTCTTGTACTTATTACAGCATCTAAAGTAGTATGGAATACATGATGAATATGTCAAGCCAAGCCTGTTCATTTTTTAAAACTAAACCTTACTAGTGTGTGTTCATGAATCATTTATATTAAATCTCACTGACTGCCACAGATGAGGTATAGTGCCTGCTGCAAGATGCCTCCAGAGAAGCAGGTGCTGCTAGGTAATAAGTGAGGTGACTTTGTGAGTCGACACGGAGGTGGAGGACCAGTATGAGCTCTTTATGTTCCAACAATGATATGATCAAGGAACCACTTGTAGTTGCCAGATGACAGAGTTATTTGTAAACCAGGCTGTATGTGTACATGATTGTGCACGTCACAGTGTGTGCTGAAGCAGTCGGTTTTTGCTGATGCCCTCCCTTTCTGTGTTTTCTCTTTTTCCTCCATGTCTCTGTTTTGACTCAAAGGGTCAGATTTACTGAGCAACGAGAGTTAGCATGAGGTCACAATTTAAAAAAAAAAAAAGATGGGAGTGCCCAGTTCTGTGGGTGATCAACCGACAGCACACAAAGTTATGAAAACTGACACAGCTTGTTCTTTTCAATAATGTAAGGCCAATATACCAAAAGCAGTGCAAACTAGCAAGCAGGACTGAGGAGGGTGGGACGACCACTAAAAATACTTGTAATGTGATCGGCTTTGTAGTACATAGAAAGCTATCATCGGTTTTTCTCTCACTAAAACACAGACCAGGAGGAGAACGAGGCAGAGGACGCAGTGTCTTCTGCTACAAGTGCAAAATCTTCAGGCAGACAAAGACAAAGACTAGTTAGGCTCTTGAAGTTGGGGACACTTCTGGATAAATTCTAACAAGCCCAAGACTTCGGCATTTATCTTAAATATGTACTGTACAATCTAGGGCTGGGTAATTTGAAAAAAAAAAAGAGTTACATGTCAGACCTAAATCCCATTAATAGCTGGATTTTGACAGACACATTACAGACACGAGCCGAGAGAGAAGTCAAAGAAGCAAAATAATTGAAATTTGATTTGAGATGTTGATCAGCTCTGTGCGTGCACACTCCTGCTGACTAAAGACGTGAAGTGAAGCTTTTGAACTCTGTATTTTTCATTATGGAGCTATCCATTTGTAGAAATATGAAGAAAAAAACCCTGAAAAACTTGGAAAAATACTGCTCTGCCCACCGTTACAGGCTGAAAAATATCTACAACCTTTGTGCTTCTTCTAATGAAAAGCATTGTCAGCTGAGCTTTTCAGTTATCATTAACTCTCTGGACCTGTTTGTTGTAAGTGACATACCTGCATACTGCTGACCGCTTGCTATTAGCTTGCTTAATGCTCCAGATTCCTTGTGGGATGCTTGACATGCATTTGACATTTACTGTGTCCCATGATTAGCAAGAGTTATCAAAACGTATCATCCTTATCAGCTAAGGTCAGGAATATCAAGATGTCACGGAATAAATGTCAGTTTAATGAGCTAGCTAGTGTTTGGATACATTTTGAAGCTTCCCAGAAAAACAAAATAATCTTAAAGGGTGCTGCTATAGCTCACTTGGTTGACTGAAAGTCACTCCTGTTACTCTTTCTCTGTTTTCCCGTCTTCTCTATACTGTCTTGTTAAATAAAGGCTAAATAATAACAATGAATTTGAGACTAATGCCAACACATGCTTTTTAAAGGCTGTGTCTGTATGATCCAATGTTTTAAATAATATATAATTTCATTTTACCCTTGTCAGGCTTGCAAGCTGTGCTAACAAATCAAGAATAGGTTGCATCCATTCTATATCAGTTATTAGTCATGATATTTGTTTATCAGCATATATTATTTGTGCTGTTAAAACTAGCATGCCTCTTTTCCTGTACTGTGTGATTAAATAAAAATGTGCATTCACAGAAAAGCAAACATTGAGAAAAAAGAATGAAAACATCAGATGAACACATCCATCCATCCATTCGCTTCCGTTTATCCTTTTCAGGGTCGCGGAGCCTATCCCAGCTGTCATAGGACGAGAGGCGGGGTACACCCTGGACAGGTCGCCAGTCTGTCGCAGGGCCAGATGAACACAACATAGTGTTAATATATCAATAAACTAACTGAAAGTAGGGCTCAAACTCTTTTTCTGAAAAATGATCCTAATGTATAGTGAGAAGTGTATGAACAAACCATCTCAACTAAAATCCATTTTTCATGAAGCTCAGAATAGGTTCCGGGACAATGTCAGAGCCTTGGAGCTTGAAGAGTTCTTATCCTATTACCTGTCAATCATGTCCTCCCACAACTCGATTATCCTCTATACCTGTGACTTCAATTACCTTCATTGGGAAGGCAAGGTGTCAAAATATTGATTTTCTTAATGTCGCACTCAAAATAATGACACTCAACTGAAGAGTTATGGCCTTCTGGATAAAGGACTAATAAGCAAGAAGTAATCAAAGGATGGCAGTGATGAAGCAGGTGACATTTGGAACTTGTAAAGAAGTCTGTAGCGCTCCAAACAAAGGAAAGCCCCTAGTGTCTGCAACAGCGGCGTCATCCATCTAGATCTATTGATGGACTTCTGTTACAGCTGGCCTTTTAACTAGAGGATGTCACTTGTCATTTTCTGGTCCTGGGATAATAGGTATCATAAAGACAAAAGGAAAACCAAGCCATAAACTGAACAAAGCCTCAATTTCCGATTCTAACAATTGACAATTTTGCTTTATGCGCAAGTGCCATATTTCAAAAATCCAAAAACTGGGTAAAAACAAATGGATAAAAATATATATGATATTGTTCAGCCTGACAGTATTTCATCGAGCAGATTCAACCACATTGGATTTAGACGAGACACTGAAAAAATAAAAATAAGAATCGATGGATTAAATGTTTAAATAAAAATATCTGGTGCACTGTTACACTTATGGATCCTTTTCATCAGTGATGGGTTTCAAACAGCCAATAACTAAAGTTAAGGGGAATAAAAGTGACAAGACCGACCTAGACCATCTCCTGTTTCCACTCAGTTTATCATCAGATCTACTGCTGGGGTTTTTCCAGAATACTTCCACAAGTGTGACGTGTGCTTACTGTGTGTGTGCTGGAAAAGCATTTGTTTCTGCAATGGAAAGCTCCAGTCTTTTACTGCTGATTGGTCTAACCACAACATAGGAATGAAGTTTGCTTGGAGATCCTAAGTAAAAGGTGTGCTCTTATCGCGAATGTATCTGCTGACGCGCCATGTGCGGAGACACGGTCTTTCAAACAAAACTGCAACACATTTTACCATTTACTGGCAGCAGAAGAAGAAAATGAGGGGTGGGAAACTAAATGCTGCAATAGCTGTTTCATGCCAGAATAGTTTTAGGGCGCCAGCAGCTAAATTGGTTTACAAGTTGATGCATTAGAAAAACACTGATGGAAACATAATCAAAAGCACCGGGCTAACTCGGCATGCCAGCGAGGCGACATATAAATCAGGAAATAGCAGATAAGAGGGAAAAGGAGGCCAGGAGGGCAAGCTGAAGACAAATAACCATTAAATCTTCGGGAGACACTAAGCAATCTAGACCAGACGGCACAATTATATAGCGCCCGTCATAAAAGTCCCAGGGATTTTAGGCCAGGAGAACTGCATGGTGATTTTCCTGTTGCGGTGTTAGAGGAAGTGAGCCAAAGACTCTGGAGCATTTCAGTCTAAACCTCCAGGCAGGTGTTTTACAGTAAGAAGTCATTGTGTGTTTGCAGTGTGTGCATGTCCAACAGCGTGCACACACTTCAGAGAGTTTTTGTGGATTTTTCTCAACCCTAAAGGGAGGAAATTGCTTAATAAAATAGCTTACTCATTGTTGAGCTATTAAGCATTTTGCATTTCCATACACATTTATTTAAAAGCAACATGCTATTCATTTGCAACATGTGTTTGCTCTGACAGAGCAGACGTCTTAGCCCTCTTAGAGACAATAGCAGATATGTGTTAAACGTGTGGTGTCAAGCAGAGGAGAACGGCAGCCTGGAAACATCTTTCAAGATATGACAAGAAAGTGTTGAGCTTGTGTAGCCCAGACATGAGAAAACAAACTTCAGCTCAAGCAGGCTTTCCATTACTGAAATGTGTATTCACTCGTTTGACCTGTGCTCAAAATAATCTGCTGTGTCAAAAAATATTTACTCCTTTTAAATATAGTCAGAGACCTCAATTAAGTCTGCTCGCCACCTTTCTGATGGGGCTAAATCGACTAACTTCTTCCAAAAAATTGCTTCTCATGCAGTCTATTGTGGATACTTTCTGGGAAACGAACAGGCAATTCAGATATTTCTTTTGGAGACTTAATGCGTTTTTACATTAAATTTTTTTTTTATCTAAAGCTTAGCTATTCATTGGGCACAATATGTTCTTCCGGTAAAAATGCCCTGTGAGAAAAAATTCAATTCTTAAACTGTTTGTCTAACCCATCGTGCTTTGTTTCAGTCTTTACAGCCAAATAATCTCGCAACTGTTTGCCAAAGCATATCTGTGTCTGAACCAGTTACATGCAGTAATTGATAACATATTTATGAGGGAATGAATACATATCATTGAGCTCACCTTTCAAAATGTCTCAACACTGCTGTGTCACCGGCTGTTTACGAGCAAATCCGAGACTGTGACAAAAGCACTCTTTTTTTTAAGCAAAGTCAACTTTTCTCTCTTTACATGAATTATTAATGTGATTTTGTGGTGAAAACATGCAAATAGAAAATGGTATGTAGCTTATTTTTACACCTACACCCTCGTAAAAATGAAACAGAGTAATTTACAAGCTCAAAGAATCAAAACCACGCATTGCAAGACAGGCAAAAGCTCCACGCAGTCAAGAACAAGAACTGACATTTTGACTTGATAGATACATTAAAGATTATATAAAGGTAAGAAAATTCCTCCAGGCTATAGGTTCAGATCAAAGGTTATATTTAAATAATGTTTTAGAACTGAGTTGAACTTCAAACACAATTCAATCCAAGTCGACTTAGACTAAAATTTGCTAAATTAGGGTTTGTCCTTGTCCCTGTAGGTACTCAGTCAACCAGGTTGTAGTAGTCTTAAGAAGGCCACTGGATAGTTCACCTCTCATCCAAGATGCTTCTTCAGTTCTAAATCCCAAAATATAGAGTTGTACATTTTGTCCTTTTGCCTGTCTTATTGCTTGGTCTACAAATTTTTCATATTTATCCAACATAACCGCTTATATCACTGCAGTCTCATGCTATGCAAGCATTAAGTGACTCTTAAAGTATGGTAAATCAAGAAAACAAATCTGTAAATAAAGGCATTTCTGCAGACTTTGCACAGTCAGAGATAAAGAACTGGACATCTAATAAGATCCAGACTGAAGATAGGCCGAGCTTTACATTAAACTAATACATAAAGACAATTTTTAGCCCTATTGGTGAATTAAAGCCGTTTTCTGTCACACTCTGTACTTTTCAAAATCAGAGCTCAATAATCAATTTGCAGTTACATGTACAACTGTAGACTAACATTATCTTTGGCCCTAAGACTGTAGAGAACTACAGACGATTCTTATGCGGTGTTATACTGTAACCATTCGCTTCACATCAATTGGCTATATTTCCCTTTTTTCCCTCTCTGCTAACCCATCTGCAATTCTGATTCCACCTCTGTGCAGCCAAGTGTGTCCATTCCAGTGCTTGACAGGCCCACTGAAAGTGTACAGGCAGCCTCTTTAAGCTGCAGAGGATGACGGATAGCCAACGTACCCCACTGGTCGGGTGTGCTCATGTTTAATTCTGATTGCAACCTTTTTCACAGCCAGTCATCCAGGTGCTCAGCCCAGGCTTCAGTCTGGAGCACCAGGGGAGCTAGAGAGAGTGTCGGTTCCGAGCAAGGGCCCTCTGTCCATCACCTTCAACATTTGCCTCAGCGATCATTCAATTTATTTTATAGCACCACTCCACTTGATAGCACTGACCTCTCAGATCCCTTGGCGAGTAATGAGATGACTGAACTGATCTCCCTGTTAAGACTCAAAGACAAACCATCTAGTGAGGATCTTCAAGAAAGTTGCTCTGTAATAAAAAGAGAGTGGGGACAAAAGGGGATTAATTTCAGTCAAGTGGTTTTCTGATTTCGAAGACAGCTGCTCCTAAACCCTGCTGAGCACTGGTAGCATTGTCCCTTTGGTTTGTCGTGGATGAGATCCATCATGAAATCTAAATACACTGAGGTTTTTTGTTTTATTTTAATGAGACGTTGAGAGTCTGACATGATGCCCCCCAGAAACTGAGTGAGAATGTCACAGCAAAGATCAGGGCTGTCAGGAAAGAAGTCACATTTCAATTTGAAGAGTGCCATGCTGTGGCCAGAATGTGGAAATACATTTGGAATTTGACTAATATTAAGAGAGCAAGTATTCTTTGTCAGTGATGATCCAAGATTATTAACCAGTGGCCTCATGGGCTGTAGCTATTATGCCAGAGCTGTTAACCCATGAAAAATAATCACGATTTGGGGATGGCACTGCATACTTATCCAAGTAATACTGGAAGTAACATCTCCAATGAAGCATAATTTCTGTCTCCTGTGGTCATATCAAGTCTCCATTGTGTCAACATTTCAAGAAAAGTAGAACTTTATGCTAAAAAGAGTCAGGAAACAAATCTTTGAACTTATTTATAAAATAAAAATAAGATTAAAAGAGTTTCCCGTGAGCAGTTTTTAGAGAAACTAAACAATGAAATTAGGAAATGGTATTTTTCCACAGTGGTGTTTAACATTTTAAGCTAAAAGCTGTGGGTTGTCTTCAACTACACCTTCAAGCCTCAGACAACAGATGTAATGGTAATCATGATGAAACTAGACCATGCCGAAAGAAACAAAAGAACCTTTAATAGATTTTTATTTCAGATAGAGAGACAAATATACTTTATTTACCATGCTGTTCAAAAATCTCGAGCCACCCATTCAAAGCTCTTCTTTGGATGTTGGCTGCGTTTTACTCTGTTCCCTATCAAAATGATCCTACACTGCTTCAGTAATGTTGAGGTCCAGCCTCTGGGAAAACCAATCCATAAAAGATAGTGTTTCACTGGGTTTTTTCTATCCTTACTGCATTGGCAGCATGTTTGGCATCATTATCGAGCTGCAAAAATGAAGCAATTGCCAATCAGATGCTTTCCAGATAATATTGCATGGTGGCTTAAAATCTGATGCTGTTTTTTCTGGTCAAATTTCATCAATTTTGAGAAGATCTCCAAAACCACTGGCTGAAATGCAGAGCCTCTACTATGTTTTACAGACACTCACTGTTCCAGCTCCCATCTGATCTCCTCCATACATATGGATGATGTTTCAAGTTTGGATGAATTACTCAAAATGACCTTTTGCCACAGATTTTTGGTACTATCAAAAACACTATGAACATGGCATCATGGCAAAGTCATTTTTTACAGATTTCATTGTGTTTCATCATAGTTTCACGCCATAATCTTCGGTCGTTGAAACTCAGCTTGCATTGGCTGTTCCAGCCTGGAGCCTGAGCCACAGTTTGAAAATGATGCTAAACCTTGGTCGTATATTAAACAAATTTTCACTAAAATAACACAGAGATACTTAAATCAATTTAAATATATGCGTCGCATACACACGCTGCAATAACTGAAGGCTATAAAACCAATCATTTCATACTTAACGTACACATCACCAGTCTCTTTTTTTTCCAGCGCTCTGTCACATCTACACCCAAAGCCAAATTCCTTCCTGCCCCACTGATTAATGCAAACATAAATCAGACCTTCAGATGATTGCTGTAAACAGTATTGATAGTCCATGTGGCCTTGGTGTCAGCACGTTTCTCCATGTTTATGTGAACCGTTGCCCATGCTTCTTTCTACACCACCTGCTCATTAGCATCTCACCAGCAAACTACAGCGCAGCCTAATTCCACTGGGAGGAAAGCATGAAGGGGAAAGTCTGGAGGCAGAAAGAGAAGAGGTGGTTAGTGTGAGAGAAACTTGGAGGCTGAAAGGGAGGAAGTGAAAAGGAAATTGGGGAGAGGAAATTAAGTCAGTGACAGAAAAACGTAAAAGAGTTTTGCAAAGAGGAAGTGGCTGAGAGTGTGGAAGATGGAGAGGAAGAGAAATCTGGCAGAGCCAGAAGTCCTTGAAGATGAGAAACAGAGAATGTGACACTTGGAGAGGGTGAGGACAGCTGTGTCTTCTTGATGGCACAGGGTAGCGTTTGGGTCCTGTCTGTCTTGAATGCATACCATGAATTTTTCTCCTGTGAATTTCTAAATAACGCTTTTCTTCTTCGACAGCCTCTGGAGAGAAAGGTAGCCTTCCCCTGGGTTAGCATAAGAGAATGACAGTTGGGGTGTTTTTTTGGAAGAAAGAAAAAAATTATATGACAAACTCAGTTGGGCTGTTGAATCTCAATTATTCTCTTTGGCGCTCTCAAACACAACTGTCTTGACAGCGCTGAGCCTTCAGCCCAGTCCCAGGCAGTCCTTCAGGCTTACTGCAGAGGAATGCAGAGCAGGACTGACGGAGTTATAAATATCCCATCTTCTCCTACATTTGTTGTGATTAAACACTTTTTGAAGTCCACACACAAGAACAAGGAAAAAAAACAACCTTTCTTTATTAATGTGATATTGTTTAGGTTCAAAGCCCCCACTCACAGTTTCCACAGCACTTCTCGTGATTGTGCGCAACATGGGCCAGAGCCTCATGATAAGGATCATGCTCATTGAGACAATTTAATGCTATTTCTAGGGAATTTCTCTCCCCAGACTGATCCCTTTGAACTGGTTAAATTAGCACGGAAACACTATTTTCCACTCCATTCCCCAAAATAAATGAATAAATACATACAACTTGCTCTTTCTGTCGATAAAAGAGCCATATGGAGGGCTAGAAAAATATCTCGGGGAAAGAGTGGGAGAAAACTTCCAAATAAGGAATTGGTATGATGAAGCAAAGGGGAAAACAATGTTTTAATCATTCGTGATTCATGACTGATAACAACAATCGCCACGATCTGCACTTGCGTTGGTTTCGACACACTCTGCCGTTGTATAATTTTAACGAGAAGACAGAACATTGCAGAGGGGTTTCTGGCAATCTGTGCTGTGTGCTTTCACACCAGGTAATTTGTTGTGACAGAGGTGGTCTGGCCGCCTTAACAAAATATGTGCTCGATCCAGAGCTTTGATTTTCGAAGATGTGCTAATATTATTCCCCTACCTTGCAGGCTTATCCTGTGCTGCCCTGCCTTATTATTAGATTAGTTCCTTCCTTTTCCCTTAAAACATCTGGAAGCCATATCTGTGGCTACCAAGGACTTTAAAATCCAAGGGCAGGGACTAAACAGCAAGGGTATCATACCATAGGGGCATTTATGTGGCTGGTGGGACACAACAGTGTGGGCAAAACAGAGAAGTCAGCGGTTTTCTTATTTATTTATTTTTGGCAAATGACTCTTGGCAGCATGCTTTTTGTTCTGAAGTTAACTGAGTAACAAGGACATAGTCAACACTGGTCAAATGATTTAAAGATTTTAATCATAGCAGCTTTGGCTAAATGGTATGGACATTTATGCTTCATAATCCTTTGCTGTAGGTGCAAGGAACAGGGCTTGGTAGAGTTATTTAAAGGTGAGACTAGAAACCAGTGTGCGTGGATACTGTATGAATGGGGTGATTGGGCCAGACGGCAAGTATCCCCAGATGGTGATCCCTAATGCTGTTAGCAAAATGGCCGTTCCAGGTGGCCAGACTGAAGCGAAAACAAACATGGAAAATGATTAATGTATAAATCACATTTTTTGGAAAGCTGTATGGAACTGGCAGTTTTTTTTCCGCCCCAATCTGCGGTGTTGTGAGTGACACCTGATTTCCTGAATCTCTTGTGTGGGTGGAGCGTGTGAAGCATGATCCATTGAGCCATAACAGAAAAAAATGAATGAGAGACGCAAATGATTGAATGTTATTCTTTTAGGTTGCTTCAGGTTTTAAAGAAGCAGAAACAGCAGACCTCGAGTCTCCTCTGTTCTCTTAAACCTTTTCACTGTTAAAGCCGTGGGTGGATTACTTGGGAAAGCTGTCAGGTGAATTATTTTTAATGCTGCCTCTGCTTTCTGTGATTTATTTCCACCTAGTGATGTGACTGACTTTGTTAACTGGTGTCAGTGGGGGGAAAAAAGAAAAGACAAGAACTCAGATCAAAAAGGAAAGACAGAAAAAAGGTGGTAACCCTCCTCCCTTTTCCTGCAGTGCAGCTATCATTAATACAATGGCTTGGAAAAGAGCCACTGTATGAACAGCAAAGATAAATACTTGTCTTTCTCACACATTCCCTAACTGAGCTCTGAAAGCTATACTGTAAACACACGATGAACTCCATCCCACGAGTCATGTTAATTGTAGATAAGAACAGAGTGGATCTTAGTTAACATCAGGCATAAAAAATGGTTGCATTGAAAGAAGAAATAAATAGTGGACGGCATATTTTCTTCCCAGTACAACCTCGAAATCTGAGTGGGTGAAAATGACTAAAGACTACTGAGGTTGGCCAGTATGAAAAAGGGAGCTATCAACTTGCCTGCTGGATGATGATACAATATTTAATCTGCTTATTTTCTCAGCTTTACTACAGTAAACTTAACTGTCATTAGCTTCTGAAGAGGTGCAACTGCATCTCTCTGTAATGAGACAGAGAGGAAGAGAAACTATTCTCAGGGATTTAAAGGTTAAAGAGAACTTGGGTCCAGAAAGGAAGGAAAGTCCTCCACCTTGATCAACACAGCGAGATAAGCAGGGCAGATTAATACCCAGAGCAGCAGACTTTAATTTACTACAATCGGGAACAAGGCGGTCTCCCACGCACAACAACCTCTCAACTATTTTGCTCGCTAATGAAGGATTTTTGGTGACTGCAGAAAAAAGCTGTTAGTGTGTTAAATTACCTACACCCTTCTTTTGTTTCCGCCTCAAAACCGCCTGCATCAAAGATGCCTGTGAATAAGTGCCAGAAAAGAGCCTTTGGAATGTGCATTAGGGGCAAGATCTGTTCAGTATTTGCAACCAGACCAAAGGAGATACCTAAGGTTACAGAGGTTATACGCTAAGATTGCAACCCAGTCTTTCTCACTATAAATCTCTTTTCATCAGAGACATATCTAGTACACTGAAATTCCTTACTTATAAAAATAACGGTGTTGCTTACAGATCATTGCAAGGCAGTAAACCACTGAACCACAAGTAAGAGTATTTTAACAGTCGTATGTATGTATAGAGTACATATTGTACTGTATGTAGGGGAGTATGTTTATCCAAATAAAATTTAGATTCACAATAAAGAGCATCTAAGTGAAAATGACTTTTATGGACCTGTTGGGATCATGGGGACTGAATGTGAATTTGCATAGGAGTCACATCATGACACCTGACCTGGGTCAACACCCGGGTGTGGTGAGGACAGACACACTATCATCACAGAGACTATTGCGCAATAAATTAATAAAATAGCTCATTTAATATTAATTTAGCAAAAAAGTTCTTTCCTTGAATTTAAAAGTTTTGTTAACAAAGTTTTGAAACAACTTTTGAAGTTTTGAGTTCTTAATCTTGGTTTCTCTCCACATTCTGCAAATTAAATATTTTTTTCATTATTCCTTCCCTGTCTAAAACATACTTTATCATACTCAAATACTGAATAAACAATATTATATCTGTGTGGTATGTAAACGTGTAGAAATTTGCTTTAATTGCTTTTTTTATGGATTAGTTCATTCTGAGGCTATGGAGCATTACAAACTACTACTATGAATTCATCCAGTTAAATACAATACAGCTAAGATACTCTTTCACACAAGACTTGTGGGTGACCAAGTAAATTTCACATTTTTAGGAGGACTATTTTTTTCATCAGGTAAGTTCCAGAGTGCTTTTTACTTGATCTTGCTTGAAAAATATTACACTTTGTCCCTCGAGCTTTTAACTTTTAACAGCAGCTGAAGCCTCGCAGACCTTTGCCGTTACTTTGTTGAGGCTTTCTGGAGACATTTTTTTGTACTATAGCTGAATAGTAAACCTTGACACACAGCCATGTGCAAAAGGATGTTTCCAAAGCACTCCATGTGATTCTGGGAAAAATGAAATATGCCTTTACTGGTTGCATGAAATCAAGAGTGTAAGTAAGATTCCTGGAACAGTGTCTTTTGAACAGAGCAAACTAAAGTGGAGATGTTTGGCCGTAATCCACAGCACTACATTTGGCAAAACAAGCACCTCACGCCACAGTGGTGGAGTGGTGATGCTTCGGGCTTGTTTTGCAGAGAATTGCTATGCTAATTTCTGTGGAACAACCTTAATAAGTTGTGTGAATGAATGTCTACGACACTGAATTAACTTCTGAAGAAGACTGAGCCAAAATTTCTCCACAAGATTTCTCCAAAATCTCTCCAGCAGATGTGAGAGACTGTATGAAAGGCAATTACTTCAAGTTATTGCTGCCAAACTATTGAATCACGAGGTGTACTTCATTTTTTACATGCTCATAGAATCCTATGCAAACGTTCTTTTTCACTTTACTGTGTGTATACGAGTCATTTCTTACATAAACGTTTCAGAAAAGCATCATTTGGACTTTTATTTGTGGTCTTACAATCTCTCGGTCTCCCCTAAGACTAGAACCTCTCTTTTCACCTTGTCTTTCATCTTCTCCTGCTGTCTCATCCATACACACTCACCAAGTAAATGCATAAAATTAGAAAGTAAATATGTATTGATGTGTTGCTCCTCTCTCCAGACAGCGACTCTGAAAACTAGAGACATTCACAAACTGGTGAATTACTTCTGAAGGTGCGTCATTAAATGGCTTGTTTGTCGATAATAATGTTCTTTCTTATTTTTATATATATTTTTGCCCGTTTGCACAAATACCCAGAAAAGCCTTAATAGTGAAATTAATTTGCATAAAAATTGAATACTATTGCAGCTGAATGAAAAACAAACACTTCAAAAGGATATACCACTCTTGGTTCGGACGAGAACAATAAAAGCTGAGCATAGCACAACAGAAACAAAGCCATGCAACAAGAACAAAATATTAATTAAAATTTCTATCCATCTACAATTGCTCTGGTATTTTCAACAATGGGAACAAAGTAGTTCATGAGTCTATTTATTTTATTTTATTTTTTGTGGCTTCCTTAGTTGATTACAGTGTTTGAAGTTAACATTGAAAATTTAATTGCAGGCATTTAAACATAAGACTAAAAACATGTTTGATACTTTTCTCTGAGAACTATTCCCAGTCTGTTTATGGGATTAGAAATAACAGCCAATCATTGCTTTCCTTTGTAATTCCCCCTTGAATGGTAATTCCTTTATCAAAAATGAGGACAATATGTATACACATATTTTTTTTATTTTTATTTTTGCATGGTTAGCATCACCGGTGTGTTGTGAGCCAAACGGACTGTGGGATTGATGGTCAGGAAATGAACACCCATGCTGAAATCAACTGGCCTTTCACTGCTCTCCCACGATTAAAGCTATTTGGTTTCTCTTTTGGAGCGTTGCCGGATGAGTGCTGAAGACTGTCTGCCTGTGAATGTTGAGCTACTGCAGACACTATATGTGCAGTATGTTCGGGCGTGTTCGGTGCTGGACTGTACATGTGTGCTACAGTCCAGCACACATGTACACAGCAACATGAGTGGGCTTATTAGTGGTGTTCATGGCCATTTTGCTCTGTGCAGGAATGCAGCTCTCATACTCCAGTATGGTGCCCTTGAGCATTTATGGTCTCCTGCTGACTGGTGGGCATCCTGTGATTAGGTCTACATACAGGATGACGAGAGGTGACTGCAAATCCAGTGGTACAGACAGCTTCAGCCCAGCTGATAGGATGAGGCTAACCGCTCCTGCCGCCAACATTGTTGGCTTATAGCTACAGTATTTGTGTTAAAATGTGAACGTGACTGTATTTCAAAGTTAAAGAGAATTTACACCTGTGGCATTGTTTAAATAACATATTTGACAATGTAAACCGTAGATCATGCACCATTTCCTGTCCATAGCATATTCCACTATAACCACACAGCCTAATCTTATATAAAGAGATGGCAAGGGTTCCGGCACTTCGTTTTACTCAAGTTGAACTATGAGTTTTCATTGAGCTTTTTCATGTGCAAACCTTATCAGATCTCAACCACTGAGTTGACACATCAGAAAGTACTCAGTTGATAATTTCTATAATGTTATCTTTAACAGTTTAGAAAGGTTAGAAAACAGTGACGTGGTTTATTTGTAGAGAAATTATAATAAACTTGTTTTATTGTTTGGTTTAGGGGTCTTGGAAGGAGCACTAAATCACAGCAACAGTTGTCTCAGGGCGCTTTATATTGTAAGGTAAAGACCCTAAAATAATACCCCAACAATTATATCACCCCCTATGAGAAAGCACTTTGGCGACAGTGGGAAGGAAAAACTCCCTTTTAAGAGGAAGAAACCTCCAGCAGAACCAGGCTCAGGGAGGGACGGGGCCATCTGCTGCAACCTGTTGGGGGTGAAGGGAGGAAAAGAGCCAGAGATTAATAGCAACATTAGCAAGCAGCGAGTTATTATTATAGCATCCCACACTGAGTCTTTGGTAGTGTTTAATCGTGTGCCTTGCAAACTTACAAAGTTAACTGAGCTAATGATCCACTCTCTGCCTCACAGAAATACTGCCTGCAGAACACAAATGTTGCTCATGGTTGTGAACTACAATATGAGATTTTTACTGGTGTTGTGTTTGGTAGGTGGCATTTATAAAGTCTATATCTTAACCTTGGTCCGCACAGACTCGAATTCTGTGGAACAGCAAAACAGAATGATGGTTTTAGAAAAACACATTTTTTCGGCTTTGTGAGTTTGTTTAATCTGTGCAGCACCCACTTTTGTACTCAAACTGTGTCACCTGGGAGTGATCTTTGACAGCACTTTAACTTTTGATAAACGTATGAATGCTGTTGTTAAAAGTAGCTTCTTTCAACTTTGGTTACTTGCAAAGGTGAAGCCATTTCTGTTTCAGAGACTTTGAAAAGGTTATTCAAGCCTTCTCAACTGGACTGCTACAGCAGTCGTTATTCAGATGTCAGTCTGTTACTGATTGGGCGACAGCAGCTGGTCTGCTGCTCTGCTGTTATCTGGCACACACATATCACCTATACTGGCTTCCTTACATTGGCTGCCAATCAGTTTTTTAAATAATTTTAAGATTTGGTTATTTGTTTTTAAGTCTTTCCATTGGTTGATGCCTGTTTGCTTCACTAATCTTTTAACTCTGCACACTCCCACCAGAGGACTGAGGTCTTCTGAGCAGATGCACCTAGCTGTCCTGAGGTCCAGATTAAAATACAGAGGAGGATGGGTTTTTCAGCAGATGTCTCTAAATTGTGGAACAAACTGCCTCTGTGTATCAAGACTTCTCCAACATTAGACATTTGTAAAACTCACTTTTATTCTTTGCCTTTTTCTCAGTTTATTTTTTCCTGTTAAGAAAATGTGTGATTGTTATTTTAATCGTTTAACTGTACAGCACTTTGACCAGCAGCAGTTGATGTTTAAATGTGTTATATAAATAAATCTGACTTCACTTGACAAAACATGCACATGCGCAACTTGTCAAGAACACTTACAATTCTTGGCGTCCCATTTGAAAGCACCGAGAACGCATCGTTTCTTTCAGTCTGCAAGGTTAACGTAATGTTGTTCAGCATTTTAAATGAGTTTATGAATCTAAACCTGTATTTGTGTCCAAACCTACCATAAAGCTCACAAAGCTGGGCATTTAATATGTCTTTGGCCAGTGTGTGTGATGCCAGCAGCATCTGACAGACCAGTAGCATGGTTGTCTTGGGGATGGGAATACATTGGTGAAAGCACAGCCCCTTTCCCAGACATCACATTTGAAGGGCCTTGCTAAAGGTCTGCAGTTGCTGAGAGAAAGTGAGGTGATACTGATTTCTGTTCCTGGAAATGGGGTAAAAAAACTAATTAGACTGTCGGACTGAAGTCTCTCACTGCAAACAAGTGTTACTCATTTTACATTATCATATGCACATTCTCCTTTAACAAGGGGTCTGGAGCAGATCTAAGGAATGAATGTAACATGTACCGGAAAGAAGTGACAGAGCTCTACAGTGTTGAATTACTCGAGATCCAGCTGTAAGGTTTCTGGAGGCCTGGAGGCATTGTTGTTTTATTTTACTTGGAACAGAGGCCATAGCTGGAGCTTTAATAACATTGACCACAGTTGGAGTAGCACATCATTACAAGGTGGAAGACCGGGAAAGGGGGGAGAGCGAAGCAGAGGAAAGGATGGGCTAAATGAGTTTTTTTTTTTTGGTTTTTTTATATCACCATATATGAAACATTAAACCCACCACAGAAAACTCACAGCTTGACCTGAACAACACATCTAACCTTTAGCCCAGACTTTTTCACTCAGCTGTATATAAACTTCTTCTTATCCCCTCCCTTTACATCTCTTTCTTTTTCTTCCTTTCCCTGCATCTTCCCTTCTTCCTTTCAGTTTCCTCTTTCACTCACCCACGAGACCTAGTGGTGATACTGTCTGTTTACAGAAAAAATCTCAGGAAGTCAACATCAGATAAGCAGATTCCTTGGATACACAAGAGGAGCAGATATATTTCCAGTAAGACATCTCAATGTTATTGCCCAGGGAAGGATGTGAGTTGAGAGTTCAAGGGTAAATGAACGAATGTGTGCGTGCATTCGGAAATTTAGCACCGTTTCCAAATGACAACATATTTGGAAAGTTCTTGATCACCCATCTAGCAAATAACGCAAAGACAAGGTGCCATTAACAAAAACCTAGCCTTCCTGCCTCACTGCATAGTATTTTTTTTCTTCTTCTCTGTTCCAAATTTCCTAATTGTCCTTTACGCTCTTGATCATGACACTACTTTGTGGCCAAATTTTTAGCCAGCTTAGAAACCAGCCCTCGATCCTTTCTCCACCTACTCCTTTGTGCCGCATTGCACAAACGTCATGCACTCTAAATGGATACCAGGTGCTTCCTCACAGCGCAGCTCATCATTCTGAGTTTTACTCTAAAGACAGTGAGGAAAAGCTTGGCAGAAACAAGTGCACAGTGTCTTGTCATAGCTTGTGCTCGCCTACCAATCTGCCATCTTTGTCTTGAAAGAATCGTTCCAAGTTTTAGGAAATACAGCTACTTTCTCTCTGTCAGCGAGAAGATTAATACCACTGTCCTAGTTTATGTCCAGCAAATAGCATCATAAAATCTTACTTCCAGACACCATAAACATTAAACAGCGTGCTTCATTTAGTGTAGATAAAACTCTATGCAAAAAAACTACAACTTTTGTACACCAATAAACAAATAAACATCTGCAAAACATCAAACTGTCATTTTTACAAGTCAGCTTTTGAACCGTAACCTCCTATTTAAAGATTTAAATGAGATTTTAATGCAGATTTAACAACAAGATCAAATAGTGCAAACATAGTTTTTATTCTTATAAACAGACATTTTCTCCTTACTTGCACACAGCTGTGAGTCTATTCTACAAATCTAATAGCTTGCCCAACCAGGTTTACACAATATGTCATTTAAATTGGAGACTTTAGTCTATAAAGTGTTCCAATCCAGCACAGAAAAGGTGCACAGAGCCAGGTTTCATCCCAAATGAAGGACTCGCACAAAAGGTCGGCATTTGTGGAGGATGCGTGTGGAAAAAGAAAGAAGGGAAACTGTTCATATCCCCGCTGATCTCCTGACACTATTAATACCTGCTTATTTAAGATAAAGTGGCACCAACAGAGGGGAAATCACTGGCTCAGCATGAGTCAATAAAACAAGGCTGATTGCATTGTTTAGACTCAGGGTCACATCTCTGCAGTGAGACAAAGAAAGAGGGAGAGAGACCTTCCAGTGAATCCGTCATTATTTCCAAGCTGGAGAGGAGTGGTGAAGAGCTGCAGTAATGAGGTGTCTTATACCTGCCACTTCAATTGTTCCATTTATCTTTTCATTCCTGTTTCTCTCCCATGTTTCCAAATAACACTTAATGCTTGGGTTGTACTTTCTTACAATCTCGTGTTATTCTCAATCCCACTTACTTATAAAAATCTTCTAAAGTATATCAATGGAGAACTAAATAGATGGTCATAGATATTCCCAGTGGCACATGTGTTAATTGTTACTCATGCCCGATTTTGCTTCATGTAATTAAAACTGCAGAATTTCCAATTAATACGTCCACAATTGCGTCTCATTTTTGCACAGGAAAAATGAAACATTTTGAAGACAGATTCAAAGAACTGATGAACTGAGCTTACCTTTTAATTACATTTGTCAGTAGTAAATTAGCTCAGTAGCCCACTGCCACCCGCGGATTGAAATGGTTCATCCCTGTACACTGCAGTGGATGATAATTATGTGCTTTCGGTGAGCGATCCCAGATTGTTTCTGACTGTTTTAAGCCACCTGAGTTAATGCAGTGGCTCGTTCTCTGTTGGGATGTTTTGATTAAACTGAGGATGATTTGCATGGTGGGCCCAAAGAATTCAAACATATCTGGGAGATACATCTGTGAGTCCTTGAAGTAATTACTCCTCAGCTCCAAGATGAATCACATTCAAGTATTCGTCTGGCCCACCAAAAACAACACGGCGCACTTCTCCTGTTTCGACGGGAGACGAATGTCCCGGGCCAAGAAGTCAGTTTCGTGTTGTTTCGGATGTTGTTTTCGGACACGCCACGTCCCCCTTTTAATAAATGTTTTGACTCTGGAATTATGCCTGAGAGCGCAGCTTACAACACTAAGATCACATGTCTGCAAAGTCAACCTGCCACCCTCCAACCTTGCTATTTGTCCTAGCACAACACTTGGAGTCAACCTGACATATGATGAAATGTTGGTCCCTTGTGACTATAATTTCTCAGTCCCTGTACAGTGAAGGAGCGATGAGCCGCAGAGTAATCCCTCTCCAGAGGACCACAGTCTCATTCAACCTTATCATCACTTTGTTAGCCTGTGCATGAGAGAGATTTGTGTGGTGTGACAACCAGCAATTTCCAGCTGTGTAGTTACTTATCTTCAGATTCAGCAACTTTGATAACCGCATACTTTTTTTTTTACACGCCCTACTAATGTATAAAATCCAAACACTGACATAAATTTGGAAACTTCCTCCCTGATTAGAGCTGAATTACGTTTACAGCTTTAAGCATTAGTAGTTCCTAATATTAATTATACGTTAATGTATTTGATACAGGCGATGGAGTTTTACTATTCTCCCTCTGTTTGTTAGCAGTCTACCATCCACAGGTTTTAAGATATCATTTTCAAATTTTGTGTGAAAATCAGGTCTGTTACACTAAATTATCCACAATTTTTTTTTAATGGATTATCTTCTGAATTCACAGCAAGATAACGGGGCGGGTATCTGGCATGGCAGGCATGAGTAACTTGCGCTTCACCTTGACCTTTATTGTAAGCGACCTTGAAAAAAAACATTTTCAATATCGAGAGACCTGCACATCACACTTATTTCAATAAGACACGCTACGACGTTACAAGGACAACATAATAATAGGTTGAGGTCATCATACTGTAATAAAAACAAGCAGATGCCAGCATGTTGCAATAAAAGTTTAATAAAACTTCAGTTTTAGTATAGTCCTTGCCCATCGGAGAGGAGTTGTGCTCTCAAAGTGCACTTGTTATTACAGCAATTGTTCCCATCGATGCCCATATGGAAAAGATATATAAATCTTATAAAGTTTGTATCTGCCTTGTGTGAAACTTCTATGAAAAGCATACAAGAGTGAAAACAGATATAAGATCCCTTGAAAAATTATATAAATGAAACTTGTATGTTTTGGATACTTCCTAAAACAATATATGAAAGTAATGAGAAAGTGGCCACTTTCATGAGTAAATCATGTAAGCCTTATATGATTCACTATATGAAGTAGGCCACATCTTATGCAAGTCTTTTATAAGTTTTTACTATTTCTTTTCCATATGGATGGGAATCCAATCATGTTAATCTTTTGAGCTTCAATATATTACTGTATATAGTCAGGGTTCATGAACACCAGACAAAATATTAAAATGTTTTTTCTTCTTTGCATGCTACATATTGATGTATAAGACAACGTAAACAACAACGGTTAGGGTAATTGTTTGATGACCAATTATTTACAGATATGCATGAAAACACAGTGAGCCCAAAGTGCCACTGCACTAAAAATAGTATTTACGTATTCGCATAATGCACTTGTAATGTATACAACGTACATGTAACGTGTACGTAATGTTGCTGTTTGTATTGTGAACAGCTGCAACACATAATATATAGAATTTGTAAGGATTTGAGTGATAAAAGTAATTTCCAAAAGCTATATAGATGTTGATAATCGTGGCACCAAGTTTCATCCAGATTGATGAACGCGTCTACAAGGAGTTAGGGAACAGATATACATAGATATGCTACTATCATTACAATTTGTTGGTTTTTTTAGGCTTAATTTTTGTCAGACTTTGAAGCAGAAACAGAGTTATCAAGCATACTTTCCCCATGTTTTCCTTTTTTGCAAAATTACAAATGGTTCCAGCTAAATAAATACAATCTAATTAATCTGCACCCTTCATGTGTGGAAAAATGGTCTGCCACACTTGATTTGTGAGCTGTTCCATTTTAGGTGATGAAGAGGAAAGCAGTTGAATGGGGAACTCCATCAAACAGTTGGCTTGCATGATTAAACTAAAACAAAATAGTTAAGAATGCTCCTTTCACCTTTTAAGTCATATCCTATTATCAGCCTGCTGGCAGACACATACTGTATGCGCACAACTGCTCTGCATCGTGAAACCTACAGTTTAACGTGCTCGGTGGCATTTAAAAGATTGTATTACACAGACAGATATGAATCAAAAGCAAACAGAAATCAGCAGGGAACATGAATATAAATTGAATATGCATGTGTTTCCCTGAGATTTGTTTTCACAGAGAGAAAAGACTCTCTGTACTGTATTCTTGTTTTATTATCTTTAAAAAGCACTCAAGCAACTTTTGCTAAGTATCCACTCAATGAGGAGACTTTATTTGGAAGAACAGAGCATGGAAAATCAAGAAGTTTTAAGTAGTTTGACTTAGATAAGTGTAGATAGTGACTTAAACACCTGGTATTAAAAACTGTGTATATAACTTTTAGTAAGAGCTCTGAAAAGAATAGTGCTTAACTATCTAGAGTATGGAGTATACCCTGCCTGCCTTGCAGTGGAGCCCCATTCCCCGTTGTTCTCCTGCTGTTCTCTCTCTCTTTGGGCAGCAGATGCTGTACAAGAACAAGAGACATTGTGTCGCTGTTATTTATCATTTTACATGATTATGTGTAAAATTGAAGCATATCCAATGTCTTAAACTTATGTGAACGGTGAGTTTCTCAGATGATGAGTAAATCAGGCAAAATCTGCAGCCAAGTAGTTACAAGCTGCAAGTTTTCATGTTTTTTTCTGTTCTGTGGAATTATTTTTCACTTTGTTCTCAACAGTGTTCTCACTTCTTTCAGTTTGCCTTTGTTGCAAACTTTGCAATTCCATCCCCAAATTTAGCATCTTTTCATACCCGCTTTAGCAACTATTTTAAATTTTAAACAAACACCTAGTGAAAAACCTATGGGAGTTCTGGTTCAAGCTGGGAGTGAAGGACACCTCCCTCTGCTCAGCAAGCAGCAGCCCTCAGTATGTAAACAGCATGAGAGACTTTCTGTTGTTTCAAACCTTCTAAGTAGTTGTAGAACAGCTACTGTGTTTAAGTTGTTTTAAAGGTTTTTTTTTATGACATTGTGGTTAGAAAAAAAAGACCCAACCCCCACCTCCCTCTGGCTGAGTCGACTCCTTACTGTTCATTACCATCATAAGCTCATCGGGAGCTCAAGAAATGGTATTCTGGGAAGCCCTACAAATGGCTTATGTAGACTTTGGATGAAATGCATGCTAGACGACAGATTAATATGAATTTAAAGAACATCAACTGGGGGCATAGCTGGCTCGGAGAGCACTGTTACATACATTACATCTTTGGATAAGAGTAGCAATGTTGAATTTGAAATGAGGTGATTTTGAGAGAGTTGGAAAATGAGCGTGGCTGAGAAAATAGAACAGCAGGAATGTCCATATCACCAAGAGGAATGGAGACTGAACCTTCAAAATAAAAGCTGATGTATGTGATCGCAAAAACAAAGTATCAACATTTTAAGTGGCTCCCTCAAAGGTCAAGGTCACGTGTATGTATGTGAGTGATGCCTGTTTGAGTAATGCAGAAGCATTACATAGAAAGCCAAAATATCTACACTGCACTTAAACATATCCTGTCATTCATGGTGAGCAGCCTAATACAAAACATTGACATTGGAGGGCAAAACCCCCGCACAAAGTAATGGAATCCCGAGTGTCATTAACCCACCGACAGCGTTTATCTGCCGACAGCAGACACAAAGCTTGCAGTATATCTGTCTTCACTAAGTCCTTATTATATGTGTAACTTTGCAAAAAGCTGTCTGTCTGTAATTCTTGCACTCTGTGGTTTCTGAGGTGAAATGTTAGCCCTGATAAACGACTTCTATAAATCTCAAAGTCCAGAAGGGCCAGCTGAGAGATGCTTGAAGCCGTTTCCTGTATTACAAGTTTTATTTCAAAATATTATTGTGAATGTAGGACTACAGATTGATTAGTATTGGGAAAACAGACATTTTCTAATAATACAGTAGGTTTCTTTTTTTATGACAAGTTAATGTCTGAGCCTGTGTCTCTATTACAGACTGAGCTCTACTGCTATTAAGAGTTATAAGTTGCGGTGCTTTCACAGCTATATTTTAAACATCCCAGTAAAGCCATAATAAATCAAATAAATACACTTTTATTTCACAATTGCAAAATCATTGATAGACCGCAATTTTTTTACTACCAACTACAGCATATGACAGATCTCGATTATATATTTCTTCCTCTATTGGAGGAGCATTTTTGACATTGGATCCCAACCGTTTCTTCACTTGCACCATGCATCATGTATTCATAAAATGCTATGCTCTAAAAAGCTAATCCCAGTTTGGCTGACCCTTCGATTCCACAACATTTAACATGTGTGCTTGAGCCTCTCCCACCATTCAAAACCTTCCATGGCTCAGTTTAAAACTCAAAATGTGGTCCTGAGGCAGTTCTCAGGGTTTCCAGAGCACATATTCTGTTCTGTCAAGGAAACACAGGTTAAGTTCCTCTCTCTGGGGTGCAGTGTCTCAAAATGTGTACACAGACACTGTTCCCCTGATGGCTAATGTGTTAACGTTTACCCCAAGCGGGAAAAAAAAAGCCCTGGTGTTCATCAACACTGAACCTGAGCAGAGACCGTTATAGATCAAACTCTGTCCTTCTCAAACTTGAGGGTAGAAGAAGGGTAAAAAAAAATAGTAAAAAAGGTATAAGGTGGTATAGTGTGGAAATGTATTGATATGTGTTTGTAGAGCCCCTGCAGAGTAAGGCTCCTAAACAATTCTTCACATGTCTTCATAAGAAATGCTTGGAAAAGGTGGGTGGATAAAGACTCTTTTTTTGGTGACGGCCACAGAAGAACTTTATATCCCGTTATTGGGGTGGGCGTTCTAAGGGTTCAGCCATGGACTCGAGCAGATGAGTGTGTCAAAGGCAAAAGTGTCCCGGGGATAAGGAGGTCTGTTTAGGGGGTGGAAAAGAACAAAGAAAATACAAAATTTGTGATGGTACAACCAGCTAGAACAAGTGGGAGGGGAGCATCTTTTCATTGGATGCTTTGACAGGTCAAATGGCTGCTAAACCTTTGATTTTCAGTTACAGGATAGCAGCCACACCAATGCTAAAATATGAGCATAAAAAACAACATGTTAATCTGGTAATTCATATAAACCAGGACTTTACTGTGTTTTAATCATGATTTCTCTGACATGATGCAGACAGACTCCACATTCTTTAAAACTACTCTACTAATAAATAAAAATAAGAATCATCTCATGTATTTTTTAAAAATGTGTATAAATACCTGAACTCTGTTCTTTACTTTTCTTTCTTTGTGGTCATCAAAGACATTAGCTAATCTGTTTCAAGTGTGCTCAGTATTCCTACATCCCCCCCTTTCCCGTAGAACCTGCATATTCTCTCCAAGAAACTCAGAAAGACACGAGTCCACCAGGGAGAAACCCTTTGAAATATATTCTTTGGTTGTGTCTTCAGTGAAAAAGCTTGCATAAATAACCACACACAGGTCCTCATGAATGCTTGAGACACCAGATACTGTGGCTGAGCCAATAATTGGCCTCATAGTGTATTCTGGCCGTCCACGTTTTCACTGATTTCTGTTATTCTCCAACAGTGATTGGGAAATATGCACATTTCTCTGAAAAATGTCACCTAGCCTTTTGTTATTTTTAAGGTTCTCATTTAGACTTCTACCTGTAACTCTGGTGAGTAGCAGTGCTGTCGTATTTAAAGGTTCCTGAGTTATTAATCCTTAGTGGGAGAACAATGGTAGAAGGAGTGCTTTTTCATATATGGAACACAAATACGGCCTCACTATAGAGTGAACCCGAGTTCCACTCTTTGACCTACTTTAAAGAAACCCAACCTCAGACTTTTAGTAGAAAGCTATGAGGTTAAGTGAATGTTTTATTGGTTGTGCTGGGCATTTTAATAGATATTCCTGAAGCATTTTTTTTCCTTTTACAAAAGCATATTTTAGCAGAGCTGGTTTCTGTATGTTTTATTTTTTTGTCATAAGGGATATCGTGATTTAGCCCTGAACGCTTTTTCAGGATATGCTTGCTATCTACAAGATTTGTGGACGGTAAATGTTGCCTAAAGTTTTGCCTGTATTTTCAGTCGTTCTGTTTCCTCACTTTCCTTAAACAAGTCATATTGGTTAACCCTTGGGATACCGCTGAGATCGTTTTATTCATTCTTGGCTTTTTGTAAGCTGGTGCAGTGCATCAGAGTGTTATTTTTCTCAAATTTTACTCACTGGCTCCAATTTCTGCCCTGTAAGAAAAAAGTGAATGCAGCTACGAAATGTATTATCTAGGGTAGGATTGTGACTTGCTAGTTGCAATTCAAAATACTGCAGTTATTCCGCCATTTCTTTGTGCTTCCATTGTCTTTTTCCTGGAATTTGTCTTTCCTTCTTTTTGAACTGGCACTGCAGGGTCTTACTTTTGGATACAAAATTCTTCTTTAGTTCAAATATCAGTGTTGTGTGACCCATTAATTGGTCACTGGTCCAGGGCTACTCGGCAGGCATCTAAATGCTTGAACAGTTGTATCGCAGTGTATGGGAAGGGAAAAAAAGAAAGGATATAAGAGGCTCCTTACAGCCCGATGACCTAGAAGAAGTCAAGGGAGATGAAGTCATTCTTGCCTGATTTCCAACTAAAACAGAGGACAACAGCTCAAAGAGCCAATGATCCGTTTTATCTCACTCAACCACCCACCAGCATGTCTGATACACATGAGGACATATGCTCACGCAGGCCAATGTGTGCTCTGATGGTCGGTTTACTTCCTAAAGAGCGATGAAAGGGTCCAAGATTAAGAGTGTCTTTAAGTAACGGATAAGTGACCAGTGATCGGAAGAAAATTTTTGTCTGTCACCAGTTGTACAAATGGCTGGATTCATCTTAAAGACCCCAGAACCTCCTTTCAACTCATGACTTTTTTTATGTTCTTCTAGTTCTGCTTTTTGGAAAAGATAAATTAAAGCGTGCTAGACACAGGCAATGCAATCTACAAACTACTGAGTCCAGAACAGCCCAACTTTAAAGACATCATCAATTATCACTTATAGTAAAAGTGTTCTTTGTGTTGAGAATGCATAAGGATCAAAATGTAACAAGACGGGGAGCTGTGTTTTGTGTAAAATGTAACAACACGTGGCAACCAATCCAGGAGACACCACAAAGATGAGATGGCTCCTTTCCATTGAAAACATTTTCAAATAATGGAGCACTGCGCCACACCTGACCGTCAGAGGGACTCTACATGTGTTTCCATTACAGAAATACTCCCCAAGAATTTGTGAAGCAGCACATGGAGCTCACTTCAATACACACCCCTGCCATATGGGAACAGTTAGCTCCGTCCTAAGCGCTGATTAGGAATATCAGTAGATAAAAGTTTAGCCCATCTTCTCTGACGTCCACTTCCACACTTACTTTAATTTAGTTTCCTTTTAAAACTTTAACTGGAAATCGTAGTTTCTTGAAATAACCTACATTCTCTATGGCAAACATTTTTCAGAGTAAACGAATGTTCTTACACATAACATTTGTTTGTGATGTATTGCAAATACATGGTAAAAGAAGGAAAAATTCTATGGTTTTACGTATCAGGGCATAAAAAATAATCAGCAAGTATAATAACTCTCCCCTTCCTGACATGTTGTGCATGCACGCACACACAGTCTCACTCTGTAAGTGCAAAAAAATACCGAATCGCATCAGTAAAATTAATAGCACCATTCAGGCTTTTGATCAGCACCTTGGACAACATCTGCAGCCAGAGGTCGGGGGAACAGATACATTTATCTAAGCTCATACTATAAACTCACCTCTAATCATGTTCTTCAAACAGACTAACACAAACCCAAAACAGATTTAGCCTTGCTAAAGTAACACAAAAACAACTGTAATGGAGCATGGAATAAAAAAGAGAAGGGGGTCCTCACCCTATAACGAGCGCACTCATTCATACAGTTCCTCATTCAACATTTGTTTCCAGTAGACCAGCTTCCACATATATCACAGAAATTTTGAGCATATAAGTGGTTAGTGTTTCTGCACTCCTGTACAAAAACACTAACTATATCTTTCAGGTCTACACTCAGCAAAGTAAAATGAGAACTCTGCTCTAGTCCTGTTGGTTTACTCATTCTGCTTTCTTCTCCCCTTCTTCTTTTGAGCAATGCTCTTTTTTATTTTGCCTAACATAATTTAAAATGCACCCACACCAAAGGGATGCTCTATAAAACACTGGATGAAAAAAAATGCATTGTTGAATTGTTGACGTCAACAGGTTCACAGGTATTTTGCACAAATGACAGGTAGCAAAGGTGGTGAGCTAAAACAAATACAGAGTAAATATTTAGAGAGCTGTAATTAATTTCATAAAGAAATGTATTCTGCACAAACAAAAGCTTGGTTTATAAGATAAAACACAGTCAAACTCTAATTCTAATGTGTCTACTTTATTAATATCATTGTGAAAATGTTGTAATGTAGAAGAAACACCCCTACTGATAGGTATTTTGATTGGGGCCCTAATACCTTCGGGGTGCAGGATCATTGTCTTTGCTACACTGTCAGATGTCACACCTTTGAAAGTATCTCAAACTAGTTAAAAGCAACCTCAGATATAATATAAAGCATAGCATATTACACTATCATTATTATTTAACAAAAACTAAGCAGAAAGTTTGCAGAACAGTGTGTGATAAAGTAAATACACCCTTACTGCTTCCATGGGAACAGGAAGAGAATTAATCAAATCCACTTGATTAACTGATCATTAGTAAGTTTGAGCAGCTCTGTAAAAGCAGAAGTTCTGACAGTTTGCTGGTTTGGAACTTTCAGGCTTATGTTAACACCACACCAAGGAGGAAAGACATCAGCTATTATGTCCTTCCTCCAATTGTTGCTGCCTGTCAATCTGTAAGGATTATAAGGCTATTTCCAAACAATTTAAAGTCCATCATTATTCACAAGAAGAAAACATTCAAGACAGCTGCCAGCCTTCTGAGGAAACAACATCGCAGCAAATTCACCCCAAGGTCAGAGTGTGCAGTCCTCATTGAAACGTCAAACAACACAAGAGCTACATCTTGTGTAGCCTAAAGACTCTACAAGCGTCCGTTAACATGTCAAATTTCATTAGAGTTCAATTAGAAAACAGACCATTTTTATTTAGAAAAAGACTGAGCAAATATGGCTTATTGTGAACAGTTGCAGGAGAAAGCTTCTTCTCTGTAAAAAGAAGATGGCAACACAGCTTAAGTTTGCAAAGTTGCATCTGTACAAACCACAAGACTTCTGGAACCATTTCCTTTGGAAAGGAGACCAAAGTGGAGATGTCTGGCCGTAACACACGGCACCACAGCTGACCGAAACCAAACACAAGTATATCAGCACAAACACCTCATACCAACTGTCACATATGGTGGTGGATGAAGTAATGACGTGAAATCCTCTGTATACCTAAGTATCCTCACGTCAAATAAGAGACCATCCGTACAGTTTGTGGTCAAGCTGGGCCACACAATAAAGCAAACCAAAGTCCGGACCTCGACCTGAAAGGCTGAAATGCTCGACCTAACCCTAACTGAAGCAACCCTGTAAAGAAGAGCGGGCTAAAATTCCCCCACAGTGAAGGGAGACCTGATAAACTCATACAGAAAACAAAGACTTCGAGGCGGTTCTATAGTTTACCGATTCATGCATTTTGGCTTAATAAATAAATAATGATCCGGCGTGATGTGCTGCTTTTCATTACAGGTTGCATTTGCCTAATTTTAGGCACCGGGAAGGACTGGATAAATTGCTACATAAAACCTTAAAATTGACAAAGGTTGTACGTTCTTTTTACCATCACTGCATGTTTTTAATAAAAATATATTTCCATTTAATAGGATTTCTTCTGTCCCCTCTGGAAACCAAGCACATATTAGATGTAGTAGGAATAGTCACCCGGAGAACCATCTAACCACCTCTCTATGGTAAGGTTTGCCAAAGCCTTTCTCAGCCTTACCAAGGAGTTTGGTTAAACATACTTGGTTGGCAATTGTGTTTTGGACTGACGCAGATCCTTTCACAAAGTTTACAATGTTAGAACATATTTTAGACAGAGTTGCTTATGACAGAAGGCCATAATGTGGAAACTCATCAGAAATGGTGATTACAGGCCACTGAATTGAAACCAGCCAAGGGGAAACCAGATCTTAGCCTGCAAGAAGTATTATGGTAGTTAAATCGAATAAAAGCCTTGGCTAAACACATCACTTGTGTTTTCTCTGTGCCTCCCCCACCAACATTGCACATTAAAAAGGGGATGAATCAGGCATCTGCAGTAGAGAGAAACAGCCCTTTGAACCTTCAGCAAAAGACAGATTAAGAGGAAGTAATGGAGAAGGAGAAGCAATAAGGGCTCAGGTAGAAGGTGAGTAACTTAAAGAAAATGCAGAGCAGTTTATCACAGCTCGCAACAAGAGTTATCGGTCTGAATTAGACATCCAGATTCCTGGCTACCAGGGGCTGCTAAAGAGAAAATAGTACCCAAGGACTTTCCTCTCTGTCTCCCATCCCCCTGATCAATCACAGTCCAGGTGCCTCACCCTTCCTGGCTCACGTTATTAAATTAAAGGCCAAGATTTATACCTTCAGTGCCAAAGCAATGGCTTTAGTCAGATTTAGAATCATTTATCCCATCAGAGGGTCGGCGAGTCAGAGGTTTGATTGATAGAGCAAGAGCAGTGGGGGGAGGATACGGTTACATACTGCTGTGTTGCAGGCCAGAGCTCCTGCATCTTTAATTCAGTGCTGAAAAACCTTATAGAGTCCAGACATAGCAACACTGTGGCACAGATAAACAATCCCCCAGACAGCAGTGACAGAGTATGGAGCCATCTCTTTGCAAGCAGTTAAAAGACCAGACCTGAGACTAAATTTTAATGGGGAGTTTTGATGAAACAGCAGGGCAGCTGTCTGGTTATAAACTGCCCTCCTATTATTCCACTCTTCTTACCCATCTTGCACCACCATATGTCACAATAAACTTTACTTGTATACAGATGTTTATTAATGAATAACATATGAGGCACTATGCGTTTGCTTTAAAGTAGGAGCTGATTTTGATGCTGTGGTCAGAGTGGATTATCCTGATTATACCATAACCAGCTGAGAAACCCTAAATAAATATAGAGCGGAGTAAGAGGAGCGGCAATTTTCCACAGCATTAAAGAACAGGTGCATAGTGGACAATACAATGAGCACTTTAGTTTTTTATTAATAAATTATAGTTATTAAAACTTCACTATCAGATGGGAATGTTGGATTTTAGGTATTCTGTGTATTTCAGATAACCCACAGCAGCATGAATGAGACGGATTCATCTTTCTAAATACATCATTGTCATAAACTATACTGCAGATACTGAATTCCTTCAAAATTGGTCAATTATGACTTTTTCAGAGTTTTTCCTTCCCTCTGGCTCTCTTTCACAGTGTTCCTTGTGCACCCTCAACCAGTCACAGCAGGTGGCTTCACCTGGAGGATTCTTCCTGTTAAAAAGGAGTTTTTCCTGCCCACAGTTGCCAAGTGCATGCTCACTTGGTTTGTCTGATCATTTGTGTTTTTCTATAGTCTTTAGCTTACAATGTAAAGGTGACTTTTGTTAGTTGAATTCATGTATTGTTGGAGAAAACACAACAAAATTTTGAAAATGCCCCTTTGTAACAACAATTGACACACCTCACAACAATGTGTACCCATGCTTGACTGTCATTCTTTTTACAGTCGTTTAACCAGCAGGGTACTGTGCCACTATGACTTTAAAGTGCTCCAACTGCCAGATGGGTTTCCAGACTGTCACCCAATCTGGGAAACCATCAGCTATAGTCTGATGACTTAGCCTCTGGGGACAACAGCCAATATTATGACTTCTGGTGAAGCCAACAGACATCTGAGCGAAGCCTTCCCGTTCTGTGCACAGGTCGTCGTTTATGGATGTAGATACACTTTAAAAAGCTAATGAAGAAAGCCCAATCATTGTCAGATGATAGTCTGTTTTGCCAGACGTTTTCCCTCTTTTGCTCTTCCCAGAGAGACTGTTCAACTGCATGCAATCTCAGGTTGCTCAAAGATGAGCAATCAATAATTCAAACTGACAACAAATGGAAACTGAAAATCTTGCAACTTTCTTGCAAATTCTGCACATACAAACGCAGAAAAATGCTTTTGAAGATTAGTGGTCACCTAATGAATGGGGTGTAATGTTGATCGAGGGTTATAGATTTTATTTTTCAACTATTTTTTGGTTGAAATCGAGTCATTTTTGCCAGAAATTCATTAGCCATTGATAGATGCTTTTTAGAGTGCTTATGTGGTTGTGTGTCATTTTATTTGATACAAAAACAACAAGCTCAGTTTCAGAAACAGGATTTAAGCACATTTGAGTTAGAAAAACAGGATGCTGGCAGTATTAGCTGATGTTTTTATTTTCTCAGTTCCTGTAGGGATGTGGCAATAGCTGTGGAAAATCATCAAAAGACCACAGCAACACATGCATGTGAAGATGAAGGTTTAAGTTCACCCCTAGGCCCAAGTGCTCATTTCAACATTTTGAACAACACTTGGCAGCATATTATTTTCATAAACAGAGGAACCAAAATCCTGAATGAAAGGTGCAGCGACAATTAAGATGATTGAAATAAGAGCAGTCTGAATTTGAAACATATGATCTCAAGGAATTTAGCTTAACACTATTAAGAAACACTAAAGGATCGTATTGAGGCGTACTGACTAGCTGTAAAGTGTGCGTTGAATTACGGTGGGCCTCTCTGATGCACTCAGTGGCCTCTGCACCTGGTTTCAACATCGTGACATCACCGTAGGAAATGGGACTGTTTGGATTCTCACAACTGAATCAGAGGAGTCAATCAATCTTCATCCTCCACGGGTATCCACTATCACAACAGCACCTAATCAAGAGATTAAAGGAAGATCCTAATTTGTCCAAATTTGTGGTCAAAAAAATAATAATCACACAAGTCGGGCTGTAGACGAAAATTGCAGATGATATAAATGTGGAAACGCTCCATCTAGAATATGGAAAAATATTTTGAGGTTTGCCACAGCGGCCATATGAATGTAACCATTACTTGTGACACAGATGTTGAAATTGCTAGCTTACTGTTCCAGTGATTGCATCTATGAGAAAGTCTTCTTTGCAGTCCGCCGCCTTGGTTTGAGTCATTTAAAAGGTTCAGATTTTATAAGGCATAAAATTGTGAAATCAATTTAATAATATATATGGATTTATTTGTAAGAATATCTGTTTAGTCTGGTTTGTTACATGCCTTTATATACCTTTGAAATTAGTGTTTTGTTTTGTTTTGTTTTTATTTAGAATTGCAAAAAAATCTTGATTGATGGGTTCGTATCTGGCAGCCAGCCGATCATGTGTCCACCTGCTCTATATCAGTCCTAAGAAAAAGCAGCTGTGGCTATGGCAAGCTGACACATGAGCGCTGCATTTTAATTCAAACTCTAAACACACACTTTGATATAATGACCAGGTCAAAGGTCAAAGAGTTTGATGTTTAGTCTGACACTATGACTGGTTTTCAACCCAAGAGTTTCAAAGACTGACAACCTTTCGGGAATTTTAATGAGTGAGTTTTCGCAACATTAGAATTGCTCCAATATATTTACAATATATTTATATTAGAAAAACCAAAGTATTGCAGAACGTGACTCTTGATGTAGACGCTTTTTTAATTTGTTAACATTATTTCTACTGATTTTACTATGACTTTACTATAAATGTGTGCAGTTTCATATTTTATTTTTTTTATTTAATCTCACAGCTGTTACAAATAATTACTAAATTATACACTCACTGACTAATTTATCATGTACACCTGTTCAGTTGCTTGTTAGCGCAAATATGCAATCAGCCAATCACATGGCAGCAAAAAAATGCATTTAGACATGTAAACATCATCAAGACCACCTGCTGAAGTTCAAAGCTCAGCATCAGAATTGAGAAGAAGGGTAAATTAAGCAACTTTATACATGGCGTGGCTGCTGGTGCCAGAGGGGCTCATCTGAACATTTCAGAAACTGCTGATCTCCAGGGTTTACAGGGAATGGTCCAAAAAAGAGAAAATATCCAGTGAGCGGCAGTTCTCTGGGCGAAAATGCCTCAATGATGCCAGAGATCAAAGGAAAATGGCCAGACAGCTTCTAACAGATAGGTAGGCAATAGTAGCTTAAATACAGCTCTCATTACTGCCAAAGAATACAGAAGAGCATTGTGCTATAGCAGCAGAAGACCATACTGAGTGCCTATCAGCTAAAAACAGGAAACTAAGGCTACAGGTAACACTACTCATCAAAACTGAATAATAGAAGACTAGAAAAAACATCTCAGGAATCTCAGGTTCTGTTTCCAAACAATGTAAAAGATCGTCTTTTTTAGCAAAGGTTTAGCGCGGTGGTCTAATTGAGGGATGTTTTCTTGGCACGTTTTAGCAACTAAGCATTGTTCAAATGATGAGTACCGTTTTATGACCATGAGTCTACCCATGGCACAGTCCGCCATGTCACAAAGCCAAAATCTGTTTCTTGAACACAATAATACGTTCACTTTACTTACATCACCTCCACAGTCACAGGAGATTCACATCATGGATGTGCAGCGGATAAATGTGCAGCAGCTGCGTGACGCTATCATGTCAGTATGACCCAAAATCTCTGAGGAATGTTTCCAGCACCTTGTTGAATCTGTGCAACAAAGTATAAAAACAAATCTGTTTGAGTTTCATCTTGAAATAACACCATAATGTATTTTTAACAATTGTTTGTATTCTCTTTCATTACATGTTTAAGGTGTGTGAGAAGCACTGCCTGGGCAGAGTGCCTTTTACCCATAGTTTTCATGGGAACTTTTTTAATGTTTCCAAAAAATTGGTAAAAAATGAAAGGTTGCATAAAACATCTGGCAAACACTTGGTGTGCTGGCTGCGACCACTTAACCAGAGTAAATGGATGAGGGAGAATTTTGCTGCTTCGTATATCTTTTTTCTTCTCCCTGACAATGGACAGTTGTATAAGCAGCAGTTCTGTATTGGGTGATATGTTGGGCTTTCAGTATTGACACATCAGCAGACGAAGCTGTTTTGAATCCCTGTAGATGTCCTCAAAATGATTTATTTATTTATTTTTGCTTATTTTGAGCCTTTTTTAAAAGGACTTCAGGTGCAAGTTACACGTCAACTTCCACATGACAAAAGTCAAAACACACACACACACACAAAAAACCCATCTCTGGGTAATGGATGAATGAATAGTAATGCATCCTTTCCTTGATGTGTGTAACCACACTGTTCCACATTCAAATGCCACATTTAACTAGCAAATTCCAACACCCCAGACTACACAAGGACAAAAGCTGAATGCATGGAAATAATAACACGGCACATGTCATCAAGCATCTCTCCGTTCCAACCTAGAAAACTCTATCTGGTTAGTGTTAAAATAAAACGCAAAGTATCCCAGTTCTCATTTCACTCAAAACTCGGGCATTTCTCAACTGTCACTTGATGCTCAAAAAGCAGTTTGGCTTCCTTCAAATGTATTTCATCTATGAAGGTAGTTTGTTTGAGAGCACATGTTTGGATCTGAGGGCTGTTTGAAGCCATATGTAATTCCTGGCTGCATCCTTTCAACAAACTGCCTCCTGGTAATTGGCCATTACTCTAGAACTGAGAGACGTGCTGTCCAGGGGGCAACTACACTTGTCTGGAAACAATCATGGAGTTAGTAGGCTGGCAGACAGCCTTGTCACTATATGCCTCCCCTGCTGTGTGTTTCTTCTCCTGGGAAGATGAACTCTGAAAAAAAAAGAAAAAAAAGATTGACATCCAAAATATAATTTTCCAAGCTTCATCAGCACCAATGCAAAACAAGGTCATCAGTGTTTTATCAGTCGTGTTTGTATGATGCTCTGTCAGGAGGCATGCATATTTTTTACAATATTTTTAAAATAGGAAAATAAAATCAGCCTTTTCTGAAAGTAAAAATCCTTACCTTAAGGACTAAATGTATTGAAACGACTATATACAGACTGTAGACATCCAAACGACAAACTACCATTCTTGGCATTTGGGGGAAACGTGTTCAAATGCAACACTTGTGCTTTTTTTGTGGTCAGTTTTTGGTCCGTGGTCCTCTAATAGCTTTTTTTTTTTTTTTTTTCGTGCAGCACGAGGATGAGTTGCCCTGTGATGCCACGTTACATGACCTTTAACAAGTGACTCCATAATTACAGAAGAGCACGCGAGGTATGCCAAGTGACCTTCCTTCATCTATGACCAGACCTAAACATCAGACACAGAAAATAATAATAACATCTGACACTTCTACCTCTGGCGCAGACTGACAACTGGATCCAGATGGAGGGAGCATATCATTACCGTTTCATTGGGTGATATCAAAACAGAAAGGCACATTCCAGGAAGCCGTCACTCTCTCGCAGATTACCGCGTCTGAAATGAAAAATTAAAGCCGATATTGTTTGTACGCTTTTCTCCCTTTGTTCTCAGCGAGCGCTTCAGACGGATGCAGTTTATTTGGGGGTGGGTAAAGCACCAATGTGTTGAGAGAGGCAGAAAAGTGCAGGCCGAGACAGCAGAGAGAAAAACTCAGGCTCACTCAAAGACGTGCTCCTGCAACACCCTGCGCCTAACTGTGCAGAAACACGTGGCTGTAGCAAGACCTGCAGCATGCTCACCTAGCTTTTTTAATTAAAACATATGACTGGAAGCAGGCCAGCCATCCTTCTTTGAATTTTCCTGCAAACATCATGCTGACTCATTTCTTAGACTCGAGGCAGTGCAAGACTACCTCAACTGAGTTGACTTTAAGTGCTGCCACCCTTTCATCCTTGAAAGGTAAGACTCCCTTTTTTCAGGTCATGCGTTTGCTGTTTGGAACGAGGGATTTTTTTTTCAGAAACTCCTTACAGCTATCTTCCTCCTCTTCACTCTTTCCTTTCACCCCATCTGACATCCAGGAAGCGTTCTTTGATGGTCCCTTCCCCTACTTGAATCTTAATGCTTATTTCTCTGTATACCTGTAGAAGTTCAGTATATATTTTTACCACTCGTCCCTTGCTGTGGCCTCCACAAGCACAAACTTCTGTTTTCTTCTTTAAAGAGAGAATCACATTGTCCCTCAAGTGTGTTCCAGCAGTGTTGTGTTACAGGTTTCAACTAACTACCGTAACTGACGTATGAACGTGCAGGCGCTGACACTTCTACCTCTGGCGCAGCGTCACCCAGAAGTGATCTAATCAGGCCATAGCCTGATTAGATCACTTCTGGGTGACACTGGTGGTGGGCCTTTAAAAGAGGAAGTGTACTAGACCCTGTGAGGCAGGAGAAGGTTTGGTGTATCCCACTTTGATCCACTGTCAGGAATTATTGAGAAGCAGCTTCTGAAAGAGTCTTGAAGACAAGCCAAGAGTGATGAGAGGAAAGGCGACCTGACCAGGATCAGGCCCTGGAGGCCACACAGGAATCTTAGTGCCCATAGATCCTCTCACATAAATACATGACTAAGCAACTATGACTGGTGAAGCTGTCATAAGGAAAGTTAGCACTGAGTATGAATAGGAAGCTGTCGGCTCGGTGAAGAAAGGGGAAGTTTGGTGATACAGATCTTTGGATTAGACAGGTCTTCAGGTTTCAGAGTAAATTTAAGATTAAAGAAGAAGCACTGTGATATTTAAATCCTGGGCAGGGATCCAGAAAAGGAAAATGTCCTCTTTTTTTCCTTTGTGGCATTTGTGTGAATGATGTCAGTGTAAATTAAACAGTAAACATAATCATATAAGTATACTGATGTTTTCATTTCTTTTAAATATTAGCAAGCAGATGTGTGCTGCTGGGTTTGGCTCTTCATAGTGACGTTACTTTGACGCCTACAACCAACTTTAACATTGTTGCAGGGAAAAAAAACACCACGCAAAGCAGTGGCCTCGCTCGGCTGCTCAAGTTGCTCCACAACACTCAGATCATCTTCGAAGTGGAATAAGCTGCCTTATGCAATTAGAGAACTAGCTACTATTCCTAGTTTTTTTTTTTTAAACACACACATTTAAAAGCCCATTTACACAGTTTTTAATTATTGTAAATATTGTAAGAGGGTGATGTTGTGACCTGTTTTTGATTCTTGTGTATTGCGCCTCAAACTTATTGATATTTACATGCTTATATTTTTACAATTGTAAAACCTTACTGTGGCTGTAAGAGCCAGATTATGTGGACATTTTTGCATCTATTTGATTGTGTAAGGTTTTATTAGATTAGATTAGATTTTATTATTATACTTGCAGGCTTGGTTCCCAGGAAGACCACTATCGTGGAAGCTAATGGGGTTCTTATATATATATTTAAAAAAAAAAAAACACTTAGAAAACATCTCATGATTGACTAACAGGAACACAGCAGAGCCTTGTGTGTTGATCTGGTCTTTAAACTCCCCAAATCTCAGTTCAATCAAGTAACTTCAGGATGTGCCAGAAAAATTCAGATCCACAAAGACCTTATCACACAACCCACAGAATCCAGTGTTGTCCTGCTAACATCCCAACACCAAGCAGAACAGAACACCTCCGAGGGGTCTGTGCCTCAAAGAGTCAGAGCTGTCTTGGCAGGATACCCACACTATATTAGAGTGTTAAATGTGGTGGGAGATTAGTGGATATTCAAGTAAGTAAATACAAATGAAGGTTGCTAAACATAACATTAGAAACCTTCCCATACTGAGCAGTAATGACTAAGGCTTAACAGGAGTATGAGATTCCCACTTCCACTGTCAGAGAACGTAATAAGCACTGGCATTATGTAGCTGCTTCTAATCCAAATGGCCAAATGGCTGCTGAGATATTATCAGTACAGCCATTAATAGAGTGCATCTGCTTTCCAAGTCGCTTTATTTTTGTCTCAGCCTAATCCAGTCACAGTTTGTGCTGTATAGTTCTTCAAATTTTCACTTGTAATAACAGTTTTTAAAGTTACACAGATAAATCAGAAAGTACATTTTTAACATACTATGGTTATATTGATGTTTGCCAAGAGCAGGGGTGGCCAACCCGTGGCTCTCGAGCCGCATGCGGCTCTTTGCCTGGTTTCATGCGGCTCTTACGTTCATATCAAAGTTTGTGTTTGTGTTTTGGGGGTTTTTTGTGTTGTTGTTTTAAAATGTGCACGTTCGCTTCGCTTGAGTTCAATACGGTATTTTCATCAAATGGGCATGTGTGTGAGATGAAAATACCGCAAAGTTTCCCAGTAGGAGCAAGTTCGCCCTTAAAATGGCAGGAAAAAAATGCACAGCAAAAAGAAAATATGAAGATGAACACAGGACGTTTTTAACAGAGTGGGAGAGTTTATATTTTTTTGTTGAACGCAATGGAAAGCCATTCTGCCTTATATGTCAGACGTCATTAGCGCATTTCAAAGCTTCAAATCTTCAGCACCACTTCAGCTCACTCCATGCTAACATCGACCAGGAATTTCCAAAAGGGACTGAACTTCGCAAGCACAAGTTGGCCACTTTGAAAAGTCAGGCAGAAAGCAGTCACAGTTTTTCCAAAAGTTTACGAAGCGGTCAGAGACCATAACGCTCGCATCCTATCAGCTGGCTTGGAACATTGCACGGGCTAAAAAGCCATACAATGAAGGGGAGTTCGTTGCAATCTTGTCTCCTGAAAACGACACATTAAAACACATGGTATCAGACGTCTAACTGTCCCGCCACACTGTTGAACACAGAATATCGGACATTAACACGGCTATTGAATCACAGTTGCACTCTGACCTTCAAGCATGTGAGTATTTTAGTGTCGCATTGGATGAGAGTTGTGATATACAAGACAAGCCTCAGTTGGCAATATTTTAGGATCTGCGTCAAACGATTGTGTGATCAAAGAAGAACTCCTGGATATTGTGCCATTAAAAGACAGAACCCGTGGCATAGACGTGAAAGAAACCATGATGCCCATAACGAAATTAACTGCAATAGCCACAGATGGAGCACCAGCCCTGATGGGATCTGTGAACGGGCTTGTGGGGCTGTGCAAAGCTGACCAAACTATTCCAGACTTTTGGAATTTCCACTGCATCATCCACATGGAGCAACTCGTGTCTAAATCTGTCACGGACCCGGCTCTGGAGGACTCGGGGGTCCGTGAGCAGTCTTGACTGTTGTTGTTGTTGTTATTAGTATTATTATTATTTGGTGATGTGTGTGTTTTTCTCCACAATGCTGTGTTAGTCTGTGTCCCACTCGCATGTATAGACAGGGTGTGGTTGTGCACGTGTGTATGTCTGCGGGTGTGGCTGGAGGATGGAGCACAGCCACCTGCAGGCCTGATGGGTGTGGCCCTGCGGGAGGACTGGCCACACCTGAAGTTCCTTCCACACCTGTTGGTGATCAGGCTCGTCGGGGGAGCTACTTAGGAGAGTGTTGGAGCTCCCACCGGCGCGGGATCATTGAGTTATTGTACCAAGTCAGTGTGTCAGCATATGTCTGTGCTGTTCGTATATGCCCGCTGAGGGTTAGTGTTGACGGCTGCTTCTATGGTTTCCCTGCAGGAGGAAGAGTGGTCCAGAAAGGCAGCACGCACAGGGAGTGCGGAAACACAACAGCGGGGAGCACGAGCACGGGCACAGACGTCGGAGGGAAGCACGTACACGGGGTTCGAGGGAGCAACGGAGTTATTGTGTTTACAGCTTTTCACTGTAAATAAAGAGCACTGTTTGCATCGCAGAGTCTGCGTTCTGGGTCCTCCTTCCCCCACATCCCCACGGTCTGCCAGCCAGACCGTGACAAAATCATTGAATTTAGATAACGTCATGAATCCTGTGATGGAAATCGGCAACTATATCCGCACACATGCGCTTAACCACAGGCAATTCAAGAATCTCATCGCTTAGCTGGACCAAGGGCTTCCAGGTGACCTGCCACTGCACTGCACTGTGAGGTGGCTGTCAAAAGGCCAGGTACTCTCTCGCTTCTTTGAGCTTTTGGATGCCGTGAAACTGTTTATGAAAGAGAAGGACAAGGACTATCCCAGGCTCTCGGACCTCAAGTGGATTATGGATCTGGTCTTTTTGGTCGACATGCTGTGTCACTTGGACAGACTGAACCTGACCCTGCAGGGTAAGTTAAAAATGCTGCCTGACCTGGTGCAAAGTGTGTTTGCGTTTGTCAACAAACTGAAGCTGTTCAAGACACATATTCAAAAGGGAGATATAACGCATTTTCCCACTCTGCTAAAAGCCAGCGGGCAAGTCGCCAGCACTGCCCTGAGTAAGCAAAGAGCCAGATATGCAGCGCTGATTGAAAATTTGCACGAAAGCTTTGTGACCCGGTTCCATGATCTACAATTGAAAAGGCCACAGATTACGTTCCTTGTCGACCTATTTAAAGCAGAGACCGGCTGTTTGAAAGTCCCGCTAGTCACAGATGAAGCTGCGACTGAGTTGGAGATGATCGATCTTTGTGAAGAGGACCAATTGAAACCTGCTTTAAGGCAAGGGACCATTGAGTTCTGGAAAAGTGTGCCAATGGAAAAATACCCCAATGTCAAACGGGCTGCGCTTAAGATACTGTCAATGTTTGGGTCAACATATGTCTGCGAGTCTGTGTTTTCTACCCTAAAACATGTGAAATCAAAGCATCGATCTGTTCTGACTGACACTCATGTGAAAGAATTGCTTCGAGTGGCAACAACGGAATACAAGCCAGATTTGAAGAGGATTGTTCAAGGCAAGGAATGCCAGAAGTCCCACTAAACAACATGCATTGTAAAAGAAAATGCTATTGTAGATTATTATATTTTTGTTTGTGGACTTGGTTGAACTGAGAGTTTGTGTGTGTGAGACAGTGCACACAATGTTCATTGTTGAAACATGTCATTATCAAAGTTGGTGTGCGACATTTGAGAGAGTGAGAGAGTGAGAGAGAGAGATGCCGCAATTTATGAAGAGAGTTGATAGTTTTCTCCAGCTGTTGTAAAGAACGCAAATATCTGCAGAATCAATAGAGAGATTTGTAGACAGAACAAATGCGGTAAATATTAGAATAGAATAGAATAATCCTTTAATTGTCCCACAAGGGGAAATTTGGTTGTAACAGCAGCCAAAAAGACACATATACAAACAAACAGGACACAGGACACAGAACAGAAACATACACAATTTTTCTTACATATTTACATTAAGGACAATGGTTACTATATACAGAGAGAGATATTAAATGCACTGGTGCTTTGACAGCGCTCTCATGCTCAAAGGCAGCACTCAAAGTACATTTTGGGGGACACTTTCCACTTTCCTTTTGGCGATAGCCCTTTTCTTTGCATTATGTCTACGGGGTGACATCACCAGTGCTGGCTCTGGTTACACCAAAGAGGCTGCTGAACAAAGAGACAAGGGTGTCAACGTTTTGGCAGTGAACCCGTGTCAACTTTAACACCCTGAAGTGATATTACCAGAACAAAGATTTTTACAAGCTAGCAGCCCCAAACTTCAGATATGTTTGGTTTCTGACCGGTAGACCAGCAAAATTCAAAATTCTGCTGCCTGTGATTTCTTTTTTTTTTCTTTCTTAGGAACTTAACTTTCCATTTCACTTAAAAAAAAAACTGCAAGGTCCTTGTTAGGATAAAAAAACCCGAGGAGGTGCAGTGTGTGTGCACAAGTGAATATGGTTGACCACAACGGTTCATGTAAACACTCAAATGTGACAGTGCGCAGACAAAGCTGAACCATGGAAATAAAGAAATGATGTGGTGGAAAGGATCCAACAGCTATAAGCAGGCTAGACCACACCATTTAGTGCGTGGGCTTCAAATCCATCTCCAACCTTGCATTCCTTTTCTTCTTATGCCTGTGGAAAAGTGGGGCAAAATCTTTATGCTGATATTTTTACCTGTTTTAATAAGACCTCTGATGGGCTGTAGTCCCTGTAGAAACTGTCAAACCTTTCTACGTCTGTTTACAAAGCCCACTTTTAACTGGGGGAGGAAAAAAATGTGACAGTCAGCTTCGTGTCCAAGAATAATAGTTTCTGCCCATTCATGTGCTGTCAGTGCAAGTGAAGCGTCTTTTTTTTTTTCAAAGAGCTATTACTAATGTTGCAGTGGGCCCATCAACTTTATAGTAACACAAAAAGGGAATAGAATAAAACCTGTAAAATTGAAGTACAGGGCGGTATAAAGTGTGGAAACATTCATGCTGTCATGAGTCGCCACTTAGGATGTGGCTTTGATTGACAATAAGGACAAAGTGGAGGCAGTCATGATTTATAGCAGCCTGGGATTCTGAGCTGTTGAAGACATCTGGTTTGACCAATCTTTATGGGGCTTTGTGGAGCAGTGAATAACTTTCTGTGAGGCTGGGGATAAAAGTCAAGAAGGACAAAGAAGAGTTACATCGTAGGATTATCATGTCTGTCTCGACTGTTAACAGCAGTAAAAAAAAAAGATGCTACATTTGATATTAAAAGACAGGGAGTGGGATGTCATAATTCTCTTGTTATTCCACAAGAATCTCCCTGCAATGCCACAGGAAAAAAGATCATTCACACACAACCTAAAACATTTGCAGGTCCAATGGACTTCACCCTATAATTGCCCTAATAATGTTTTTAAAGCTGTATAATAAGGATTTCCGAGTTACACAGAAGACCTCTACAGAAAAGACTACAGAAGTTTTCCTTGTATGTGCACCTCCTTGTGGTATATTTAAGCATCTCCTTGTGAGTGTGTGTGCATGCGCTTTGCACTTGTCTCAGTAGCGTCCAGTCAAACTGACTGCTAGTAAAACCCGAGAGGATGTGCAAGTTTTAACTGGTCTTACATGTATAAATACAAGAACACAGTCCAGTCCAGTGAGTAACTGGCTCGTGATCAGCCACAGGACATTCTTTAACACCTTATGAGTGTTTCCAGGCAGCAATTAGGGCTGAGTGTTTGTCTTCATTTGAGTTTAGGCAGTTAAATATGCCTTGGGGATGGCCACTTGACCCTATGAACTCTTTTATGGAGCCACAGAAAAATACTTCCTTTTTCATTAATTGCAACTGCAATGGAATGACAGAGCCATGAGGTATGTGAGCCAGCATGGGTTACCAATATTAAAGATTCAAACATTAAAAAAGCCTCACATCCCAACACATTTGAGGAGACTCACATCTCCAAAATTACCAGAGTGACCCTGCAGTGACACCGCTTCAGGGCATCCAGCATAACCTCTACTCACCCCCATGTCACTCCACATGCCCACAGATATCCCGAGGCAATGGCCTCCACCAGTTTGGCCCTGTGCAAATTATCAAGAGGCCCAGAATTGTCTCACTTATCAATAGGCGAGGTATATTGTTTCAGGGGGCTTCCTCTTTCCTGTACAGGACAGTCCTGATGGTGGAGTCGCAGGACGCTTTGACGTTGAAAGGTGTACATGGCTCGGTGAAAGAACCGGACCTTCCCTGCAAGTTATCATGTCATCTGACAAGCTGACCGCCTCAACAACAGTGTGTTTTTCCACTTCAGTGCTGAAAGTGCTTATCGGATTTTGATTGATTTCTTCATTTGTTTGCTTTTGTGAAAGAGAAGCGGTGTACCGTTACAGTTGGCGTTTCCTTGCTTTAACTGCAGTGGAAACAAAGGTGAACGTGCAGCTACATTGTGTCCAAGTCCAAGTCGTGAAGCAGCATGTTTAAATAAGCAATCATGCTTGACAGTCCAAGGATATCAGATATCAGCTTATCAGTGTGTTATACGGAGTAAAGTCATTAGGCACATAAGGGGGAAATTATTTGTAAAAATCTATGTGAAAAAATACTTCTAATAATCCACATTTACTCCTTTAACATTCGTATCTGGAATTTTTGCTACTGTAAATTTGTCATTTTGTAAAACACTATCAGTCATCAACATTCATTGTTCTTTTTATAACTACTGTGTGTAGCTGAACATAGGAAGGGATTTTTTTGCTGCTGGTACAGCCTTGGACTGAGACAGCCACGGGGCGAGGAAAGGGTGTTTGCTCAAGTGGAGCCAATTACTCAAAATAAATTGGGTCTTCCTCTCTACTTTCTTTTCGCCCCCCTCTCTCTCTCACCCACCCCTTCATCTCTCCGGTATGGGTTGTCATTTGAAAACCGGGTCAGATCCACAGTGAGCCCCTCCTTCCAAATAAACAGGCTAGTAATGGCTGTTTACCCAGAGCATAAGAGCCATTACGTACGAGGAAGTTAAACATCTCTGACAGGCAAAATGGCTGCAGACAAATCACTGTTGTCCTTTCTTGAGGGATTGATTGGGAGAATTCTGATTTTTCTTTAACTGTTACCAGCAGCCATACACACTAGCGATGGCTTTGCAAAAAGCATACCAGCTGAATGGTGTAAGGATTTGAGAAGAAAAAAAAGCCCAAGAAAAAACAAACAAAAAACTTGTTTTTTTGCAATTACACTGCTGGGTGAACAAAAGACCTTGCCACGGGCCTCCCGATTGGAAAGCACCCCTGTACTTTTCAGTCACCTCACAGAGATCTGAAGACCTGGTTGGCAGGAGATATGGAGGCCACGTAAAATCCGACTGAATTTATTCACAGTAAGGAAAACTGTGATGAGCTTAACGTTTGTTTAGAGATCAAACATGAAAGGCGCCGTACATTAACTGGATTGAAGAGTGGGTTATGTCACTCGATTATAATATCTGTAGCTTTAGTGATGTAGTGGAGGAATTTTTCTTGTTATAAGTCACAGCATGTGTGACTTATAGGCTGTGCTTTGTTTTGCAGCAGAAAACTTCAGACTGTGAAGGCTTTGCAGTTGGGTTTAATACTCTGCAGTTTATGGTGCTGTTGTAAATAGTTGAAAAGATCTAAAGTACTTCTCTTTTTGGATGGAAGCTGTTTATGGCTTTTATTCTACAGATGTTTTTACTTTCTTTTTTTTTTTTTTTTGCTCATCTGATCTTTCAAAATGTGAAGCATCTACAAAAAAAACTGTATCCAGCGGGTCTCCCTCCATGTTGCAGAAGAACGTGTGAGCCAGCGGTGCTGGGTTTGTGTGTAGTCACACATGGAGAGCTGAGCCTAGATTGCAAGGAAAGTTTTAGGGGAAAAATATTAAAAACTGGCTTGGCGTTACATAAGAAGCTGGCTACGTGACGCAAGCAATATTATCATATTTAACATATCTCTGTATTTACATTCTGAAAATATAGGCCTTAAAAAGTCATTATGCAGCCCAGCTCTAATTGAAAGTGAAAAGGTAGGTAAAGAGAACAATGCATTTGTGGGCATACATATGAGGAGATTGCACTGCATTAAATTACAGCCTGCTAACTGGACCAGAACATCACATAACTGAGTAATTTAAGCTTTTGGACTGTGAAGGTCAGGAGAAAACTTACTCAGTTTTGGCCCAGAGTTTTTTTGTGGAGCTTGAAATATACACATCAAAAAGTGTACTGCGAGTTCATTATGAAATGTGGTGTAACCGGTTATTACATTATTATTGTGGTCATCAATTAAATGCCTGTCACAGTCTTATACAGAATCATTTTATAAACCGAGCAGCTGTTTATGGAAGAAAATAAACATCAGAAATAACTGTGGACACAATGTTTGGTTGCAGTCCTGTTTTCTCACTTTTCCTTTATTGTTGTTCTGTCGATGTGGACTACGATAGCGTTTGTGCATGAGGCTGTTAAATGAATGGTGACTTTTATTATATGTTTTTTAAAATGAGGAACACAGCTGCAAAAACATGATTATTTGGTAAAGTAAATAAATATAAGGGAAATTACATTATTTGATAATTCGGCAACAAAAATTTAATAATTCCCAGAAATTAAATTCCATATTCCCAAAAACTGTGAAGGAAATGTACTCTGTGAAATAACTAGACCTTTTAAACCTTTTAAAAATAACAACTGTAACAAGCTGGTTGCAGTTAGAGTCATAGTCTTATTTTTTGCACATGGTTCAGGAGGCACAGCTAACTCTGGGTAAAACAGTTTCTCCTCACAGATTTAAGCTATGAAAAAAAGAGTACAATGGGCCCGAGGCACGTTGTTGTAATTGGATCACAACGGAGCAATCTGCTGCTCCCAAGATGTCAGTCTAACTTCAAATGGGTGTTGCCTGAGCTTTGATTCAGCCCATCGTCATGGCTCAAACAGAAGACAGTTGTAGTGTTGAACTATAAACCCTGGCACAGCAGCCCAACAGGAATTTCTGTCTCATGGATTTCCAAATGAATGGTTGGCAGGATAATGCTGCGTGCATCCGGTGGAAACAATATGGCACAGCACCCCTTGTGTGTGTGTGTGTGTGTGTTTTCCTGCAGGCCATGCATGTATCTGTACAATATCTTTATGTGCATTTAAGCACATATTCTCTTTCCCTTCAGCTGTCTCGGTGCCAGGCAGCAATCAACACCTGGATCAGCAGGTCTCCCCCTCGTGCACGTCTACTATTACACTCTCCAGTGATCTCCACCTCCCTGAAGAAGGGGAAGCTACACAGCTGCTTACTTTTTCTAAGACAATGCATACAGCTTCCTACTGTAACTGAGCACCAGCAGTGTTTCAGAATATAAAACAATCAACTGATTCTCTTTTTCAGAATCTAGAGTTGCTTTACATCCATTTTGCCTTGTTTCACTTTACTTTTGATGTTTCATAATGTACAGTGACAGCGCAGACGTCGTTCTTGCCAACTGCATTTCTCCACACAGGCTGCCGATAGATTCCCGATGACCTGTTGTTGCCGAGGCATTAGCAATGTAGGGCGTGCGTTGTTAATTCTGCCAAATGGCTGGCACAATTAAAATTCACTGCACGGAAAATGAATGGATTATCTGCGAGATGTGTGTATCCTCCCCCACAAGCCTTTGTTCAATAATGTATTCCTGATGTTGGCGTTGCAGTACCTGCTTTCACAATGTATAGTCTGTTCCAAATGCAGACAAAAAAAAGAGAGAGGATTGTGTTTTCAGTTTAAGTGCATGTTCAACTAAAGAGTGATGCATAAATAAGCATTAATCGTTTTGCTTGTTTTATTGGTAACATGTAGTTAAGATGGACAATCACCAGCAGCCCCACAATCCCACAATATTCCTACATTGACTTTTATTTAATATTGTAGTTGCTTCTAGCTAGCCAGATGTACCTGCAGATTGGCCAGACCACTCTGTGCCATTTAGCTACCTCGTTCATCCTCCTAGCTAATATTAGCTAATGATATAGCTAATATTCGTATGTGCAGCCTTAGTAAGCCTGGCATATTGGCACATGAAGCAGTTTTATTTAAAAACGTGTTTTAAATAAATGAGAGCTCCTTCCAAAATTTCTTCCTAAGCAAAGGCATAATTTTTGTGTCGCAGTTGAACAACAGCAAAAAAAAAAAAGCAGTAGGCAGGACTGTGGACAAAGTAGTGCTAAAAAGTACAAAGTTTGCAGAGGCATGAATCATGTTTTTCTTGTCAAAGATTCAAAATAAATCAGGGTGAACTCAGCACAGAGATATGTGAGTCGGGCCTTTTGAAATCACATCAGTGCACTTAACAACTAGATTGTGTTAAACGTTTAATTAAACCTGTGAAGAGAATTGTGATCCAGATCATGGCTCATGTTTCTTCCCAGAACGAGAGTGATATAATCTGTTGGCCACAAAGGCAATCGCTAAGCTTTTTGTACCTTGGAATATACGCTGTGGGTCACCTGCCACAGTATAGCTGTCACAAAAGAACGATACGAGGAGATCAATCTGTCCCTTGGTAGAAACAGGCAAACCCACTGTGTAACTATGAATGGATGGGCATTACATCACCCTGCCCTGTTTCCTGAACACTGGGTAGGTGTTAATCACAGATGTCAGGTGTCTTGGTTTGTTGAAGTCAAGTGAAAATTAAAGTCTTTTCCTGAGGAAGCTAGATAATGCACATTTTTCAGTTTCGTACTGATTGTTAAAGAAAATGATTACAGGTTAAAAGCACAAGTTAAATGAATGTGGTCACCATTCTGTAGCTGCCTGTGCAGACACAAGTGCTCTGATTTGGTTGTCTACTAACTAAAGAAAACCCCCAGGATTTTTACACTACTGAGGGCAAGGATGGGGCTGGGGGAGTCTTAGAGCTTGGCGATGAAGGACTTCATTAAAAGCAATACATCATATCTGAACAGAGTGGCTACTCTGACTGAAGTGAAACATCAACTATTCTCTCTAAACAAAGAATTCTCCACTGTTTTTTGTGTACATTTTTCCCTCAAATGATAGGGAGTCGGCCTTTGAAGTAAATTACTAAGAGCCATACTGCATATAAAATGCAGAACTGTGGATGTAAAATTATCATATATTATTTTCAGTAAGGTCTTCGGAATACGTTTGGATCGACAAACATGTTTGGGGGGTTTAAATTGGATTTCCACTTGGTACAGATTCACAACAAGTAGCAAATTTGTGTTTCAAGCTCACATTCACACTGAAATGTATGTTCATTAGAGAGCATAAAGTCTGCAGCAGAATTTTAAGCGGGCCACTAAAAATAGCCTCTTTCCAATCCTCCAGGCCTTTGAGGATCAGAGTGAGGCAGCTGAACAGTGCCTGAGTAAAGCCTCGGTCCATGGACAGATGTTTCTGAGAACAGGTGGCTGGGGTTGTCCCCTGGATTTGCATGGCTATGACAGACACAGCAGACCTCACAGACTTCAAAGAAAAGGAGTATGACTGCTAAAGATCAGTGGAGAGAAGGAAGAGGGGTGGCTAGCTAGCCAGCTAGCTTTGCAGGCGCCATGCAGACAAGTACATCTAAAGAAAGTCTACGGAAAACTTTTCTCCTGCTACTGAGTTTTTCTTTCCCTGTAATGAGATCATGGTTCCTGCCACTGTCGAGTGGTCATTTGATACTGAAAGCTACATGCATGCAACACTTGCAAGCAGCTTGATTTGAAGATGAAACTGATGAAGTGAGGAAAGAAACTCAGGAGTTGCCGTACATGACTTGATGATTTTTTAAAAAAAATTTGCCAAGTATCACTCTGATAAGAGTGGAAACATTTTTCACTTTATAACCTTTTAACTCCTTAACCTCCTAGGACCTGGCGTCCACATATGTGGACATCACATTTTGGGACGTCTAGACCAAAATACTTAATTTTTCTCTACAAGGGCCTGATATCCACATACGAGGACATTATACTGCCACTGTTCTATCAAAATTTGATACAAATGTCCTCATATGTGGATCTCATTTTTCTCAAAAACAAAAATTAGGTAAAAAAAAAAAAATCTTGTAATTCTTTGTTTTTACATTCTTTAGGTCCCAATCAACCCAAATAGCAAAGAAAAATTAAAAATGCATGCCATGAAAGAGCTCGGGTCTTAGGAGGTTAAAGAAGCAATAGCAGTGGTACATGAAGAATAAATAACCTCGCATAAGACAACAATATTCAGTAAATTATGCTAAATGTGCCTGAAAAAAAAAACAGGTTTGAAGACAATTTTAAATATTCAACCAGAGTTTGACACCAAGCATGAACTCTTCAAAATCTCAGTTGATGAGATTTCTTCTTGCGAGCAAGCAATTAAATCAGACAAGCCAAATCTTTGCGTCTGCCCCTCCCCTTCATCTGTCATATTTCCAGCTTTGATCTCCCCTAACCCCGTTCATTAAGCAAATACAACACACTGCCACTTAAAGTTCGCAATGGAGCCCTTAACATCTAATAAATAATGCATTCAGCCCAGATCAAAACATGAGACGAGCACAAGGCGAAAGGAGTGAACACATGGCTGGCGCAGTAGTAGTACACAAATGAAGCGAAAAAAAAAATCTCAGCAGTCTAGCATTTGATTAATAGGAGTGATTATGGATGCAGTTGCTTCCACCTATCAATCTGAGGCACGGGGTAGTGAGGGTGAAATATAATACTGCATAGAAGCATTAACAAACATCTTAAGGAGTCATGAGCAAGAAAAAAATGATAGAAAAATGCACTCTACAACAATATGCATGCCATGGATTTTTGAGAAAAAGGTCATGCTGCTAGCATAGCTAAGACTTCTTGATTAGTTCGGGATTTTTCTGCAAGAGCAGGCCCTTTAATATCCCTTCATTACCACAGAAAGGTGGTAATGAAGGGATATTTAAAGTGTGTAATTGTTAGAAACTACACACAAAAATTATTCTTGTGGCAGCTCAGCTTTTTTTACCCAATGTAGGCAAATAGTGTCCTCCTGTTTCAGTTCCGGGGGCCTGACGGAGGTAGAGTGAGCTGAATCAGCGGGGGGCCTTTGACTACATCTTGACTTTATTGCTCCCACCCTTAAATCCTACAATGACCCCCTTCTCTTCTCTGCTGTGTTTAAATAAACATTCAGGAAAAAAAAACTTTGTCCACTAACATTTTTTGGATTCCCTCCTCATCTTTCTCTCTATTTGTTTTCCTTACTTTCCTCCTCTGATGGGTGATGTATCCCGACCTGATGGTGAGCCATGGCGCAACCTTTGGAAGCTCGAGCCATCCCCATCACACGCACACACACAGAAACCCTGGATGGGTTTGGCAGCGGGGTTAAGGAGCTGTGTGGACTTTATGTCTGTTGGGATGTCACTTTGCTGCTGTATATTCATGATTTCCTTTGATGCACACACTCATCAAAGCCCTTGAAGAGTGGGGGTTTTGTTCATACTCCCAAAAAGTATGAATCCTAGATTTATTCCTTGTTCACATAGAATAGAGAATAACCATTCAAAGAGCAGGAACTGTGTCTGTTGAATTCCTATACACACGGAGATCTATAGTAACACCTCAGCGTGACTTAAGTCTCAGGGCCGCACCCCACTGTGTCAAGAACACCAACACAAAATCTGCCTTTCTACTGCAGGACTGTAAAGATACACTGTCTGCAACACCTACAGTGCTCACACGTGATCTACTGGAGTACACACTGTTGCCTTTATAAATGTGGGTCTTTGTAAATGGTCACAGTGTACTCCCATTTTATTCCCGCTCATTTGCCCCCCCCCGCCACCATCTTGGCGAAATGCAAACAAAGCCGCTAGAGGAGTCGCCAACTCAGAAGTTTTTCCCCTCTTTAATAATATCTTTTATTAAAGCAGGGTGAAAACAATTAGGGGTGTGTGAGTTCTGTGTCTTTAATACAGGCTTTATTGAATAACCATCCTTCGTCCACTGAGGGAGGGCCTCAGAAGTGACACAAGTGGTATTGCCTAGTGTTTAAATGGAGGGGGGATGCCTGAAGGGACTGGGGGAGTAATTCAATTAGAGGTAATATGCACCAAGCCTCCCCCAAAATTGCTGTCTAAAGCCTTTTTTACTGAAAGGAAGAATAGCAAAGGGACCTGAGGTCTCCTCTGAAACTTTGCAACTGCATCTACAGCAGCAAAATATTTTAATGATTAGTAAAGGGATTAGCATGTGGGGAGATCGTCTAATGTGTAGTATAAAAAAATGGCTTCATTTTTTTTGCACATGAATTTGTTAGGAGATTGTGAGAAAACTAAAAAAAAAAAGAGCTGGATTCTCTTTGAAAAAGTAAAAGTTAATAACGTCAGTCCTAATCTGTGGTTCACGTATTGTGTGTTTTTCTTAGCAAAAGGAAATAGACTGTTCAAAAAAAGTTGCTATGAAAAAGGAAATAGTTTCAATTGGAAATTTTAAGAGTGTTTGTTTTTTTTTTACACTTGCTCCTCAAAACTTGCAAATTTCAACTGGATGAGTGCAGCTGAACAACCGCCTGAGCAATAAAATCGCTGTGACTGTTTTCTCACTGATTACTGGTGATATGTTGCTCATTTCAACAAAAAAAACAATTAAGCTGAGTTTATGGTTTTCCATTCACCTCCAATTTGCTGATGAGTTTTGGGGGCTGATTCTCTGTAGCCTAGTCTGTGCATCACAGTCTGCAACTGCGACAACACATCAAAAACTCTCTATCTGCTCATGAAAATCCAAGGACCACAGACCCAAGGCCAACGAGACGTTCAGTCACTTTTACGTAAAGCAGATTCTTCATAGTGATGCAGTGCAATAGGTTGTTTTACTCCTCCACAGACTTTAAAACAGAAGTTTGTAAGATTGATCAAATATTCTGTGTGTTTTGCTGCAAAGGGAATTTAAAGTCCTGGGAATATTTTAGGATCGATGTAATGCCATTAAGCTGAAGAAAAACATATCTGGTACCATTTCTTTAAAATAAAAAATCCCATGTTGTAGGTATGGAGATAAAATGATAATTTGTTGCAACATGCAATTTATTTACCACTCTGCCTTTCTGCCAAATCCAGCAAAGCTAAGCAGAAATAAAGAGGAAAGAAGAAAAAAACAAATAGAATTTTGGCTAAGGCAAAGATTTTTCTATCTACTGATTCATTTGCATTCTGCAAGCTCATACATTTCACAAACTCAATTCCATCTTCAGTTTTCATCACACTGGAATGTTTTTCCAGGCTCTGTGCAATTTGAATAACTATTGACATACGAAAAACGCCTACTATTTGCTCCGAAGACAAATGTGGGGTTTTTAAATGCATGAAGAATAAGTCGGAATAATAGGAGAAAGAGAGAGGTGTAAAAAAAATCTCCATTGACAATAGTACCCTTACCACAATACCACTACTGACAGCAAGGTACTTACAACCTCCAAAACATTGCAGTTATTACCCAAATTACTGTGGGAAATGACATGAAAATCAAATTAGATATATTTTTTAGATTAAAAGCTCAGAGCTGTTTCTTTATTTACTTTTAAATCAAGTTCAGCTCATCTCATCTAAAAAACTGAAAATCTTGGATGACAAAAATGATATCAGTGTGAAATGTTATGAAAACGGTGTAACAGGAATCCCTGGTGCACATGCAGGTTTCGACATAGCTGCCTTGCCCGACGCCAAACCTTTTTAATACAGAGCATTACAGCTCACCGCCGGCGGCGTGATCAAACAATGGAGAGTAAAATGAAATGACCAGAGAGACTGAAAGGGATAGTTCTGAAGTGCAATGCTGATCACAACACATCCGAGCACAGGAACATTATCAAATTTGTCCGACTCTGGGATGATTAGGGGTTGTCAAATTCAATTGGACAAACAGATGGCTGGATGGAGCAGCCAATGAAATCCAACCCCTCTTTAAAAGCGGGCTGGTTTTGAGCAAGTGGGAATAAATATGTAAACCCAACCTACTCTGTAATACGAACATGCCTCCTCTCGTTGCCGCAGCAGCATCCCACATGTTATGCTTTCGGAGACTATTAGTTATAATGAAGAGTAAAAATAACCCCCAGTACACCTTTTTAGAAGCCTGCAGAGGTATCTGACTGAAAAAAAGAGCTCAAAAAAATCCAGCTATTGGAAATCACTTCAGTATGGATAGTTTGGAATAGGGAACGCGAGGGTGAAAAGAGAGAAACCCTCGCTCGTCTCTGGTTTGAATCAAAGGCTTACGGAAATATGTCTCGATGGAAGTAAACTGTTCTCAATGGGAAACATGTGACCTCCAAAGTGGGAAGGTGCATTGAGGAGAGTCTAGACCTACCCTCTTTACTCGTGAGAGGTGCGACCATGAAGCGCCGCAAAAACCTGCAGGGTGCCTCCTTTTGTTTGTGTTACAAATGGCTCGGCCCGGGTTGAGAGGTCAAAGCGATAATCACATGTATAAACACACCTCCCGTCCTGAGTGGCGCTTCGGAGACCCTCCTGCTTGACTCTGCAGGTAAATGTTTGCAATGCATCAACATCCAGGAAGAAGAAGAGACGCACGAGCAGAGCTGCGAACAGCGGAGTGTTTATCGGGCCTGCTCTTTCAAACAAAAGGAAAAAGCTCAGGCGAAGTAATGGTAATGTCTCACACAACCACATGTGCAAGCAGGCGTGCACGCTTAAACAGACACACACGTACACGTGCGCATACAGCTCCCTAATTAATAGCTCCTCTGCCTCCTGAGTCTGTGAGGCAAGTCCACCCTAATCCCTTCGCACTCAGTTCAGAGTAATCAGCGCAGAGCAAAGTCTGCCTTTGGAACACTAATTAGCATCATTGATTCTCTCCTCAGACTCTGACATGCAAATAGCCCGAAAACAAGTCACTTTTTTAAGAGGCCCTAGCACTTAATGTAGTTCATTGTTCTAACCACACAAGTTCACACGGAAACAGATTTGAAATGTGGGTTAAAAATAGAGAGGAAGCATATTTTAACTGCAAAGGGACGTGATTAGATTTTGCGCATATGCTGTCGATTGATCACAAATTTGGAAAAGAAACTCGGGCATTAAACATGTGGCACTTTCAAAGATCTTTGTTAGGCTGTGTGTGTGTGTGTGTGTGTGTGTGTGTGTGTGTGTGTGTGTGTGTGTGTGTGTGTGTGTGTGTGTGTGTGTGTGTGTGTGTGTATGCGGCGACACAGGTGATATATACATATATATATATACATATATATATAATGGCAAAATGGTTGTCTATAAATCACCCAGACTTTAGCTACTCAACTCTGTAAAAAAAAAAAAGAAGACTACAACAGCTGTGGCTGCGCTCTGACTGTGTTTCTGGCTTTACTGTGAAATCTATTTAATTGAATTTCTAAGTATTTTACTTGGAAATTGTTGTTCCAAGTAAAATATGTTATTAGTTATATATTTATATATTAAAACAAGACGAATAATTGTCATCAGGGGGACCTCACCTTTCTGTGCTCCTTGCATTTTATGATAATGAGCAGGGGTTTTGCCCTATATTGCTATAAAAAATATTTTTCTTTCAGAGATGACAAAGTCTTAACATTACCATTAGCTGTGGGTACTGAAACGTGTGTGTGTGTGTGTGTGTGTGTGTGTGTGTGTGTGTGTGTGTGTGTGTGTGTGTGTGTGTGTGTGTGTGTGTGTGTGTGTGTGTGTCGGCGAGGAGGGAGTGCATTGGCTAATGTAGCAAAAATAATCTCAAAGCATAACTGGCTTAAAGTATGTTTACACTGATACACTAATTAAGGTATCTCTCTGGTGATTACTTAGGCAGTCAGTTTAACAACTTCTCTTTCTGGTAAACTGTGCAGCCTGCAGCCCAAGACAAGCGAGTGTGTGAGGTAACTTCAATAAGAATTGCCAGTGTCCACATGCCGCAGGGAGACATAAATTGCAAGTAATGGACTCTGAGAGTGCTGAGATGTTTATCAGACTAAATGAACAGAATCTCACCAGAGGAATGTGGGGCTCTGTGACAACATGCCAGAAAGAGACCCGATCAGAAATGATGGCTGCCATAAATTGATGTATTAAAATTTTGAGCAGAGCTATGGCTGATCATTTGGAGCAATGATTTTCATTTTCACAAATGCATGTCAGTCATGGCATTCTTCTCTCATTCCTTCCCACTGCTCTCACTGACAAAGCAGATCCTCATAAACACTCAATATACAGCACGCTACAACAATAAGTTATTGTTTCCTATAATTTAAAAAAAGACAGAAAAGGGTAGAAGTGTACCATTTTCATTCTAATTAGCTACTGGCCATGTCCGGAGTAGAATTAAAGTGACCACAAACATGCATCGCCTCCTTAACGAGACTTGGTGAGGAAACCATCACAGCTTGACTTAACCAAAACCCTTCACTGGCAAATCCATAAAGAGAAGGAAGAACAAGGAATTAGGGAGATTTTCTGTCTTTCCAACGCAAGAGCCAGATGCCAATTTATTGCTCTCCTATTCTTTCTTTGTTTCTGTTTGCCTCCCTCTTTCTTCCTATTCAGGCTCCTATAATTGTCTCTCTCTCACTCACTCTGGGTGATTGCATCCATATGCTCTCCAAGGATAGATGGGGTCAGCACCCTACTTACTCACACCACAGTGAGGCACTGACACTTGTGAGAAAACTCAGTGCGCAGACTCGAGCGCTTGCACACACGCACACACGAATGCAAACACGCAGACATTGCAAGTGTGGTTGTCTCTATGCAGCAGGCCCAGACCAGGGTAGAGGATGGGAGTTTGTGGGATCCTTATGTCAACGTTTAATTCCACGTCATGAACATACAGAGTACACTACTTATCAGTGATCCCCTCCTCCTCCTCCTTCTTCCCCCAAAAACATTTAGGACTGGCCCCTGAAAGGTTCTGGCATCAATTAAGTGGCTCTCAGAAGAACACTGCTTGATGGGGCCCAATGGATACTCTCGTCTTCAATCCCCTCTTTTGTTCAGGAAAGCCAGAAGAGGTCGTAAATCTGAACCTGAAGACAGTGCGCAAATTGCAGTCACACTTTCAAGAGAAGAGAACCAAGGCCAGGAGGGGGAGGAGGATTTAGGCTGCGCTCCACCGGCCGCCCAAATCCTTTTCTCTTTCCATCCCAGAAAAAACACAGTGCAGACGCACACACAGATATGTGCAAACATATGTTGCTAACCACAAACTTGTGGCTGTCTGCCTTGCGCACGGAGCAACAAAGCAGATGAACACATGCACCTTCAACCAAACACGCGAAGGCACGTACATACACGCATATTTTGAGCCACCGATGAAACATCCCAGCATTTGGAGTAAACAAGAGGATCAGAAGGATCACTATCCATTTGCTATTGTCTTTGTCTTTAGTCCGATGTCCCTCTTAGGAATAAAGACATCCATTGTCCTCATCCAGTGTCCCTGCTCTCACTTACATACTCACGCACACAGACTCACACAGACACAAACTGAAGGACATCGATAAAATCTGCTATAATGAACCCCTCCCCTAGACCTTGCCAGTGACCTTTGGGAATCCGATTTACTCTGCCACATCTCCTATCATATCTCTCCTGTCACTCATAAATTATAGCAATAGAGCAATAGGTGATGGTACCGCACAGAGCTGCACTGATGCTCTCTGGATATTCAGCTGCCAAACCCACATCCTTTTGTTTGTACATGTGAGTAGGTTGAGCAAACGGCATGGCTGTAAAACACTTGTATGGGCATGAGCTTCATCACTTTTGAAGCTAAATGGGCAGCAAAACACAAATGTGCTTAGCTTAAAGGCTATTTAATAAAAAAGAAGATTGCAGAGGAGTTGCAGAGTGAGAAGGATTTTAAAAGGGGATCGAAGATGCCTGCTTTCTGTATAAATGACAATTCAACCTTACGGTCTAAATTTAACGTTTGGTGGGTTTTTGGTTTTTTGCACCTTTCTTGGTGCACCAAAGCAGTCATGGGCATAAAAAAGGTTCATTTTTTGTGAAAATGAAAAAAGGATTTCACCTCCTAATATTCCAATTAGCAAAGTTATAGTTTATACCTTAGCGACATGAGTCCTAAAATGCTGGATTTTGTACTTAATATGGTAAAGTTTAGAAAACAGAATTCAGTTGACTGCAATCTACTGACATCTAGTGTTGGGATTTCATACACTGTACCTTTAAAGTGCTACCACTGTGATAGTCCAGCATAAAAAGAGTGCATGCTTCACACGGAGGACTGAGTGTATTTTAATGGAGTGTTAATTTATGTATTAGACTACTTGCTTCACAACAGACTATTTTCCACGTCGGCGGTGTAAAACTTTCATACTGGCTGTATTTCACTTTGAGTAGACACTCCAGTCAGTCATAGGACCTTTAAAATGCTCATTTACTGGCATGGCTCAGTGGCACATCTCACTGAAGCAGAGCCATCACAGCGGGTGCCCAGGTGGCTGGCAGGTTGAGTGTTCACTCAGGATTACAAAGGCCCTGGGTTCAGTTCCTTTTGTGTACATTTTGCTTGGTCCTGCCTGCTCACATGTGGTTCCAAGGTACCGCTGCACCTCTGGCTCCCACTGATTTATAGAGGTATTTGCAGGGTTGAGTTTTGGGTGAGAAAGAGTGAACTTCCAGCGTTACACCCCTCTACCTTCATAGTGAAATGCCTTGCTTGTAAGGAGAAAGAAGCTGCTGGGAACGCCATGTGTCACTGTGGTAACACAAATCTGTCTACACTCGCCACAGGCCAACTGTAGCGTTAGCAGTGACATGAACCGCAGTGCGAGGGGGTAGTCATTTCAAATTAGGATAACACTCACAAGAACAAATGCATAGAAAGGGAGCCTGTGTTGAAGTTATCGGCTCCACTTTGGCTTTTTGTAACAAGTCAAAAATATTTTCTGTGTCTTTATTGTTGAAAGTTGGCTCATGTTGACAGCTTCTATTACTTCTATCACACTTCTACTTATTAGTTCTCTTTACTTCTAATTTATAATGTCTACCAGCACTAATAATTTTGTAACTGCTATAGGTTAAAAGAAAATAAAGCTTGAATAAATCAGCAGTATAACAAAAAAGGAAATCAGAGGTAAATCTGAAGAAAATGAAATCAAAGAACTAGTGTGTGAAATTAATGTATTTATCCCACAACTGAGGGAGCTCTCAGATGAGTACGTTATTGAATTGCACAGTGAAGACCCCAGAAATTGTAACCACATAACATATTTTGGGGTTTTTTTCTAATATTTTCTCTTTTTAAAAAAAAAAATACTTTAACTATGCCCAACATCAGTATTGAATGCATGTTTTTTTCCAGACGCTTTTGCAAAACCAGGTGCTGTGGATACAAATGACAAATAACCATCAAGGGAAGCAGTGGTTTGCACAAGAGGTCGTGAGGTCAAACTTATTTCAATCAGAAGCTATTCATTGGCCCGCTACTTCACCCTCAAAGCTGTGGTCACAAGATCACAGTGGGAGCTCTCAGATTAGCACGCCACCCGTTTTGGAAAAAATATATATTAAGAGGAGGAGGAGGGCGTGTTCTCCTGTCTTAATCCTATGAGAGAATATCCCCACTTAAGGCCTTGACCTTACAAACCGCAGACTTAACAGAGGACTTTGATTTGTCAACGGTGACCGCAACAAAGCTGACCACACTGATTGCCAGGGTCAAGGATGCTGCTAGACGCATTTCATGTGGCTCATGTGACACTGAGGTCATCGTGGGTTTAAGATGTTTTCATGTGCTACATGTGTCATTGTAATAACAGCAACCCATTAACCTGCTACTTTAGCTCCACTTTCAGAAATAATAACAACATAATGATCCTGATGAAGGATATATAAAAATGTGACTTTTCTGTTGAAAATACAGCAATTAAATTCTGTTTGACACACCAAGGAACTGACAATTAAGGCAAAGCTTTTTTGGGGGAGGAAGCTCTGATGTTTAAGGAAGCTTTCAGTTAATCTGTGCAGATGCAAAGATTCTGCTGAGTGAGCTAATCTCCATTATAATTCCTCTTTATGAAAACATAAATGAACATTATAATTAAATCAACAGTAGTAGATGCTGCCAAGAACAAGTTAATCTCTGCAAAAACAAAAACTTCCTAAAACAAAATCACATCACCCTGCCCAACGAAGTATCAGCAAAGAGACAGAAAAAACTCTTTCCCAAGAGAACAGTGAGTATGTCTGCCCTGAATTAACAGCACCCGAACTGCTGATATATATTGCTTAATTGTGTGTCAATGCAAATATTTAATCAGCCACTCACATGCATTCACATGCTTTATGTAAGTATGTGAAAGACAACCTGCTGAGGTTCAAAACCCGAGCATCAGAATGGGGAAGAAAAGTGACTTTGTATGTTTGTTGCTGACAGATGGGCTGATCTGTGTATTTCAGAGAAACTATTAGTCTAATGGGATTCACACGGCCATCTCTAAGGTTTACAGAGAATGGTCGTCCATGGCCGTCCCTCTATGACCACAGTGTGATGAGTGTGTGTGTGTGTGTGTGTGTGTGTGTGTGTGTGTGTGTGTGTGTGTGTGTGTGTGTGTGTGTGTGTGTGTTTTACAAATTAAATAGAGTAAACAATAAATAAAATATATAAAAATAGTATAAAATATATAAATATAGTCACCTCATTCATGTTCAGCCAACAAATCTGTTTCAAGTGTGTGATGCTGTCATGTCAACATGGATCAAAATCTCTGAGGAGTGTTTCCAGCACCTTGTGTGAGTATATGAAGTAACTCATTTTTGAGAAGTGACAGAATACCAACTGAATCTAAACAAAATCCTTCTTAATTATTGTGATAAAGCTCAATGTGACTGCTTACTTTAACCTGAATAAAGATAACAGCACAATGTTCTGATACAATGATGGGCCTGAAAATGTCATCATCTATCTCTAACACTGTGTACTTTAAATCTCACTTAAATCTCCTGATCCTTGAATTTTGCTTTTTTTATTTATCTTTATTATTTATTTTTAACAAATGCTTTGCATTTCAAAGAATAAACCATTAGTGAAGAGTTCAGTAAGCTCCAAGAAGTCAGTGCAACAAAAGCAATAGCAGAACAAAAGTACAGTAAAGCTGAAAACCTCTGGGATAATTGGCATTTTATTGCTGATTTCCTGTCTTTACTGTCTAGCCCTTCAGTGCTTGTGGTGGCTTTACGGAGGTCTATTACTTTTTGGCTATGCCTAGATGTTGTTTCAAGCTGGTTGGTTCATCAAGTTGAGTGACAGGTGTTGGGGTGGTTACTCAGGGTGAGATGGAAAGTAGGTTTTTCTCAGATAATTGTTATAGGTCAGAAATAAGTACAGTAGAATAAAACCAAATGAGGTCATATGTTGATGTGAAGTATCACAGATATAAACTGTAGCGGTGTTTAAATCAGGCTGTTGACGTGCAGCATTTGCGAGCACATCCTGCAGCTATTACAGTAAAATACTGAATCATAGAGGCTAAGAAATAACTGCCAGCGCTTGCCCAATGTGAACTTCCACCCGACACAAGACACACCCAAACACACACAGACGGACACACATGCACACACTTTCTTTCCAGCTATGCACAAGACTGATGGAAACCATAACATGGAGTTGAGGTCCTCTGGGGGATTGAGGAACACCACACACCAGCACGGCTCCTGTTACCCTGTAACCCAAGACAAAAATACTGGGGAGACGGAGAAATGCGCAGAGCCAGGAAGACAGAGACAGAGAGCGAGCAACAGACTGTGTCCAGAGGTGGTCAGATGACGCCACACACCAGAGTGAAGAGCTGGATCAAATATATTACTGTCAACATTTAATAGAACTGACTCATCGTACCAGATGGGCAGATTTAATCTACCAGCGCCATGTGAAAGCAGAAAAGTGTATGAAATACAGTCATATGGGTTTTTAAGCAATTTATCAGCATTGTTCACACCTACAGGATGAGTGAGAATTAAATCAGCATTACTGATTAATACTCTCACCACATTATTACCTCAAACTAGCAACATACTTTACTTAAGAACAGTAGAACAAGCATTCAAGCAACTGTGGGTGCTTGTGCTTGGTGTAGGAGTAGATAGAGAGGACAACCTGCTGTTATTCTAAACAGCTGATTAATATAACTGTGGGGTACAGCAGAAGCACAGACAAACAAAGGGGAAAACTGCACACAGTCACACACTACTTTTATCTAGTGAGCCTAAGTACTATCTATCTATCTATCTATCTATCTATCTATCTATCTATCTATCTATCTATCTATCTATCTATCTATCTATCTGATGAAATTCAGCTTTGTATTTACTCAGTGCATTTAGACATGTACACATGGTCAAGAGGACCTGTTGAAGTTCAAAGCGAGTATGCGAATAGGGAAGAAAGGAAAACCTAAGTTAATTTGAATGTTGCATGGCCTGAGCATTTTAGAAATTGCTGATCTACTGGGATTTTCCCACACAGCCATCTACTGGGTTTGTAGAGAATATATCCAGTGAGCAAGGTTGATGCTAGAGAGCAGAGGAAAATGGCCAGACTGCTTTGAACTGATAGGAAGGTAACAGTAACCCAAATAACCACTCATTGCAACCAAGTATGCAGAAGAGCATCTCTAAATGTACACTAGCAGAAGAGCACACTGGTTGCCATTCCTGCCAGCCAAGAATAGAAAACTGAGGCTACAGTTTGGATAGGCTCCTCAATTTTTTTTTTATTATTATTTTTTTTTTATTGGCTCTTTAGAACCAACTGAACATTGTTTAAACACCACAAACTACCTGAGTATGACTGACTGTGTCAATCCTTTTATGACCACATGGTACTCATCTTCTGAGGGGTTGTTTGTTGTTGGGATTGAGTTTAGTTTGTTAAATACTTCTAAAGCATATTCTTTCCCATCTACCATTGACTGGTGCTTACTTCACCATGACTACTAAATGCCGTGTAGAAAGAATAAAGATCTTTGTTTACCAAGTTTAGCAACATTTGACTTTTATGGTACTGCCTGGACTGCCTGACTGGCAGTTTACTGGCTTGCGTGAAAACATTTCTCTTTTTTTATCTTTGGTAGCTTACAGCAGAAAAACCTCTTCTTTCTTGATAATGTTCAAAGTCTGCCAGGAAAAAGAAATTCAACAGAACTCTGTGAGGAAAAATTACATTCAATGCTTTTATAGGATCTTTGATTAAGAAACATTACAACACCAGGGGAGCCACTTGAAGTGGCCAGGGTTAAAATAAAGATTTAAGGCACATCTTCATTAGGTGAAGTAAGACTCTGGGAATGTGTGAGAGGAAGATGGAGAGGGAGCAAAGGCACCGAGGATGGAAAAAAGTTCATAAAAAGTAGATAGAATCACCTTCACCCTTTAATCAGCAAGCGTAAGAGAAAACATCTTCCCTATTCTCCCCAGGGCTGAATAAATCCCTTTTATTATGGCAACTTAGTATTTAGTTACATTATCTCACTGTTTGTTAATAGGTGGTCAAGAAGGACGGAGGATAAACACCAGAGGGAGCGGCAAAGAGCACATCGGGCCAGCACTGGGTAATTGTGATTGACTGTTCCTGCATTGCACAAACAACACAGCAAAATGGAGCACGTTGTCCATGAACCTGGGGCATTTTTATCTTCCTAATGAAGTGAATCCTGTTAACCTTCGCATAACATTTGAAAAGGTTGGGTAAAAGTTAGCTAACGAGGAAGGCATAATGCAGACACCCAAGGACACCAAATTACACTCGAAGTTGGAAAATGGAGTGTAAAAATACTCTAACAATGCATTTGTTTATGACACACTTCCTTACCGATGGGGCCATTTTTGTAGCAGTCAGTATGGTCATTAACATCCACACATCTTGCCCCATTATCCTTGTGCAAGACACCAAGGCACCAAATCACTATGGGTTATTATGCAGCAGCTAAATGCCTGAAATATAAATGTCAGCTTGATAAATTACTTCCATAGCTCCATTTTCCTTCTTGTGGCATCATAAACATGTAAACACCTCAAACCCGGGCAACAAAACTAATCCCAGACTCCCCAACTTTACACCAGAGACCGGTGTTGCCTTGTGACAACACCACAGCCCTGCTTCTCCTCGCCTGTGACTCAGAGTCATTGATGTGATGTGGTTTTGATGGGGTACAACATTGGCAGAAAGGCTGAGCAAATGCAGAAGCACAGAGTCCCGGGGTTTCCTGCAGGGAGCTAGCTCGGGGTCTGGGGCCTGTTTAAACTCCCTGGCCCCTAGCTGTTTGAGCTGTCCAAAATGTTAACATATAAACATAAAGGCTTATTCCCTGAGGGTATTCATAGACGTGGGAGGTGAGGGAAGGTGTACATGATGTACTACATTTCCATTCATAAAACCCCCAAATCTTAGTATTTTTCCCCCTAAAGAAAATTCGAGCTGCAAATCCCCAAAACCTTCATCCAAAACTACACTGGCACCGGTTTTTGCACATGCTGCTATATTTTAAGCACATGGTCCTTTATGTTTTAATGTAACAACTTGGATTTGCTACATTAAACACGTCTTCATCTTTACATCGAGCCTTTGCTGCAGTGCTAGAGGTAGACAGGCTTTGGCATTGCCATTCCAGATTAACTTTCTGTATATGAACAAAATAATCAATTTGAAGCATCTGCCTGGCACCTTTGCTTATTTCCCAACAGCCTATGGAAATGGAAATCGTGCTGGCAGATTAAAGTAAAAGCACATTCCTGAAGCAGCGTGCCAGCGCGAGCCCCTCTGACGAGGACATTTTTATTGTTATTATAGGTTGCTACGAGATAGATTGCTCTCTCATTTTAAGGGTCACAAATGTAATGCTCCTAATTTGGGTGGGAGATTGCATCCATGTAATTACTATAATCTTCCACATCCCTGAGTTGTGTGGAGATGTTGCTTGGTGAGCGTGTCGTCCAGAAAAGCAGGAGGAGAATAATGTTGGTAGGGAGGAGAAGGCTGCTGTGGGCACATTCAAGCGAGTAAAAAAAATCAAGCTGATAGGCTAGCTGCCCAAGTAATGGTGTTACACGTGTATTGTTGCTGTGTGTTTGCAATTAATTCCCAGCTAAGGACTGTAATTGTTATCAGCTGTATATAACTGCATATGTGAATCATTTCAACCTTTCAACGCCAGCGATTTACTATATGGCAAAAAAACACTAGCAAATGCACTGCAGGCCTCATCAAGCACATTGCCAGACAATACATTCCACAGACCTACAGAGAGCAACTTATCTTCCTCACATATTTTCTGCAAAAATACACATCCCTGACATATTTTCACACTTCCAAACCAAATACAATAACAGCTCAGCTGCACTCTACCATGGGCCAGGGCGAATATCATTTGCATTTTAAGCATCAACTGATGCCTTTATCCAGAGCAGATAGCAGTAAGAGGGCACGCAGGGGTTCACAGGATGCTTCCAAATGCAGCGCGGCCTTCTGGAATTTTGTAACATCAGCACAGTCTTAAAATGCAAATGTCGTGCTGGGTTAACAAGAAGTGGAACATTAACGTACGTGTTCGTCCACAAAGACAAGACCACGTGGAAGAGAGCGGAATCACAGAGCTCTCCGATCCTGAAGCAGGGAAGCAAGTTTGTGGGGTTCAGGGGGATAATGTGCATATTCATGCAAGCTCAGCTTAACGCTGATTCAGTTTTAAAGTCACGTTAAGGCTTCTTGCCAAGTTTCTGACAACTTTGACCAAACGCCAGTGTGAGAGTTTTACTGCACAGTATTTCTTTAAGATGTTTTTGTCAACTGTTGGGATCACAAGCCCGAATAAAACTGCGAGCTGAAAATGATGTGGCCAGAAGGGATTTTAAAAATAGTGACACTTAAACTGCAACTTAGTAGAGCAATTATTTCTGTCTTCCTTTCACAAGTGCAGGTCAAATGAGAACCACGAGAGGATTTTTCTCTGTGTTAACTACGTTGTCGGTGCTGTTTTCAGTGTCAGCTTCATCTGGCTGCTTCATCAGAAATCTTCCTTCAACTAAGCCAATTTAAATTAAGGCAGCATGAAAAGAAATCAAGTGTTAATTTGCTCACCTTGAGCCTTTTGCAGCCAGCGAGTTAAAGGACGCCCCTGTAAAAAGCTTTCGATAATTATTGCACAATTATTTAAATCAAACTTTAAATCAGTAATGACATTTAGTGCCAATCTAAAAGTCTTAGAAATATCTAATATGAAAAAATAAATAAAACTAGTTCTTCTGATTAGCTGGTAACTGGATCCATGTGTCTTTACTAGGGGCAAAAAAGCAGTTTTTAATTCACTGAGACACTTGTACACTATCTTAAATATTCATAGTTTTATTTAGATACCACACTTTGAGCTGCTCCCATATTCACGAGGGTCACCACAACGGGCAGCTCTGCATGTTTGATTTGGTAGGTTTTTACTCCAGATGCATTCTGATCCAAGTCCCAAGGAGATTTGTGATTATGGGCCAGATTTTCAAGACACTGCTAAAAACAAACAAACAAACAAAAACCCAGAGAGGTATTGCAGTGAGAAGATTACCTGTAAGAGGTAGGGACTTTTTGTGACTGAGCCTGTTGCACATGTGTAAAAATAGGAAAGAGAATATTTAAATCAAGCATGCAAAGTGATTTATTAATGTTTGAGTCACAGAATATACAGCTATATTTAATATAATGATATTTAATGTAGAAAAAACATGTTGAACTTTGTTGCATTTGATACTGAAATGGACTGAGCACACCTGTGTTTAGGAAACAGCACAACTTTTGTAAATCACCTGTAAAACTAACCATACCTATCCCTCTATTCAGGGATTGCGCTCTCACACTGTTTTCACCGTTTAGTGAATCTGACAAAATATTATTGAAGGCAATATTCTGAAGCTAATCCAAACCGGGCACGGTGGTTAGCACTGTTGCCGCACAGCAAGAAGGTCCTGAGTTCAATTCCTCCATCAGGCCAGGGTCTTTCTGTGTGGAGTTTGCATGTTCTCCCCGTGTTTGCGTGGGTTCTCTCCGGGTACTCCGGCTTCCTCCCACCGTCCAAAGACATGCAGCTTGTGGGGATAGGTTAATTGATTAATCTAAATTGTCACTAGGTGTGAATGTGAGTGTGAATGGTTGTCTGTCCCTGTGTGTTGGCCCTGCGACAGACTGGCGACCTGTCCAGGGTGTACCCCGCCTCTCGCCCTATGACAGCTGGGATAGGCTCCAGCGCCCCCCGCGACCCTGAAAAGGATAAGCGGAAGCGAATGGATGGATGGATGGATAATCCAAACTGTTCAGTAAATCTTTATTTTTAATGAGACAAATACTTTTTTTCTGAAAAGTTATTTGATTTTCAAAACAAAAGCTGCAATACGTGTCAAGTTTTTGTTCTGAGGCTTCGGTGGACATATATTCCCTTCTAATGACACCTTCTATCATCCTCTCATTTTTGTCTTAATTCCATTAAGTTCAGTCTGTCAGAGCAGCTGGACTGATGGGAAACTGCTTCAGCTAAACTGGTCTACAAAACAATTCTGATAAAATAGTCACATTTCCACCAGCAGGAAGTCTGACCCAATACAGTCATAGGAAATTGTAAATGCACATGCTCTCAAATGGCCCCGCTATGTGCATGTTCAATGGATCCGAAAAGAAAGCTTAAATAAGAAGCCCGATGAAAGATTGTGGAGGTCTTTTCTGTGTACCCAGTGAGACATTAAATATCCATGGTTTATAGCATGTCAGCAAGTGAACTTATAAATACAACATAAAATACGCTACACATGAGCTCATCAAGCATCACATCATCACCAGATCTGTAGATGCATTATGTCGACTGGACTGAATCAATAAGCTTCTCCTGACTTATCCAGTATTTCCTGAGACGTCAGATTAAAGTAACCTCTGTCACATCATTTTGACATTTGCTACACAGACATAATAACAGGAGAAAGGCCTGCATTTTCATTAGACGTGGCACTGCCAGGGCCCTGTTACTGTACGCGCCGGCTCACTGTCACCTCAATGGAACATTTTTTCCATAGCAGACGTTTTGGCACGCCATACGCAGGAAATGCACAGGTGTGATTGATAACTGCATTCCATTTAGGTAAGCTAATCCTGGTGCTCAGTTATTGTGCTTTCTGTCATGCTGTCAGGGCTTTCTGGGACAATTAATGGGACCGAGCCAACCAAATTTGTCAGCTGCCTTTTGTGCCATGAGAAGCCCAAATGTCTGCCATGAAAAAGGATTACTGAGCCATCCTTAGTGTCATTAGACTCACTTGCGGTATTCCTGCATGACAAGTCAAAACAGTTTATTGCACACTTTCATAGTTGAGATGTTTAAATATTTCACTTTCAATTTTAGTGAGGTTCACGGCACACCCATCTACCAAAAGCCACTATACTGCTGTATTTACCAGATACATTTCCACAGAAGACTGCCTAAAAACAGGAAATGGGAAAGGGATAAATTGTCCAGTCTACTTGTATTCCAGGCTAGCTCTGAAGCACAGTGATGATGTGCACTAAAGTCACAGTAGGTTACCACAGGACCCATAGAGCTGGTCAGAGTTTTGCCTGTGAGTAATTACTCTTCTCTATCAAGGGAAGCTCAGAGAACACATGCATCAGTCATTCACTGAGGATGGGGGAAAAAAAATCTCAATGGCTCACAATGGCACCCAGGAGCAGCGTGCAATTAATTGATAAACGCCAGGACGTGATGTCCCCTCTGATAGTATGGAAAGGCTGCAAAAGAGCTCACTGGTGCGTGAATCAAAGACTGAAAATGCATTAACGGAAAGTTAGTGAAATGCCATTAACCTACCAAAGCCCTCAACTGATAGTGATGGGCTACAGAGTGAGTTTTAAATTGCACCAAGCCCATGAGATTATGGCGAAGTCTGTAAGTCTTTCATGAAAGGCTGCAAACCCATTTTGATTGCTTCTGACACAGACTCATGACATTCCATCAGCAAGACTTTGAATCTGAAAACCATCATTAGGGATGTGCGTTTTGAACGAGTGATTATTGCATATACACATGCGCTGATTTGAGATCAGATTGAAATTTCTGGGGGAAAAAAGTATCCTCTCTTGGTGGGTTGTTTTGTAAATACTGTGCATATGCCAGCATGACTGCATGTTTCCCATAACGACGTTGCTATTAGAGTCTTCCCAAAGGGCACCATCAGCAAAAATGAGGGTTGAGCTCCTTTTTCTATGTAGTGGAGAGCAAATCAAGAGACTTGGAAAAGTCTAGAGTTCTTCCTTTATGGGAGTTTGTGAGTGGTGCACGCATAAAAACATATGTAAAAAAATGTACACTTATCCTCCAAAAAATAATGACATGCACACACACACACTAAGAGACACACACATCAATTCGCTGCCTCATCTTACTGTGGAGATTCCCCTGGCTTTGATTAATCTCCAGCGCCAGAGGATAGTTCCTGTGTTTGGACCCAACAGGCAGGTTGCCCGCTCCACATCTGGAAGCTCTAGCCCTGCCATCTCCCCACTCACACACGTACAAGTACACAAAAATGCTGCTGCGCACATATAAATCAATCAAAAGCTCTCTTTTCCAATTTCTTCCTTATAATTTCTACCTCTGTTTCTTCTATAATCAATTATTTCTGCAATTCAAGTTTGTCTTTAAATGTCTCTTTAAGTTGTATTTAAAAAGAATGACAGTCACAACATCTTTCTTAGGATAAGGTTTTGTCTCAGCTGTTAATGAAAAAGCTTTAAACCTGACATAGTGTAAATATTTATACATCACAGGGCTTTCTGGGTCATTTATGGTGAAAAAGACGTATGCTGTCGTACACGATCGTGTTCCTAAGACATAAAAGCAGCGATAATGATGTAATAATGATATGGTAAGAGACAGGCAGTTGGGCAAACAGTCTCATTTTCCAGGGGAGATTTGCATGGCAGCTCTGTGACCATGGTGGTGTGGGCTCCAGTGTACTGACCATTTGAAGAAGGAATGTGAAGGCAGGCCACGACTGAAAAAAATCACCAAGTACACAGAACTTTTTGCAGAGGGCAGAGAAAAGTAAAACAACCCAACACTTGAATCTAAAATAGGTTCAAGCTAAATATTTTATTGGTAATGAACAACACCTTCTGTCCTGGACTTGTGACTGAAGTCTGAAATCCTGCATAAAGTTATCGAAAAGGGAACTCAAACAGCAAACTTGTGGCTTTGCTGACAGACTATGAGAACAGGGAGGCATCCTTGCCCCACCACCAGGAGATGTTCCAGGGTAATGTATGAAACACCAGTGGATGTTGACGAAGCCTGCAGAAGCAGTGCAATGTTGATTTTGGTGCAATGGCCCTACCATATTATTACAACTTCTGTATTCATAGCGTGAGGCACACTGGCCCCCAAAAGCATTTTTTCCACACATCACTGGAAAAGGAGAGCCTGGAAAATGAAGATTTTTTTTAAACATTACAGCTCCTGCAAAATCCGGAGACTTATTCAGTCCAATAATATTTAAAATATCTAGGAGAGCCATAGTTTAAGCTCATTTGTGTATATGGAACTGGCAGAAATCAGTGTCTCTCGTGGATTTGTCTGCAGCGGATGCCAATGCACTTGCTCCAGGGGCCCAAGTTTGCTAAAGCATTTGGAATATCTGTTATTTCGTGATGAAGGAAGGGAAATCTTCTTCAGTATTTAGATCACGGCACGACTTTCCTTCAACAACACGAGGTATCATCATGTACCCAGTTTTCTTTAATACAACTAAGTTTCAGGAAGACGCAAGCAAAACTTCAGAAGACCACTGCGTTACATTCAGCGGCAAGATTAGATGTTATTCACGAGCACTGTGGTACGTAGCTAAATGATTGATATAACACCCTCACTTTTGCTTCCTTCCCCAGTTTTTCACTTAATTAAATGACACCAGAATTTGAAAACAATAAATAAATAATCAAGTTAGAGTTCTGTATCTGAAAACACAGACTGACAGCCAGTTCAAGTTAGACTGGCTGAACGCCCATCTGGCCAATCGCAGTCAATCCATCAGAGTCAAAGAGGCAGCTTCTTCTCATGTATCACTGTGATGTTGCATAGTGTTGTTATATCCAGCAAAGGAGACATATGAACTGTTATCCACTGATTTTATTTTTAAAAAAAAATTACAGTGAAATGAACCCATCATTTCTTCCTCTGGAAAATCACAATATTTTCTTTAGCACATCAAGTGGTTTATTAAAGGGAGTTTTTGGTTTTGCTGCTTAAATGCAGTGATAGATGCAGGGGTTGGCTTTTCTCCAGGCATGACTTATCAGATCTCTTAAGTAAATAAAAAATAAGCCAAGAAATTATTAAAAGATCAAAAAAAGTACATAAATAACATAAACTGAAAATTAAACTCTTGGTGGTGTTTGCTTATTTTTTATAGTTAGCTTTAATTTGAGAGCTGATCTGATATCAGCAAAAAAGTAAAGGATGATTAAATTTTGGGAAAAAAAAAACATTTAAGAAAATTCAGCTTCCTTAAAAAAAGAAAGGAGGCGAAAACTCAAAAAGGAAAAACAAGCTTCAAGTGCTACTTAACAAGCAACATGTTGTTAAATTAACAAGAAAAGTTAAAAATTGTTGTTTTCTGTGTGTCCTAAAATATGCTCAGGCAGCTGTGAGTATGCACAGATCTCCAGTCATTTCTAACAGCTTGTTGCATTTAGTACACACACCTCTGAAGCTTCCATCTTTCCCAAAAGCATCTCATGTCTAAATAAGGACTAAATATAGATTTCACAGTTTATTCCAACAGCAAGCCGACAACATTCATCCCTGTCCCCTGTGTGTGTGTATGCTGTGTTTAGATTGCTGCATTGCTGTGCACCTCAACAGTTAATTAGTTACAAGGTGAGTATTTAGCATGTAGACACAAGGCACAAAGATGCCCTGGCATGCAGTTAGCATCGACGTGCATGCATCAACCGCTATCCATTGCTACTGTAACAGTGCAATCCCCAATACAGCCATGCTTTATTGATGCATTATGTCTTGTACAGACTATAAACAAATGCAAAACTCATAGGCTGCCAGACCCTGTGAGTCCTTGTATCCAAAGCTCAGACAATAACTTTCAGTGAAAGCATTGTCCTTAGTGCAATAAATCAGTATGTAAACACAGCCAGTAGTATCGTAGCAGTGTTTCAACACCGCACTGTATTTATGAATTGGGTCTTTAAGGAGTTAACAAGATTCTGTCTGTACTGTATGTATACAGCATGTGATGTGCTGGTGTGCCAGGAACAGGCTTACTGCTCCATTCTTCATACATGAAAGCAGAGTGAACTCGGTTACGCTTTAGGGGATGAATGTGTGTTCTGAATGAAACTGGAGCAGAAATAAAGTAACACATGTCATAGCTCTGGCTTTTAAAGCACCTTAAAACGAGTCAGTTTGATTAATCGCTGATTTTGGGCGGTGGTTCTCAAACGTTTTCTGGCATGGCCACACACAGATTTATCAACCATCAACAATTTCAAATGGATCAGAGTTGAATTTTAATTAAAGGTCAGCACAAAAACATCAGCAAACTCTTGTTTGGTTATTTTCTTTAGAGTACTTTCACTCCATGTTTATCATCTGGTTTTGTGACCCATATGAAAAGCGTTCCCTCGCCCCACAATTTGAGAACCTCTAATCTAGCGGTACAGTTCTCTTCTTGTGCATGAAGTCCTTGGTTCAAATGTCGAATGAGCTCTTAGGAAATGCAGTTTGTATGTCTACAGGCGTGGCTCCTCCAATCTGCACGTGGAAGTGTTTTGGGGGCAAAATAAAGAACCAAACTGCCCCTAATGCATCCATTGTTGTGCGAGTGGGGCACGCGTGATAGATAAAGCACCGTGAAAAATTGGGAAATGTAACTGAGTGGTCAATACAACTAGAAAAGTGCTATAAAAATTCCAGCCCATTTTACCACAGTACAAGTTGCAAACCAGATATTTTCTAGTTAAGTATTTTCAAGTGTGTTGAAAATTGCAAGTAAAATTCACAGCAATTTGAGGATTTCATTACAACAAAGAGCTGCAATGGTGTGTGAATAAAATTGAAGAGGGCAGTTTAAGGAATTCACTATTTATGATGACTCCCGGGGTCATGCCAAACCGGTCTCCATAACGCACATGTATCTTTTGTTTAAAAATTCAGCCTCTTTTAAAAGTTCACATGACGCAGTATGAGCATGACACACTGGCTCAGAGAGCGGTCTGATCTGGCTGCTCCACTTTGACCTTTTTTGTGAGTGAGGGAAACACGCCACCTTTCATTCCCAGACACTTCGTTAAGTCAACTTCCTTTCCCTCCTCAGACCCGTGTTATTGTAAAGTGTCACTTGGTGCTGTCAGAGACAGGAGAGTTCAGTCCGTTACTGCGCACGAGGGTATGTGCATGCCTGCTTTGTGTGTGTGTGGGTCCCACATTGTGTCCATATATCTTTCAAACTGGTTTGTGATTAGTTGTGTGTGTCTCTATGTGCAGGAGTGCGTTTGTGTGGTCGCAGAGGGCATCTGTGTGAGAGCTAGCTATGACATACTACTGCCACTCAGTGGATTCACACCAGAATGCAGCATGAATGGATGGAAGAGCGAGGCCTTCTTCACCGAGGCTCCGCTGCATAGTTTGGAGCAGCTGTTACCAAAAAAACACAAAATAACAAAACAAGAAGTGTATTAAGTCATTTCTGTGGATAAATCAGAAAATAAAACAGATTTAAACACAGATGAAGAGCCAAATCCACTATGGGAAAGATTCCTTTTAACATCGTTTTTTGCTCAGAAATGGACATTTAACCTTTCTGTGTTCAATTTTAAGCGGTCGATGGAGGCAGTATAAATATACAAATCACTAATCCTGTAAAGGCAAACACATTGATTCTGGATGAGAAGATGCTTTGGTTCTCTTTTACACTGGCACGGCTAATATAAAGCAAAAACCAGCACATGCAGCACAGTTTCCTAAAAGATTTCTGGAGGTCATTATTTAACCCTTCATGTCTTAGTTATTTCCTTCGTTATCCATTTGGGATTATTATTGATCTTCTCATCAAACTTTGGGCAAGGAAGAAACAAAGTGGATATAGTGAATCTATTCCTTTTCGAGCTCTAACACCTTTACACCACATTATCTGTCACTATTATACAACTTCTTGCTGCATGCATTAACAGGGCCCTTTTAACACGCTGGATATCTGGTTTCATTTCCACGGCGGAATTTTGATAACACTCCAATTATCTCAAAGAGCTTGAGCAATTATCAGAGTGTAACACCACTGAGGAAAACTTTAGATGATAATAAGTGTGCTAATTTAAACTACGACTGCTGAGGAAACTTTGCTTTGAACCTCGAACATGCTTTCCACCACAAGTCATCCGCACAGTGAGCCCGTGGGTTGCTGGTGGGGAAGGTTATGAGAGAAGAAGGATTCACGGGCACACCGAGGTGATGACAAAGGAGGACGGGCGAGAGAGAAAGAGACGGAGACATAAAGGGAACACTATAGTGAAAAGGATGACAATGTTGATAAAGTGAAATTGGAGATCAAGCCAGCAGATGGAGGCGCAAAGAATGTGACCTGCCAAGTCGCTCGTGGCACTCCAGACCCGGATCGATGGATACATACAGTCAGGAGATAAAAAGGGAGGGAGAGTGGGAATGACAGATGCATGGTGGGGGGAAAGCCAGGGAGGGGGAAGGACGAGACAGCAAGACGTGAGAGAGAGAGAAAAAGAGAGAGAGAGGAAGTCAGACTTACACAAAGGGAGAAATGAGCAGGAGATGAGCGCGCAAGCAAATGGGGGATATCTGCGAAATCGAAATAAAAGAGTACGTGGAAATAAAAAGAGGGCAGATAGTGAAAACGAGTAAGGATTTAGGAGAGGGAGCTCAGAAGTAGTGGAAGAGGGAAGCAAGGAAACAGGGGAGAGGCCACAGCTTGCCTTCCTCCGATTCAGATGTGGAACAATAGCTGCCCATCAGTCTGTCAGCACCTAGAGGCGCAGAGGGAGTGAGAAGTTAGGAGTGACACAGTGCTAGCATCAATGAGCTATTGTCTGTGCATGAGTCTCCGCTGAGCCAAATCTCACTTGGTTTCCTATTAAAAAGTTCTAACACTATGAGTAATGGCTTGAACCAAAGGGACACTGTTCTCCCGTAAAGCCTGTAAACAGAGTGAACGTGAAGATGCGAGTAAACTGCGGACACGTGTGAACGTCTCTCAACGTGACCGGGGCTCAAACATGCATTTACCACCATCTGACAGTTACACACACACACTGACGCGCTCATACGCACACACAGAGAAACAATATTTATGTGTGTGTGTATTAAGTGCATACACACACACACACACATAAATATTGAACAATGATGTCCTCTAATGATTTCCATTACCTCCCTCCAAGTGCAGGCTGTTTCGATTTAAACTTTTACTGTTTCTTGACAACACGCATTAAACAACAGAGTGGAAAAGCACCGAAATAAACATCCAGACATTCAAAGTAATTGTCATGTGCGTGTTTATGCATGTGTCTGTGCTTTCCCCTGGGCTACCAATGTACTGCTAACATACACACTGGACTTTACACACAAAAAAATCGTCTTGTTAGTAGCCAAGTGTCAAGTGCAGACGCAGCTCCAGCATTCGAGCACTGACATCTGCCTAAATACTGATGTATGGGAAACATCTAACCTTCTTATCCACATAGAAATATTACACAAAACTATTAAAGCATCACGTTGATTGTTTTCAATCCTCTTTCTGACCTCCACGGAAAAGGAAGCGGCGCTTTACTTAGCTACACAATAAAATCAAAATCCCATAAGGATAACGTTTTGCACAAGTGCAACCTCTTTGTTAAAAGAGATCACAAGTCTGACCTGCTAATCTAGCCATGGGCATCACTGGCAAGAGTCTTTTCATTTCTTGTAATTTGGCAACAATAGGAAAGAGAGTCAAATGCTCTGGCTTTAAATCTGCTGTAATTCAGCACAACACTACCACAAATGCAAATATCAACATATCTTCACAAAGACCCAAGTCAAGTTTATTTCTATAGCAGTCAACCAAAGTACTGAACATCTAAAATAATCAAGTAACATTAAAAAACATAAACAACCTCAGTAAAAGCAGCACAAACAAAAGTACTCTGAACTCATTTTGAAGAGACAGTTTGTTCCACAGTTTCAGAGCAGCGACTGCAAAGGTGCGGTCTCCTCTGTACTTTAATCTGGAGCTCAGGACAGCCAGGAGCGTTTACTCAGGAGACCTCTGTGATCTAATGGGAGAAAGATCCGAGAGGTGAAAAGGTGCCAACCCCTCCACCCATGCTTTAAAAACCAATAATCACATCTTAAATACTGTACCCAAAACTCTCTCCCTTAGGTTTGCCACATTCTTTTAAAGGACCTTTGCCGTCACGCTGGGTAAGCACCACTTTCAGCACACAGGTTTAATCTTGTAGTACAAAAGCAAAGTAAAAAGCGAATAAAAGGAGGGCATGAAAAAAACGTGAAGTCAAGCAAAACGTAAAATTTGCAAAAGGGGACACAAGCTGAAGTTGTGGCTTACCCACCACACACCAACTTCCTCCCAGCGTCCTGATACAGACTCTCTTTAAAACAGGATCATCATCTATGGGCATCCAATATTGTCACAGCCAGAGCATCAGTGTGCAAATGCCTTGTAAATATTACTGTCCCACAAAGGGCACCCTGACCAAATATGTTGTTCTAGCTTGTGTTACCTTTACCTTAAGATCAATAAAGGTCAGTAAAAATCACCATTTTAGTCCTTATACTTGTATTACAAAGGTTACAAACAGTTAAAGAGGACAAGCTCAATTTCAAAGGTTTTTTTCTTTTTCATAAAGAGAACATAAAAGATTTAAAATAGGTTTTGACAGCTGTAAAGTCTCATCCTTTAGGGAGTTAATGGTTAAATCAGTGTTACAGTCAAACCCTCAGAAATCTTCTCGTTATTGGATCCTTGGGAGGAACGATAAATCTTTTTTATTAGTCCTTTAAGCTATATTTGTTGCACAATCCTAAATCAAACATCTCACTTTTGTTTCACCACTTTGTTCATTTATTTGCACAAAAAGCAGGTGAGCGGTTGGTGTGGGAAATGTTGTGATTATTTACTTCCATTAGAATTAAGCTGTTTTTTAGACACGCTGATATTTGTGTAATTAAAGTAAACTTATAATATGTAAAGTATACGAGCACAGAATTCGATTTACCCTCTAACAGCTCCATCAGCAGACTAATAAGTACAAAATCTCAGAGAATTTGACAAGGTAATCATAGAGAACACCAGGCAAACCCATGCAAGCCAGCAGTTTATTTGACTTCAGCCCACTACATGTAAAAACATGGCTTTCCTGTGACCTACTGCTAATATGGTGCAGTTATTAGTTTGGCTTCAGCCCAGCTTTGCACGAACCCACTCAGCTCATTTCTACATGCTGATCTGCTTTCAGTGGGTTGTATTCAAAGGCAGGGTCAATGTGTTTCTGGTTAGGAAGGGAAACACGGAGAAAAGGAAGCGAGAGGACGGAGCGCCCGGTCAATGTAAATGTTCCTCTAAATCAACATGGCCGAGCACACTTTCCTCAATGATTTTGACATTCAGTACTTTAAACAGTGTAAAACAAATATCTGCAAACAATAAAGGAGCACTTTGGGGTTCATCAGTCCTGTAAGTGAGTATGATAAGCTGAGTGAAGAGAGTAGTCACTGACTGTTCATGTGATTTGTGTGTGGTTATGCTGTATTGAGAATTTAAGGTAAAACTGTGGAGCATAGGGTATACTACTATGTTTGTGTGGTATTCAGCCGTGCATCTAAGGAGAGGTGTGGTACTGGGAGCGAGGAGGAACGTGAAGCAACAGCAGTTCCTTACATGTCATTTTTAGCATAAATGCATGTTAAAAGGCTGGTGTAAGCAGCCAATCAGTTCACCAGGCATCCAACCAGAAGCATGCAGTAACAAACAGCCACAAACCTCATCCCCCCCCATATTTCCGCCTTACAACTAACAGCAGCTCTCTTTGATTCCATATCAGCTTGTTATCTGCCCACTTTTACAAGCAAATGGGAAATATTACAAGCACTCTTTCCTGGATCGACATTACTTATGCTCTTTGAAGTGCATGTTTTCTCCCCAAAAAATATCCTTCTCCTTAAAGTGTTTAAGAGTCAAAAAATCAGCTGTTTATTCAAAGCAAGATAGAAAAAAATGTAACCAGTTCCTTTCATTGCAGATATATGCATCTCAGAAACATTGATGACAAATCTATGAAACATTATGTGGCATTTTTGCCATCAATCCAGCAATAGACAAATGATAAATAAATCAAAATCTTTCAAATAACTGGTACATGGTAATACTTAGAAGAGAAAAATATCACCTAGACAATTTGTTTTACCTTTATGACACTAAAACATTGCATATTTCAGTGTTGGGAGAACTACTTTTAAACTCGAGTTGAAGCTAGAAGCTATTCATCCATTCATAAGCTCAGTTTAATATCTTAGCACAAACTATAGACGGCTATACCCCTTTTAACAGGAAGATGTCATGTGCTGTGTGAGGCACACAGAAATGCGCCTAAATATGCAGGACTCACACAAAATTAAACTTAAATGCTGCTTTATTGCTGAATTAACAAATACATTAACCAAGGAAATTACAACAAACCTAAACTGAGATATACTAAACGGACAGAACACATAGCCAGAGGATGAGGACAATCACACAAGGAAACAGAGAGAAATGCAGACAATTTATACACCCAGGGAATCAGGGCAGAGAGGTAACACCAGGGGTACCAGGCTGGATAATCTAACTGACAGGACGCACACAGGAAAAATGACTATCAGAATAAAACAGGAAACAGACAAAGACCAGCCACAGGAAAACATAGGACACACACAGACTCAGACTGACTAAATACAGGGAACAGAGAGAAGAGACAGACACAAGACTTGGAGGACACAGAGCAAAGGGGAAAATAATACATAATAACTGGCACAGGAAACACTAACTTAACCACATAATTAGGGCTGCCACGATTAGTCGACTAGTCACGATTACGTCGACTATCAAAATCGTCGACGACTAATTTAATAGTCAAAGCTGAAGCTTTGTAAGATCCCAAAAGGCACAGGAATAAGTAGTAGGATTTAAGAATGTAATAACGGGCTGAAACAGAAAATGGCAGCACTGCATGTACAAGGATGCCAGCTGCCGTTAAACCCCGAAGAAGAAGAAGCTGTGTCCGGTATCGTAGCTGTGTCTAAATTCAGGAACCACATCCTCCTGTGCCCGTATTTGTAGGCCGATTACGTTACAGCGACATGATGAAGACTGTCCAAATTCAAAGACTCCAACAAATGCGGCCATCGTTTCCCCATATTTGAAGGATGGGTCGGGTGTATACTTCGTGGCCCAACCTATCCCAGAATTCATAGCGCGGCCCAGCTCAGTTTCCAACAATGGCGGCAGCTAGTTAGTTTTAATATTACTCGTATTATTCTTTCTGGGTCACAAAATAAACGTTTAACAGATTTTCAGGCAAGAATGTAGCTGTGTAAACTTCAAACATCTGTTCAGTTTACCAAGACACCGCATATTTTCAAAAGCGCTCCGACGTTTTCGGAGACGTCTGTTACCCACCAGCTCCATAGCGAGCCGGGGGCAAGGCTCACTAGAGCCGGTGAGAACACCGGACTCCCGGCACATCGTTTTCAAACCCACCGCCGTGTTTCGCTACTCAGGTTAAACATGATATATAAGTCACTTAGATAACTTATAAGAGCAGATGGATGCTGGTGCAATAAGCTGGACGTTTTACCTCCAATGGATGCATGATCTGATTATCTCAAAAAATGCAAAATACGTAATTAAAATATAAAGATTACAAACAAGAAAAACTCAAAACTCTGGGTCACAGACCCAGGTACCATGACAGAAGAAATCTCCAGCAGAACCAGGCTCAGGGAGGGGCAGCCAGTGTGGGGGTGAGAACTATAAACTGTAAAATTATAACGTTTTCAAGTTCATGCATTTTTAAAAGAAGAAAACAAAAATCACACCATTGCTTAGAAAAACACCATTCTAACTGAAAAATGTTCATATATGTTTCCTTAGGTCATTGGTGTGAAATCACCTTGCAGCTGATTTCCATATTTTCAGTTAGAGCAGAGACCATACACACAAGTCAGTCAACCATTCTGCCCCTGCAGACGTTCCATCCCTACATTCTTAGCTGTCTGACAGACCTGCAGTGTAGCAGGAATGGTGGGATGAGCGTTCAAGAGCAACAATGGTTTTCATGGTCACAGACCACTGCATGGGACCCTATAAATGTCATTCCGCCTGGTGGGAGGAGGGGACGAGGATAGGGAGGCAAAAGTAGAATCACCCTGGCGATAACATTTTCCACAGGCAGTGCACTGTAACCACCTGCAGGTTCAAATCAAATCCCACCATCTCTCATTCCAACTGTCTAAAGCAGTGTTTGAACTGTGAAAGACTGGTTCAAACCCAACGTGCCTTCTGTCTGCAGAATTACAGGAGCATTCATAGAATTTGGGAATATATGAAAGTGGAAGGTAGGAGTGGATGGGTTGCTTCACAGGCAGGGCTTCTCAGTGGGAGTACGGTTCCAAACCACGCTGGTGTTGCACAGCCTGCTTTGTGGACAGCCTGATCCTGGTTAGTGTTGTTCATAATTACAGCTAGCATGAATCAAACTGAGCAGGAGAGTTCAGTAAGATAACCTGGCATCTGGCATAATTCTGGCTTTGGAAAAATGGGTAATTTCATTTTGGAAACTTTGAGGGTAGCTCATGTTTCTGTTTGTGGAGATGTCTCGACGTTGAGTGACGCTGTGGGTAAGGGGAAATCGAAACCAATCTTTTTATTTGATATATGGCCACCTTAAGATTTTCTGGCATGATGAAAGGAGTTAGCAAAGATGCATGTGTCCAAACTGTGAACACACTGGAAAATATGGAGAGAATTTAGGATGCCTTATCAACAGAAGTGCTTTTTGAGATCAAAAGTGTTACTTTGGCAGGCTTTTTCCAAGTCTACAGTATGCTGCGTGACACTGCACAGCGAGTGTTTGAAATCGGCTGGTAGTGCAATGAAAAAAAAAGTCAGCCTGGCGAGATGCCAGGTTTAGGAAGAGGGCTTCATTTCTGCGTGTGCATAAATGCATCTGCTGCCATCGTTCAGTGTGTTTTTATGTTTATTTATCTACCACTCAGCCTGCCGCTGAGCGTTGATCCACAGCAATCATTATCAGAGGTGTTAATGGTTACTGATAATACCCAGTTATAAACAGTACACGGTTAGCTGCACTGCCCCTACACAAAAACAAACACAAAGAGAGGCTTGAGCATGCCAAGGGAACACATACACACACAGGGACTGGCAGAGCTAATCTAAGCAGCAGGGCTTCTGACTAGGCTTCCACAGGCGATGTTGGTGTCTGTGGCCCAGTGCCCCGAGGGCATCAGCCTATCACTCTGCCTGCAGGGCCTGGCTGGACCTCCACGCGTCAAGGGCACATGCTCCTCTCCACTATACCCAGCCATCACCTACTCTCTGCTGAATTATTGATGAGCTCCCTTGCCCCGCAGAGCTCTTTGACATCTTCTGCAGTACAGAGTGATTCTACTGTAACAGTGTGCAGCTAGACTGAATTAGAGTTTGGAGATTATAGCATTGGGCGCATGTATGTGCAGACTGAAGGAATGTATACTGTAGATGCATGGGCAGATAGAAATATATGTCTGAATGAATGCATGAATGGCTTTTGGCTTCTGCACTCTGCTCAGTGAGCCTGTTTAGTAAAACAGTGTGTGGTGTGAAATCACACTGTGGGTCAGGGATGTAAAATGTTGCACCCTGCTCCTGTTTCTGAAGCCACTCTTTTGAGGACCTGGAGAAAATCCCAGTTCCATATCAGCACAGAGGGAAGGTGGAAGGCTTCCTGCGGGATTTGCAAAGGAAACCGGACTTTGTACTTGGGACTGAATCCTGCAATGAATAAAAACAAAGAAAACCTGAATTTTGCTATGTAAAGGTATTGTACATTTGTCTGAGAACGCAAACTTGTGAATGCATTGTACTGTGTGGAAAGATGACACGTAATGTTCTTGTCTGAGAATAAGTTAGCTTCCAGCCAAAAACACTGCAACCTTAGGAGCCTTTAACTGGCAGGAATACCATAAACCCTCCTTTTAAAAAGCTATAAATCAATTTGAGTAGACTGTACTTTTCAATTAAACACCGGACTCAGGAGAAGAGGGTGGGGGGAGTGCGGTGGTGGGGGGGTGGGGTGCAGGAGGGGTCAGATTTTGGGCAGTCAAGTCCTGGCAATGGATTATTGCTGTGACGTCATGAGTTTGAAAATCATCTGCATAGCTGTATATTTGGGGGGTGAGGTGCACAGTTCTGCAGCACTATATACATATGAACAGTATTCAGATGTACAAACATAAAAATATCAGGAAAAAATAAATAAAATAGATAAATAAATAGTGTTATATATTTAAGATGTGGGTTATTGCACGTAAGTTAAGTATTGCACAATGGTGATGGTAGTTGTGTAGTCTGCATATAGAGGGAAGTCCTTGGATTCGGGGGTGAAACTGTGCTGTCAGTGCATGTGTGAGTTCAGGGTGGTTATGGCTTTTGGGAAGAAAAAAAGCATGAATACTCCATTAACTTTATGCTCAATTTAAACTTGTAGCCAAACTATTCAGCTGCTCTATTCCCTCCTGAGCCCACCATGCTCTCAGAATCTCTTAACAAGCCATATTACATAGAGATTTTCCTCTTCAAATGAGAGATAGCTTATCAGCAGGGGATCGGTTTAAGATTAGAAGTAAATGGGGAACAAGGAGTGGCTATAACTCCAGATAAGTAGAAAACATATTTAAAAAACAGCTGAAATCACTAGGATTACAGAATGACAAGGAATACAAGAGTTTACTCTCAGAGCGAGTAGCTGGTGTGAGCATAAACAGGATTAAAGGAATTTAACTAAGAGGACTTGAGGCTCAGTGGCATCATTGTTTTGCTTCTGACAGTCAGTGAGGTTACGGTCATATGAAGACAGCGGCTGAGATTATGTGCTGCGGTACACAAACATCTATACCCCGATTTGTAAAGAAGGTAGGGGATTGCTTCTGGGCAACAAGGACAGGTTTGCATACTGCTGCTCCAAGCTCAGCTAATTCTGCCTGTCTCTCTGATTCCCAGTGCTGTTTGTGGGCAGAGAGCCTGGAGACTGAAGCTGTCAGGGTCTCGCATGAGACGCCAGGCTCTCTCTCCCCTGCACTCGCCCACCCGCATTTTCCCTGGCTCCCTTCCTCTGTCCTCTCCACCTCCACCACCACTACCCCTGCCGCTGCCTCAGCCTCCTTAGCCAACAGGCCAGCACGCCTCCTCCAACCGCTGTTTTGACAAGTGCTTTAGACATAATGTCACAGGGAACCCCCAGCCTGCCAAAAATGCTAACTAACCATAACACTAATTAGTCAGCAGGAGAAATGGTAGCTTGAACAGTGAGCAGTGCTGGTGGCGGCCATTGTGGGGAGACTTGGACCCTATCCTGATTGACAGAGGGAAAAACCAAGACCAAGAAGAGAGGTGGGAGTGGAGTCAGGCGGAGGGCCAGAGTGGAATTTCAAGGAGTCCATTTCCCCTGTTCACGGACGGCGAGGTTGGAGCAGGGCTTTCAGGAGGTGGGTTGGGTTTCTCATGATCTGTCCCTGGTGTGTTCCCCGCCCACCTATCTCTAAAGCCATCAGTGTCAGTGGGGTTGCTTCTCCCATAGCTGTTTAATGGTTTCATCACCCATGTCCCTAAGAAACTTCATAAGACAAACAAAGTCTTTTCTCTTGTTACTCACAGGTTTCTGTGAGCGTTGATGCAGTAGGATTTGATGGCCAAATTTTTAGGCCTGCCGGAGAAGATGGATACAGTATCAAAATTATTTAATCGTTAGCAAACTTTTGATGAATGACCATGTAATCATGCCAGTTGGAAGAGTTTAAGTCTTGCAGATGGTAAAGGTATTACTGTGAAACGCAGTTTTATGGAGTGACCAGTTGCATTTAAGAAAGTTATGTAACCTAATAACAAAATAAACATAATTCTGAAGTAAAATCAGTTACAGTTGAGGGAAAATATTATTTTAAATTGTAATTACATTTACTGTTCAAAATGGTTGCGATAACAAAGGAGTTACATAAGATATCATTTTTGCACGAAACCTAAAGAAAACTTTCATAACATATTTCCAGTGAATGTGGGTCAGCAGTGTACAGGTTAGTGTACTGCGATGGCCTACACAGAGGTATTTCTATATATGCAGAGCCTTCATTCATTTGGCATCCACTTGAATCGTGTAGTAGGCAAAGCACACTGTGCTAAGTGAGTCTGCCATACCTGCAAACAGCATATTTTCACCACAGAAGTAGAGTGAGAGGCAGAGCCTTCAGCTGTCAGTCCCCTCTCAGCTCTTGGTCTGACTTTGGGAGGGAGACCCTCTCTCAAATTTACCCATTAAGCATTAAACTTTCCTTCTGGTAAATTCATAGTTGGTGACCACAGATGGGCAGTAACGCATCACTCCGATTACTTTTTTCAAGTAACGAGTAAAGTAAGGGATTACTATTGCAAAAAAGGTAATTAGAGCACGCTGCGTTACTGAGTTACTAAACCGTGATTTTGTTTGCGAGAGTGTCTCATGACAATGAAGTACGCGAGTGCGACGTTCGTGGCAACAGCTGTGTGCAGATCAACAATGGATAATATATCGAGTGCGGGAGAGAGTGTGAGCGTGCAGCGTTTACAGCTTGGAAGTACTGACCTTCGAGTTTGATTCCGTAAAAAGTGACAAAAACATTAGCGTCCGCTGTTCACTGCGTGGGAAGAAAACTTCTTTGTGAAATTCACAGAGAAACTCGCAGATCCTTCCACTGACATGACTGCTGCGGCACACCTGCACCAGGGCAAATCGGCAATTAGTAATCAGTAATTAGTTACTGATTACTTTTTTCAAGTAACTTGACCAACACTGTTGGTGACAATGAACTATCAATTTTGCTGCTAGTTCAGATTGACATAAATGAGCAACTCTCCTCTCTTTTCACCCCTGATGCATTTTCTAACACTACTGCATGTCAGTAACTTTCTTCACTTTCTTCTAGTCTCTCTATTTTTTTCACCTCACCCCCAAGCTGCCACTTCCCGAGCCAGGTTCTGCAGGAGGTCTCTTCCTATTGAAAATTAGTTTTTCTTTCCTGTGGTCACCAAATACTTTCTTGTAGGAGATCATCAGATTGTTGGGTTTTCTCTTTAATACTATAGGGTCTTTACCTTACAGTATAAAGTGCCTGGAGACCACTGTTGTTGTGAGTTGGCACTACACAAATGAAACAAATATCGCATACCGTTCGATCTTGTAAACTTAACTATATTTTCCTTCTAATGTTTGCAAAAGGCTTTAACATGGCCCCGTTTACTAGTGTGAGCAGTAAAATGCCCGGTGTCAAACCAGCATTAAAAGATAAACGGTTATGGATTTTTCAGCTTTATTTTCCAGTTACCATTAAGTAAAAAAACAGTCACAATCATCCATCACACTTTGACTGGGTATCTAGTCATTTGTAACTAATAGCATTTCCAGCAAAATTTTGTACTTTTTTATTGCTCTGAAGAAGATACCAGCGTGCTACAATCAATAAATCCACCCAATAATCTCTTAAATAACCTAAAGAAAGAGAGCATTGTATTTTACTTGTTTATCTAAAACACATGAAGAGTTGAGGATTCAGGGAGAATCCCCTGCAGCTGCTTTCAGAACAATAAACACATGTTGTCAGCAGAGTAATGATAGTCTGATTGGCCCCTGACGCCCACAAGAGGAGGACAGCAGAGGACGACACTGTCTCTTAATAATGTCTCCAAGCTTTAAAAAAAAAACATGTGGTTTACCAACAGAATTTTCTCCCTCAGAGTCATCTTCATGGGCACACTAACTTACGTGCTTAGATTGGCTTAGTGCACTCTGTGAGGGAATGGAGACAAGAGTCAAAGCAGTCAATGAACTCTGTAACATGTGACTCATAATGTGCCAAAAAGTAAATCAGAATGCATTTGCTTTAAAAAAACAAAATCTTGTTAAAATATACACAGGACAGTGAGTTCCACCAGTATAAAATACATTACATTCAACAAGCCACAAACTTTTGAAACAGTCATGCAAGCGAGAACAAGCAGGGATGGTGTGTGGTTTCTTGTAACACTCTATCCATCAGACTCTGACTAAGAGAAAACGTGATGAAGCAGGGAACATGATGTTTAATGTTTAAAGCTATGGGAGGTTTGTGTTCGTGGTCTGGTTAAATATCATGCAACCACTACCGGACTTTATTGTTGATGGCACCAGATCGGTTGTCAGAATGAGCCACAGAGCCTTTCTGTTCCTCATCCGACTGTCTCATCAGTGTCTCTTCCCGACTCTGATTTTGAACATCAGAAGCTTAACATAAACCTCCCCAATCACAAATGGGAACAAGGCGCCGGACTCAATTATGAATGAAGGAGGAAAAGCTATGTAGTGTTAATTTTGCTTACAGTGAACAATGTGAGCAAAGTTACATTGTTCACTGTAAGGTAAAACTGGGTCATTAATACGATATGATTGCCCTTACAGGCATGCATTAGACTGCATCACAGCTTCTTGAAGCTTCTTTCACTTTACATGTTTGCAGACACACACCATATTCATTCGTTCTATCTCTATAGAGTTATGAATAGTAGGAACTGAAAACCCCTGGCATTGTCCCTACAAAGTTAGTGAATTGTATGGCTGTTGTGGTTATCGCTCATAGGCCAAAGTTTTGGAAAACTGGAATTGTATTACTTGCTATTATTCTTTGCACTATAGCTCCTAAACATACCTGACTTTATTGTTGGCATTTTTTTACAGGGACAGGGAAAGCACATCCTCCGCCAAGGCCAGTGCACTACAGCTGAGATTGTGCTATTGGGTAAAAGTGTTGTGCATTATATGATGTAACAATTCCTGCAGTATTGGCTCTTCTTGTTCTCATTTCAATTCAAGTTAAAGAGTGTAATGTTGAATTCAAACATTTTGTTACCCAATAGTTCTCAGAGCATCTTTCCAGCAACTCTTTTTCTAGATATCACCACTAAGTGCAAATGTTCAGTACAGATTGATCAGGTGTCAGGCAGTCTTTCAACCAATTATGTAGATCAGATGTTCTTACTGGATTGCTGTTGCTTTGAAACTTCTGAAAAAGTAAAACTTCAGCTTTGAATGACCTTTGACACACTTGGACATCCTCCATGTCTTGTTGCCCTTTGTTGCTGTTACTGTGAATCAGTCCCAGGTGAACACAGTTCACCAACCCTTTGGGCCACTGAAAGCTGATGTAGTCCCATCCTAGCTGCAGTCTAAATCCATGTTAGCATAACTGTTATTCAGGGATGCTACAACAAGCTAAGAGGACGTTAGCTAGTGCAGTTAGTAGTTGCAGTTTTATGCATTTTCATCATGAAAAAAGGAACCATATTATATTGATGTAAGTGCCCCACACTAAACAGGCCACTTCACACAGATTGCCCTTTCTTTTTTCACTTGCCCTGTATGTGCCCCTATTAAAGCATGTAGAGAATGAAAATAAAAACGCTGATCTTTGATATATAATATATTTTTACTGTTTTCATATTTTGTCCTCCCTCTTTTAAAAGCTCTGTTAATTATCCTTCACTTGATTAAAGTCAGATTACAGTGGCAGCAGGCTAAGGAGACTATTCCAGCTATCCAGCTCTCCAGCCGCACTTTCTGGTTCTTCTTAGGGAATCCTGAGGCATTCTCAGGCCAGATGACATGCAATCTCTCCAGTCGGTTGTGTGTCTGTCTCAGGGTCTCTTTCCAGTTGGGTATGCCTGGAAAACCTCCAAAGGGAGGTACCCAGGAAGCATCATAACCACATGCTCAAACCTTCCCATCACTCGTGAATAACATCCCAAGATACTTTAACTCCTTCGCTTGAGGCAGTCTCTCTGGCCAAGCCAAGAGGGAACTTCTTTGACACCTGTCAAAAGCCGTTTTCCATGGCTTCTCCAAACTCCTCCCACACTCAAGTGTAGGAGAGATTTGAAAACACCATGAAGGCAGTAGCGGAAGCATACCACTGTGGAAGTATAACCCTGTGCTTCCACAACTGCTGAAGCCACAGCCCTATTGGTACTCTAATATCCATCTGGTGCTTCAGAAGACCCCTCGGCCCACCAAGCCCAGAAAGTCCTCAAGTTGCTATCTATGTTCGCAATCCCTGACATGTATCTCTTGCATGCTGGACATGGAAGTTAAAGATTCCATGGATAGGTTCCTCCACCAAGTGTTCCCAGTTCATCCTCACTACTTATTTGATTTCTCCAGATCTGTCCACACAGCTCCCAGCATCACAGGGACACACAAACCCCTCCAACACAATAAGAGAGGGTTTGATCCATATAAATGGATTTTGACTGTGACTTTTTTTTTTCTGGAGATACCATTATGAATCCTTTTAATCAACCGGGCAGTCATAAGATTCATCCTGGTACTTCACCTTGGAATATCCAAGCATGTCCTGGAAAGTGATTCAGGCTTGTCAAATACTACAGTAGCTTGGAGTGACTGAGTCTTTAGATGTAGCAAGAAATGGGTCAATGCTCGCCTAGGAGCCAACTGGTCCACAGGTTCAGTCCTAGGATTGCAGATTAAAACCCTACATAGTATTTTTGTGCATTTCTACTCAGGTTATATGGAAAATGTAAAACAATCACTTAGCTTCAGTACCAATTCGCTAGTCTATGACTTGAAGTGAAACGATAACCAAGTTTCATTATACTGGTGCTCAACTCCTCGTGCTTCTAATGTCTTATCCTTGGGAGCTTTTCTGATAATGTTTACAGCAGATAGTTCTATTGTTTTCTCAGAATGATTGGCATTGGTAAGAGTAGCATTATCCTTTTGTATAAGTGGGATGCAAGCACTGTTTTCAAAGACTTTCAAACACTTCCTGTTACTGACAGAAGATGAAGAGATGGATAAAAGCAGCCTGGGCCAAAAATAATAAACATTGTTATGGAAGTAATCCACTATCAGCTATAAAGCAGGTGAAATGTTACTTTACTGATGCTGCCACTAATGATTTATTTAGTATTAGACTAAATAAGTTTGTTTATAACTTAAGTTCCTTGTGGCCACACACAAATTCAAATGCACTTTTCTATAGAAAATCTGCATGCTGAAATTACATACATGCTGGTAATGCAATAACCTACTGTGCTACCAAAAAAGTGGTAGTGCTTCTTGCAAATTAATTAAAGGTTATGGCCATCAAATTTTATAATGGCGCACTGAAAAAGACTGCTTGGACTGGTCTTACTGCTCATGCATGTAGTCTGCACAGTGTAGTCTTCCTTCTGCCTTTGTCAAAGTCTTATGTCTTTGTTGTTCACTATGTTCTTATTTTGCATATTGAAAGGAATAAGAAATGATCAAATGATACATCAGGTTGCCAGGGACAGGTTTCAGATGCTGCGTGTCAAGATTAAGTCAGTCTCCTGTCTCCTCCTAGGCTTTTGTCATAAATAAAAAAAACTGAGCTCTATCTCTCTTGTGGTGAGCTGCTCTGTAGCAGTCACTGGAGTCGTGCAAGCTGTCAGTTTGCATGACTACTGCAAAGGCTCTGATGTACCACTATTGCTAATTTAAAGCTCCCATAGGATAGAAGAGCACTTGTTGTGTGGTCACATCTTCAGCTATGCTCTTCCAGGACATGACAAAAAAACACACTGGCATCGTTGCTGCCTGAGACACTACTTAAAATGCTGCTTTGTCAGTAATTCATACAGCGTTAGGGTAGCATATTACAAAGAACTCCATTACTATAATCATGAGCTTGTCTTGAATCTATTAAACACGTAACTGAGCATTTTCACCACTTTATTTTCTCTGAAGTGGTCTTTGGGATGATTTTCACTAAATCCTGCTTTGTGGTTATGGGCTATTAAATAGTATAAAGGAAAGATCGTTTATATTGTCCTTATTAGTGTTAATGTGAAACATGTTAGGTTTCACATTACCCTGTTAATTGGCAATTATGTAACAGTGTGTCTCAGGTGATGTTGCTGGTGAAAAACTAAAGCATTAAACCAACAAAGCAACAAAGCTTGTCAGTAGGAAGGGTTGTCAACACAGCAAAGAACAACATTACTGTCAGCAAAGAAACAAAGAACCACTGAAAACTATGCTGAAGGCAGCTCACTGGACAAGAAACAAGCTTTATCTCTTTTTTTTTTGTTGCAACGATTAAAAAAACATGTCTCACAATAGAACTCCAAAGCATCAGATCATTCACATGTACACAAAGAAATCGATTTCCTGTCACCTGCACCCTGATTGGACTCCAGCAGATGTGTTCCATATGGAGATGTTAGGCAACCTTTTTACAACGTAAACAACTGTAGGCAAGGGGTACAATGGTGCAGTGGTTACCACTATCACCTCGCAGCAAGAAGGACCCAGGCCAGCAGTTTGTGCGTTCTCCATGTGCCTGTGTGGGTTCTCTCCAGGTACTCCAGCTACCTCCCACAGTGCAAAATACATGCCTGTTATGTAATGCTACAGTCACACTAGGGAAAACAGTGGTTAGAGACCGTGCTCTGACCATGTGCAATAAACTTGTGATCTCATTGCCTTTGAAATGGTTGCTCTGAAGATGAGGACCAGGTCTGAGACCACTTACAGTCAGCTGCCATCTTCAAAGCAACTTTGGTATGTCAAGATGGTGATAAAACATCAGTCTGCTTTCAGTTTGAATTGGGTCAAGTTGGTAATTACACACAATCTGCTTTTGATAATTGGCAAAACATTGCAAATTCTTTCTGTCTACATATAGAGAAATTCACATTAACTATTTACAGTCAAGTCACAGCCAGAACATCATAGATCTAGAAAGAAATCCAAACATTCCTCCACAAATGATGATGTAGTTTCCGCAGGATGGCCATTTAAGTGACAAGGGTGCTCACTAATACAATATAATCAAAATACAAAAAAGTAGGCAACTTTAGTCGAATCCTCTACTGCAAAAAGAAGCATCACAGACGAGTTGTGCTCATCAGAACAAATAGATTCAACTCTAACAGGGATTAAAGTTATTCCAATTTGAACTCCACTTTGTTTGAAGACATGTTGCCTGCAACCACGCTTTCTGTGCAGTCGCTATGCAAGTTGCTCACCACAGGTACTCACAATCAATTGCTGAATGCCAAAAAGTTCAAGGCAGTCTGTAGGCAGTCAGAGATTGAGCTCCTATTTTTGCTCCAGTGTGTCTGAGCCATTAATTGATGATTCTAAATGGGCTGTGCGTTTGTGAGCGTGAATATTTGTTTGCCTCTCTGGCGAGGTTGACTGGCAAAGTGCCTCTCACTGGGATTGACTTAAGCAGAAAGAAAACGGCCTGATGGATGGACAATTGTAAGTCAAAACGTCAACTTTTCGTTGTGACTAACTGAATTGCAAATTTTAATCTTGTTTATAAAACCACATGATTATGGTAAATACAGCTCTAACAACTTTCAAATTTCTTAAATCAAAGGAAGACAGTTAAAAGTAATGAGAATGACAAAATCCATGAATATTAGCTGTTTTCATGCTGCATTATCACACTTATGCACACAGGATAAGACATGCTGAGATTTAATGATCCCTTTGGGGAAATTAACCATACAAGTGTGTTTAAACTTAAAAGCAAATACATAAACACACCCACCCACACACACACACACACACACACACACGCATAAACATAGTTCTTATTTCTGTTTGCCTGCTTCTGATCCAGCAGGCCAAGAGACGCCTCTGTGTCCTCTCTAAAAAGTCAGTTTATACAGCTTCTGATTTATGGCGCTGCTGCATGCAGCCAAAACAACGTCTCTGACCTCTTTTCCCACAGTTCTCTCCTCTGTCTGTCAACAGACGTTGAATAGCGATCTCTTTTTTTTTTTTTTTTTTTTTTTTACAGTTGGTGCAATAGCAACAGACCTATGTGTGTCACACTGTGTTTAAAAAACACATTTTGGAGGATATTTTGGCATGTTTTGGTGCTAGAGTGACAAGATTTTATGCATACCACCACACAAACACAGCCTGAAAGCTTTGATGACTTTAACACCATTTATTATGTATACTGGTGAGTTACCAGAGCTGATCTAAATTGCACTGATGCAGTAATATCTGTGCAGCAGTTTCCTTGAAGCTAACTATGAGGCAAACTGAAGATGATTTTGTTTTAAGGAAAAGCTCACAAATGATCATAAAATCGGCTCAATTTTTGGACCCGAGTATGAATCAGGAAAAGTAAATGAGTATGGGAACAGAAAGAATATCCGCAGAAGGGAGCCTCACAAACAGTAATAGGCAATGATGAAAAAACAGAAACAGGTTTTGAATGAGAAGCAAACACAAGCTCCCGCAGGAATAGAGAAGCATTACTACTGTGAAAAGAATGCACGTAATTGGGAACAGGCATATCAGATCTAACAGGTTAAATGCTCCAAGACCCAACCGGCCTTGTAAAAGGATGTCAGATGTGTTCAGTAAACCATATAAAAAGGGTTACAGTGGGCAAAAACACAGGTCAAGCAAACCCTAAAATGAGCAATCAGTCAAAAATATCAGCAAAAGAGAATTTTCATGCTTAAACAAGAAAGGACAATGGGAGAGGTCTGAAGCAGTAAAGCTAAAAAGCAACATGGACCAATTGGCAAGACAGGAAAAACACCCTTTATATATACATACTAGGATTACATGCATTTGACCATTTATACAGGGGATGCATCATAAAATTTCTAATCTTCAAAGCTTGATTTATAGAAATTATATCTTATGGAAAAATCATCTGGTGATTACATGAGTAAATGAGCATTTGGCTGTGATTTGAGAGTGGAGAAAGAAGATTTCCCACCAGCAAACACTCGCTTACTTATGCTCAACACCCCTCCTGAGTCCTCCAAAGTGCTCACTCTTAAGCATTGTCTTAATCTGATGCCAATTGTTTCCCAACTTCTCAGGATCCTATTGGAGTTCTCTGCCATGTATTCTTTGGCCTTGCTCTTCTTCTCCTCCCCTTCGGGTTGACGTCTGTGCTTGTCTGGTGATGTTGTTGCCTGGTTTCCTCAGTTTATATCCTGTCCATCTACAGCTTCTTGTCTGTCCCTTCTTTTACATTTGCTTGCTTCGCATTTTCGAATAAGAATGATTGATAGATCATAAAAAACTTTCACTGGGTGGCTTCTGGTGATAGTCTGTATCTTATTGATGGTAGCCACTGTTGTCCTCCAAGACTGACAGTAAGGCCAAATCAGTGAAATTCAGGTTTATCAGTTGTGTCCACTGAATTCGGTTTCTTCTTCCTTTTATGGTTTTCTTCATTACCCAGTCAAACACTAATAGGAACAGGAATGGTGAACGTGGGCACCGTTGTCTCACCTCTTGATCAGGTTAACCAGCTTCACTGGAACTCCATAGTTTCTTAGCAGTTCCCACTAGTCTGTCCAAAATTATTCTGTTTGGGATTTTCCCTGGAATTGAGGGTAATGTAATTACAGATGGCCCCGCCCCTCCCTGAGCCTGTTTCTGCTGGAGGTTTCTTCCTGTTAAAAGGGAGTTTTTCCTTCCCACTGTTGCCAAGTGCTTTATCATTGTGGTCAACTGATTGTTGGGCTTTTCATCGAATTATTGTAGGATCTTTACCTTTAATATAAAGCACCTTTGACTATTGTTCTGATTTTGGCCTATATAAAAAATTTAATTCAATTCAATTTAATTTAATTCCTTAGCAGTTCTTGGAAAAGACTGATAATAGCACTTCTTTCGAGTCTACTGGTATTTCTTCTTGTTCCCAAATCTCTGGGAAGAGTGGGTAGAGCGTTCCCAATGTGGTATTGAGACCTGCTTTTGGTACTTTGGCTCTTATGTCTTCAACCTCATTATCCATGTTGTGATGAAAAGAATAATAAACATGGTGTACTCATCAATTCAATATGTTCACCTTCAAAGTCAGCTTTCAGTATTAATTTTATCTGCACTTGTGAAGGTTGTTTTTTTCATGTATCAGATAAAAATGTCTTGTGATGAGAGCAGCTATAAAACAGTGTCATGGTCCTCCAGTCTTCACTGTGCATCCCAACCATTTCTCTCCCCTTTGTTCTCTCTCTGTGTTTGTGTGTTTGCTGCACTGAGTGTTGGTGTGTTTACCTGCCGTACAGGGGCGGGATCCTCCTGGATGCACCTGAATCATTCAAGAACCTGTGGATCATCTTTCAATCAGCTGTTTGGTGTTTAAGCTGAGACCTGTTTCTGTTCGGGACACTGAGAGGATTGGGCACTTGGACCCTTCCTCACATTGGATTTTGTACATCTTGGACTTTTCAACTGAGCACTTCAAAAAAGACTTTATATATTGCGCTGCACCAACACTATATATAAACTCACTGAACTTTCATTCCTGAGTCCTGCATCTGAGTTCGGCCAGACAAACCGTGACAAACAGAATTTTTAAACAGAACTGTTTTCTTCTATTTCAAATTTAGTTTAAATAAAATCTTGACCAGGGACCCCATGTCCATGTGTATTCGGTTATTTTAAGTGAAAACCCTCAAAACACCAAAGCGGTATAAAATCCTTTGCAATGATCGGCATATTTTTGTAAATCAGAATGTCCTGCAGGGTCGAGGCTAATTAATTTGGGTATATTTCACAGGAGAACCACATGGGTGCTACCCAATGCTGGCCAAACAGCAGAGTGAGGGAAGCCAAGAGTGGACCTCAGAGATTCTGCATGTAGATGGGGCATGAGAGGGTCATCAGAGGTTATGCCGACCTCACAGTTTGGATGTCTACACCTCCCACTCATTCATTTCTCTTTCTCCTGATCTCTTGCCATCACTTTCCCTTTGGTGGTGAGTTCTTTCCATCTCTGTCTCCACTGTCATTTACTCTCAGACTATCCATCTGTAAACAAATGCACGCATATGTGTCCATATTTACAAGCGCGCACAGCCAAACATCACACCATCACATCAAGGCTCTCATCAGAAACATGTGTCCTGGGTGGAGACTCCTTAGATCCCCCAAACTAATACCAAGTGCTGAAAAACTAATGAACAACAAAAATGAAAAAGTCTTAATTCTGTTTCCTCAATCTTGCCAGCAGATGTGGGGGGAAAAAACTCAACCCCGCATCACCTCAATTTCTCCCCTCAAAGAGTGAGCAGACTTTGCAGAATTACTGGAAATTACATGTTGAATTAAAAGCCCATATTATCTAAAAAACAGAGGGCCTGTGACAGAGACAGTGTATTATGGAGTGCCGGCAAACGCTCTCTGTTTGCTTAACTGCTCTTGCCACCCTGCATAATCTTGCATTACTTTATTGTTTCAGTAAAATAGCTTTTCTCCCTAAGCTTTTCTCTTAATCTCTCAACTCCTTTTTAAATGGATGGCAAAAGTGAAAGAGATAAACACGCTTTCCAGCAAGACCATTAGGCTTATTTTTCTTTTCTTTCTTTTTTTTTAGGTCCAACAACTTTTTGGACTTTTTAACTCTTTTACTTTCACACGACTTTTAGTTTAGTTTGTCTGTAGAAATTCTCCCAATTAAGGTCATGAGTGGCCATCCAGACTGCTGATCACACAGAGGCACTGACTTTAAGCCACGCAGATACATACTCACATTAACCTGAACTAGATGGTGGTGCTTGATTTGTGCAGCCCACAACTCATGTTTCAGTTAATTCAGAGTCCACTGAATCGCAAAGTGTGTTTACATTCACTCCAGTGATGCATCTAAAACTTCAAGTAAGGTGATACTGCAAATAGCGTTCAGGTAAACGCCCTCGATTGTGAGAGCAACGTGCGCTGGGTTTGTTGCCGTGATTTCAGCACACATGCAACTTAACTCATGACATAAAGCAGACGCTCGACATTGTGTTTAATAAAAAAGCGGAATGGCTGGAGGTGAAGGAAAAGGAAACCTTGCTTTCCGTGGTGACAGCAAACCAGCTGTTACAACAAAGCACACGTCTCTGTAAAACAACCCGAGCAACAAACAGCAAAACTCTTCAATTTTCCTGTGAAATGGATTGTATTATTAACAGCAGACTTGTACCTCACAGCTGTGTAAACCTGAGGTATTAGAGGAGTGCTGGTAGTAACTAAAAGCATCAAGAAAATTTTGAGTTAGTTTTACTTAACTATTAATTTCTTTTCTGTGGATACTTTACCAGATTTCCCATTGGAAATACACTAATATGCTGCATTTATCTGACAGCTGCAGTGGAAAGGTCGAGTTACTAGCCCAAAGTAAAGCTAGTAAAGCTAAGTACACAATGATAATCAGCTGCAATGTTTCTACATCAGCTGACCTTTAACCGTCAGTGTGAGATGCTTTGTGAATAGCTTTTATCATTACGAAGGTTTCCTGTGAGATATTATATATAAAAAATTATAATTCCTTTATTTTTTATTTTTTATTTATTATTTTGCTCTTGTTTGTTTTTCAGATATGCATTTCCTGGATTGTCACAGTTTACTTTGATTTTGGACACAGTGTGTTTTGGGTCACTGCTCTTGGCACTCTCTGTTGAACATGGTCCTCAACTCGAGCTGCCTGGCACGATGTCAGTGTCAGACAGTAAAGAAGATTCAGCTGTGCTCCAAGGGAAATGTTCGCAGCCGCTTACAGGGGGGTTTCGCCCTAGTACACCTCAATTGCTCTTGTCCCTTAACACCCCGCTCTGCTGCAACCAAACAGGAGAAAGGAGAGATTAAATAAGGAAAGGAGTGAACCAAATTTATCCATCAGTACGAACGCACATGCTAAACGGCATTCTACCATTAAGCTACACTGTAGATCTTATTTTTTAACAATTAAACAGGCCTCTGCTCATCTAATCTAGCTCATGGCTCCTCTGACCACACCCGTTTATTTGTGCACCACAGCAACATGTTGGGAAACTGAATTACTGGAAGTCTGCTGAGAGAGACCAGCAGCAAGTAAAACATCTGAACTTTCAAATTTGGCAATTATATTTTATGTCAAACCACTACAAACATCAGAGCTGGCAGCACCCTAAGGCCTTTTCAAAGGACTTGAAAAGATAAAAATATTTTTTATCTTTTTAAGGATACTGTTAGAACACATCAGTGGAATTTAAATGGTTACTTTGTTACCTAAAAATATCTAAATATATCTTATGTTAGCTATGCTACAATAAGTATTTTGAGATAGCCAAAGAAAAGAGAGCCGGGCACTGGGCAGCTTGCTGCACCTATCACCCCTCCTAGAGGTTCTGGGATATAAACTTGACTCGATCAGCCGGGGGTGTTGCGGGACCAACTGGTCAGCTGATTCTCCATTTCAGCCTTTATACTTCTCATCATCCCCCCCCCCCCCCCCCCCCCCCAGTACATTTACCATAAAAGACATGAAGAACAATCCTTATACATCCTTTTCACCATCAGCAGCTAAGTACTAAGCGGTCACAAAGTTTAGACTTTAGTCCTCATGCGACACTGCAAGTACGAGAAAGTTTGAGTTTGGTCTAATCGAATGTTCTGTAGGTCAATAATGTCATCAACAGTGTCTGAATGTTTGCCGGTGTATAAGCAAAACTTGCTGTGCTGCAGGAAGAGTTGGGTTTTCACGACAAATGTAACTGACAGGAGTTGCCTTTGTCTGTGCACTACACTGCCGTGGGGCATGTGGGGGTGTTTGAAACTATGTTTAAGTGTCAGACATTGTGTACATTTTTATATCCTGAGTTCAGCTGTACATTTGCTGCGTGGGTGGATCAAGATTACAATACTGTCAAGTCAGACAGTGTCAAGAATGTGATTCACAGGACAGAAAAAGTTGCAAAAGGACAAAAAAAGATTATCTATATGACTGGAAAGTAAGCAGGATATGGATTTTGGCTTCCTGTGGCTAGAACATGAAGTTTACTACATCAGTTGAGCTGTTGCTCTTTCGTAAAATGATTTAATTGCAAATACTTTATCCATAATTGTTGTATTCTGTAATAATTTGTCCAATCATTTAAAATGGGTAATCCTGCTTTTTTTCTGTTGTTAATGTCCTGCTGCTGTCCCCACCTCCAGCTTTTCATGTGTGCATGTGGGTGATGTGATCTCAGCACTTTATGCATGCACATATAACCACTAAAGGACGGCTTTCAGCACACAACTATGCTGCAAATATAAACTACTGTACAAAGAAAACAACTGTCTATCACTATAGCAGTCCTCTGTGAAAGACAATAGTATCACTGAGCCACAGGAACAAGTGAACTCGATTCATTGCAGACATAAATTACATGGACAGAGGGCAACTCATTTTTCTCTCACTGTTTTCTTAAAAGTGCATATTATTAGTGCATATACTGCTCTCTAGATCTATCTAATATAGGTAGCAAGTTTCTCGGTGGAACCACACAACTTTCTCCTCTTCCTCCTCACCCACAGAGACCCACACACACACAGATTTCCGTCTTTAATTCCACAGTCACCCTGTGACTCAGTCAGCTCAGTAAACCCTTTCTAATCGATTAGCCATCCCTTTCCACGCACCACCCATAATTTTGGATCTCAGAGAGGCCGCTGTGCCTTCAACCTGTTTGGTGCAGATAGGCCACCATGACACTTCTACAGGAAACGTCACATTTGCTGTGGAATACATCGACTAAAAGGCAACGTGATAATGTGTGAAAGTTGTAATGACTTTGTGCCTAAGGCCTTCTTTCACTGCCTCATTGGTGAGTTTTGTACGTCTGATGGAGAACAGTTCGTGACAGAAGACCAGAAGTTGATTCATGAGGCTGAAGAAGCCACCGAGCTAAAATAGTAGCTTACTAATTGAGGCCACTGTCTCCTCTTGAGCTTTACTCCCATTTGTGAGGTGCATCCCCTTTCACAGGATGAGCACCACTATAAATATGCCTCTGTTAAAAAGCTGTCCAAGTTTTTTCATGGCTATCTTTGAAGCGTTCTTTCTTTTGATTACAATTGATAATTAGCATAATTGATTTATCTGTATGTGATAGTGGCATTGAAGTAAATGGAGATCAGTCAAAAACTGTTAATCACATTAAAAAGTGATACATTAAGTAATGAATATAGATTTTGGTGCAAAATCTGCTAGTTAGGGACCTTTCCAAATTGTCCACATAACCGATAACCGAACTTCCAAGTTCCCATGGTGTAAAGAAAAAGACCCATTAGCTATTTGTCAACCCTGACGATTGTGGTCACTACGTATCATCCAGCCACAGATCTAATATGCATTACACAACAGTTTGTCAGGGGTCCATGAAGTGGATTAGTGCTAACAGGTCAGCTTGGTAGCAAAGACAGTTTGGAAAGGCAGCCAAGTGCTTTGTGTCCGATTAATCTTTATTAAAGACGGAAACTAACTGTTGTTTCCAGTGAAACAAAGACATACAACCAAAGACAAAGCAAAGCGCTTTCATTTCATTCATTGCAATGAATGAAAAGGACCATGTGTGCCAACTAATGCTTTTCACTCAAACATTCTAGAGCAGGGGTGTCCAACATAAGAAGTAGGGGCAAGAACCGGTCTGGTAAAGACTCATTCGATGCTTTTGGAAAATATGAAGGATTTTATGGACTTTAAATGTATTTAAATACTGTTTTGCATATTTCCCTCCTAATAAAGACCTCCACCATGCCTTTCATACTACACCAAAGAAATGTCAGTTTTTAACAACAGGGCCACAATAATAAAAATGTATACATGCGAAGAATCGTGCTGACAGATTTCTCTGATTTACTACAACAGCATTACTTTATCATGTAGAAAGCTGTATGTGGCCCACAATGTAAAACTAGGTTAAAATTGCTGCTCTAGAGTTTCAGCCTGCCTGGTTTTATTTAAAACCTGTTATCACACATTTAATGTTGTGTGATTACAGAAACAGAAGACAGTGTAAATAATTAAAACAGTCCCATTGATCACAGCTAAAACAACTGAGGAGCAGTATTTCTATTTGGTGAAGACTATAATTGTGGATCCAGTAGTTTCTTTGGTGTCCAGTTCTATTTACATGGTCTAAAAACTCAAAAACATCTGAGCAATTCATGCTGAAGATATGAGGCTGGACGATACTGAGATTCTACTTTTTAGTTGTAAGTGATCTTCTGTTCCACCTGCTGACTTTGCTTTTCATGTTTCTGCATCTTTTCTCATCGTTTGGCCTTCGTAAAGAGAATATGTACGTAACTCGTAAAAATCATTCAAGAAACCTGACAACAGGGGTAGCATGTTTTTTGAAACGGTAAAAAAGTCACCATATTGGTGATCTTTGGAGTGTAAATTAAATTTTCTATGCTGTCTTTTATAAAGATGTTCAGCATACCCACAGTGCTCGAGTTTGAAATGCCAAGAGGATTTAATGGCGCTGATAAGTGGGGTCGGCGTATTAAGCTAAGTCCTTTGAGTGTTGCCATTTCTGTTTCAACTATAATTTGTGGGATGTGGAATTAAAGTATTACAAAGACAAAAAAAGAGGAATGGGAGATGAGAAAGCATAATAAGGGACTCTGGGTTACAGTATAAAGGATACAGCAGTATAGGGTTCAGCTAGATGTCTCTTTGGGCTCGTTGTACTCAAACAACAGTGAACTACAGTGAAACAGACGGAGTACAAACGTGAACACGGGCAGATATTCACAGACGCACACTGTGACTTTTTCTGCATGACTGGAGGTACATATCACTAGCTGCAGCGGGGGCAGAGGGCAGATGGTGCCTTTGAGGTAGGAGGTTGAAATGTAGGAAGGTAGAGGAGGTGTCTATGTGTGTGCATGCGCATGTGTGAGAGAGGGAGTGCGAAGCCAGATTCTGGCTGAGGTGTGGGCAGCACAGCAGCACATGAAGGTGAAATTCTGCACAAAAAAACACAAAATCAGCTTCACACAATTTCATATGGTTGTGCTTTTATTGTGAAATTTTTCAAAGCTGTAATCTGACTTATTAAAGATGAGGTGACTGGTAGTAAACTCACGGCCACATCTTGCTATGCAAACCATGGTTTCCTCATTGCATCTGCGTCTAATGTGCCGTAGCTCTGATTTGCATGCCGTGATTTAGATGTTTCAAGCTTTTGAAGAGATCAGCCTAAGTTCATAAGCTTTTGAATAAACACAAATTTTACACGGTTACAACACAAGACATAAACTCCCCCTGCCGCCACCGGGCTGTCAAAACAAAACTAAAGTTTTCAAGCCCACAGGTCTGAAGAACTGATTCATAAAGGACGGATTATGTAGCACGGTGGGTGAGTGGGATGATGGTTCCATCTAGTGGTAAAAAGGTTTATATTCAATTAAACTTTAAAATTTGCACCATTTCAGAACAACAGTAATCTCAAGGCACTTTATATTGTAAGGTAGAGATCCTACAATGTTAGAGAGAAAAGCCCCCAAAACACCTATGACCAGCACATAGCAACTAGGGGAAAGAAGAACTCCCTTTTAACAGGACGTAAGTTCTGACAGAACCAGGGCAGCCATGTGCTGCAACCAGTTTGGCAAATGAGGAGAAGGAGATGAGCAATAAAGGAGAGCATGGAGAGAAAACGTGAAGCGAAAAACTGTGGGAGAAAGTTCATGACATGATGCGTTAGCAGTGTATTTTAAATGGTACGATCAAAGTGCCGACTTTCAGCTTTAATTGAAGATGTACAAAAAAACCTGCATGAACCATTTAGGAGTTACAGCATTTTATACATAGTTACCAACTTTCAGAGGCTCAAAATTAATACATTGACTGATCACCAGTTTCATAACCAGATGAGGTCTGTCTCCTCGGGATATCATGACAAGCAAAACAGGTAAAATATCTGAAGTTGGGCAAAGTATTGAATTTGTCTTTTATCGCTTTTCTGTGTAATTTTAAATATAAGGTTGTCAGTGGGGTGGTTGAGTGGTTTCCTTATAGCAAAAAGGTCCTGTGTTTGAATTCACCCTCTGGCCAGGGCCTTTCTGCATGGAGTTTGCACATTCTCTACGTGCGCTCCACCTTCGTCTTACAGTCCAAAAGTCACGCACTTAGGTTAACTAGTGATTCTAAATTAGGTGTATGAATAGTTGCCTGTCTGGCAACCTGTCCAGGGAACCCCACCTCTTAAGCTATGGCATCTGGCATAGGCTCCAACTATCCTTTGTGGCCCCTTATTCAGTCTATGAAAGTCAGTCTGCGCTTTGGCAACCCCCCCCCCCCCCCCCCCCCACCCCAAAAAAACAAAAACAAAACAAAAACAAAAACAAAAATCATTTCAATTAAAACAGAAAGTCTGCACTTCAATCGCGTATTCATAGAGTTAAAGTCCACTGTTGTGTCTTTGTCCATTAATTATGATTCTAACTGTGAAAGCCCCCTACAGTGTGAGTCTATAGCGGCAAATCTGAAGAATGAGTCAGAGTCATCGAATCCAGTTTTATCAAAAAGGAAAGTTTTAAGTCTAATCTTTGAAAATAGAAATGCGTGTCTCTAGCAATCAAACTGGGATCTGGGTCCACAGAAAAAGGGCTCTGAGAGGTGAAGGCTCTGCCTCCCATTCTTCTTTTGGATTCTAAGAACTGCGAATAAGCCTCTTAGGGTAGTGTAATACACGTTTTAACACAGCCCTTGATCATTCAAAACTTTGTGAGGGGTAAGATTTTCAAATCAGATCTGGATTTAACAGGGAAAAAGTAAAGAGAAGGTAATATCTGCGAAATATGGTGTTGCTTTCTAGTCCCTGTCAGTATTTTCACTGCAGCATTTTGGATCAACTGAAGCCCTTCTGGGGAGCTTTGAGAACAGCCTGACACTGTTTTCCAGCATCACTCTGATACAGGATGTTTTTACTTTTAGCAGTATTGCACAGATGAAATCATGCCTCAGTCTGTGCTTTGAGGGTTCTGGCAGTCAGTACAGCACATGGGTGCTGATTTATTTACATGAATATATTCTTCCATCTGCAACTAAGTTTCTGTAAGACAAAATAAACCAACATGTTGATCAGCTATTTAATCACTCATTAACTAAAGTTTTGTCATGTAGTTTAGTAAGTTAATTGTTCTGAAAAGGTGTTACAGCTTTTCTTCGTGAATTTTTTATGGTTTACTCCTTTTGTTTAGATCTTTATGTAAGGTGGCCTGGAAGCAGACACAGGTTTTATGGGGTAAAGGTTTTGGTGTGACAAGAGGAGGAGAAAACTGCAGAGAGACGTGTAAGACTGCATCTCAGCGCCAGATAGTCATGTTTATAGAGGTTTAATCAAGCCATATTTATGAAACACTGGCACAAGTTCAATAAGGAACACTCTTAAAACTGTAGAGATGACAGTGGACTTCAGGAGAAGTCCCCCCCTCACCATATCAGACAGCCCTGTGTCGACTGTGAAGATCTTCAAGTTCCTGGGTATCACCATCTCCCAGGACCTGAAGTGGGAGACCAACATCTCCTCCATCCTCAAAAAGACCCAGCAGAGGATGTGCTTCCTGAGACAACTGAGGAAGTACAGTCTTCCACAGGAGCTGCTAATCCAGTTCTACACTGCAGTCATTGAGTCTGTCCTGTGCTCCTCCATCACAGTCTGGTATGGTAGACTGCAGCGGACTGTACGGGCAGCAGAAAGGATCATCGGCGCCCCCCTGCCCTCCATCCACGATCTGTACCTCTCAAGAACCAGGAAACGGGGAGGGAAAATCATCACAGACCCCTCACACACTGGACACAGACTTTTTGATCTGCTGCCCTCTGGCAGACAGTACAGAAGCCTGCAGCCACCTTATTCATTTCTGTATTTTATGTATATAAGTTTAGATTAGTTATTTATAGTTGGTTTACACAGCTTTGTGTATGTATGTGTATGCATATATAGACACGTGTGTGTGTGTGTGTGTGTGTGTGTGTGTGTTTTTTACATTGCTGTGCTTGAGAGCCACCATCTACCAGAACCAAATTCCTTGTATGTGTCTGCACATATACTTGGCCAATAAACACGATTCTGATTCTGATTCTATATTCACTCATCTGTCTGCTTTCCCAGGTGTTTAGCTGCTAGTCTATTCATTACATGACTAACACATTCCCATGCTGTAAAACTCAATGGTGACATCATTGCTTCTTCCTGCCCGCAAGTCACTTCATCGAAGCCTCCAGCATCTAGACTCTGGAGAGTCCTGCCCTAATTTTTGTCACCGTTGAGATTTCATTCTGCTGTGGGCCATCAGAGTCTAATCGGCAAATAGCATCATTTAATTCTGTAGATCAATAAATCATTTTCAATTCCTTCTAATGATTTCTCTCTATTGAATTAGATTTGCTTGACCACCTAAAATTGGATGAATACCATCTCCAGAAAGACTGGAGAAGTATAAAGTTTGCACTGTTTTAAGCAGTTGAGGGATGACATGTGGCTATAAATGCAATCACTGTTCAGATCAGGGGTCAGATTGCTTGAAACGTGTAATGTATCAACACAGCTTTGTTTATGGAGGGAGTGGTGTTAAAAATATCTAAATCTAAAGTCTTTGAGTCATCTTTATCTACACAAGATGTTCTCTGTGCTCACTGCATAATCCATTTGTGCTTTAAAAAGTGCAGAGTTATGAATTACTCTTTCTTTAATTAATTCAACAAAAATGGGCATCCTCAATGGGATCCAAGTAAAAAATGTTCACTATGTTGCCAAAAGTATTCCCTTGTCTGTCTTTACACTTATGAACTTGAGCGATATCCTATTCGTAATCTATGGGGTGCAATAAAACATCAGCCCACCTTTTGAAGCTATAACCGCTTCAGCTCTTCTGGGAAGGCTTTCCACAAGGTTTGGGAGTGTTTATGGGAATTTCTGACCATTCTTCCAAAAGTACATTTGTGAGATCAGACATTGATGTTGGATGAAAAGGCTTGGCTTGCAGTCTCCCCTCTAATTTATCCCGAAGGTGTGCTGTCGGGATGAGGTCAGCACTGTTGTTGAAGACCGGCCCACACAAACTCCCTCATCTCTCTATGGACCTTGCTTTGTGCACTGGTGTGCAGTCATGTTGGAACAGGAAAGGGCCATACCAAAAACCGTCTCCACAAAGTTGGGAGCTGAAATTGTTCAAAATGTCTTGGTATGCTGAAGAACTAAGAGTTTCATCCACTGGAAATGAATGCCCGAGTCCAGCTCCTAAGAAACAACTCCACAACGAATTCACCCCTCTACCACACTTCAACTTGGCACAATGAAGTCAGACAAGCACTGTTCTCCTGGCAATCTCTGCAATCATCCTGCTCTGTGAGGGTCAGCAGATGGCCTACCACATCGTAGTTACAATGCTGTTGTTCCCAATCGCTTCCAGTTTGTTATAATGCCACTAACAGTTGACTGTGGAAATTTCACAACTAGGCACAGGTGGCATCCTATCACAGAGGTCCTGAGAGAGACCCGTTCTCTCACAAATGGTTGTAGAACGGAAATTGAAAAAGATGAAAAAAATGGACAGGAAGATTTCTGAACAGAAATTTCAGGTTCAATAATCAGATAGTAGAGTCACAACTGAGCATAAACAACATGTATCAATAGTTCAGACAGGCTGTGCTGGTGTAACTATGTGGCGTATTTTCTTGCCACACTCTGAGCCCCTTAGAACTCTCTGAGCATCACTTCACATCTGATTTTTTCAACATGACAATGAGTTCATTGTACTCAAAGGGCCTCCACAGTCACCAGATCTCAGTCCAACAGAGTACCTTTGAAAGCAGGTGGAACAGGAGACTTTTATCATGGGTGTTGGGGGAAAACTCTGTAAAAGACCCAGGAGAAATAAAGACACAATGAGACAAAGTTACTTTCTTTATCAAACGTGTACACGGGTGAGCTGCTAAGAACAACTCACACCATGCACAGTGGCTTGGTAATTTTTATAGGAAAGACAGTGAGAACAGGATAAGAAAATACAAAACAAATAAAAATAAACAACTCCATATGTGGCGCTAGTCTCGTCAGCAGAGAGCTGGGAGAAGGCTGTGAGAGATAAAACAATCTAAAACAATATGTCCCAAAACAGTATGTCTTTGCTGAGAAAGTCTAAAAAGATAATTCTAAACTAATCTAACCATAGGCAAAGGGCAGACAAAAGGCATCTTTGTACATTTAAAAGAAGGTAAAGAAACATAGAATCATTTTTCCTGTAACATTCCCCCCTGTTTAACTTATTTTAAATGTATACAACAATTGTCTATGAAAATCATTTATTAAGTATGTTAGGCAATTTTTAATTTCCAAAATCTTCAAAATGTCATCATAGC